>NC_135870.1:24900992-25640992 GCF_031162955.1 Sander vitreus | reverse complement strand
AATTTTTTGGTTAGCCTGTGTGTGTGTGTGTGTGTGTGTGTGTGTGTGTGTGTGTGTGTGTGTGTGTGTGTGTGTGTGTGTGTGTGTGTGTGTGTGTGTGTGTGTGTGAGTGTGTGTGTTTTATATGTGTTAAATGTAGTTTTTTTTGGGGTTTTTTGTTGCTTTTTAATTTTATAAATCCTACCTGTCATGTTAGCCTGAGGGGTTGAGTAACTTCTTTCTTTTTTTCTTTAAAGGACTACTATGGTTCTATCAGTTAAATTAATGACATGGGATGTTAAAGGTATAGGACATCCTATCAAAAGGAAATGAATACTTACAGCTCTCAAAAAAGAGAAAGTGGGAATAGCCTTATTGCAAGAAACTCACCTTTCACCTGAAGAGCATCTTCAATTACGGAAAGACTGGGTTGGACAAATTTTCTTTTCATCTTTTAAAACAAATAGCCGAGGAGTGGCTGTTTTAATTCATGAACACATAAGACATAAATCTTACTCTCGTTTAGATTATTTTTTTATTCCTAAAAAAATGTATGAAGCTTGTTTCATCTTGTGAAATACATGAAATTTCTATATCGGACCATGCAATGGTCTCCTTGGAAATCACTCTAAATAAATCTTCTAAAACTAAAATGGGGAAATTTAATAATCCGTTATTAGAAGATGAAATATTCTGTAAGAAAATGAGAGAGCGGATTGAAGACTTTAATATTTATAATTTATCATCTGAAATAGCCCCATCCATACTTTGGGATGCAGCAAAAGCTACTTTGAGAGGACACATTACATCATACTTCTCTTATAAAAATAAAGAAAGAAAAAGAATTACTGATGGTTTAAAGGAAGAATTATTATCTAGAGAAGCGTTACATAAGCAAGATCAATCTGAAGAAAATTGGAATAAATGAGTTATAGCCAGAGCAAATTTCAACTCAGACCACTCAAACTATATTAAACAAAAAAGTATGTATTTGAAACAAAAAATGCATGAATTTGGGAATAGACTAAACTATTATACTATATACTATAAACTAGATAGGTAAACTATTGGCACATTATTTGAAAAAGGAACAAGCTAAGAGAACAATAATGACCATTAAAATTGAAAATGTAGTAACATACAAGCCATTGGAAATTAATAAACAATCTTTTGATTTTTATAGTGGTTTATATAAATCTGAAAATATTTCAATCCCTGAGGCAACAACCTTTTTTAGACCGTTTGGATCTACCTCAGGTTACAGTCTCAGATCAAAAAACTTGTCTGAGGAAGAGGTGTTTTCTGTAATTAAATCACTACCAGCAAATAAATCTCCAGGCCCGGATGGGTTTCCTGGAGAATTTTATAAAACTTTCTGGCCACAACTTAAATTAGTTTTTATGTTAATGGTTAATGACTTCTCTAGCCATAACATTCTTCCTGTTTCTTTGAAAACAGCTAGAATCTCTGTCATATTGAAAGAAGGTAAAGACCCTCAAAGTTGTGCCTCATATAGGCCTATAAGTTTGCTAAATTGTGACTATAAAATTATTACAAAACTGTTATCGAAGAGGTGAGAATTAATTCTTCCAAAATTAATAAATTTAGATCAAACTGGATTCATTAAAGGTCGTCACTCATCTGATTATACTAGACGACTGTTTAACATCATACATTATCTGAACCAGGAAAAACACCTTCATTATTAATGTCTCTTGATGCTGAGAAGGCGTTTGACTGCTTAGAATGGGATTTTCTTTTTTTAGTACTAGATAAATTTAAATTAGGCTACAATTTCATTGAATGAATTAAAGCATTATATGACACTCCAAATGCAACTGTCTGTACTAATAATGTGGAATCTCCCCCAGTGCACTTAGGAAGAGGTACCAGGCAAGGCTGCCCTCTCTCCCCATTATTATTTGCTATTGCTTTAGAACCGTTTGCTGAGATTATCAGAACTAATCCTATGATAAAGGGAGTGACACAACATCACAAAATGTCTCTCTATGCCGATGATATTTATTATTTGTTACTGAACCTATGTCAACTTTGCGCCATGTTTTGGAAGATATTCAAACATTTTCTAAAACTTCAGGGTATAAGGTTAACTTACAAAAATCAATTGCTTGCCCTCTTAACATTCCAAATGAGGAAAATGTTAAGACAGAATGCCCTGTCTCTTGGTCAGTATATGGCTTTAAATATCTTGGAGTACAAGTGACACCCGCTTTGGACAAACTATTTAAGGGAAACTATAACCCTTTGCTGGAGGAACGCAAAAAGAAACTTCAGACTTGGTCTGCTCTCCCACTGTCTCTTATTGGGAAAATTAATGTCATTAAAATGAGTATACTCCCTCTTTATTTATGCTTTTAATATGCTGCCATGTTATATTCCCTTTTCTTTTTTTGAGTTAATTAATAGATATTTAACAAAATGTATATGGAACAACAAGACCCCAAAGATTAAGCTGTCCACTTTAACAAAACCATGTTTAAAAGGGGGGTTAGGACTTCCATTTTTTTTATGGTACTACTGGGCTTTCCAAGTTAGAAATATTATAAGTTGGAAGTTGGGAGCTAGTTCTCTTTGGGTAGCACTGGAATCACTAACATGCTATCCATTGGAGATCACAACAACACTTTATGTTAACAAACTGTAGTCCCTGATGAATGTAGAGGGGTTCCCCCCTTTACAAGCCACATTGAAAGCTTGGCAGGACTGTAATAGGTATCTGAGCACAGAAGGTCATATAAGCAAAAACTCTCCTTTAACCCCGACTTTCTAGCTCTCTCTCAAATTGACTTTCGAAATTGGTCACTTCATGGTTTACAAACCTTTTCAGATATGTTTGATGAAGACTCTGAGTCCGTTAAATCCTTTACTGCTATTTGTGCAGAATATAAATTCCTAGAACAGATTTTTTTAAATACTTGCAGGTTCGTCACATCATTGTATCTTTACATAAAAAGGGCCAACCTAGACTCTATCCCACTGAGCTGGAACAATTTATTATCTCTGCAACTTTGCTTAAGTGTAAGATATCTCACTTGTATAGAATTTTGTCTGAAAGTTCCCAGAACTCTTTTTCTTCTTTTTGAGAACAAATTGGGAATTAGAGCTTAAAAAGAAGTTTAGTGAAAAAGAATGGTTAACTCTGTGTACGGAATTGACCTCACCTTTAACTATAAACATTAAAGTTAAGGAAACTAATTATAAATTCCTGTATAAATACTATATAACTCCAGTGAAGCTTAATAAGGTGTTGTCTAGATGAAGATTGTTCATAGTGTTTGCCTGCACTGGTATTCATATATTTTCTTGTTCTTGTTTAATAAGCGGTGCTTTGCATTTGTAATTGGATATACCCTACAATTTTCCTTATGAAAGTGAGAGAAGAATTGCTACATTTACAGTTTAACAAGGTTAACACAGGGCTAACAAATAAAACCAAACGGTGTATATAGTGAGATGAAAGGCTATAGTGGGACATGTGGCATTTAACACTCAATGCTTTTTAGCTTGAGTGGTTCTGGTTGTGTCTGTAAATTATTTTCCTACGGGCATTTAATCTAACGACATATCCAATCTAAAGATAACTACTAAGCGAGAACGTATGTGGACATAAATGTACAGCTGTTGACATACCACTGGTGTGTGTGTGTGTGTGTGTGTGTGTGTGTGTGTGTGTGTGTGTGTGTGTGTGTGTGTGTGTGTGTGTTCAGCAGAGCAGAGGTTGACCTTTGACCTTAGCTATGGCAACTGGTTAGAGGCCCCTTGCTATGGCTTGCAGCTCGTTTTCATGCAGTATATATGATATGATACTATTTCTAAAAGTTCATACAGATTAATGTCAAGTTGTACATAGCATAAAGGTGTTTAGGTAAAGACCGACCTGACTACTCAATATAGGAGAGAGATAATCATTGCAGTAATTTGTATTATACATCCTTGCAACTAACTAATGTTGCATAATTAACTGTTAATTTGTTTCTTGTATTAAGTACTTAAGACTAAAAAAATGGGACTAGGAAACAGGAAAATAAAACAACATACATGTATGTAGAGCAGAGGTTGACCTTTGACCTTAGTTGTGGCCACTGTTACCTATAGGAGCCATCCTCTGGCTTGCATGACAGCAGCTCGTTTCATACTGCAGAACTGATGCTTATGAATCTGGGCCTGTTAAGAATGCGAACCACCGTCTACACTTGTGTTGAATAAACAGTGAAAGTTAAAGACAACCCGTCCGCTGGCTCTATATCACTCTGGCTGCATGTCACTGAAGGGAAAGTTGCCTGTTGCCTGTTGCCTTGTGCATTCCATCAACAACTGGTTGGTAATTTTATCGAATGTCAGTCAACTTAAGCTACCCAGGCCTGAATTATATATCACTAAAACTAGAATCTGCAGTTTGTCTCATAACTATTTGGACATTTCTCATAAAGTAGGTGTATGGGGTTTTTATTTAAAGTTACATTAATGTCAATTTGTACAAAGCATAAAGGTGTTTAGGTAAAGACTGACCTGACTACTCAATATAGGAGAGAGATAATCATTGCAGTAATTTGTATTATACATCCTTGCAACTAACTAATGTTGCATGATTAACTGTTAATTTGTTTCTTGTATTAAGTACTTAAGACTGAAAAATGGGACTAGGAAACAGAAAAACAGAAAATAAAACAACTGTCTGTGTGTGTGTGTGTGTGTGTGTGTGTGTGTGTGTGTGTGTGTGTGTGTGTGTGTGTGTGTGTGTGTGTGTGTGTGTGTGCGTGTAAGCGCTGCAGAGCAGAGGTTGACCTTTGACCTTAGCCGACAACTGCAAGCTGGAGGCTCTTGCTCTTTCAAAGGGAGAAACTAGTCTACTCCAAGAGAGATCTTCCAACATTGATAGATGTTGTAGATAAAACAAAGACAATTAAAATAATCTAACAAACAAAACAAAATTAACAGAACATTGTATAACAATAATAGAAATACAAAGTCGAACAATATCACATTTGGATATACCAATTCATAAATAAAATAGCAGTTCGCTTGGAGGGACAAGCTTCCTATATCTTTTTCTTTTTTAACTATCTCTTACAGTTTTCTTAAATCCTCTCTCTCCCTAGTTTGAGTCAGAGTTTTGATGTTATCATAGTTGCCGTTTCAACACCCTTCAGGATCTTTTCAGTGATACTGTTACAGGATAAAAAGTTGTAGTCTTAAATTCTTAGTTTCTGCTCTTAAGTGATATATAATAATATATAAAAGGCCATCAAATATTAAGACAAAGTTGTCAGTTGCATATTGCGTATAATTAATTATTATTATACATAATTGAGCTCAGGTTGAAATGCAGATAACATGAGACCAGGGTAGTATTACTTACTTTTTACATACTTCAAGTTAGAACTATTTACAGTATAATTTTAAAAGCTATATTTATACATCACATAGATCACAGATGACATAAGGTTTAAAAATGTTTAATGTTTGTATATAACAATAAGTAAAATCCATAGTACAAAGCTTTGAGCTAAATCATTTTTGTATTCATTTAACAGCTGTATTAATACAAAAATGTCACAAGCACACATTTTTTAACGTTTGTATATTTAATATAATTAGCTTAACCACTTGCTGCGACGTTATCTTTTGTTAAATTGACATCTTTCACACATTAAACACAACCAATCTTTTAAGTCGTCAGTGTTTGTCATTGTGAATTGTCAATGTCAATCAATACAAATCTGTTTCAGCTAGTTACATTAAAATGATACAAAATAAGTTTTGTATTCATCAATTCAAATTCATGTGCATGTGTGTGCAAACATTAGTGGTTCACATGCTCAAGCGGCAACATGACAACATGAACTGTGTCTGTTTGTTTGTGTGTGTGTGTGTGTGTGTGTGTGTGTGTGTGTGTGTGTGTGTGTGTGTGTGTGTGTGTGTGTGTTTCATGTGTATAATGGCACACAAGTGCAGGAAAGTTGTAGGAGCGTGTGTACGGATGAATATTATACTCTTTCCCATTAATTTTCCTATGGCGGTCATTTTGACCCGTAAACAAGAAAAGTGTGACCAAGTTGAATAAATTAATCAAAATTCAAAGAAAGTAGTCACAATTAATGTTATGTGTTCAAATGCCATTTGTGATTTTGTGTGATCTGTTGAAAAATACCATATTTATGGTACAGGGAATGTCGGTCATGCCGGTGGAGTGTTCGGGCATGGGAAAAAAGAGGCGTGGGAGAAAGGGGTGTGTTGGGAAAAGGGGAGTGAACATCGATCCCCGGGCCAGAATGAAGCAGACACAGCCAGATGAGTACGGAGCAGCGGAGGACGCAGGAGGGCAGAGGACACTGTGAGCCAGACATATGGACCAGAGCTAAGCATGCACAGACATACAATCAACATTTTTTACAAAATGTAACTCCTGATTTGAGCTAAGTTATCCTGCCCCAAGCTATCTTTTTGTTGTTTGTGTGTGTGTGTGTGTGTGTGTGTGTGTGTGTGTGTGTGTGTGTGTGTGTGTGTGTGTGTGTGTGTGTGTGTGTGTGTGTGTGTGTGTGTGTGTGAAAGATACCTATTTCTTTTCATTTGAAATGCATCTTCCTGTATCTCGCCCATTGTTTCATTTAAAAACGCAATTGTCTCGGGACATTAATATGCATCTTCCGGTCTCCTCCCTGGTAATATCCGATCTTAGGCACGCCCTTTTTTCTGGAATGTTCCGGAAGAATCGCGTCAGAAACATCTGGTGGATGTAAATCACATTTTTGACAGCCCGTGACCTCTTGACCTGCAGGTCATCAATCAGGTTACCTATAGGTCACATATTTGAGTGGCATAAAGCACTGCTTATTACTCTCTATCAGGTTCATCTTTTTTATTGATGATTTAACCAGAGCTCCATATCCATCCTAGCCTTGAGGCTGTGTCAGTCAGCTAATGAGTACGAGAAAATGAACAAGACTTTTACTTCTGGAACCAGGGATGCCTGAAATAACCCTTCCCTCTTCATTACTCTCATGTCTTCTTCTGTGGTGCTGACAAGGAGAAATGTATCGTTGAGGTATCACAATACCGGAAGTGAACTGAAGGTGCCAGGAACCTATTGTTTTTGAAAAGATTATTTTTCACATTGTTGATGGACTTGGGATAATCGAAAATTCTAGAAAATATGCACATTTGTTAAACCTGTTTTTTGACAGGAAGTCAGCCATCTTGGATTTCATGTGTTCACCATAGGTTCTACTACTGTACATGCTTGGAAAGGGAGGAGTGAGGTGAGGGGTATTCAGTTGGTTGCATCCCCAACCTCTCCACTAGATGCCACCTAATCCTACACACTGGCCCTTTCCATACTTTGATTTGATTTGATTTTATAAGGATCCCTATTAGCTGGTGCAGAACATCAGATACTCTTCCTGTGGTCCTTTCACTTGGTTTTGAGGGATTTCAAGTCATTATTATTTGAGAGCTAGAAGTGTAAATTGTTTACTAAGGCAGGGCACACTTCTGTTTTTAAAGAGGAAAAAGATCCCAATAAATCCCTTAAGGGTGGAGGTTTGACCTTGTCTCCGTCATAAACACTGATCAGAGCTCTACTGCTTTTCATCTGACAGATGTTTTTTTTGTTTTTTTTCCAGGAATGTTGGAACATTTTTTAAACCTGTTCAGTCAGAGATGAATTGTGTTACCTGGTTGGTTCACATAGTTTGCTGCCACAAGTCATCAGGTGTGGCTGGTGGATAGCTGTTGTCATCATAGTTCATCTTTAAGCATGCTGTTTTTGGTTGTCTTGATATTGTTTGGGCTAAATGTATGTTATCAACCTTAAAAAACATTACATTTCCAGAATTACATCATTTTGACAATAACACAAGTGTGCTCTTTTGTGAAAATGCCCATTATTACATTTTTTAAACTCAAAATGCTTAATAAAATGTTGATCTTGGGCGAATCAGAAAAGGCTCTAATTACGTTCAATGGCAATGTTTTCCAATTATTTATTCCTACAATAACTGCACAGGACAACTGCATTATTGTTAAATGTTAGGAAAATAACTACATTTAACGCTAAAACAAAAAAACACAACCCACATGAGGCTTCTGCTGATCTGGCGCCTCCCTCAGCTATGCAAGGACACTCCAGCAGCAGTTTACCAGCCACTGTGAGTAGTAAAGCTCTATGGATGGCACTGTTAGTCGTTTGGTCTGTCCACCACTGAAATAGCTCAACAACTATTGGATGGATTGCCATGAAATGTACTACAGACATTATTGTCCCCTTCAGGATGAATTGTAATCATTTTGCTGATCTATTCAATATTTTATCTAACACCATCATCAGGTCTAAATTTTCACATGTCCAATACTTACCTATGACCAAATACATACAAAACTAACAACATTCCCATCAGCCTCAACTGTACTTTGTGTTTAGTGCTAACATCCTTAAACTGATATGGTGATCTTGATTAACATTATTATTGATTAGATGACCTGCTTAGTTGAGGTTTAAAATTAAGGGAAACCTGCTTTGCATTAAGTGTCCATGATATGTACGATATGTCAGATTAGACACACATACATGTATGAGTTGCTTTGGAATTGGCACTGACAAATGACCTGGGTTATTTCGTTATTTAGATGTAAGGACTACAGTATAAGTTCTGTTTATAGAATGTCACTGTAAAGGGATAGTTCCGATTTTTAAAGAGGGATTGTATGAGCTACTGATCCATTGTTCTATCCTCTTCCTGGAATCATGTGAAGTCATGCTACCTATTGGACTTTCCTATGCAGGGCCACGTTCAGTCCCGACAAAACGTATAAAAAAGTTGTATTAAACTGAAACGGGGGTTGAACGCTGTTGTGTGCGCAAACGCTCTGCCTTTTTATTACTAAGAGTTAATATGCATGTCTCTGATTGGGTATCACCTGTGACACAGCCAATAAACGAGAGACACACCCACCGATTATAGGACGTTTTTCCTCGCCACTGTTGCACCAAATGCTTGCTCGTGGGAAATTGTTGGGTCTTTGTAAATTATAGTGTGGTATAGACATACTCTATCTGTAAAGCAAAAGTGTCTAAAGTGTCTTGAGCTAAGTCTTGATTTGATACTTTAAATAAAATTGAAATGAAATGAAATATCTCAAAGCCGTTGCGCACCGTTCCGAGGAAACATGTCGTTCAACACGGAAACCGTAGTAAACACACGGTTTTGAGATTGAACATGTCGCAGGTGTGTTGACCACAGGAAGCAGGAAACAGGAAGTAGGAAATACATTTTGAGTTTTTAAAGTTTTTAAAAGCCTCCCATCCTCATGCTTCTGTTTGCCAGCAATGCACCAGCACCAGAAGCAATCGCTTTCCAAACTCAGCTGTAATGCTTAAGAAAGCAATGGCTGTAAGTGAACCTTTTTAACAATTGTATAAGCCTGCGTTGAAGGGTGTTTGTGGCAGGTGATGCCTAACACTATTGTATTTGGGAACGTTTAGTTGAGCACATTAAGCAGTTAAGCTTGTGAATGTTGCTGTGTAGATAACACACAGTGTATACGATGTGAAGGGACACTGATATGGAAGTAAACCTGTGCCATCGGATTTTGAATTTGAATTTTTAGCACTGAATTTTTTTTACATCGAAGTTTTAACACAGAATTTTTTTTACATCGAAGTTTTAACACAGAATTTTTTTTTGCGTCTAAATCAGACTTTGAATTTTAAAAGCCATTGAATTTCTAGCACTGAATTTTTTTTGCCTATGACATTTTTTTTGTAAAAAAATTTGATGTCTCAAAAAATTCAGTTTTACATCCGGGTAACCAAGGAGAAGCAATCGATCCCTTTATCAAATCATCCAACATCCAGCCAATCAAGTTACGCTCCATTGGTCATGTGACGCCGAAACAGGAAGGCGGTGAAGTTCAGGTGAGTTCTGGTCAGAGCTCAGCATGGCTCAGAACACAAATGATAGCGCTTTGGTGAGTGTACTCCTTATTTAGCTTTTGTGTTCGTAAAAGTCTGTATTAGTTACCGGCTAATAGCTTAGCTAATAGCTAACGTTATGTTAGCATGGTTTATGATGTGGCTGGCAAGAAATATCTGACTGACAGTTTATTTAACAGCTGCCTATTAAGTTACTAGCTGTTTCACTTTACCCAAAACATTAAAAGAAGGCGCAAATTATTTCATTACAGTGTTAAGTGGTAACAGCTTGGGTCGTAGTTGCTCATAAGTTGGCTTTCTTCCTAGAATCTGTTGAGAAGTTTGGTTTTCCTCTCAGGTAAATGCATATTTTAAACTGGGAGTTTTTACACTACAACAGTACAAGCAGTGGCGGAAAGTAACTAAGAACATTTACTCAAGTAATGTACTTAAAGATCACCTTCAGACAGGTTTTAAGACGTATATAAAATACTTAACTCAGAAACTTTCCACTGTCAGCAGATGAATGTGAAAACAGCCCTTTAGCGTATACTCTGAACACGTATTGAATTCTGCACAGTGAAACTCTAACTGGCAACAAGAAGAAACACTATTGTTTGAGTCGAGGGGGATTTTTAAGTACAAATTTGAGGTGCTTGTACTGTACAGTAGTTGAGTATTTCCATGTGATGCTACTTTATACTTCCACTCCACTACATCTCAGAGGAAATATTGTACTTTGTACTCCACTACATTTATCTGACAGCTTTAGTTCCTTTTCAGATGAAGATTTGACACAATGGATAATGTAACAAGCTTTTAAAACACAATACATTGTTAAAAATTAAACTAGTGGTTTCCAAACTTTTTGTCCCTCTAATCTTTGATTTTTGCTGAAATATTGGCTCATTTGAACATTTATTGAAATCAAACCATATGAGAAGTTTAGAGAAAAAATCCCAAAACTGAAAACACATTTGTGTATCAGAACTTTGTTTTTTCTTCTTTCCTCTCCCATTAATCATCTCACCACCCCTCACATTTATTTGCTGACCCTTTGGGGGGGGGGGGGGTCACCCCTAGGTTGGGAGACTAAACTAGCTTACTGTATATAAAGTAGTGTAAAGTAGCTACTGGAGGTGGAGCTATAACAGTAACATGCTGCTCTAACACTGATGCTTCACTATTAATAATCTAATGATGTCATATATAATAATATATCAGTCAGAGGGAGCAAACTAGTACTTTTACTGCAATACTTTAACTACATCAATATCACAGTAATTGAATACTTCTTCCACCTCGGAGTACAATACAGTGCCCAACACCATACCACCCCACACAAGAAGTTGCAATTTGCAAAACAATAATATACATATATTTTCAGAATTTTCAACCACCTCCATTGCACTGTGTAAATAAGCAACCAATAAACTTTACCAAAATTACATATATGTGATCTTTGAAAGTGTTGTGTGTCTACTTTAGGGTTCGTGCTGATCAGGGAGTGGAAAATGTCGATGTTGCACGCTTCATGTTTACAGTCCGTGGCACTGGAAAGAGCAGCTTCATATCCGGGAATTTTTCAATTCAAATTTTCCAGGATTGAGCGGCTGTGGAGAGACCTGTGGGCAGCTGTAACATGCATCTACTATGATGTTCTCCACTACCTGGAAGAAGAGGGCTTCCTCAGCATCGCCAATGAAACACACCTCTTCTGCTGTCACTTCCGTGTTTCTACCACGCCTGCAGGATGACCGAGATACTTTTCGCAATGGTTGGGACAATCATCCGCTGAGAACAGAAAGCCACATGACCCTTAACCAGCTGTGGGAGCTGGTTCGTCCACATTACCCAATTCCAGGACCAGATAACAGAGGTACATACAAATATAACGTGATTTTAATGAATAGTGTGGTTCACGTATTTGAAAGTGTGCCTACTTTTACTGCATACAACTAAAAATGCTCTCTATTTGTACTGTTGATATTCTTGACATTGAGTGGGACAACAGCTGACTTCCATTTGATGACCAGTCGAGCATCATTGTTCCAGACACAGCATGCCCCCTGACCGAATGGACAAATGACAGCTTTAAGAGATGCAGTTAACCCAAGAGCTGCATCCCAGTCCTTTGGCTGTGATACTTACATTGCTGCTGTTCAATTTTGTGAGCAGTTTCTTGGTCTGTGAAAGAACTGATCAGAATGACTTAAGTTTTGAGTTGAGAGAGACAATGAATCATTTTTTGTATAATCTGAATTGTATTATTGTTATTGCTTTGGCAAGAGAAAGAAAAAGAGGAAGGTGCAGCATAGTAACATTACAAAAATGAAACCAGTCCAGTTCATTTCACTTTAAACACCTGTATTAACGGTTTACTTAATGTAACTCAAGGAACGTTACAAAAAGAGCTTTCACCCCCTTATAGTTCACTTAACTCCTGCTTCAATGATATCAGTCCAGGGATTGTTTACAAGGAACATGTTAAACTGCAAAACTTAAGATATATACATATACCACATTTTTCTGTGAAAGCTGAGATTGACAGATGACCCTAACTGTTACTATTTTCTCAGTAACACTTAAGTCCCTCTATTTATTGCATATAATCAGCATATAAACATGATTTATTACGGATGCAGTTATAAGGACATGTTAAGTGTTTATTAATGTATTTGTTAACAATTATAACTTCTTCTATAAATACATTTTATATTATTACTATGTTTTACTATACCATAATTCATTATTTGTTTATGAACAAACCAACTTATATCATCAGCTAATATAAAATGAGCTATGGGTTTCTACATGAACACAACATTTTCTGACATGGGTAAAACAATTTTGGTTATATCACATTTTTCTTCTCACTGGTTTGAAGTAGGGTGATCTCAGTTTCAAAAAGACCTACGCCTAAATAATCACGAAATAATTCCATTCATATGACAAGTTACGTTAACCTTATAAAGTAACTAGGGCTGTCAAACGATTCATTTTTTTAATCGCTGAAGTTCTATAGTTAATCGCGATTAATTGCATATTTTATCACATGACTAAAATTCTATTATTTTGCATTTCAGAACAGTTTTTAAGTACATATTAACAATGGAAAGCAATTGTTACCAGTGTATCTTGATTGGGAATCAAATGAATGCAAAGAAAGTTACTTTATGAACTTGATTTTAAGATTTGTAATTATTTATTTACTGTAAACAAAAGAAAAATGTGTGAATCTGTCATTATTGCACAATTCCTCCAAGTCCCTAACTAAAAAACTAAAAATCCCTATCCTTACTAGAGTCAATATAGTGTTTAGTAACTCCTAAGTAATTTTGATTACTCACTGATGTCCAGTGATCACTGGTTAATGAGACAGCGTTTGCACTTGGCAGCAGTTCCAGTTTAGCTGCTTTCTCCGTGTGATACAGGCTGTGTATGGTGAAACTACTGTCCCCCTCGATGGCAACGAGACGGGTCAGAACATGCCAACCGTAGTACGTCTTTAAGACCCGAGTCTTCTGACAGGTCTGCAGTTGGTTGCCACCCGTTTCGCAAGAGCTGTAGTAATCTTTTGGGATTTGGTTTCATCCACAGGTCGGCAAGTAGCACTCTCCAAACACTGCTTTGCCTGAGTGGGTAGCATGCTAGCGGGTAGCATCACGTTAACTGTACTACTATGCTTAGCTCCGTAGGTGGTAGCTCAAGCTTGACGTGCTTCGGTGATATTTTAAATTCGGCTTTACACAATGTGCATATGGCTTTCGACTTGTCTACGAGTTTTGGAAAATAAAAAGCGCCATTCAGGATTTCATTGCTGCTGTCTTTCTCCATCATGCCTGCAGCCTGCAGCAGCAGGATGTGTTACAAGGAAGTGGCAGCTTGATGATAAGTAACGGTGCTGCAAAGGGTCAAAATAGCAGCCTGTTAGGCACGACGCAAAGCCGAGTGAAGTGTAAAATAAATTAATAAATGCCGGCACGCGATTAAAAAAAATGAATCGCATCGGTGCTTAATCGCATCGCGATTAACGCGTTAACGCTGACAGCCCTAAAAATAACATGAATGAAAAGCCGTGATAATGAAAAGATATATATCAACTGCTTAACATAGTCTAGACATCAGACATTTCATTATGATTGATTACTTAACTCAAACAGGTTCTAAGTGTTATCGTTTAATAACCTTTTCTCATTTTTATTGCCCTCTTTCGCTGTCCGTCCCCCTTACACCGTGTGAAAGGATCATGACCCAGGAAAAAGCAATGCATTATTTTGAACATTGAGGTTTCTTCCCAAACCTGAGATGGAAATTGGGAAAAAAAAGTATTGCTTTTCAGTGGTTATACGAGGGCTTCACAGGAGTTCAGAGTCAAGTTTACCTCAATGAACTGACCATTTATTGCCAAAGGTCACTGCAAAGTACTCTCAGTAACAGTGTGAAAATATATTCAGTATACATTAACAACTTACTGAGCGTGACATAGTTTACAACAGGTCTTTTAACAGAACAACTAACAAGCTTAAAAACAAACATTTAAACGTCAAATCTTGTCTTACAAGGGTAAATACAAGCCAAATGTCACTCACACAAGACCAAATCCTGTATGGCAACTGCAAATACAGGCCAGGATGTCACATTTAAAAGATGTGTAATGCTTGTAATGCCCTGGGATGCGCAAGGTCTCAAAGCAAGTGGAGGCTGTGGGGTATCTGCCCTCGACCACTTCTACAGAGAGACTCGGTGGTAGAATCTCCCATCCGGTCCAGAATTTGACCAGGTTGGTCAGTTCAGTTGTTGTTGCTATGGAATAGATTAAAAGAAATTAAAAATCTTTTTTGACTTTATTAGTCATCAGGATAAATAGCCAACTATGGCACTAACAGCTTACACTCAATAAAAGATTAGTCAAACCCTTGAGATAAGTTTACAGAAAAATAATTTTTAGAATGAGACTGGTTGGACTCGTCTCTTGAGTTGAAAACAGCAACATGACTACTTTTTCTTGTTTTTTTAAATGTGTGGATTTTTTAAAAATACATTCATGTCATGTTGCTGTTTCCAGCTCAATAGTGAATGTGTGAAGTTCACGCTGAATATTTAAATAGCTATACAGCTTTTATACTACTTTAACAGGTAACCAAATCATATTTAAATAGCACTTCCAAGTGTCTCTGTACACCTACCATCAGCAATGAATTCTCAAAGATAGCCTGATATGCGGCATTTGGTGTCAACTGAACAATCGTCATCATCGTCACTATCCTCACGAGGCCATGTGAGTCGCTGAAGAAGTACCTGCTTTGAAAAAAATAGCATGAAAAAGACTTTGGTCATTTTTCTATCTTATAATTTTTGATCAAATATCACTGGTTGGTAGCCGTGATGTCGATTGTGGGCTATGTATGTAGGAAAACATAAATAACAAGAACAAGATTGAAAACAGACAGTTCTACATGCTGACCAGCATGTAGAACTGTAGAACTCCTATTACCTGTTAATAGTAATAAGACAGAGAGGATAGAACAGTAACGTTCCTTATCTAAAAGCTTGAATAGTAAGATAGAAAAAAATAATTCCATTTGAATACATTTATTATGCTTCAATCCACTGGTGAATGAGGAAATACTGTTCTCCTGCAGACTGATAAAACTCCTTGCATTTGCAGTATTACAGACCACACACCATCTTTTATGTTTCTAGGAAAATAACTTGGTACATGATGTGGACAAGTGATGCATTTTACCATGACCATTTAGTTTTTTTTTACCTCGACAATAAATGAATCAGAAAAAAGTGCAACAATTTAATTTTGTCAGACACATTTTTTAGAAACTTAGCAATGTGCATTTATAACCAAAACATCACTCACAGGATAAAAAAAGAATTTTGACTTTCACTCACAGCATGGATCAATAGCTTCTCAAAAAGCCATCTCCTGTTTTTCTCAGTTAGGCGAGGGAGGTCCCAGGCAGTATGGATCCCCCTTCAAGCTTCAAGACAGATGGAAACTGATTAAGAGATAGAAAAAAAGATGTGTAATGCCAGATACTGTAGATGGGGGACAAATTAAAGGAAAAAACAGAAATACCTAACCCCTACAGTGAGGGGGGATTCATCCATAGGGGTCACTGAATGGTTTGATGAAAATATAATGTGAATTATATACTATGGTCTTCACAGTCACCATATCTGACCCAGTTGAACACCTATGGGACATGTTTGGCCGATGCGTTAGACAGCGCTCTCCACCACCATCAAAACACCAAATGAGGGAATATCTTTTGGAAGAATGGTGTTCATCCCTCCAGTAGAGTTCAGAGACTTGTAGAATCAATGCCAAGAAGCATTGAAGCTGTTCTGGCAGCACATGGTGGCCCAACACCTTACTAACACTTTATGTTGGTTTTTCCTTTAATTTGTCCTCTCTATGTGCACTTGCAAAAAGTAATGAATATGAATATTACATAGTGGATCCAAATAAGTGCCACCCTCTATTTTATTTACAGATTATTGGCATTTTAGCAGCTCTAAAATCAAGATTTTTTATATACTACTACATTTACAGTATTACAAAACTAAGTATTAAAAATCTTGTTCACTCCCTCTTGATTTGTAAGCTGAAGTTAGCCATATATTAATGTCACTCAATAAGGATAATGGATACACAATAAAAGGGTGCCCCATTGTACATACAATCTTAGTGAAATAAAAAACTCTTTTCAAATCAAACATACAAGCTTGATTGTTTCTCTGATGTCCAGGTCTGGACAGTCCTCTAGTGTAACATTTGCAGATTCAGGACTCCCACCAAGCAGGACATGAACAACAGCAGGGCTGAGTCCCAACAGGCATGGTCCTCCATGAAGAAAGGAGTGGCCTACCATTCTCCCCGCCACCATGAACATATCACTTTCCACAAGAAAGTGAGAGGCTGAGGGGACTAAATGGCCAGGCTCTCCTTCAAAAAGCCGTGTAACATTTGAGTTTGCTGTTGAAGACATTAAAAACACGAAATAAGTATTACAATAAAAAGTAATAGGCTTCCGTCCACAGTGCAAAGACATGCAGGTTAATATTGCTCTTACAGTCTGTTAGTACTGTCATAGACTGGAAACCGTAGTTCTCAATGCAGGCATTATACATTTAGTAGAATCCTCTGAACTTTCATGGTAAAGCAAACCAATTAAAATACGATAAACTTCCTATAGAGACACTATTAAAAAAAAAAAAAAAACTTAAACAGCTTTAAATAAACATAGCATTTGGAAGGATACCATACACATAACATACATACCAAAATTGATGCAAAACCCTGACTTCAGTTTTTCCATGCATGTTGAGAAAAAGAAGCGAGTTACACCCTGTCCAATAGCAGTATCTCCTGTAACACAATGTAAGGTTTGACAGAATAAAGACAAAGGAAATACTTTAATTGTTTTTGGACCACTGTAACTTGTAATTGGAGCTACCTTCAAGTTTGCAAATCAGAGGCCGTCCCCATTCCACATTAGTTTGCTTGTAGAAGGAGATTAGGGCCATGTCGTGTTCAGCAGGGCTTTTTCTGATGTCCATGACCACATTGAGATATGGCCTTGGTGGGGTCACTGATAGTTAACCAGCCTAATAAGAAAAACACAAAAATGTGGTTTCATTATTTATGCATGACTGTCAAAATAACAAAAAAACTTTAACATGTAGATTCAAATCACAAGTAAAAGCCATCAAGCCTTACTCAGGCATAAACAAAGCAACGTAATAATCATTGGCTGTATATATATGAACATTAATGGGCCATGCTTTATAAATGCCAATTTTCCTTCACTATGACAGTTTATCTACCTTAACTTTCCTATGCCACTGCTAACCCTGAACAGCACCTACCATCTGTAGCAGTTGCACAAGTTCCGGATGGTCCAGGCATTGCTGCTTGCTCTTCCTCAATTACAATGCTTTCATGCATCACCTCTTTTCCTGCCCTACCCACATAAAATTATTTCTGTGTTTAACTGATGTTGTGTGGGTATTGCTGACAAGAGAAAAAACAATAGAAAGTAAATGGATACCTTTACACACATGAAGAAGCGTGTACCTCAATTAAGTCAGTAGGAAACATTTTTGTGCAGACAGGACATTCCTGTATACAGTGGTGTGAAAAAGTGTTTGCCCCCTTCCTCATTTCCTGTTCCTTTGCATGTTTGTCACACTTAAGTGTTTCGGAACATCAAACCAATTTAAACAATAGTCAAGGACAACACAAGTAAACAAAATGCAATTTGTAAATGAAGGTGTTAATTATTAAAGGTGAAAAAAAATCCAAACCATCATGGCCCTGTGTGAAAAAGTGATTGCCCCCTAAACCTAATAACTGGTTGGGCCACCCTTAGCAGCAACAACTGCAACCAAGCGTTTGCGATAACGTGCAATGAGGCTTTTACAGCGTCCTGGAGGAATTTTGGCCCACTCATCTTTGCAGAATTGTCCTAATTCAGTTACATTAGAGGGTTTTCGAGCATGAACGGCCTTTTTAAGGTCATACCACAACATCTCAATAGGATTCAGGTCAGGACTTTGGCTAGGGCCACTCCAAAGTCTTCATTTAGTTTTTCTTCAGCCATTCGGTGGTGGACTTGCTGGTGTGTTTAGGATCATTGTCCTGCTGCAGAACCCAAGTTCGTTTCAGCTTGAGTACACGAACAGATGGTCGGACATTCTCCTTCAGGATCTCTTGGTAGACAGCAGAATTCATAGTTCCTTTTATCACGGCAAGTCTTCCAGGTCCTGAAGCAGCAAAACAGCCCCAGACCATCACACTACCACCACCATATTTTTACAGTTGGTATAATGTTCTTTTATGAAATGCAGTGTTCCTTCTACGCCAGATATACTTGGACACACACCTTCCAAAGAGTTCCACTTTTGTCTCATCGGTCCACAGAATGTTGTCCCAAAAGTCTTGGGGATCATCAAGATGTGTTCTGGAGAAATTGAGACAAGCTTTGATGTTCTTTTTGCTCAGCAGTGGTTTTCTCCTTGGAACTCTGCCATGCAGGCCATTTTTGCCCAGTCTTTTTCCTGATGGTGGAGGCATGAACGCTGACCTTAACTGAGGCAAGTGAGGCCTGCAGTTCTTTGGACGTTGTTGTGGGGTCTTTTGTGACCTCTTGGATGAGTCGTCGCTGCACTCTTGGGGTAATTTTGGGCGGCCGGCCACTCCTGGGAAGGTTCACCACTGTTCCATGTCTTCGCCATTTGTGGATAATGGCTCTCACTGTGGTTCGCTGGATTCCCAAAGCTTTGGAAATGGCTTTATAACCCTTTCCAGACTGATAGATCTCAATTACTTTCTTTCTCAATTGTTCCTGAATTTCTTTGGGTCTCAGCATGATGTGTAGCTTTTAAGGATCTTCTGGTGGACCTTACTGTGTCAAGCAGCTCCTATTTAAGTGATGCCTTGATTGTGAACAGGTGTGGCAATAATCAGGCCTGGGTGTGGCTAGAGAAATTGAACTCAGGTGTGGACAACCACAGTTATAGTATGTTTTAACAAGGGGGGCAATCACTTTTTCACACAGGGCCATGATGGTTTGGATTTTTTTTCTCCTTTAATAATAAACACCTTCATTTACAAATTGCATTTTGTGTTTACTTGTGTTGTCCTTGACTTTTGTTTAAATTGGTTTGATGTTCCGAAACACTTAAGTGTGACAAACATGCAAAGGAACAGGAAATGAGGAAGGGGGCAAACACTTTTTCACACCACTGTATCTGCTGTTGAGAAGTTACAAGCAAGAACAGTGTTCATTTCAAAACAGGTTTTTCTGTTGTTTAATACTATACAATATGCTCACAAAAGCTTAAAATGAAGAATTCTTACATGTTCTGTCTTCAGGCTCACTGCTTTCCACATTAGCCAGGTTATCATCACTGCCAACATACATGACATCACAAGATAACCCCCACGACTTACAGACTTCAAGATCATGCCTGTATAGCCAGTCTCATCAGGAGCCACAAGAGAGAGTTTTCGGCTACCCCATCCACCTATAGAAAAGAGGAGAGGAAAATTAGGACTTTCAACAGTATATTAGATATAGATTATATCTAGAAGTTAAGTCAAAACAACTAGACTTCTTGTCTGACAACAGACCAGGCTGAAGAAGTCACCTAAAACAAAACAAGTCCAGCTTTTTTTTTTTTACTTAACTTTTACAAATACAAATATTACAATCAAACAATTAGTTGCTGATTTGCAGTTAGGCATGACCTAATAAAGGTTAACAAAATTGAACAGGCTGAATAATAAATGTACAGAGATGAGTTTGAGGAAATCATTCAAAGTTTTATTTAGGTACCATCTGTTTAATTATAAAGTAACAGTGTTGTGCAATGCATAATGTGAAGTTAGCTGCTGCAGATGTACTTTTTTATGACTGAGCAACACTAATACACAAACCTGTGTTGTCCTACCTGCAGATTTGTATAGCAGCCACCCACCAGTCACGCAGTTACTTCGCAGAACACAGGAGTTACTGGCCTACCGCTGCCTCCATCGGTTAGTTTGCTTGTGTTATTGTGTGACTTTGGTGAATCCGAACAAACCCCTTTGAAACACCAAAGTCCCTCTGTCTAATAATGTAACAAAACTAATGTATGTAATGTGACCTTTACAAGCACAACATCACTGACGCACGACAATATTCCACTATTATTCCGAATATGACAATATTCCGCATTTGATACAGGTCATGTAAACAGCATATTCCGGTTGGATATTCCGAATAAGGCCTTTTTCTGAATATAGCATTTACCGATTAAGACATGTGGGACATTCCAGTATTTATTCAGGTTTTAGAGGCATTCTTTGGACATGTATACAGCGCATTCGGAATATGCGTCTCAATCAGGGTTTTTACAGCAGTTTACGGCCTCTTGCCTGTTTACGGCTTATGGTCAGCTGTGTGCGTTGCTATGATTGCTGTACACAAATCAACCAGCCAACAGTTTGCAAGGCTGCAGACCTGATAAGGAGAAACACAGCTACTTTTTTAAAGATAATTTTTTTGGGCTTTTCCGCCTTTAATTTTTTTTGACAGGACAGCTAGGTGAGTAGACATCCAGGAAATCATCACAGGTTGGATTCAAACCCTGGACTTCTGCGTCGAGGCATAAACCTCTAGATACATGTGCGCCTGCTCTCCCCACTGATCCAACCCGCCCACAATTTAAACACAGCTACTTTTAAACATTATCAAAGACTTGGATATCAACAGGTTTTTGGATATGCGCACACATTGCTACGCCGACCTTTTCAAGAAGCTGGTTGAAGGAGTGAAAGAGGGACGCTGTGTTCGCACAGTCCAACAAGTCCGTCGCCGCTGGAAAACTTTGAAAAAAAAAAATCCTGTTTTGCACGACTACATCTAATCAGGAATATTAGTGGAATATTCACTTTCATTAGCCATGTAAACAGCTTAGTTGGAATATCGTCTTTTTTGGAATAAGGGCAAAAACCAGAATATTACGTGCATGTAAACGTGGTCAGTGTCTTTACTGTGATACTGAGAGTTAGCTGTCAACTCACCTGCAGATAAGAATAAACCCAGAGCAAATCATCTCTCTGACCCTGTTGGCTTACAGTCACACTTCCCTCTTATTTGCTTATGATAGTGATTTTTTCCTCAAACACTGCTGAATGGAGTATTTTTTGTTGTTGTTAGTTTTAGGATTATGATTTTTTTCATCATTCCTCAAAAATGTCTTTTCATCTGAGCCACCTGGTTGAATAAAGACTGAAGACAGAAAATCCCTCCACAGAGCGGTCAGTTTCAGTTTAAATGGCTTGAGGGATGGCAATGTCAGCTTGTCGGTTGGTCCTCCACTTTCCACGGAGTGAAATATCTCAACAATATTAGATGGATTGCAGAACATTCTTGGTCCCCATGGGGATAAATCCCACTGGCTTTGGTGATCCCCCTTGACTTTTCCTCTAGCACAACCATCAGGTTGACATTTGTGGTTCAGAGTGAAATATCTTGACAAGTAGATGTCATGGACGGTCCTGCTCTATGGCCAGTGGCCTTACCTCACTGCCTCCACGCATCCACATGCAAAGTCAGTGCAAAGAGGCGATGCAGGTTCACGAAATTCACATAATTTGCGTAATTAACGTGACGCCGATTTGCAAAAGTTTATCAACACTGACATTCTCCTGCATAGCATGGCCAAAAGCCATTCAGAAACAAGCATTTAAAAAAGGTTTGCTTGCCGTCTTGCTGACAGACCTGACAAAGCACGAATTCAGACTTTTTACAGATTGGCATCTTTTTGAGCCTATAGCCATTACACGGCGGCAAAATCTGGTTCTCAAGTAGCGCTGGATGCAGTCTTTCAAATGCTAATCTCTACAGAGTATGTTATAAACCCAGACAGGGTGGCGTTTGGTTTTCCGAGACTGGGACTTCCACAACAGGTTCAAAGCGGCAATTGTAGTTATTTCAGCCGTGGTTGATGACGGAAAGAAACGTTGGTATCTACACCGACGCATCTTGGGTGCAATATTTTTTAGAAACCAAACAATCAATCAATTGATTAATGGAGAAAATAATCAGCAGATTAATCCATCATGAAAATAATCATTCCATAATCGTTCAAAATGAGCTCCACCTCAGCCAACAGTCAAAGTATGCCTTTAAATGAATGCATGAGTAATAATTAATGATTTAATGAAATAATAGATAATATAATTGTTTAACAGTCATAGGGGACATTTTCTACTTGTAATACTTTAAGTACATTTTGCAGAACATAATTGTATTATTTATATCCTTCCTTAAGTAAAAGAACTGAATACTTTATCCACCACTGCCTGTCCTTTACACTCCCCGAAAATCTAAATCTTCAGCCATTATCTCCAAAAGAAGAAAAATTTAAGACACCTGGATGAAATTCCCACTCTCTGAAAATGTATGTATGTATTTATTTACACACATGAAAAAAACAGCAACATGAAAGAAAATGTAAATGAAAGGTTTCCATTACATAACAGTGTGTTCCTTAGGTTTGTGGAAGACGTAGGTGCTCTTATTTGGAAGGTTGGTTTAAGAGTCCTCAAGAAAATCTAGTTTTTTCTAAGTAAAAAAATACATTTTACTATAATTTTGGACCGTTATCATTATCTTGTCCGTGTGTAAAACGATGGAAAAGCTAGAGCAGATAATAAAAAATAAAAACACTCAAAAAGCTTAATGACAAAACTTACTGAAGAAGTCCACTGGGGACCACTGGGACGTCTTCACTGCTGCGCCGAAGCTTAGGGAAAACCCAGCTTACATACTTTTATTTAAGTAACATTTTGAATGCAAGACTTTTTCTGTGGTTTCAGTACTTTCACTTAAGTAAAGGAATTGAATACTTCCTCCACCACTGCCTGTTGGCATCCCTAACTCTCTCCGCAGAAACTTAACATCTTCATTATACTCACAGCTAGAGAATTAAAGACCCCTGGATGAAATTCCCGCTGTCTCAAAATGAATGAATACACCAGCACTTTTTGCACTTCGCACTTTAATCATTCCAGTTACTTCTTAGGATGTTGTGTTGTCTGTGCTGTCATGCGTGTCTTTCTTTTGTGTCCAAGGTTGATCTTATGTTTTTTGTTGATTTTATTTCATGTTGATTTTAGAATGTTTTTTCTGTTACATGTTTATGTTGTGAAGCAACAGATTGTAGCACTACGTCCATGACAAATGTCCCCTCTGGGACAATAAAGTGTATTCTATTCTGTTCTATTCTATTTATTTACACAAATAAAACAAAACACAGCAACATGAAAAAAATGTAAATGAAAGATTTCAATTCTATGACACACACACAAAGAAAAGACACAAAACAAGAGAAAACAAATTATACAAAAGCAAATCAGAAAGAAAGAAAGAAACATTTTTGAGAATAACGCTGACATATACTGTAGTTTAGCCGCATACCTGAGGAAGAACATCCCCTCAGACGTCTTGTGTAAGCTATTTCAGCAGTGTGAGTTATTAGTGTGCGTGAGTAAAGGTTGTCTCACCGGGACGCTCCCATCTGCACTATGTTCCTTAAAGTTGCAGTCACACCCTGAGGTGACACAACACGCGGTGGAAGACGTATTCAGATCCTTCACTTAAGTAAAAGTGCTATTACCACACTGTAAAAATACTCTGTTACAAGGAAAAGTCCTGCATGGTAAATGTTACTTAAGTAGTAGAATGTAAGTATTATCAGGGAAATGTACTTAAAGTATTGTAAATAAAAGTACTCAATGCAGAAAAACCCTCACATTTTAGAAACTGGAAACGATCCAAACAGTTCTGTGTTTAATCGTCTAATCATTTCAGCTGGACTTATCATAATAAAACCTATTTTATAAACTACATGTGTTTTGGGTGCAAAAGTCTTGATTTGTAAAGCAACAAGTAAATAAAGCTGTACAAAAACAATATTTGTCTCTGAAATGTAGTGGAGTAGAAAGTGGCATGAAAAGAAAAGACTCAAGTAATGTACCTCAGATTTGTACTTAAGTACAGTAGACTACTTGACAGGGGCGGAGTGGGACCGAAAAAACTACCGGGAAATTTCGTAGACCACCGGCCCTGCGGGTCGGGGGGGGCTGGTAGCTTGTGCTAATTTTTTTCCTTTTGAGTCTGACCTTCTCAGCGCCACCTTTCCCTTTTTTTCTTTTTTGGCTTTCCATCATTAGACTCAAACACTGTTAACGTTACCGATAGACCTCCAAACGTGACGAGGAACAAAAAGTAGTTTGATGGCTTTACGTCATAGGCCGACCAGGGCTATGCCATTTGGGGAGGGGCCGCTCACTGATCCCCCCCCCCTATATTTCTGAAAATCCTAGACATGGTTGGACCTGCACTTCGGTAGTGCTTTCTGATTAGCCTGTGTTTGTATTGAAATAAGAGGCTGCCGGCCTGTACGGGTTGAGCAGAGGCTGCACAGCTTGACCAACGGGCAGCGGGCGCACACCAGGCCACCGGATGGTGTTGCTAAGAACTTGCAATGTATAACTATTATCAGACCAGCCCTCGCAGCCTCGAAACACTAGGAGGCCACCAGGAAAAGTCCCGACTCTCCCGATTGCCACTCTGCTACTCAGGGCTTAATTTGAGCCGGATCACGCGGGAACATGTTCCGGCACCTCCTACGTTGGAACCGGAACCTTTTTTATTGGATCCGGCACCTCCTGTGTCACTATGAAAAATGAATCGCCTAACTGAAAAAAATTAATTGCTGTTTGTGTAGTGTTCAATGTTGTTATCTGTCGTGTTAGTCTTTATTCCCCATTGAAGCTCCACAAAAATCTCGTGTTTGCATTTTCGATGCGTTTTGAGGTGATTTTTCAGGGTAAGACGGAGGGGGGAGAGGGACGGAGGGAGGGGATCGGCACTTCAAGTGACACATGCGCTTGTGCTGGTTGAGATTGCTGTTAGCCTCGTTTCACTCGGGGGTAAAATGTCAAAAAGACAACAAAGTTTGCTTAACTTTTTCAAATGCGCTGGCCAGTCGGATCACAAACAAGCAAAAATCGTTTCCGCCGATCAAGAATGTGGAGACATTACATTTCATACCCATGCAGTGAACGTTCTGAAATTAAAATAAACATTGCCCTGATGTACACACAGCGTTGTTTAGGCTTTTTTAGTCAGAGAAGCTACGTAGGCAGTGTAATTGTTTGTTTTTGTTCCCCTACCACCAACACCCGTTTTGAGTTGCCGGATCCACCCCCGCTCTGCGCTCCGGGACCTCCCACTTTACAAATGAAGTACTGCCGCTACTGCTACTTGAGTAAATGTACTTAGTTACATTGCTACGCTGGCTGACTCATATCCGTGCAAGAGAAAAGAGATGTGTGAGAGGATGAAATGAACTCAACATGCAGCTTTCACTATTCTTTTCCCCCTCAGTAGCTTTAAGGTGCCGACAGCATCGTATAGATGAGTCATTGGCAATCGAGCTGTTCTGTCATTATGTATGAACATGTGTTGATATTCTGTATCATGTTGTTCCAGCTCTTCATTGAAGCTGAGAAAGCTTATTTCTTTGCTCTTGCTCTCGTCATTGTGTCTTGTTGACAGTGCTGGAATGTAACTAAGTACATTTACTCAAGTACTGTACTTAAGTACAAATGTTGAGGTCTTTGTACTTTACTCAAGTCTTTTTCTTGTCATTCCACTTTCTACTTTTCTACATTTCAGAGAGTAATATAGTACTTTTTACTCCACTACATTCATCTGACAGCTTTAGTTACTAGTTACTTTACACATTAAGGTTTTTGCGCACAAAACACATGTAGTTTGTAAAATACGATGTTTTGTTATCAATTAAACTACCCAACAATATAACGGCTGCAATGATTAGACCATTAAACACAGAACAGTTTGGATCGTTTCCAGTTTCTAAAATGTTTTTCTGCATTGAGTACTTTCATCATTTCCTGATGATACTTACGTACTTTTACTTAAGTAACATTTTCAATGAGAATGTTTTTACAGCGTGGTATAGTAATCCTTTACTTAGTAAAGGATGTGAATACTTCTTCCACCACTGCTTGTTGACTTCTGTCTGTAAATTGTAACCCGTACTAATGTCTTGCTGTTTCCTGTTGATCTGGTCTCAAAACATGTGGCCAAAGGACTACAGTTGAAAATTAGCCTGCTGGCTAACACTGGTAAATCTACAGAAATGTTGACTGATGTGTGTTGTCCTTAAATAAGTAAAGTATACAGAGGCTGGGTTAGCTCAGTTGGTCCTCGATGCAGTGGCCGCAGGTTTGACTCCGGCCTGCGGCCCTTTGCTGTGTGTCTTTCCCCTTTCTCTCACCCCAAACTCTGACGATAACTGACAAACAGAAAATAAGATTTTAAATCCTCTGAATGTAGGAAATGTTTATCTAAATGGTTCCCAGTTTGGAGGAGTGACTGACAGTAGCAGAGGGAGTGCTCCACTTTACTTAATCACAAACACAAACATGTTGGTCTCATAACAATGGTGTCGTGGACTTCATACCTTGGAATTTTCCACACATTGACTTTTCTTGGAAACACCCACCCTGCAACAATTACTAACTCTATTACTGCACTTAAGTACAATGTAAAAGTACTTTTACTGAACTTCTAATGCACTACATCTCAGAGGGAAATATTGTTCTTTTTACTCCACTTCATTTGTTTCATAGTTTTTAATTACTTTAGATACATTTAAGTTACAGATCCATGACTCTTAATAAATTAACAAATAAACAATGATGCATTTTATTATTTTGCCGCAGAGCAGAGCGGAGAAAGGACCGCAAGTTCACTCATCAAAACTACTTCATGTCTCATTTGCCTTTTTAGCAAGGCAGGTGGTTGCAAGTAACCACGGCAGTGGTAGCATATACTGAGTTTTCTCCTCCATTCTCCAGTAGACTTGCAGTAACTCCGGCGGCGACAACGCTCATTGAGCTCAGGCTCGAACACGGGAGGGGTAGAATAGCCTACACGCAGCGGGGCAGGAAGGCATTTCATTGGTTCTTTCCAAGTGGACTGCGAGGCAGTGATGGGCGTTTTTACAAGATTACAGCAGCTACAGATGATGGATCATTTTTGCTCCTTTTTCAGAGCCTATTAGTTATTTATTGTTTTCAGGGTTGCTCATTATATATTTATTTCGTCTCTTCCTTAGGTGGGATTCCTTCTATAAGCCCCTAGGGGCTTAATCTCACCTGCACAATGCTCTATTTTATATTACTTTATTTTCTTGTGTTACTGTTGTATTGATTTTAATGTGCAAAATAAACAAATACAGGGGTGTAAAGACCATTTCGAACAATAAATAAAAAAAGTGTACATAGAAACAATGCCATAACATAAAGCAATCCAAGACAACAAAAAAACTTAAAGTCACAATGAATATTGTATTATATTGGATCTTTAAATATCAATTAACTTTGATAAAGCTAGATTCTATAAATTGATAAAAAAAAATAAAAAAAAGCTGAGCTGCCACAAGTAGACAAATCAATCAATGGTTATTTGATCAAAAGAAGATCGTTCCTTCGAAACACCCAGTTTAGCAGAATTATGGTCATACTGCTTCTGTCTCAATCCATGCTGTAAAGCTGACAAGAAGGCGTGTGCATTGGTTTGTACATGATAAAGTCCATAGCTGAATGGGTGTGTTCTCACCTCCAGCACAGAAGAATGTGAGGCGTAGTTGTCAGGGTTGCCCAACACAAAGCAGTTCGGCGTTCAGTCTGACACTATAGCAACCGGCGGCTGTTTAACCAACAGTCAGTCCTCTCCACAGGAGACTCCAAACATCAGGTGGAAGCTGTCAGTCTATCTGCAGCCGCTTGCACAACACGTCACGACATAAGCGTTCATGGGAAATGTAGGATTAGTACAACAGGCAGGGTTGTCGGATAAAGATTACGTTTCTAAGCCAAACACACACGCAACTGCCCAGATTTCTTGGCGGAAAACAGACCAATCTGGCAACATTTGTGCAGCCTGCTGATTCAAACAGATTCACCGTTATTTTATTAATTAATTACCAGCCAAATTGGCTAGTAACTTTACAATGTTACCCGCCAAAGTACATTTTTACATGCCTTTGGCGGGTTGGCGGGTGTTAATTTAAAGCCCTGGGCGTACCACAGTGTGTTCAGAGTGCTGGAAAATCAGTCTCCGGTCTGGTCTCTTGGAAATACTTTCCCCCCTGTTATTAAAGTTTAGATTTACGTGTTCACAGTCTGTCTGTCTTTAACAAAAAATGACAGCATTGGTTGTTGGTTCCTCTGTTGTTTTTTTTTGGCTGATGTCCGTTTCCTTCCACTTTCTTTGTGTTGGAATTTTAAACTTGATTTATCAGGACTATGGTTAACTGCTCCTCAGATCTCTGCAGGGTAAATCCAGACCCAGGGCTCCGTGCGGAGCTAAGCGCCGCCCAAGACGTTTGTGATTGGTTTAAAGAAATGCCAATAAACCAGAGCACGTTTTTCTCCCATCCAGGAATGCTGTGTGGACTAGCCAGACCCTCCTCTGCAGCGCTGTGGAGGAACGTCTGGCAATGAGAGACTATTATAAATGAAACTACCCAACAATATAACGGTCTACAAGTCCAGCTGAAATGATTAGCCGATTAAACATTTAGTTGATTGACAGAACAGTGAGAGCCAGTAAGTAACACTGAACCTGTTGTTCTAGACTGCGAGGACACATATGTGTATGTCCAAGCAGCTTACGTCTCGCAGCAAGTCGGGAGTGAGCTGCTGATTAAACGCAAGCAGGCGTCAATCAACTGCCGTGCCATTTCTCTCGGAAGAGGTTGCAGATATCATCATACCGCTCCATGTCATCACTGGCAGTGACCACACCTCAGGGTTCTATGGGCATGGGAAGAAGAAGGTGAAGATCAATTTTGAGGCAAGAGTGCTCCTGGGACGAGTGGGTGAGAGTCTGGAATTAAAACATGACGTCAAAGCGGATATGAAGGCAATTGTCCTCTCCATCATTTATGCTGAGAGTGCAGATGTGAGGCAGGCCAGAGTTTCCAAATGGCACAAACTGAAGAATAAGTGTACAATCCGTCTCCCACCTGATGATGACTCTTTGGATCTTCATATGGAAAGGACAAACTACCTTCCATATTGCCAGCTCCATTACAAGAGCGTCCTTCTCCCATTGGTCACGGCTGGGAACTAGTGAACGGAAAGTGTCGACCAGTGCGTCATACCCTGCCCCCTTTGCCCCAGCAGCTCACACCTCATGACCGCTCAGATGAGAGTAGCAGTGATGATGAGAGGAGTCAGTGTGAAGATTGAACAGATTCAGCTGGAGAGTCTTTTTAGTTGATTCAATAAATAAATCAGAAAAGATAATGTATTTATTATTAATTTGTTTTAAATTGTTAAATTGTTTTCAATTGTTGGGAGAATTGTTTTAAAAAGCTTTAAACTGTTTACCATGTTGTAAGTCGCTTTAGTTAAAAACGAGTCAGCCAAAAATAATGTAATGTAATTAAAAAAATGTTTTCAACTTCAAGCTAAAGAATCTCCTCTGTCTCCTTGCTTTCATTGGTTCCACCCCAGGCATCTGATGACCTATGTGTATGTTGTAATTGTACTGTCCATAACTGAACTCAGTTTGAGCAGAGCTTTCAATATTAAGGCTCTATAACGATTTTGAAAAATTGACATTTAAAGCGTAACTCTCACCAAAATGCAACCTAGGGTCTTTTTTGTGAATGTACCCGAGTCAGACTTTCGTTTAAAAGCATAATTAGGACGGAAACACCACTTTTTATTGACCGTATTTTCGTTCAAATGGCCTTTTGAATGGGAGTGCTAGGGGCACTACTATGATCACATCAAAATCACTATTTTTAAAACACTAAGAAGGCTCGACACAACGTGGAACTTTGCTCCAAGTATGACCAGGGGCTCTACACATGAACTCCAGCATTGAGAACATTGTTTGTGTACACGGAGTTTACTAAAAAGAGAGGTTTTGAACAACTCACTGTAGCTGTTGGTTTTCCAGTCGCTGTCCATCTAGCCAGTTTAGTTTCCTTTTTTTTTCTGTGATGGTCCTGCCCCAGTATCAGCCATAACTATAACAGATAACTTCTAAAATAAAATGAAAAATACAATTAGGCCTATATAAAGAAATCTCCTGCTACCCTTCACCTGGCTGGATACAGTAACACAGGCTTTTCCTGTGTTATGCCGAAATCTGCGACCCGTCAGAATGTGTGCTCTCTAACCCCGTCTACCTGCTGCAAATCATTCAGTGACTCTGACCAGAAATCTGACCCGGGCAAAGGCATTATTAAAAACTATATAAAAACAGCGTTCTTTTCACTGTAAGTCTCGTTTGCTGTTACAGGTCATTTATGATCATCAGATGGAACATTACACAGTTTCAGCAACATTTAAAAGTTACATATAGTCACTTTAAGTAACATTTTCAATGCATAACTTTTACTTTTTATTTACTTTTACTTTTACAGTGTGGTATTAATACTTTTACTTAAGTAAAGGATCAGAATACTTCTTCCACAACTTCCTGCTACTCAAAAATGTGCTCTACTTATTGTCAATAACGATGTAGGTGCAGAGTTTGACACTAGGAATGTGTTTTCATATTCATCTGCTCAGGGTGGAAAGTTTCTAACGCTCACCCTCAAGTAACGGTAACCGTTCAATTTAAGTTTTGTGAATAAAACAGCTGCATTCATGTTTTGATAGAAGGATTGATATGTAATAAAAAGCCATCAATGACATCAGAGAGGAGAACAGGAAACCAAAAGGCCACAAGGGAGGCGAACATTCCTGAGAAAGTTACAATAGTTGGTGAGACATGGTGCACTACATCTCCAAAAATGGTGTGTGTGTGTGAGAGAGGAAAGAGAGAGAGAGAGATTCATTCACATGCTTCTTAAAACTTTCACCGTGGACTTCCGCCAGAGAATTGCATTTTTCCTCCCACACTGTTTCCCTCCTCTTTTTAAGATTATGTTTTGGAGCATTTTCGGCTTTTATGTTTTGACACGACAGATGAAGACATGAAAGGATGGAACGACATGCAGCAAAGGGTCGCAGATGGGAATCGAACCCGAGCCTGCTGTGTTGAGTAGTAAACCTCTATATATGGGCGCCCGCTCCACCAACTGAGCTATCCGAGCGCCCTTCTCTCTTCTTTTCCCTCGTGTGCATCAGCTCCAACAGGCGGCCAGGTAAAGTGCGCGCGCTCATTACGCAAGTCTCCGGTGTGTGGCAGGTGTAGCCCTGGACCCGCCCACAAGGCAAAGCTCTGTCAGTCTCTGAAAGTGCAGCCTGTCAGTCGGCAGCAGAGCACCGCGGAGGGAGCATTGCTAGGTAAGGTAAGGGTCTAATGATTTACCTGGACGCTTGTTGGATTTTTAACCTGACTGCTGCGTCACTCTCACTGCTGTTGTTAGAAACCCGTTCTGCTTTCACTTACTGCTGTGAGTTCACGGCATGTCTCCTGGTGCTGGAGTTACACCGGAATGTGATGGAAAACTAACTTTAGTCTTCCTTACTGAAGTGTTTTTAGAGGGACAGCAGCAGGTAGGCGGTTCAATCACAGAAAGTAGGCTACTGTTAACTCTGATGAAGTCATTGACTAACACAGGCATTCTGTTAATAACTGAAATACCATATGGTGATATTTGGATAGAAAAGGATAATTTCCTGCTAGGGAATAAAAATAAAAAAAAGATAGTCAAGTTAAAAACGGACTTTTCTACATGTAATGCCAAAATGGGATCCAAAGAAACTTTATTTAAATATTTTACCACAATCAAAAGTTGAGTAAAGTCAGTGTTCACACTACTACTGTGTGCTACCAATCCACATGGTTATATTATCAATATATAGGACATAACAATGTCAGTGTGAACTAATGTGGCCAAAGGACTGTGGATTCCCCCTGTCCACATCAGTGTAGTGGTGTCTGTTCATGGTTCATGGTTCCAATGTAGGGGGACCCTTAATGTTACAACATACAATCATATATAAGACACAAGTGTCTTTCCAACTTTGGGGCAACAGTTTGTGTTTAAAGCTTTTCTGTTTAATAGCAATACTGGCAAAAAAAATCAAATAGGAATAGTATCATGTTTTTTTTCTCTCGTGCCAATACTGTATCCATACATGGACTGTATCCAGTACCAAACTTTTATTATATAAATTGCACATTCAAATGTAATTTTTTGGTACTGGAATAATTAAAGAAATACTAAAATTGAAGTGAGATGAACAAAAAGAGAAATTTATTTTTTTAGATAAAACAGATTTATACAGCAGCATATCGCAAATAGAAAGTCGCAATAATTTCGTATTGTGACATAGGTATCGTGATATTATCGTATGGTCGGGCCTCTGTTAATTCACACCACCTACTGTTTAACATGACAATACCCAATAATAATGCACAAAGGCAGACCCATAAAGAAATGGTTTTCCCAGTTTGGTATTGAAGAACATGAGCGTCCTGCACAGAGCCCCCGTCCAACACATTTAGGATGAACTGAAAAAAAATCTTGTTTCCACGAGAGTAGAAACTGCCATATTAGCATATCAATGTGAACACTGTCAGTTATGGCTGGAATGTTAGGTTGGCCACATACTTAAAAAATCTGGTTTAAGTCACTATAGGAACATCACAGGAACATTATGCTCATCCTATAGGAGAAAGAATTACCATACAAAATAAAATCACTTTCCATAATAAAACACGATGACAATATATATATTTAGTCTTTTCATTGTTCATTGTCTCAGTTTATGCCTTTGTTAGTTACTTTAGCTTTAAATCTCCATCTAACTGAAACAGAAAATCTGTGCATGACCACATTTGTGGCAATTACTGTTTACTGTCCTAGTTTCGCATTGCCAGACCTTCCTTCACAGCACTGCAGAGGAAGGTTCTGGCTAGTCCACACAGCATTCTGAGATGGGGGGGAAATGTGCAACGGTTAATTGGCTTTTCTTTAAACCAATCACAATCGTTATGGGTGCCGCTGCAAAATAGCCTCGGGAAGGAACTTGTTTTGGTGGAACATGTGTATGTTCAAAAGTTGTTTTAGTCTTGCGAGAGAAAACTCAGATTGGACAGAAGTTTCTTAAATAAGTGCAAGAAACAAACATTAAAAATAGACTAAGAAATCCTAGTTGAATAAGACCAAAACAATGATTAGTCGACTAATTGACAGAGGGGGCAGCCCTACTGTCAATGAAACTGACAAAAAAAATTTGTCACAATGAAGAAATATGTCAAAGTCAAAGGGCGAGTCTGACTGTACTCTGCACTGTGCTCCGATAAGAGCTGGGCAGGTGGCAGTAATGTAATTTACAGTGGCTCCTATTGGGGCCACAGTGTCAGCTGTCAGATGATTTATGACAACAATAATAACAATAACACGTCCTTTCCCAACCTTTAACCATGGCAGGATTACAGCCTTCATGGGTTTAAACAAACAGCAAGTCGGGCAATCACAATCGTCTTGGGCGGCGCTAGGTGCCGCATGGAGCAACTGCGCCTCTGCAAAATATGTGTATGTTCAAAGGTTGTTTAAGTTGTGAAACAAAAAACTCAGATTGGACAGATAGTCTATCTAGCTGTCTGGATTTACCCTGCAGAGATCTGAGGAGCAGTTAACCATAGTCCTCACAAATCCACCAGAGTTTAGAACGCCAACACAAAGAAAGCGGAAGGTAACGGACATCCGGCCAAAATGAAAGACATCCGGCAGAATTTCTGGTGGCACATGAACAATCCCAGAAGTGGAACGTTGTGGATATAGACTAATTGGACTGTTTTATACAATTTTTCTTGGGTTAAATAAAAACTATGTAGTGGTTTCCAGTCAGTCGTTATATATAATTAAGCAGATGATGGAACTGTTGGTGTTATTGCTCCATTCAAATAATTTTTTATGAGAATTATCATCAACACTTTACAGAGCTTTTAGCCGTCTTTAGCTTATTACAGTGCATTTAGAAGAAGAAAGTGGAACACGTAGCAGCTAAAGAACTAGATATTTCCTCCAGGAGCTGGTGGAGACCAAACCAGAGCTAAAAGGAGAGTCAACGTTAGACTTTGGTTCATCATGTCGACACAAACATGACTCCAATGTGATAATAATGTTGCTCTGAGTCTTCTTGATGTGTAACTGTTTGCTAACACATTAGCCAAAGATGACTTTATAAGATAATATATGTCAGATTGTTGTGGAGTTGTTCATCTCCCAAGTGGCCAAAGAAGCTATGCAGCTTTAAATGCACCTTCTTTTTAGTTGGCGAGCTTGTTGCTTAAGTAGCTAATTTTGCTTAACAGCTAGCTTCCGGAACAGTGGCACTAGCAATACTATCTGCCACTTCATATGGTGACCTCAGGCAGACAAATTGTAAATGTATCTAGGTTTTGCTTTTAGATATGTGGATAAGAAGAAGCTAGCCTGGTGTTGTGTTAGCAGGGAGAACTGCGCTCATCTCATGCTTCAAATACTGTAAATGAAATCAGTTAAATAGAATAAGTTAATAGACTGTCCCTGTGCTGTGGTCCTCAAACATTGTTGTGGTGCTAATGTCTCACTGACTTCTAAGGCAAACAGAAGAGTAAGTCATGCATGTTTAAGTGTTTTCCCAGGCTGAGGAACGCTGAAACCCTTACTTAATATCAGCTGCTAGCATCTCTGAATCACTGGCTCTTTTTCTATGTATATTCCTCCTCTTTTATCTTTCTGTCCATCTTCTTCTGCTCTAGTTGTCTTTATCTCCCTCTTTCTCTCTCACTTTATCCTACTCTTTGTGTTGTATCATGTCTCTTGACACTCACTTTTCTTTGTCTTTGTCTTTTCTTCACTGTCTCTTCTCTATTCTGTTGGGCTTCTTTCTCCTTAACTAATCTCTCTTTCACTTTCTTTCCACTCTTTTTTGCCTCTGTAATTCTCTAACCAGGAGGCATTGATGGTGACAATTGTATGTTGTTGTACTTTAATTGTTTTTGGTTTTACTTCCCTTACTTTACTTTTTGGCCATTATTCAATGCCATAATCCATGAACAGGAGACCTTGTGACCATAGTTCATATTTGGTCAAACACTGAATTGGTGACACTAATCTTGGGTGCCCACCTTGAAACTGTGGTGGTTGTGTAGATCTTCTGTGCTGCTGAGTTGAAGATGTGTGTGAAGCATCCATGTTTCACCAAAATAATATACACCTGACACTACTTACCCGTTTAGATTAGGTTGGACTGTGGCAGTCATTGAACCTGCACACACTGAGGAAGGCATTAGTCAAAATATCTGTGCTTGTAATTATATACTGCACAGTAAATGTGAAGTTCACGAGACTAGGTTGTCTCTTTCTCACTTCTTTTTCCTGCATTTGCTCATTTCTCTCTTTCACTTTCCCGCTCTCACTATCACTTTCTGTTGATTTCTTCACACAACTTTGGTCATTCCAATTTTCCCTCCTGTCAGTCGTTCATATTTAAGTAATCTCTATCTGCAGGAGATGACTTTCTGAATAGCATTAGAACATACATGATGACAGTGGATCATGTAAAAACTGTTTTTATTTGTTTATCTTGAGCCAGATCGCTCACGCTCAATGATGCCCCCCTCCCCTTAATGGGACTGCATTCTTTCCCTTGACTCCCGTTCAGACAGTTAACCAACCAGACCAACAAGCTATTACAGCTCTCTCTCTCTCTCTGTGTGTGTGTGTGTGTGTGTGTGTGTGTGTGTTGAAGCAAAGCCTGAGCTCATCATTTTAATATGACATGAGCTCAGGCTTTGCTTCAACACACACACACACACACACACACACACACACACACACACACACACACACACACACACACACACACAATATGATACTTCAAGGAGACACTGCTCGTTATTTAAAGCTGTACATATTTTTATGGTTTTCCTCTGCACCCTGAATATCTGAATCACAATAAATGCTTTATTTGTTCAGTGGCATTGCCTAATTGTTTGTAGGAATAGAGACAAGAACAAATAATGATGGTGAACATTCAGATATTTTCTATATGAATAGGCCTACTTTTTCTGATCTGTTGATATAAACAATTATCCAGAGAGAGGAGCAGTCGTTGGTTCAAGGGATCAAAATTGTGCACAGGTCAACTAAACTTTCTCACAGTGACGCTTATGTTGAGGTGCCGTGTGATGAGTTTATGTTTAGGGTGTTGTCTGTCTGTCACCTGTCAGGAGGAAGGAGAAAAGTATTTGTGTTTGCCTTCATCCTCTTCATACTTTTCTTGTCATGCTTGCAGATGTAATTACACATGTCATTTGACCGTGACACAGCCTACAGCAGATACTTGCAACCTTAAAACCATTAGATGTTGTGGAGCTCAGTAATGAAACTTGTCCTGAGGAAAAAATTAACATTTTTGTAATTAATAGTTAGGCTATATGTTCTAAAATCCCTTTATCTAAAAAATGATGCGCCATCCATTTGTTATTTTAAAGAAACTGAAGTCCTAAATTATTCAAATTGTTGTGGGCATGGCATGTCTTGTTCACTTCCTCTGCCCATATTTCTCAGTCTTAGTTTGAAGACACGAGGCAGGAACAAGAGCGTGACTCAGTGAAGCAGTACGAGTATTTAGTTTCTGCCGCCCCAAAGTTTCACTGAACAAGCCATCTATTGTGTGCTGCATTCATTTCTATTATAAAACAAATGTCAAGTTCTGGTATGAGGAACACCCCGAGGTGGCATCTGGTGCCCATCAATCATTAACGCAATGGAATCTATGTAGAGCAGGAGAAATAATTCCCTAATGCCCTAAAGTAGCATCTCTGTGTGGTTCATTAGTCCTTGAGCTCTGTGATACAACTCTGACATCAATCTACTGTTTTATTCTGTACAGCGACAATGGTCAAATTCAGTTTGAGATTTAAAATACAAATTTTGGGATCAATCTGTGTAGAAATGTAATCAAAAATATTAAAGCAACAAGCGTATTGTGCACTGTGAGGACTAGCCTAGTTTTACAAAGACACTTTGACGTCAATATTGAAATAAATCTAAAGCAACAAAGTGTATGCTGAAGAGTTAGCAGGGAGCTTGCCATCATATGCTAAAGAGTTAGCGGGGACCTTGCTATCAAAGTGTAGGTATATGCTAAAGAGTTAGCAGGGAGCATGCTATCAGAGTGTATGCTAAAGTGTTAGCATGGAGCTTGCTATAAATCAGCACAGTTGATGCTAAAGACTTGCTATCACTTTACATACTGTTGAGTGCTAAATTGTTAGCATAAAGCACGGGAGTGTATGCTCTGATAAGGTTAGTGTTTTTTCTTTCATCTGAAAAAAGGCTGTGTGTCAGTACAGTGGAGGATGTCACTGTAGAGTAAATTGTTAGCATTGTGTCAAGTATCACTCAACAGCATCCTGAATGGTAAGGTGTTTGCATGAAAACTTCTATCATTCCCTCATCACAGTAGACTTAAAGTGTTACCACGCAGCCTACCTAATGACTTATCAAAAGGGTTATGGGTCACGATTTAGTCTTCTCACAATGAGGAAAAACGTGATACAAAACCATCCTAAAAACCAGTCTTGTACAGCTTGCACTGTACATCTTGATTTTTGATTATCGGCCACATGAAGTGTAGACAATCCTGACTGGATGTGTTGATGGAGTGTGCCATAATGTTACAAACTGCAACTCAACAGTGAATCATGGGAAAGTAGGAATGTGGATGGAGATGATAGGTATGTTTGGAATGAGGGTGTGAGCCTTGAATGGCGAAGACGCACACAAAGTTGTTTGGAATGGTAACGTCACAGTTCGGAACATACATTTTTGTGTGTGTGTGTGTGTGTGTGTGTGTGTGTGTGACCATCCCTGCAAATTACAGCTCCTTGTTAAACTGTGATGTGTTTGGTGGCCATATCATAGTTGTGTTGTGCAATTCAAATACAGTATCAGTTTTTAATACAGTCAGGGAGGGAGTTTGTTGGTATGTGGTAATCTGATAAACAGTCCCGCCTGGCAGAAACTCACCTTTCTCTGATAGTCCTCTTGCAAACATTTTCATTACTGTGATGTCATGTCTTTGATTTCCTAAAAGAAGTTGTACATATAGGCGAGACATTACTTTGTTTAATGGCCCCTACATATTGTATGATAACAGCATTCGTACATGATGTGATAGGAAATAATGCAAGTAGAGACAGGTCATGAACTTGCATCATCCATTTGTCTTACTTAATTCAAATTTAATTAAGTGTGTCACCAAAGTTGTAAATCAGCAGACTGTGGACATGTCTCAGTGTGATATAGGACCAACGGTTTCACAATAGTTCTCTTGTCATGATTGGCAGCTTTTGTCGATTGGCAGCTGCGGAGCGCTTGTCCATCTGTCTCCGGTGAGTGGCAGTTTCATAATTGGTGTGTCAAAATCAATACATATATACTGTATCTAGCAAGTAACAGGTTGGCTGAATTAATCTGGTTTACTACAGCAGTAGGAACCAAAAATAAACCAATTTTGCTTTGATTTAATTGCAGTAAACGGATCAAAAGCATGCCAAAAAAACGACATTGTGATGCTGATTTGTAAAAAGTCTGAGTTCATACTTTGTCACGTCTGTCCGCAAGACAACAAGCAAACAATTTTTAATGAAACATTTGCTTTGCGTTAAGTGTGAACACATCAAAACAGAGAACAGTGCAGCCCCGCCCACTAGGTTTGATTGACATGTGATGTCAGGGCAGCATGGCCTCAAAAGTGGACACTAAATAAAAACAGAGGCAGATCTCACAGATTGCTACTTTTAATAAGCCACACATTAGAGGTCCTCTCCTCTCCTTGGTTTGTGTTGCCATGGGGTTTTAGGTCTAAGTGACAAAGTGACTACGTTTAAATGCACATAATATTCTGGTTTTTGCCCTTATTTCGAAAAGGACGATATTCCGACTAAGCTGTATACATGTCCAAAGAATGCGTATGATACTGGAATATCCCCCATATCTTAATCGGTAAATGCTATATTTGGAAAACGTCCTTATTTGGAATATCCAACCGGAATATGCTGTTTTCATGACCTGTATCAAATTCGGAATATTGTCATATTCTGAATGATACTGAAATATTGGTGTGCATGTAAACATCCTCAATATGTCCACAGTAAGTGGATCTCTGGTGGATCTGATCAGACTCTGTCAGCTCTGCGTGCCACTATCATTACAGGAGAGGAATGTGTTTTCTAAAGAAGAAGAAGAGTGTGGACAAAAAAATAGAAAAATGAAGGCATCTTCAAAAATGCATTCCAAGGATTTAGATTAGCACTGAATGAACAGGTGGTAGGCACAATGTCTCAGGAGGGCCCTTCTGTTGCTGAGATGCAGCATCTTCTGCGCAAATCACAGGAGTCAAAGTTTAAAAAAAACAACTTTCAATCCTGGTTTAACTGACAAATTAAAGCTCAGATAAGATCTTGCATGGCCTGAAAGTGTTTTGAAACACTCCACTGGCATGAACGCCAAAGAAATGACTAATTATCACAAGGAATGTGTCGTTGATTATGTATGTTTTAATATGAACTTTTCTAAACCAGAAGTGGGACCATGCCTACATGGAATGCTTTGAACGAAAGATTTAAGATACTTTTATATAACCCTTGCAGGTGATTTGGATGTAAGTATTCAGGGCACGCCATACAACTGAAGGCACTGAGACACTCACACTTCCCAGAATACCCATGATTCACTTGGGCACTACTCTTTCAAGGAAATAATCTGGTTAATGGTTTGTTCCCCCAACTCTTTACCAATTACAACAGCCTGTTGACACGTATTTAGATGAAGAGAATGCTACTCATGTCTGTACGCTTAAAGCTATAGTGAGTAGTTTCTGTCGCCCCCATGAGGAATTATAAGTGAGGACAACAAAACTGTCGGCGCGTCCAAATGATCCAAGCCTTACGTGATCGCGCACGCCCACGCGCCCCTCCTCCACGCAGTTGCTAGTAACCAAGGAGGACACAGAGGATTAAAAAAACATGATGGACTCTTCAGAAGAGGTAATTATCAGCACTCGAGCTTCTGCGCGGGAAAGTCGCCAGACGACACCCTAACCCTTCTGAACATAGCGATACTGAGAAATTATCCATTTTTTGTCTCGTTTTACAGTTACATTCGTTCCTGACTTAAACTGCACACTGACGAGTTACCCCGCTGAACTCATCTAAATGCTTCCCAGTATGTTTCTGCAGTGAAAGCCTTTCAGCCCATTTCATCAGCCTTTCCAAAGCCCACATCCCCCACCTTAACATAATGTTCAGGGCAAACGGTTTAGATTTTCGGGTCATGAGTGTGTTTTGGAGCCCATTTTCTACATCTTGTAATTTCTCCTGCTAATGGATGCCTGAGAGTTGTAATTATTCATCTCAGTCATTTCAAAACTGCCACCGAGCTTTTCCTGAAATGCATCTTAGTGCATTTTTGTATTTTATCGCTCCTTGTTTTTTTCCCCTCCCAAGTTTTAATGAGTGTTGTTTTGCATTATGCAGTACCTCCAGGCTCCAATTTGGCATCTGGGGAAGTTGGCTTGACTCCAAGACTGTGGTCACCCAGTGCTTATTACTCATTAAGCCTCGTCGGAGAGCCCGAGTGGGTGCAGGCTGGGTGGATGCTGGGTGGGAGCTGCAGTGTTCACAGAGTAGATGTTGTTGTTGTTGTTGTTTTTTGTAGATGTTCTAGTTATGGAACTGAACTAAGAGATACGAAAGTGAAAGAGTTTGAAAGGCTTCATCATCTGCATATCTTTCCTACTTGTACTGTTTGTCTGTCTGCGGGCACATACCTTCTTTTTGTATACACTAGGGCTGGAGAATTATTGAAATTATTATAATGATTATGGTGTTGCTTCTACAATTAATTAAACCTAAACATTTTGATTTAGACGTTCTCCCTAATATCAGAGCAGATTCATTAATAGGTCATATTAACTGTTTGAACAAACGACCGATGCTGTCCTTTTTCTAGTGAGGACAATTGTGCACAATAGCGATGTTGGTTGGTTGGTTTGTGTGTGTGTGTGTGTGTGTGTGTGTGTGTGTGTGTGTGTGTGTGTGTGTGTGTGTGTGTGTGTGTGTGTGTGTGTGTGTGTGTGTGTGTTGCTAGCATGTGATTGGGTGGTTGTGGCTGTGTTGAGCCAAGCCTAAAATAACCTGAGGTAATATGCAGTGAAAACATGCCATTAATCAGTCTAGTGTTCATAATGTGTGAGGGACAGAGTGGTGTTTTCCAGAACACGCCTCATTATTATTTAAAAAAAATGCACTTTATCAGTTATTTAGTAAATCTGCCATGTCTGTGATGTGTGAAGACCAAATTTCTCACACAGTTTACCTTTCCCTATTTCGAACACGGCATGAAAATCCTGAGAATGAAATTGTGGAAACTTCGGCTGTGATCTGCATTTTGGTGCCAAATTTGATTTTCCTTTCACTTAATCTACCCTTACACTAGATGCACACATTCTCCCTTCTTAGAATGACAAAGGGAAGGCAGTTTAGAAGGTGACAGATCATGATATGAGGAATTCAACACATTTTCTGTACGAGTGCTTTTCAAGAAACACAGAGGCTGCAGGAACTGGTTGTTCTGTTTTGTTTTACACTGATAATGATGGGGTAGAGAGAGATGCAATACGGGAACTGGTTTGGCTCTGCTTCAATTAAGGTGAGAGCAAATACAGGAGAGGTGACGTCTTCACTGCATCATTAAGTACAGACAAACTAGTTCTACTGTTTTATATAGTTGGTGTTTAGAGAGAGACTGAGATATGCATGCCATACTGCACAATCCACTTTGATTAGGCCCAGGCAAAGATCATTTATACTAAAGTAGGCATGGGCCTGACAATCTGACAGCAAAAATACCACGGTTTCACGGTATTGCAATTACAGCTCTAAAATGTATTATTTTGAAATGTCTGGGTAAAGAACAAGAAACTCTTTTCCTCCATTGAACACACTGTATTTTATTTTAAACTGCATATAGAATATTTGGCATATTTTTAAATGTGTACCATATTAAGTTCAAACAAATAAAACAATCATATTGTTTTGATGTGGATCCCCCTTTGCCAGAACCCACGCTGCCCTAAAAATAAGAAAAATAAAGAGATGTTCATTTAACCGGAATCTGTAATGACAGTAAACGCTGGTCTAAAAATGTGTGTCCTTTTGGTAATATAGCACTTAGAGGTTGACCGATTAATCGGCATCGGCCAATATACCAGTATATCAAGCCGATTAATAGGCAGGCACATCTGCGGGCAGCCTAGTGTTAAAAACATGAATAGGCGACATTTTTTACAGCGCACCCAGACCAGCTGCCTCCAGCCCCTCCCCTCGTGAATTCTTTCGTCTGGCACAGTCACTTCAGGCTCAGACGCTACCGTTAGCTGTAGCATGTTGCTGGTGTTCTTGCCTTGGGATTAACTGTACTAATAAAAATGTACAAAACACCACGTCCACAGCGCTGTGGAAGCTCCCCGAATGTCATTTATCAGAGTCTGGTTGCTATCCCTGTCTGTGGCAGTCTCATCCACTCCTATAACGGAGCTAACTGGAGCTAACCACTAACGGAGCTAATCGTTGCTAATCGTTGCTAACGGAGCCTTCAGTTCTCTGTGCCTGTATCCATTAACTGCATCTATGGACTTGAGCATAAAACCCTTCATTTTATTAAATTGGCTGGACGAGTTTTAAATTACAACTAAGAGTTGTTTGAATGACAGAAATCTGACAAAAAGATCCTAATGAGTGCAACAGGACATGTAACAGTAGGATCCCCAAAACACAGATACAACACTTCAACAAACAAATGAACAATGATCTAACAAACAAGGTGAACAAGAATTGACTTTAGAGAGCCCTAGTCTGATGTGATTCAACAGGAGTTAGGAGGAAATAGTGTTGAGATTAATAATTACATTACAGCTTGCAGATTTGTATTCTCAGAAGTATAATAAATGCTGCTAAGTGCACTAAACTTTATTTTTTCATTGAAAAGTTTATTTGACAAACCTGTTTCGTTTATTTAATATATTTTTCATACATTATTTATACAATATACAGTATGTTTTTACATTATACATTTTTAATTGAAGTATACAAGTGTAGATTGGTGAAGTGTTCAATAAATGTTTTTGTTGAGAAATTCTGTGTATATTAGTATTACATTTTATCTTTCAAATAGAGGTTTAAAAACAAGCACATATCGGCCAAATATCGGCCAAAATAAATCGGCAGCATTTGTCGGCCATCGGCTGACCCTGGTTTCTAAAGATCGGCATCGGCCAGAGACGACCCATATCGGTCGACCTCTAATAGCACTGGATTTAACATTCATTTAAACAAAATATTACATGATCTAATTGCTTTTATGTAAAAATGTATATCACTACAATTACCCCTACTGTGAATAATATAAATAAAGCTATGATGAAAAAAATGTCTCAATGCACACACATACACATATGGAGAGAGACAGTGTGTGTGTGTGTGTGTGTGTGTGTGTGTGTGTGTGTTTACTTTGTGCACACATACACATGCTCTCTCTGTACAACACAGATGGACGCAAAACCAGATGTACACAATGGTGGTAGACTTAAACAACAGACGTGATACCAGCTCAATTTATTTTAACACTATAGTAAAAGTACTAACTTAGCAGAAACGCTCGTTCAAAGACAGCGTTACGTTACCTTGAATTTGTTTTGGGCGTCTGTGCTTTATCAGTACCCGAAAAATTCCCACATAGCCGGCTTCAGTCTTTTTAGACGTGTGGGAAGACTTCGGGGGTTTCATCTCCTGCAGTCATGCATGCACAGACACAATAACAAGAAGGGGAGGGGCCGTGATACTCTACACTGCATGTTGGCAGGCACAGGGATTCATGACCGGCACTTTCTGTCCGCGACTACTCACAAAAAACAGCTCATACGGCAGGAACGGTGCAACAGTTTTGAAACTGACTTTTTCATAACGTGGTATACCTTAAAACCGGTAACTGGCCCATGCATGCCTAATTTCAAGCAGCGCCAATGGTATACAACGGTCCACACTTCCTGTCTCCTAAAGGGGCGTTTGAACGTGTAGTGAACGGTGTGTGGATGAATGAAAAGTTATATTTGAATATTTTATTAAAATGTTCTTTTGCTAACGTTAGATATTTACAGAGCTAAAAGACATATTTAGCATCACGGAGATTAGTTTTGTTAGGGCGTTCACGAACGTTAGCTGACGTTAGCTTCTCTGTGTAGCCAGACCTCGCGAGAGTTCGGTCCTGAGACAGAGACAGGTCTCAGACATTTCATTTTCTCCTGATGTGTCCGTCTGAAAAAGGCAATTTTAGTGTCAGAATGTTCTGGAGATGTGTGGCTTGTGAAAAATGGGTCCAATATTTACTTACATATGACTATGGGGCGAAAGGATCGCTCATAATCTGTGTTCACGTTCACTTCTCCCATTGGAATCAACACACTCAGGACCTGCCGCTACTCTACTAAAGAGGCGTAGCCGTGGCGGGGACCACGTGACACAGACCACATGTGAAACTACTCCAAGTTGGGGCGTCTCTGGCCCAGGATGAACTAATTCAGTAGGACCACCTGCCTTGGTCTTCTAATGTAGCGAGAGGCAGCAAATGTCCGGTTAATTTCTACAAACTCATGTAAACTGCATTTCGTCTTAACTTCTAGTTATGTTCTCAATGTTTCCAAAGTGACACCAGGGTTCTTCCTGGATCAGAATGAACCTTTGGGGGGGGGGGGGACTACGCACGGCAGTAAGCATGACTGGTCCGCGTACAGTAAAGGCAATGAGTCTGTGTTACCTTATTTGAAAGAAATCTATGCATTTTCCTGTTATTTCTGACAATTTTATGAACAAATTGTATATTATGCTTGAGTAAATAAAACCCCAATTAACAAAACTGGTTAAAAAAATGATATTGTTAGCGGAGGTGCTACAGTAAATTGAACACAATTTGTTGCACAAATATATTTTTCATCTCAGTTTTAATATTTTAGGTGTAACATTTAGGAAAAGGGTAGTAGTTATAATACTTGTTAACTCAGCCTGGTGAAAATGATATTTTTGCAAAAGAAGGAAGTGTTGGCTTTACCTTAAAAGTCCTTAATGGTGCTACCAGCCAGAGGCAAAGATCCATTCACAAATAAGCACTCAACATTTTTCCCTTTGGGCGTTTCTTTTTATTGAAGAAAAATGCCTGAAGAAAGTTTGTGATTGATGACTCACCCTAGTTATTGTAGTGCTAGACAACATATTTCAAATTTTTTTTGACAATGTTAGTGAAGATCTGGTCCGTTGTTCCACGACCAGGACTGAATCCGCATTGTTCCTCTTCAACCTGAGGTTCGACTATCGACCGAACCCTCCTTTCCAGCACCTTGGAGTAGACTTTACCGGGGAGGCTGAGAAGTGTGATACCCCTGTAATTGGCACACACCCTCTGGTCCCCCTTTTTAAAAAGGGGAAACCACCACCCCGGTCTGCCACTCCTTAGGCACCGTCCCAGACTTCCACGCAATGTTGAAGAGGCGTGTCAACCAAGACAACCCCTCCACACCCAGAGCTTTAAGCATTTCTGGACGGATCTCATCAATTCCTGGGGCTTTGCCACTGTGGAGTTGTTTAACTACCTCAGCAACTTCCACCAGGGAAATTGTGTTTTGTGGATCTGGAGAAGGCGTATGACCGGGTGTCCCGGGAGATACTGTGGGAGGTGCTGCGGGAGTACGGGGTGAGGGGGTCCCTTCTCAGGGCCATCCAATCTCTGTACGACCAAAGAGAGAGCTGTGTCCGGGTTCTCCGCAGTAAGTCGGACTCGTTTCAGGTGAGAGTTGGCCTCCGCCAGGGCTGCGCTTTGTCACCAATCCTGTTTGTAGTATTTATGGACAGGATATCGAGGTGCAGTCGGGGTGGAGAGGGGTTGCAGTTCGGTGGGCTGGGGATCTCATCGCTGCTTTTTGCAGATGATGTGGTCCTGATGGCATCATCGGCCTGTGACCTTCAGCACTCACTAGATCGGTTCGCAGCCGAGTGTGAAGCGGCTGGGATGAGGTCAGCACCTCTAAATCCGTGCCTGGAACACCTCCCTAGGGAGGTGTTCCAGGCACGTCCAGCTGGGAGGAGGCCTCGGGGAAGACCCAGGACTAGGTGGAGGGATTGTATCTCCAACCTGGCCTGGGAACGCCTCGGGATCCCCCAGTCGGAGCTGGTTAATGTGGCTCGGGAAAGGGAAGTTTGGGGTCCCCTGCTGGAGCTGCTACCCCCGCGACCCGACACCGGATAAGCGGATGAAGAAGATGGATGGACAATGTTAGTGAAGTAAGAGCCTTCATTAAAAGTTGTTACCATCAGGATGAAACATTCCTGGTCAGTTAATGAGCCTGCAGGGCGTCTCCTGCTGTTCAATCGCAATTTAAAGCTGCTGCTGGATCAAAGTGTACTAGCACACAAAGTGACATACCACAGTTGTTGCTGGGTAAAGGAGTTCCCTCATGTATTTCACAACACACAGATCTGTTTGCTGAGTAATGAGTTGTGGGGTTATCATGACAGTGCAGGTCCACAGACTTCTGGCCTGTGATAAGATGATGACAGATGATAATGATGGAACATGTTTAGTCTGATGTATTCTGATGTATTTTAAAAGTACTTTTGGAAAAAAGAATTAAACTTCCATGGTATTTGGGTTTTTTCTTCTTTGGATTTACTGTTTTTTTTTTTTTTTTTAATAATTTTCTACACTTTTGCCCATTTGTCTTTTTTATGCCTCCATTCCGGCGACAGCCATGGCCGGAGGCATTATGTTTTGGGGTTGTCCGTATGTTCATTCACCCCATTCATGTGAATGCGATACCTAAGGACCCCCTGGAGGGAATTTCCTCAAATTGGGCACAAATGTCAGGACAAGGGGTCAAGTTTACTGTGACCTCACAAAATGCATTTTTGGCCATAACTAAAGATAATTCCTCCAATTCCTTCCTCCAATTTCAAACTATGACAACATTTGTCAAAATTGACACACATATCTAAAAGGATGAAATTATGACATTTTTTATCCAAAAGGTCAAAGGTCAACTTCACTCTGACATCATAATGTTCTGCAAAAACGCTTTTCTGGCCATTATTAAACGCTATATCTCAGGAACAGAAGGAGACATTGTGACCATATTTCACATTCAGAAACTACATTGGTGACACTAATCTTGGGTGCCCACCTTGAAACTGTGGTGATTAAGATCTTCTGTGCTCCTGGGTTGAAGATGTGTGTGAAGCATCCATGTTTCGCCAGATAATACACTTAATACCTTTTTTATTAAATTGCTTCAAAGTCTTCACTACATATATTAAATGAGTCTGAACAATTCAATTTCAATTTTACTTATAGTATCAAATCATAACAGGAGTTATCTCGAGACACTTTACAGATAGAGTAGGTCTAGACCACACTCTATAGTTTACAAAACCCCAACAATTCCAGTAATTCCCCCAAGAGCAAGCATTTAGTGGCGAGGAAAAACTCCCTTTTAGGAAGAAACCTCGGCAGACCCAGGCTCTTAGTAGGCGCTGTCTGACGGTGCCGGTTGGAGATGTGATGAACAGTGGCAATAATAGTCACAATAAAGATAATGGAACAGTGACTACAAATGGTAGTCGTAGTAGTTCATGTCATAGCAGGGCAACAGGGAACAGACAGACAATGTAAACTGCATCTTGACTGCATCCCACTTTTCTGGGAATTGACTGCCCTATATGAATGCATTTCTATAAAATAGTATCAATGAATTTAGCATAGAAAAACGATGAGAGAAAAAAGATAATTTTTTTTAAAGTCTGCACATCACATAGGAAGGATATACAGTGTAAAGACAGACTATGTAAATAACAGAGGTGATCGAGTGATTCATAACTTGATGGAGGTGATCTCACCTGACTGCATAATATTATTTGTTCAAACAGGGAGAGTCTGCAGTGTCTCATCTTAAAAGAATGGGACGCTCCTCTGAGCTGCTGGCAGTGTTTCACGGAGGAAAAATAAACTCTTTTACTATAGTTTTATTTTTACTGAAGTAGTTTTTGTTTAAAATACTTTACTGTAAAGCTCTTCCCTCAGAAAGTTGCATGGCATAGGAAATAAAATGAGTTCCAGTAGCACTGCACTGCAGATTGTTAAGTTTTGGTTTTACAGCACATTTATTAGCTGGCAGCTGTTTTCAGCCAACAAGCTCTGACTCTACACTACCTGCTCATCATCAAACAGCAGACAAAGTTAGCAACTAGATGATGAAGAAAGTGGAACATTTAGCAGCTAAAGATTTTTCCGAAACCCCAATAGTTTGAAAAACTTCCCATTGGACCGAAAGCCCATAGTCCAATCTGTTTTCCCGAAAAAAAAAGCCCACTTTAGATTATTTAACTAAGTTCACAGAAGAGCTGTTAACCAAAAAGTATTTCTTTAGGAGTCATACAAAGTCATACGTTATGATTTATGTTACGATTTATACGTTATCTGTTAAATTGAGCAATATGTCAATAGAGTCTGGTCTAGATGTGCATGTATCATTGGGGAGAGTGGAACTGAGAGAAATAATTAAAGAGGGCTTAATAAAAGAATGGCAGAGAGGGTGCGAAAAGGAAGTCAGGGGTAGACACTACTTCTCTATACAACCTAAAGTTAAGAAGAGATGTTTCTATACTTCTCTGTCCCGTAGGGACTCAGTTAAACTGTGTAGACTGAGATTGCGGCACTGTGGGTTAAATTGCTCTTTGTTCATTGTAGGAAAACATGTTTCTGGCTTGTGTAAATGTGGGAGTCTTGAGACCGTAAGGCATGTTTTGCTAGAATGTAAAAAGGATGAGGCAGAAAAAAAAGTATTCTTTGTTAGACTGGCAGGACTTGCACATGCAAATTTAGCTAGCCATACCTAACCTATTTTTTTTAGGCCTTAGTATTGGGATATTTGATGCATTTTCTTGTTTTAAAGTGTCAGCATTGGGAATCCTAGCTATACTTTATATTTTTTAAAAGCATTAGCACTGGCTAAAGCCTTTTTGAAATAGTTGTTTTATGAACAGTTAGCTATGTTGTTCTATTTAAAACCTTAGACACATTTCTACAATTAGCCTTTTTGATAATGAAGTATGTGTTTAGCTTGTTTTCGTAATTTGGAAGCAATAGTGAAGTTAGTCTTTTTTAAGGCTAGGTATTAGAATATTTGCTTTACAATTGAGATTGCGGCACTGTGGGTTAAATTGCTCTTTGTTCATTGTAGGAAAACATGTTTCTGGCTTGTGTAAATGTGGGAGTCTTGAGACCGTAAGGCATGTTTTGCTAGAATGTAAAAAGGATGAGGCAGAAAAAAAAGTATTCTTTGTTAGACTGGCAGGACTTGGATTTGAGGCTTTTTTCTTCAGTTCCTGCGTGACACAGGACTGTATGTAAGAATTTAGTTCATCTTTGACCTGTGGAGCACAGTTATAAGCTTAGCAGCGTCTACACTGCTGGAATTCTACAAGAAGAAGAAGAAGAATAGTCTGGCAAATAGTAAGGTCAGAGTGTGTATTTTCAAAGCAACGGGCCTTCGGAGCAGTGAGCTTTTGTTTCCAGGATAACGGACCGTTGGACTATGGGCTTTCGGTCCAATAGGACATTTCTTTCGAATTATTGGGGTTTCAGAATAATGGGCATTCGGACCAATGGGCAGGCCCATAAAGAGATGGATGTTTTTCCAAGCGGTGGTGAGACCTAAACAGAGCTAAAAGAAAAGTGAACATTGGACTACATCAGGTGGCCACAAACATGACTCTACTGTAAATGGGATGATAATGCTCTGTGTCTGCTGGATGTGTATGTATGCAGCTGCTTGCTAACATGTTAGCCAGAACAACCTTTTTGTCTGGGATGTTCAGCTTGTTGTGCTTTTTCAAAAAAAACCTGATTAATGCAGCTTTAACTAGTTTTCAAACAAAGTTTGATTTCACCTCCACTACTTGATACTTAGTCTACAGTACTTCAACTTGAGTACTATAGTACAATTCACAGAGCGGTCATTAAGTATGCACCACACTTCAGTCCATAGAAAGGTTATTTCTACAACTACAGGCCAGATTTCCATCAAATCGGCTGTGAATAGTCATGCTCCCCCAAGGAGGAATCCCAATACATTTTGGTGACCGGACCTTTACTGCTCCACCATGATGACATAATCTAAATTTTTAGACACTGGATATCAAAATGTAATGTGCCTCTTGTCCTGGAATTATCTGATTTCATTCCTGCTCCCCAGAGGAAGAACCATTTAGATCTTAAGGTCATCCTCAGGACAAACTACATTTTGTTCGTTTTTTTCTGTCCAACAGTTTTCGAATAAATGTTTAGACTGTTGCAGAATCTGGCAGGGTTTTAGACTTTTAATCTTGTTACATAAATGTGTGTGTGTGTGTGTGTGTGTGTGTGTGTGTGTGTGTGTGTGTGTGTGTGTGTCCAGTGAGTGTGTCCAGTGAGTGTGTCCAGTGAGTGTGTGTGAGTGTGTGTGTGTGTGTGTGTGTGTGTGTGTGTGCGCGCGCGCGCGTGTGTGCAGTGAGTGTGTGCAGTGAGTGTGTGCAGTGAGTGTGTGCAGTGTGTGTGTGTGTGTGTGTGTGTGAGATCCAGAAACAGGGCATGAAAAGAACAAAGTCAACAAAAAGGGAGAGAGCTGCAGACATGCAGGGAGGACCGCCCTTCTCATACCTGCTTATCAAGGTGTGTCTGACTTGGCGACCTGCCACAGTCATCAGGCCCCACCCAGACACACCCTGGGGTTGAGAATTAGGACTCCTGGGGTGGGGGTGTGAAGACAGGAACTCTGATCAAATCCAACCTCAGGTTTAGTCATGGTTTATTATTCTTTGGCGCTGACTTGACTGGACTAGTTTGTTTATATTGTTTCATATTTAGTGTCGGGACAGTAATAGCAAAATATGCTCTTTTTAAAGCTTTAATATGGTATGTATTTTGAATGCAGTCTGGAATTGAGACACATCTTGATCCACATATTTAGTTCATCCTGTTTTAGGTTTGGTTTAGTTTGGCTCAGTTTAATGAGCATATGACATCATCTGGCTACTTTTTGCGACTTTTGTAGCTAGTGCTAGCTACTTTCATTGGAAAAAAGTAACACACTGACACAAATTTGCGAATTTGGGTGGAAAAGGGTTCTCATTTAAGAAGTCTTGGACTCCTCCCTTCTTTCATAGCTTATGTTTTTTTTTGTCTGTCTCACGCACACACACACACACACACACACACACATACACACACACACACACACACACACACACACACACACACACACACACACACACAAATAAGTAAACTGATCAATCAACCACAGAAACCCTGACAAACTCTGGCCGGATATTAACTAGCAAACTCACATTCTCTCTCTCTCTGCTTGCCCATTCTGGTCAGTGGGGAGGTTGTAGTTAGGGTCATCTCTATGTACACAGCAGTGCAGCACACACACACACACACACACACACACACACACACACACACACACACACACACACACACACACAAGGGAACCCCCTGTGGTCTGAGCTCAGTCAGGAAATTAGTTTCGAGTCCATCTGTCATCATGAACACTTCTCTCTCTCCAAGTCCTGCAGTGAGTATTTTAGAAACCTTTTACAGCTCTGAAGCTATTAAATAGCATCAGAACAGTGAGACAAAGTTTGATTTTAAAAGTTTTTGCTGAAACAATGGGCTAGCTAACAAGTATTTGGACAGTTAGCTAAAGGTGGTTTCTTTTTAAAGTCTATTTAAGGCTTTAGTAATGAAGAATTTACCAAATGTAATCCTTTGAAATCATTTAAGTAACAATATCTAAAGTTGGTTATAGCCTAAGTACTGGGTGACTTAGCAAAAAATGACATTTGTTGTTTAAAAAACATCTTACTTGCAACACACATGCATTTGACATGCAATAGTTGACGTCTGCACATGTAAATTTAGCTAGCCATAGTTAGCTTACCTAACCTATGTTTTTTAGGCCTTAGTATTGGAATATTTGATGCATTTTCTTGTTTTAAAACCTCAGCATTGGGAATCCTAGCTATACTTGATGTTTTTAAAGCATTAGTTAAAAAAAAAAAACTGGCTGAAGTCTTTTTAAATAGTTGTTGTATGAACAGTTAGCTATGTTGTTCTATTTAAAACCTTAGACACCTTTCTACAATTAGCCTTTTTGTTAATGAAGTATTTGGATGTTTAGCTTGTTTTCGTAATTTGGAAGCAATAGTGAAGTTAGTCTTTTTTTAAGGCTAGGTATCGGAATATTTGCTTTACAAAAGTATTAGTGTTAGTGAAAAGTAAGTTTTAAAGTGTTAACAGTAAGCCTAGCTATGTTTTTTTTAAGCCTCAGATAATTAGCTAGTAGATGCCTGCCACAAGAAAGTCAAAAAAACTACAGCTCCCATGCAAATTTACAAGCATGGTTGGCAACATTGGTAGGCTACAACATCAAAACTTGGTTTTCTACATATCCATACATTTTGGGTAAAAAAGGGGTCTCATTTAAGAAGTCTTGGCCCTCTCATAAAGCATTTTTTTGTCGTGTCTAAAGTAAACTTGTCGAGCCCACAAAGGTTCAGGGCTTATGGGAAATGGTGTTCGTTAAAGGACACGTGTTTAACTGGGGTTACCAACATTTAGAGAACTGGTGAATTAGTGCTACAGATGTCAGCTTTTGTGCAGGAATTTCATTTCAAACCTTGGATGATGTTATTCTGACAGTACAACCCTGTCTCCTAGAAACTACGTTATACAGTACTAATTTGTTTTCCCAATGTAATTAGGAAAACAAATGATCAGTATAGAAATATCATTTAAAGGAGACAGGGTTGGACAGTAACAAAGGAAAGAATTATGACATCCCACATTCACCAGGTTCTCTTTTACTTTACTAATGAGATTTGATTTAGTTGAATGTCTCGTGACTTTTTTTTGTCTTATCTCCATCATCATTTTAACAACAAGATCTTTTTTCAGAGGGATTAAAACACAATGGACTTGATTTGATTGCATTTAATCAGACAACACAGCCTCCCTGTGTCACGAACACGCAGCCCACTCATGTTGTGAATGCACCTACTCATATGGCGAGTTGGGAAATTAATTGCCTGCTGTCCATCTGTAGTTTTCTATATATGTATGAAGATTGATTTCCACCTTTTTAAGAAAAAAAACATGCATACGAGGCACCTGGATAAACCGCTGCAGCACAGTCTTACAATGGCTCTCTGTGGGGGGTTTCAAACAGTGATGGTGGGAAGCTTCTGTTCAGTAGGCAGACTTGTTTTTGTTGTTACCAACATTATTGAACATTTCTGATGTTGAACTAATTTGACATTAAACTGCTGAAACCAACTTAAAAATCTAAAGTTTTTATAGAAGTTCTCCACTTTTGCTTTGACATAACGTAACATTTACAGTAGGTGTTCTAGTTTTCCTTTTCTTTTTGTGCTTTCTTTTGGGTACAAAGTCAGCCCAGTCATTGGAGATATCAGACCTCATTTGATGCCACTCACGCTGCTTCAGATTTGAACGGTAACTTCCACAGAGCGAGGTAATCCGTCACAGTAAACTCGAGTAGCAGAGAGTCATGTTTTTACGTGACCCCACCCTCAGCTCACACGCTGACGGATAGAAATGGAATCCCTCTAAAGAATATGTCAGCTGACAAGCTTCACTCCCACTAGTCGGCAAAGTAGTTCATTTTAAACTATGTGCAATTGTGAAGGTTTGGGTATCTTTCTATATTGGCTTTATTATCTTTTCTATTAACAGTCACTGATAGTCAAAGTAAAAAAAAATCAATGGCAAAAGATAAAATGTAGGGAAGGACCGATACTGTTTTTTTTAAGACCGATACCAATTATTAGTAGTTAATGAAACTGATATATTTGGAACCGATATGCATATACAGTGAAAATGAAAATCTTTAAGTCAAAATTAAGATTTTGGAATGTTACAAACTTCAACTTATCAGCTCCAAACTTTGTTTAAATGCTTTGAGCAATAGAAACTTTCAACATAATACCCAGTAAAAGTCAGTCAGTCAGTCAGATAGTGTTGTGGGGGGGACATTAAGTCAGACTCAGTGGTGAGTGGAACCGAAGCAGAGGGACAGACACAGAGCTGTAGGGAGCCAAAGTAGCGCCCTTTTTAATTCATTAACTTTATCGGTTATCAGGCAAATAAAACGCAGATACACATAATCTGCAAACTGACAAAAAACGGTCTGATAATCGGCCAGTGCCGATGATCTGTCTATCCCTAATACAATGTACACAATTATCACACAGTCTACACATTAGAGCTTGTATCTCTGCTTGAACCTGATTTGCCTGCAATTTCTCAGATTTACCCCCAGGCTTGAATCGGGGCGGGTTTGGGCTAATTTCCCGGTGTTCTTATTTTATTTAAAAGCAGTTGAAATTCATGTTTTTAATCGGGCTCTGACTCAAAACGGCTGCTGTGTTTCGGGTCGGGCTTGGACAGAAACTAAGTGGGTTCATAGGGTCGGGCCTAGTTTTTTGGACTCAACCATAGCTCTAGAACTAGTTCACATATGCTTGGATATATATTTATTTTGTTGTTATTATTTGTGCTGAAACAATTAGTCGATTAATCGAGTAGTCAATTGAAAATAAATCAGTTTTCATAATCAACTGGTGGTTTCAGTTGTGTTTAGGTGGCAGTTTTTTTTACATTGTTTGCATTTTACACGTGAAGGTTACCAGGAGTTCTACTCAACCTGTGAAAACAATTGGATAATGTCTTCTGTGGCTCTGGCAGAGCTTTTTAGTAAAGACTGAGAAAAAAAACAAACACATTCAACAAGAAATACAATACATTTCTGATACCAAAATGCTATTTTGTTCGTAGATTTCACTCAAATCTTTTACTTTATTTGAGTGCTTCAAACCTTCCAGACTTTCTTAAGTCCAATCCGATTGTGTCTGACTACTACTAGTTCACTGATGTGTTTTATATCTCAGATGGGAAACAGTTGTGTGCTGGTATTTAAGATATCTTAAATACTCACTGGAGCATAATTCAATCGTTACGGTTTCTCTCCATTCCACACCAATGAAAATGTTTGTTTGAGAATCGGAGGAGGATTTTTGCCAGTTGGGTTGTTGCCTTTGTTCTGGTTGACGATGGCATCTACACACTTGGGCGAAACAATTAGCAAAATGTCCTTCAGGTGAAAGACATTCAAAAACCGAAGTGAACATTTAGGCTACATTTACATTGCTACGTTTTGGTTTGAAAACCAATATCTTTTGCTACGTTTACACCTCTCATTCACACTGCTCTGGCCTTTCAGAGCCTCTAAACGGGAGACATTTGAAAAGACTTCTGACGCTGTTTTGGTTTGGAATCTGCGGGGTTGTGTTGCAGTCTCAACGACCGCAAACGGAGACCTTTGGCAACACTGACGCCATTGTTTCGCCGCCTGACTGGGTCATGACGTCTCGTTGTAGCTACTCACGTTACTATGGCAACTACCAGCAACGGGCTGAGTATACATGCTGGTTCCTGTTTACCCAGGCAGGCGCATGCCCAGTATACGAGAATGTTTGTGAGATATGTGGTTAGGGCGTGTTAATTTAAACAGAGATTAGTTCTACTACTGGAGCTAAAAAACACTTGTATGCACGGAGATTGCTTTTGGCTCAAAACTCTGCTTAAAAAAACAAAACGTAGCAATATAGATGTAGTCTAAAAGAGAGATTTTTTAAAAAAGCTTTAGTGCGTAACTTTTTGATATTAATGAACATCTGTTACATTCAAGTCATTGCCAGATGAGTTGCTACAAAGCTAATTAAGACTATCATCTCCACACAACTCTCTCTGTATTCCTCAGTATGACTGTGTTCAGAAGATTGTGTCGTCCGGTGACTTTCGTGCGCAGAAATTCGAGTGAAGATAATTACTTCTTCTGAAGAGGCCATGTTGTTTTTTTAATCCTCCGTGTTCTCCTTGGTTACTAGCAACTGCGTGGGGGAGGGGTTGGGGGGGTGCCCGTGTGCAATCACGAGAGGCTTGTATCATGTGGACAGTTTTGTTGTCATTACTTAGAATTCCTCATGGGGGAGACAGAAACTACGCACTATAGCTTTAAAAGATGTTTTCACTACTATCAGCAGCCAATAGGATCAGACTCCCAGGGGTGGTTGGTTGCTGCCAAAGCTGTTGGTTGTGAAACACAAGGCAGATTGATGTTGATGTACGAGGGTTACTGTGATGAAAGCTGATGAAATACTCTGTCTGTCTCTCTTTTCTTTCAAAGTGTCCAGAGTTCCAGAGAAACAGAGAGGACTTCCCTGCTTTCGCTAGACAAACTACGGCAGCTGATAGAAGACAAAGTTCACGTCCTACAATCCCCATTCACTGAGGAGCAACAGGTAAATGATGAGAAATCATTACAAACTGAAGTGTATATTATCCCTTATGTAAAGTTACTTGGTACTTGCTACTACTACTTTGAATACAACAGGAAAAGTTCAGCGTCATGTTGCTACTGTGTATTATAATCCAATTTTAGTTTTTGTAATGTTGATTAACCGCTACAAACCAGTGAAGTGTAGTACATTAACAAGGTGTATTGTGGTAAAAATGAAAAAAGTTTTTCAAGAATTTTCTGAGAGATGAAAATATAAATTTGGAGGGATCATTTTCCTGAGCTATACGACCAAACAATGTTGATGAGTCATTGTAGTAGTGGCATTGGGTGTAAAAATGGTTTTTGATGTACAGGACTTTTTTTTGATGATCCTAGTTTTGATTAAGTTGATTCATACCTCAAGGATGATTGACACTGATAGACACCGCAGGTGCCAGATATTAGGGCTGCATTATATGAGGAAAATATGCGATTATGTTGTTAAATATCACGATAAAGATATTACTCACGATACATAAACAGATATTAAAGTGTACTCAGTTCTGCATTTCTGCTGCTTTCTGTATTCTTCTACAATACAACAACAAATTGCCTGTTGAATTCAAAACAAATGAAAGGACTCATACTCAATATAATGTACAAATGTAAAGCAGCTTAACCTGAATGTGAAACATGACGCCTCCAGTAAAAACAGTTTTATCGATGATTATCACCAGTGAAGCAGAGCTATCAAGTGTCATTCTGTCTTTGCTGACGTTGAAACTCGTCTTTGGATCTTTGCTAGAGGTTTCGGGGCTAATTGCTCAACACTGCCTTAACTGCATTCCTCCTAACGGTCCACACAGCGATTTGTTTATATCATCACTCCCTTCATGTGTTTCGCTTGCTTTTTCACTCTATTTCTCTGTGGGAATCTGTGTCCCTCTCTGTTTTTCACTGTCTGTCTTCCTCCCTCTCCTTTCCCTCGTTGTTGATCACTCCCGAGGCCATGCTCGTAAAGACAGCTCAAATCCAACGTGTTCTCCCACTCTATTAAATCATTTTTCAAAAGCCTTTCAAAAGGCCCAGTGTGTAACGTGTTTAGCTGATCATTATCAAAATCTGTGTTGCCCGTTCACAAACTTGTCCTTTTTCATGAATATTTACCACCACCATCAATTCCAAGTATTCCTTTTGGCTTGAAATTTTACATTTGCATTATCCTGAACTGAGGCAGACGCTCCATATTCATGCGCCATCTTGAAATACGTTAGCCGGTAAGGGACATACAGGACGTACTGCTCGCGTTTTCGCTGTCACATGATAAACTCACAGGTGCTGCTAATGCTGCTAATGGGTATCGTAGCTTCCCGACCCGGCAAGTTTGAAGAACGGTAAACATGGAGGACCACACGTATTCAAAATCCAAATTTCACGAACAGGAGTCTTGAAAAGAGCAAAGAGACCGTCTTTTTGAAGCGTGAAGGCTACCGTAGCTGTAATACGTACTTTGAACTGCGTGGCGCGAGAGAGTTGATTGCGATATATGATCTCAACGCTAGATGGGAGAAATTCCTACACGTTGGACCTTTAAATGAAACTTCCCTCACGTGACTTCCCTCACGTAAAACGAGTGTGATGGCTGGAAAAGACAGTATGCTCACCACTAGGGATCGACCAATACTGGTTTTTCAAGGCCAATACCCATACCAATTATTAGTAGTTAATGAAACCGATATTTGGAACCAATATGCATATACAGTAAAATTGAAAATCTTTAAGTCAAAATTAAGATTTTGGAATGTTACAAACTTCAACACAAAACTTTGTTTAAATGCTATAAGCAATTATTTAATAAATTACAAACTTTCAACATTATTACCCAGTAAAAGAAGTCAAAGCGAAACCGAAGCAGAGGGACAGACACAGATCTGTAGCCGAGCCAAGTAGAACACTTTTTAATTAATTAACGTTATCGGTTATCAGGCAAATAAAACGCTCATACAGATAATCTGCAAACTGACAAAAAACGTCCCGATAATTGGCCAGGCCTCATAATCGGTCTATCCCTACTCACTAGGGCTGCAACTAACCATTATTTTCATTGTCGATTATTGTCTTAATTAATCGATTAGTCGAAAATGGTGAAAATGTGGATCAGTGTTTCCTAAAGCCCAAGATGACGTCCTCAAATGTCTTGTTTTATCCACGACTCAAAGATATTCAGTTTACTGTCACAGAGGAGTGAAGAAACTATATAGAAAATATACACATTTAACATAACATTAACATTTGAGTCATAAAAAAATGACTCGATCCGATTAAGAATTTAACAAAATAGTTGGCGATTAATTTAATAGTTGTCAACTAATCGATTAATCGATAAGTCTTTGCAACTCTAATGCTCACTGTATGCTCACTTTGTTCACCTCCTCCAGTTTTCTGCTCCTAATGGTCAAATTGAAAGAAACTTGCTAATTTGACCAATTCTACACTTTTGCAGAACATTTTGCAGAAATATTATCCAATTAGGAGCCATTTTTCTGAGCCAAAATCAAATGATGAAGCAAGCATACACAAATGTCTGCCGAGAATCTTGTTATCCTAAATTCTGTCTCCTCAAGCAGTACTTATCCCCAGGCTGTGTATTACTCTGATCTTCTACTCTTACCTTAAACCAGGGGTGTCAAACTCCATTTCACTCAACTTCACTAAGGGCCCCACTGGAAAATAAGAATCCCATCAAGGGCCAGACATGTAGCGTTTATTGACATGCTTTTATTTCATCAAAAAGAATATCTTTGACAGTATTACTGTATTTTCCTGATATTTGTCGCATTTTTGTAGCTTTATTTTTCCACATTTTTGTAGCTTTTTCAGTCTTTTTTGCGGCTTTCTCCAACGTTTTTGTCGCTTTTTGTCCGACATCTTTTCTCGCTTTTTTCAAGGTTTTTTTTAGCTTTTCTGGACACTTTTGTAGCATTTTTTTTCCGACTGTTGTCGCATTTTTGTCAACATAAAGCCCTACAAAAGTCAGCAAAAAAAATTCCTTAGCCACCGTAGAATTTAGCAAATCAAGCAAAACAATGATTACATTTTTAAAAGCCGACTATCACACAGCTGACTCACAGCAAACTGTTTCACAGCCTGAATATGAAAACCCGCACAGTCGGCAAAAAAATTCGGCTTTGAGCATAATTACAGTTTGAAAAAAGGTTTTCATGTCTCACATCTATTGTTAGAGGCTTTCATGATATGTAAAGACTGGGGATCTTGCAAGGACACACACTGCATGACTACAACTAGATTCGTTTTGAAAAATCTTAACCAAGCTAGCTAGCTTTCGCTAGCGTTAGCTGGTAACTTTAAAGGAATGTTTGCCCATTTTCTGTTCTGCCGTACATGCAGATGAGCTGCAGTACCTGGGGGTCTGCGTTTATTCGCCGGAACAGCTCCCGTTGGATGACACGCTTCAGAAGCGTTGAAGATCGGCAACTTTCCCTCTTTAGTATTTAGCTTAGCACGGCGCTATAGCAACCATAAACAACACTGACTCTAGTAGTTTGCTGCATCCTATTTGGTGCTGGAGGGAGCGCACCCATTGGTTGTTGACAATATTCACATGATTCAACTTCACTACCAAGACTCAAAACTTACGATAACATCAAACACGTTTGAATTTGTCGGAACGTCAAGATGGATAAAGACTGACTCGGACTATGTTTTACAACCACCTTACACTAAAAGATTGAGACGACGGGAGCGTTCCCAACTCTAGCAAGACTCTCACGACTTCATTCCAATATTGGAAATTAGACAGTGGAATCGCTTAAAGAGTCGTTTGGTGTAAGGTCGGCATTAGTTAGGTAACAAACATACTTATTTTAACCCAAACCACGATCTTTTCCTCAACCTAACAAAGTAGTGTTATGTAAATTAAAGTGCTCATATTATGCTTTTTGGCTTTTTCCCTTACCTTTATTGTGTTCTATATCTTTTTTTTGTGCACATTATAGGTTTACAAAGTGAAAAAGCCCAAAGTCCACCCCAAAGGGACTTACCATCTCCAACAGAAAACCCTGTTCACAAACTGCTCCAAACAGCTCTATTGTAGTCCAGCCTTTACTTTCCGTGATGAACGTGCATTATAACGTGTCACTTTGTAACACACGTTATAATGCTCGCCTAGCTGCTAGCATGGCACTCCCTCATACTCTGCTTCTGTCTGGCTAGTAGTCCTTTCCTACCTACTGAGCATGTGCGACTCCCAATAAAGATGGAACAAAAGTAAGATGCCTCACTCTGTAGCTAAAACAGAGAGCTCAACACACAGGGTGAAAAGAGGAGCTGCAGCAATGTGCAGTACAATAAAAATATGGTGTTCTTTGAAAATTAATCCATGTAAACCTATTCTGATATAACCTCTAAATACAATTATGAACCTGAAAATGAGCATAATATGAGCACTTTAACAATGTCAACCACGTGTTGAGGACTACCCTGCGCGTTGAGAACTGTCACTGAACGGTTACCCACTGCGTTAAAAAGTGACACCAATGGGTCCTTGTGTGATAAGTTGGGAGTGAGAGTGCGTTGGTGGAAGAGAGCACTGGCATTGAGAAGGTTACCTTTTTATAGACAACATTCAAGTGAAAAGTAACAAAAGTACATTCATATTACATATGATTTTTAAAGAAAAAATCTGCACATCCAAACACTTCTTCTGTGCATGTGCATAGGACAAAAACATTGACTTGAGGAAGCAGAAAACCCCACACACTGCTCTTGCTGCAGCATCACCATTTATTAAAGAAAACTAACGTTTCGGTCCCTCTGTACCTTCGTCAAAATGATCAAGTCCTTATTACTCACTATTAGAAGCCTAAGTGTAGCTAAACATTTGCATAATAACGGCCTATATTAGCTCATTGTATTGTATCATAATTATAATGTCTGGAAAGACACATTTTATAATTCCGCTTGTAAGCTCCAATGTGGACGGTGAGGACTGAATCAGGCTTCTGTGTGAACAGAGTGCGAGTATGTCTCTCAGACTGAGTGAGTCAGACAGATAGACAGAGAGATAGACAGACAGACAGACAGACAGACAGACAGATGAAAGGGAGGAGGAGGGTGATCTTGGTGTTCTGCCAGAATGACTCAGTTGTTCTGTTGTCTTTCAGCCCACAGCCGCTCACTGACGTTCTCTGTCACCTCGACGAGTTCAGACTCACAGCGTGCTTAGGTGCTACCCACACCAACTTTATCTTTACTCGTCATATCCTTTAGTGTCTCTTTTGCTTTTCCCTTTTGTCTGACGGTCTCCTTTCACCTCCACTCTGTTGTCTGTCTGTCTGTCTGTCTGTCTGTCTGTCTGTCTGCCTGCCTGCCTGTCTGTCAGTGATAAATCACTCTCTTAAGTTTTACTCCACATGTTGTTATGTCTGACACAGCCGACTACCGAGAGCTGAAGCATGAGTTTATTTTAAAATGTATTTACTTAATCATGATGAGTCAATCACAGCATTCTACGGTCAGTTTTTTTTCCTGGATAACAGCCCGTTTCTATGTAGAACAGACCTTTGCGAAGTATAACGGGGTCCTGCATGGCCCTGTCGGGGTTCTAATTGGCAATAATGACCGGCTCGCTCTACATTATCCCTTACATATTCTCATATCAAATACTCTCCCTGACTAAATATTATATGATGAGTTATGGAGCGTTTGTCTAACTCGTGTTTTTATTGTCAGCACACTGTATTTTTTCTCTAAGGCCCAGTATGTAAGGGTCTTCCCTTTCACCCTGGTAACTAAAAGGATGTTAACATGCCAATTCACTGTATGTTAGCATGATTATCAGGCCAGCTAGTTGTAGTAGCAATATGTACAAACATGCCACAACCTGAGGGACAGTGAATGACCGACCCCCACACACACACACACACACACACACACACACACACACACACACACATACACACAGGATCATGTTGTTTTCTCCAGCGGAGAAGAACCTGCTGTTGTTATGAGATACAGTGAAACTCTAACTAAAATGATTATAAAAAAAGGTACGCACTAAAGCTTTAACAGACTGACAGCATGTAAACCTACAATCATGGCTCACTGATGAAATGTTTGCTTTCCAGTTAGCCATTGCTTTGTGGATCTCCAATATGGCTGCCAGGGGGTGTGTTACAAAGCTTCTATAAGTGCTCTGTCTTGTCTTGTGATCAGGGTTTGGTGTGTGAGGAGAACACAGGGAGAGGAGGACTGTGGAGGTTTGCCGTTTTGAGTAAGAAGCTGACCTTTCACCTCCAGCAGCTGCAGAAACAGACAGAGCAGGAGCTCAGCAACATACACACACAGTGAGTCAATGGCATGCTATGCAGTGTTGGGCAAGTTACTTCCAAAATGTAATACATTATATATTACTAGTTACTGTCATTTATGAGTAATTAGTTATATTACAATATTACTGTCTCTGAATTGTAATGATTTGCACTACTTTGGAGTTACTTTCACTAAAATAACGGCAGAAGTATGACTTGGCAGGTAGCTTGTGAATTTCACCACGGCATCAACAAAGTCTCATCTTTTTCCACTTTAATCATAGTTTATTCATAATATTTTGTACTATTAATCTGAATCTGCAAAGTAACTAAATCTTTTAAATAAATAATGAAAATACTTACTTTTATAATAAAAGTACCTTACAATTGTACTGAAGTTGCCTATGGTATAGTTACTTCCCACTGCTGATAAAACGTAGGCCAAATGATAATATTTACATGTAGCAAGCCTGAACATTAATTCCCAACATGTTTACATCTGTCAGCTGCTCGGACACATGGCTGTCCGCACTGACATACCGTTACCTGTTGGGACACAGATGTTGTCCGTACCGTCTCTGGTTCTGGCTCTGACCACGGGAACAGTGACGGGACAGCTCGCTTTAACTCCTGAAAAAAATGTCCATTTCGCAAATTTATCAGTCTCTGCAGTCATTTCAACCACCGAATTCCAGCAACAGGAAATGACACTCACTTTTTTTATGTGCCGAAATGTTTCACGGTTTTGGTGAATTCTTAAAAAAATAAAACGCCACAAAATGTCGGGTTAAAATGCGTTGTAACTCGGGTAACTGAGATTGTAACGGGTATAATGCTACTGAAATTGTATTAGTAATGTGTTATATGACTACGTTACAGCAAAAAGCAATACATTACTGTAATTGCGTTACTCCCAACAGTGATGACATGAAAATGCTATATACAGTAGGCTAAATAAGACGGAACACAGAGTAGGGCTGGGTATCGCCATTCATTTCCCGATTTTGATTTCCGATTCGAAAGGTCCCGATTCGATTACATTTCCGATTCAATGTTGATTTGGGATATTTCAGTTACAATACCAATTTTGTGATTCTGCAATTGTACAAGGTTCCCTCTAACCTGCTGCATTATTACGAGTAACTGATTACATTAAGAACTGACCCCAAAGCATTTACTTTAATGGACTTTTTATTTAGGCCTAACATAAACACAGTACAGCAGTCAACACAATAAAGTGCAGTTCTACAGACTCAGTCAGTGAGTATTGAGTGACATTTTATTGAGATCGTAATTGTATATCACGATATCTTGATATATGATTCCATCATGATATGATTCCATTGAAAAATGATAGCTTATCATATTGAATTATTGCCCAGCCCTAAGTAAAAGTTTCCAGAAATATAAATATTCAGTTCAATTACATTTTTTTTTATTTTTTTATAGTATCAAATCATAACAGGAGTTATCTCAAGACACTTTACTGATAGAGTAGGTCTAGACCTCTATAACTTACAAAACATGAAAAAAAAAAAATATTACAACACAAAAAATAAAAATATTATATTATATTTTCTAAAAGTTGACAACAGTCTTTTAAAACTCTTGAATAGAGAATTTAAAAAGTTAATAATTCAAAACCACAAAATATGATCCTATTTACTAAAGAAGCTCTCCAAAGGTTGCTCATGAAATGTAACTGTCAACATGCATGTTTTGGGTCATAAGAATTTGTGTGCGATTCCCAAAATATTTATTCTGTAAACAGGAAATACGGTGAAGGTATATTGACTCTAATATTAATATATATACAGTGGGGCAAAAAAGTATTTTGTCAGCCAATTGTGCAAGTTCAAAAATCCAGAGAATCACATTGTAGGATTTTTAATGAATTTATTTGCAAGTCATGGTGGAAAATAAGTATTTGGTCAATGACAAAAGTTCATCTCAATACTTTGTTATATACCCTTTGTTGGCAATGACAGAGGACAAACGTCTTCACAAGGTTTTCACACAATGTTGCTGGTATTTTGGCCCATTCCTCCATGCAGATCTCCTCTAGAGCAGTGATATTTTGGGGCTGTCGCTGGGCAACACAGACTTTCAACTCCCTCCAAAGATTTTCTATGGAGTTGAGATCTGGAGACTGGCTAGGCCACTCCAGGACCCTGAAATGCTTCTTACGAAGCCACTCCTTCGTTCCCCAGGTGGTGTGTTTGGGATCATTGTCATGCTGAAAGACCCAGCCATGTTTCATCTTCAATGCCCTTGCTGATGGAAGGAGGTTTTCACTCAAAATCTCACGATACATGGCCCCATTCATTCTTTTCTTTACACGGATCAGTCGTCCTGGTCCCTTTGCAGAAAAACAGCCCCAGAGCATGATGTTTCCACCCCCATGCTTCACAGGAGGTATGGTGTTCTTTGGATGCATCTCTGCATTCTTTCCCCTCCAAACACGACAAGTTGAGTTTTTACCAAAAAGTTCTATTTTGGTTTCATCTGACCATATGACATTCTCCCAATCCTCTTCTGGATCATCCAAATGCTCTCTAGCAAACTCCAGACGGGCCTGGACATGTACTGGCTTAAGCAGGGGGACACGTCTGGCACTGCAGGATTTGAGTCCCTGGCGGCGTAGTGTGTTACTGATGGTAGCCTTTGTTACTTTGGTCCCAGCTCTCTGCAGGTCATTCACTAGGTCCCCCCCGTGTGGTTCTGGGATTTTTGCTCATCGTTCTTGTAATCATTTTGACCCCACGGGGTGAGATCTTGCGTGGAGCCCCGGATCGAGGGAGATTATTAGTGTTCTTGTATGTCTTCCATTTTCTTATAATTTTTCCCACAGTTGATTTCTTCACACCAAGCTGCTTACCTATTGCAGATTCAGTCTTCCCAGCCTAGTGCAGGTCTACAATTTTGTTTCTGGTGTCCTTTGACAGCTCTTTGGTCTTGGCCATAGTGGAGTTTGGAGTGTGACTGTTTGAGGTTGTGGACAGGTGTCTTTTATACTGATAACAAGTTCAAACAGGTGCCATTAATACAGGTAACGAGTGGAGGACAGAGGAGCCTCTTAACAAAGAAGTTACAGGTCTGTGAGAGCCAGAAATCTTGCTTGTTTGTAGGTGACCAAATACTTATTTTCCCGAAGAATTTGCAAATAAATTCATTAAAAATCCTACAATGTGATTTTCTGGATTTTATTTTCTCATTTTGTCTCTCATAGTTGAAGTGTACCTATGATGAAAATTACAGGCCTCTCTCATCTTTTTAAGTGGGAGAACTTGCACAATTGGTGGCTGACTAAATACTTTTTTGCCCCACTGTACAAGTAAAAGCCCATGGACGAACCCGGTTGTTTTTATTGAAACATACACTCTTAGAACTGCTGGGTTAAAAATAACCCAACTTGGGTTATTTTGGTAACCCAGTGCTGGGTCCAATATGGACCGATCCACCGCTGGGTTGTTTTAACCCAGCAGGGTTGGGTTATGGCTTTGACCCAGCATGTTGGGTTATATTTTCTACCCAAAAATGGGTTAAAATGACCATGTTGTTTGGTTAATACTACCTAAAATGGGTTGGAAAAATACAACCCACATTCTGGGTTATCTGTATTTTTTTTTTCACTCGATTTTTTGCATTAAGAAATGTATTTATGAAATAATCAAGCACATAACATCCCAGCATTTTGTTTTTATTGCTACAAGCCAAATATATCACTTAAGACAAAATTAAACATTTCAATTCATTTCAGTTAACATTAAAAGTTGTATAAAAGAATACAAAAGTAATTTTACATTTTCTGACTTAAAACATGTGATGTGTGCATTCACTTATTACATCATTAAACGGACAAAATAGTCACAATTTCTCAAACGTCATGCATTGAACTATCAACTAGCCATCTGAGCTCTCATTAATTTGACAGTGTTTGATTCATGTCCCGGTATCTGAAAGTCGGTAGTCTAGATGAACTCCCAAACTTTAGCACAAAGTTGACATCGAACAACAATCCCAGCACCACAACACACAAGTCATTTTGTAAGATTCTAGCTCACCATACCTGGAGTGTCCACTAAGCGTGGAAACTCTGTGATAATGTCTAGCATTGATGTAGTCCCATTTGCTCGGATCCACTGTGCCCTATGCATGGCAGTCTCCAACATGTGTTGGCCAACCTGGGACTGTGGCCAGATGTTATTTTTCAGTCACTGCGTCAATTGGATTGCCCGCTCTGGAGTTCTAGTTGGTTCTGTGATGAGAAGAGAAATGAATAAGTTCTACCAAGCTGTGACATATTAAGACATCTAATTTTTTAATAGAGTGGGCCGGTTTCCCATACAAGAATCAAGCCTAGCCCTAGACTACAAGAAAAATTAAATGAAGAGTTATGTAAAAAGTTGAATCTCTGTATATGAAACTGGCCCATAGAGTTCAAGTAAGAAGTACTTAGTATGTTGCAAACAGGATAGAGGATAAGTCAAATCCACTTCTAAATGCATCAACATGAATTGGATTGAAATGGAGGAGCAAGACATCTTTCTGTACCTGATAAACAATGACTCGGGTGTCTTGTGGCACTTGTGATGTTAAATTTACTCGTCTGCCAGAGTGGAGCCTTTTTCAGACATTGCGGAGACGCTCTTCCAGAAAGCCTGTTGCGGGTTTATGCCCTCTCCCTGGGGTGAACCATGCGTCCTAAAGTTTAGAAGTATACAAAAATGATAAAAAAAAAAAAAATTAAAAAAAAGAATTCAAAGACATTAGGTAATAACTAAGCCAGAAACAACTCTGAAATTAAGAGCTGAAGTTAACATTAGGATAAAGCTGAGCCAACGATGGAACAGCTTAGCACTTGCCTTACATGTACTGCCTGATTCTGCACAAAAAGCTCAAACTTGGGTGATGTTGTCTTTCTAAAGATGATCGTATTGTGTTGCAACATATGTTGTAAGGTTTAAGCTCATGTTTTTTAGGGTAACTCCTTTTAACTCACTTTGCATTATCTTTGCTATCTCTTTTTCCTCTTGCACTCATAAATGCTACTCTCACTACTCGCTTTCCTTGTGCGGCCACACTGTCACTGTCAGGGATTGTCACATTTGCTTTAGGTCAGTTCATTATTGTGTGGTTATTATACTTATACTTCTAATTATTGTAAAATAACGCTAGCTTGATTTTATCCTGACTCACTCGAGCCTAGGCTAAAGTTAGCTAACATTACCTTAGCTACATATTAACAATACAGAAATAAACCTAAACACAAACATACCTCGTAACTGTTAGACTGCTTAACACTTACGAGGGGGCAAGTCTCTTTACTTTATCATTGTCCTCTTTTGCGTTATTATCAGGTTTTATAAAAAGTTCGAGAGCTCAGGCCATAACGTTAACGTTCCTATTTGCCTCCATCATCTTCACTGTCAAGTGCGTCAATCAATCATGACGTTCGGGATGCTAAATAATACTCATAACGTTAACGTTATATAGTTAATTAATTCCGTGTAAGGAGTAATGTGTGTTTACAGTTAGGAACCAAAAATAGCAATATAGAAAAACTAGAGATTTACTAGCTAACGTTAGAGGAGAGACAGTTAGCTAGCTAGCTACAAAATAAGTTTTAAACTCTTGAGCTAACGGTTAATTGCTAACGTTAATGTCCTATAGCCTTATAGCTCGCTGGCTAAAGTGAACTAACGTTACGGTTAACCATACAGAGAGCTAAGTTAATGCTAACATGTCTTTCAGTTCAGACTATCATTAAAATTGTCTGGCTATTCTAACCTATTTGTATTGTTTTACGTCTTAAAGTTTCCTATCACTTACCGGAGCTATGGTCGTTGACGTCCTGGTGCCTGAATTCTGTCCAGAAATGGCCAAATGGCGGAAGAATTAGCCTTGCTTTCGTTTAACCCATTGCATTGGGTCACAATCTTTGACCCAACGTTGGGTCAAATCCACCCAACCTAAAACCCAACAGCCTTAACCCAGCATTTGGGTTATTAAAATAACCCAGCGTTTTTTAGGGTGTACCGTATTCTCATATTCTGAAAGAATATAGAAATGTTGCATTTTGGCAAAAATCCTCACTTCTTTTTTCTGAAATTGGACTCTCCTCTTTCTATAAATCAGGACCATGTTATGTAGCGTAGAACATGTGAGTAGGAGGCAGCTCAAACACGGATGTGGGAGTTTCACTGTATCTCATAACAACAGCAGGTTCTGCTCCGCTGGAGAAAACATGATCCTGTGTGTGTGTGTGTGTGTGTGTGTGTGTGTGTTGTGTGTTGTGTGTGTGTTGTGTTGTGTGTGTGTGTGTGTGTGCATGTGCATGCTCTCGTAAGTCTATCTTTGTGAGGACCCAGTTGAGCCTTTGCGCTTGGATTGATTTATGTATATGTATGTGTTTATATGTACTTTTTTTTTTTTTTCAAAAAGTCAAGAATGAATGTCCATGGTAAGGGGAGACGCTACAGACAAAAACATCATTTTTCAATTTTGAGTTTTTGGTCTATTTTGCTTCCGTAACGTCTTCTTTCAGACTATTGTGGAAAAACATGTTTAGGCATTTATTTTACTACACTTTGTCTATTTAAATTTCTCCTAAATTCAGTAAAAGTTAGCATTAGACAATGCCTCATTTGGATATTTATAGATTTTCAGAAAACTTCTTTCTATTTCCTTGTTTTTTTTGTCTAATTTAAACTCTGTAGCCCTCTAAGTGAAACAGTTTAGGAACCACCTTCGGTAACACTTTACTTGAAGGTATCTAGATAAGAGTGACATGACATTGTCATGAACACATGAACCCTAACCCTAGGTAGGTTCATTACAATGCATCAATCTCATAATGACAGACACAGCAACATGCTCAATGTGTTTAATGTTATGTAACGCATAGTTCTACTGTAATATTACTGGTGTTGTGTAGGGATTGACCAAAACAGTTTTTTCAAGACCGATACCGATTAATAGTAAAAAACGATAACTGATATATTGAAACCGACATTTACAGTGAAAATGAAAATCTTTAAGTCAAAATTAAGATTTTGGAATGTTACAAAATCCAACACAAAACTTTGTTTAAATGCTTTAACCCTATGGGGTCTAAAGGCATTTTCACATATCTTCTTAAATGTACCTTCATAGGGTATCAGTTATTTGCATATAACATATCCCCATGTGTTTCATATCAAAATGTTCAGAACAATCTCAGCTTTCCGCTGAAACGTTGATGTTCGCTTTTTGAAATTCCTCAAATCTCTTTTGAAAACAAACGATGTGTTGTACCAAATGTTTCGGTGATTGAAATAAGTTTACCAAAGTCTTTAGGGTTATATATGATTAAAATAGTAAATACATGTCTGAAATGAAATTTTGTAATATCGCTTTTTGAGTAGGATGTTTTGTCAAACATCGTTTGGAAATGCCAGTGCGTCTTTCGTCCTCAGAGGGTTAAGTAATTATTTAATAAATTAGAAACTTTCAACACAATACCCAGTAACAGAGAGTCAGACAGTGTTGTGGGCGGGACATTAAGTCAGACTCAGTGGTGAGTGGAACCGAAGCAGAGGGACAGACACAGAGGTGTAGAAAGCCAAAGTAGCGCACTTTTTAATTAATTAACTTTATCAGTTATCAGGCAAAAAAACACCGATACAGATAATCTGCAAACTGCCAAAAAACTGCCAAGTCCCCAGGGCCGATAATTGGCTAACCCTGGTGTTGTGTTCAGTATATAGATAGATAGATAGATAGATACTTCATTGATCCTCAAGGGGAAATTCAAGGTCCCAGTAGCTTACAGACGTCCCACACAACATACACATACATCACAAACAGGATGATAAAATAACAAATCCACATGAATAATATGGACAATAAAAGAAAAGATACTAAATAGAAAATCCACATGAATGTACTAACGGACTGATCCTGTGATTCAGTATGCAAGTTAAGGTGCTCTATGAGAGTGTGTGTCATGGTGGTAGTGCAAATAAGTCCAATACTGCAAGGATAAAGTCTAGAGACCAGCATTAAATATGGACAATATAAGAGAATAATGTAGACATAGTAATATAAAAACTATAGCAGTGCAAGGATAAAGTTTAATAAAAGACAGCATTAAATATGGGCATTATAAGAGAATAATGTAGACAGTAGGATAGACACAAATCAAGATGTTGATACAGACCATATGGCAGTTAAGGGTAAAGGCCTTACCACAGCATCATTACAGGCTATTGCATCTCTTCACCAACATTTCACACAAACCAAAATCATCCCGCTAAACAAAGCTGCTTAGCATTGTGAATTTTTTTAACTCCATTTGCTAAAAGTTTGTCATTGATAGGATGTACTATCAGTCTTTAACATCAGTTGAACCCACTCTCCTTTGTTGTAAATGTCAATAAATTGATATGGACAGCATTCCAATTAATACTTTTCATTGCCACACGGACGTTTTGGGCAGGACGCCCTTCTTCAGCGTGTTTCACAGGCATACTGTAAAAAGTATTTGAAAAAGAATCCAAAGTATTAATTGGAGTGCTTGGAGATATATATATATATATATATATATATATATATATATATATATATATATATATATATATATATATATATATATATATATATATATATAGTTTAACAGTAAAAGTGGCAGTATGCTCCAAATGAAGTGGTTGTTGAATCTTCCAAAATGATTGTCTATCCACGACTAAAGGCCAAAGGGAAATCCGTGTCTGGACACAACACCAGAAAAAGTGCCGGAGGGGTTAACTTACTTTGGGCCACAACGATCCAAAAAGAAAACCCTAAATCCGGGAATCCAAAACAACCTATCAGAAACAACGATTTTTTCTTCTTCTTCTGTCTGCAGTTGTATTTTGGACGTCAGGCTGGCTAAAAAAAAAAAAAAAACAGTTTGAAATCCTGGTTATATCTTTTCATATGAAATATGAGAAAGTGAAAGTTCCTGGTGAGTTTCTTCCTGGTTTGGTTACAGCGTGCGTTGTGGTGACAGTAAACGTTGGGATAGGTGGCTGCAGCCTTACCCTGTCGATGCTTCTCTCTGTGTTCCTGCCACGACGAGCAGTTTGGCAGAACAACACTTCGACTGGTCTCAGTTCTGTCAGACGAGACAAGCTAAAACACATCTCCGAATTCAAGGTGTGCCAGCAGAGACACACACGCACACACGCACACACACACACACACACACACACACACACACACACACACACACACACACACACACACACACACACACACACATACAAACATGCCCACATTGTGCTGGTTAATTTCCAGGAGATCTCCTAATTTCCCAGCAACGTGGTTCTCATTGCCAAGACTGGTCGGCTCTTTTCATAGCATGGATCAAAAGCTTATTAAGAGGAGATTAATGGTTTCTTATGAATACTGTTACATGTCTCCCCCCTGGTTGCCCTGCCCAACATGGTATCCACTTCTCATATCAAACTTGGCTTACTGGAAGAAGACGTCACCCTGCTTTCATTTTACTGGGGGTTTTCCTTGGCTTTAAGAGAGGCTTATCTGGTAATGTCAGCACCAAGACAGGGTTGGGCTTTCTGAAGCAGGAAAAGAGGATAGAGCTATACGACTCTACAACATTTAGCAACAGAGATAAAGAGAGTCTGAGTGGACCTCAAAAAGCTGCAGGTATCAAGCAGCTTTCACACCAACAACTTTTAAAACGGTGCCTTTAAAACTCAGAACAGAATAGTCTTCGTCCCCAGACAAGACAAGTGTTTGTTAGAAGTGAGAACATAATCCCAGCCAAGTACCAACCTTCATGTCTTTGCAGTGAAGCTAAAGCAGTTTTTAACGGTCTTATGGACCAAACTTTTCTCATACCAAGCGAGGCAGAGTTTAGAACGAAGCGCATTCTGTAAAGCATCACCATGCTTCAAAGCAGCAAACTTGAATACGACAGACTGCATTAGAATGTTAACAGTCACAACATGTTCTTTTCTTTTTCATACTCTTGATTTAATAGTTATATTAATCCATTACAATGTTTACTTCCGGAGAAATCAAACAGAATCGCAAATAACTATGTCCGGTCTGAGTTTAAATAAAAGGTAGATTTGGCATATGCATATCTTGCTTACTTGTTTTTAATATTTCATATTTTAAAGCTTTAGTGCGTAACTTTTTGATATTAATGAACGTTCGTTACATTCAAGCCATTGCGAAATGAGTTGCTACAAAGCTAATTAAGACTATCGGCACCACACAACTCTCTCTGTATTTCCAACGCAGTCTCACGGCAGTTCGTGAAATGGTCGCGTAATTTAATCTATTGATTCGTGTACACAGTCACGTTTATCTCGTTCTTTTCATGATGGTCAGCATGTTGGTTAAACTAATGTATTAAGAGCGACTACGGTAGCGAGTAGTATGAAAAGCCGAAAATCCGCGTTGGGAGGTTGGTTGGGGTGGTGCATGGGTCAAACAACACAGGACTCTCACCCTGGAGACCGGGGATCGTGTCCCGCGTGTCACGTTTCCTAAACCCAACTGTCCGAAATAATTGTTGCAGATTATTGACTAATCGATTAATCAACTAATCATTTTAGTTGTTCGTCTTATTTTTTCATTTTTTAAATGTCAACTTTCAATACTGTGAGCTGCTCAAATAAATGATTTGAAGCGTTATTGTAGTGAAAACAGTAAACAAAATTGCATTCTCAATTACATTTCGAGGGAAACTTATTTTCGAGTGACTGGCGCCTGTTGTGAAATGGTCGCTGTTTTAAACACGTGGTTAACATTGTGAATAAAAAAAAACTAAAATAATATCGACGTAAGTTAAATATGTTACGTACACAGTTCAATTTTCAATTCAATTTTATTTATAGTATCAAGTCATAACAAGAGTTAACTCAAGACACTTTACAGATCGAGTAGGTCTAGACCACACTCTGTAATTTACAAAGACCCAACAATTCCAGGAATTCCCCCAAGAGCAAGCATTTAGTGCGACAGTGGCGAGGAAAAACTTAGTGAGAAATAAGTCAACGTTTCCTTATGGTTTCACATGGGACACCAACAACAGTCTCCTGAGTAAAAGTCCTGTCTTTGTTTGGCCCCAGAAATCTCAAAGACCATGACAAATGAGTCTCAATTCAATTTCATGTATAGTATCAAATCGTAACAAGAGTTATCTCTGGACACTTTACAGATAGATGGGTCTAGACCAGGGATCTTCACTAGGGAGTCCTCAGAGTCAATGCAAGGGGGCCTCCAAATTATTGTTAATTTTAAAGTTTAAAAAAAATAAATTAAAAAGTCTTGAATCCAACAAAATATTAGAAAATATAAATCCCCACTGATGATAGGCTTCAATGGCCTATTGGTACGGTAGTCACTAAGGCCACACACAGATACAGTTCATCCTTAGGATTCACTTTGCCACATGTATGTTTAACATTAAAATATGATTTATAAAATCATGCCAACAATTATTAGGCTATTTTAATAGCTTAGTTTTCTATGCAAAACAGGTACGTATAAAGGCTCTAGGCCGCCCTAAACGTTATTGTAGGCCCAGTTTAATATGCAACTTCATTTTATACAATACATGTAGTAGGGGGTCCCTGCACCGTCTCTCTTTCAGTTAAGGGATCCTTGGCTTAAAAAATGTTGAAGACCCCTGGTCTAGACCACACTCTATAATTCCCAACAATTCCCCCAAGAGCAAGCATGTAGTGCCTGGATATCTGCATTTATTGATACCATTACAACTTTTTGTGTGAACTGCCCCTTAGATGTAAGCACAAAAGCAAACATGGCTTCTCAAAAAATTTAAAAAACTAAACTGGATTCCATAAATTTCCATTTTGATCATTATTGACAACAGTGCTGACCTTCTGCCTCACATGTTTAATGAAGTAAAACATGCCTGAATTCATGACTTGCTTCATTTAAAAACAGCAAGACATTCTTTATTACTTGCAGCAGTGCATGATGGACTGAAAGCTAATACACAAGACTCAATAGCACTCTGTAGAGGAATAGATGGAGGGTGATTGGGTTGTTTTTGGTGCTATTTTCCCATAGATAGACCGAAACCGAGTCTTTGGTCCGGTTATGCAAGGCGAGTTGTGCGTGTTGCCAAGACTAACAGGCACACTGGCAGTTTGGAAAACACCCAGCTGAACTCTGCCAACCCTTCCGTCTTCATCTTCTTCTTCCCTAAGGGATAATCCGTTCATTCTTGTTCATATCTTCACAATCTGCTGATATCTACCATGAAATCGATCAACAGCGTGGAAAAGCTCAAACAGATGAAAAACGTTTTTTCCCCTTCATTTATAGTCATAAATTGTTTCTTTTTTCACTTTCTCTTGTTAGTTTCTTTTCATTTTTCTTCTTTTTTTATCCCTTGTCTTTCACTTTCTTTTTCTGTATGATTTGTTCATGTCCTCCTTTCTGATTTAAAGGCACACGGCACGGTTGTGCAGTAGAAGAAAACTAAACTTGATTTCTCTTTTCTTCACCCCCTTCTATCTGTCTTTCCTTCCGCTCACCCTGTCAAATCATTTCTGCTCCATCCTTGTATTCCTCTCCCTCCTTTTTTGCTCCTTTCACTTGTCCTTATTTTAAGATGTTTGTCTTATTTTCCTCCCTTCCCCTCTGCTTTTTATTATCGTCCTTTGAGTCTTTCTGTTCTATTTCGCACCCCTTCTACTCCTGTTTGTACTGGATATCTTTCCATCACTCCCCCTCTTCTACATTCTTCATTTGCACTCTTCTTTTTTTAATAGCACAACAACCAACATCTTTTTATCCGTTAGGCTGCAACTGCTACAAATTTAGTCTGTAAAATGTCAGTCTGACCAACAGTCCGATTGAGGTATTTAGAAGGGGTGGGAGTAAGGGGTGGGAGTAAGTCACACATGTGCAGTCACAAGCGAGTCTCAAGTCTTAACCTTTAAAGGGGAACTATGCAGTTTTTTTTAGCTTAATTTACCTTAACTGAACAGCTTTGGAGTCATTGGAATGGTTATATGACTTTTTTCGAGTTGAATGGTGGTCGTCTCGCTCCCCCCTAGTGCCTGTGAGCGGAAAAACCACCCTTGCAACTTTCGGCCGGCGTGATATCAGGTCTCGCAATGTAACAAATTGCTTCACGGCATTGCACACATACAGGAACTGGCTAGCTATAAGAACAAAGTAGCGATGGAGTTTTTCACACTACCGTCATGGCTGAGCCGGCAAAAAAGAAGCAGAAAGCTAGGAAAGCATTGTCGGAGGAACAGAGAAAGAGGAAACGGCAGACTGACCGAGCGAGGAGTCAGACACGAGTAAACATAGGAGCTGCCAAATATCTATTCTGAAGCTGTAGGGGGAGCTCTATAGAGAAACCTGCCAGCAAAACGCGAGAAAACGTCGAAGAAATGGCCAAAACTGCATAGCGCCCCTTTAAGTCTCAGGTCACTGTGTTGAGAATCAAGCAAGTCAAGTTGAGTTCCTCCTATAAGTCAAGCAGGTCACAAGTCTAGTCATACAGAATTCACATGGCTGTGTAACTAGTAAGTTAACATGCTCGCATAAATGAATTGAATCGGTTATTTGGCCCTGAATCCGTCCCCTGGTTGTCTTTAACAGATATGTCTTTTCAATAGAATACGCAATCAATTCGAAACCAAGTCTAAAGTAAGTTAAAATGAAAGTTTAACCAGCCGATTATTTAGCTAAAAAGAGACATTGATGTTCCTTTCTTTGTGGGTTTTGTAGTGATGGATGTAGCTAGATGTTGTGGTCGTGGTGTGCGTGATTTTAGAGCTGATCTCTTCTTAGTATGGTCATCAACTACATAGTCTCGCATTGCCAGACCTTCCTCCTCGGTGCTGCGGAGGAGGCTAGTCCGCACAGCATTCCGGGATCGGAGAAAAACGTGCTCTGGTTTGTTGGCATTTCTTTAAACCAATCACAATCGTCATTGGCAGCGCTACGCGCTGGACGGAGCCACGGTGCCGCTGCAAAATACCCTTGGGAAGGAACTTGTTTTACATACAATAGTTTTAGCCGTGCAACAGAAATCTCCGATTGGACAGATAGTCTAGCTAGCTGTCTGGATTTACCCTGCAGAGATCTGAGGAGCAGTTAACCATAGTCCTCAGAAATTTACTGGAGTTATATTACAACACAATAAAAGCGGAAGGTGAGGGACATCCGGCGGAATGAGGGCAGCACCTGAATAATCCCGGAAATGAAACTTCGTCGATATAGACTATCGACTACATAATCCTGGAATCCAAATTTTATTATTTTTGGCATAATCCCCTTCATGACGGCAGCCTGCTGCGTTGGCCTCCCCCGGTTTGCCAGGTTGGGGAGCATGTGATCATGTGTCAGAAAACAAAACGTATCAATATCTTGAAAACGGCAAATATTACTTTGTATTCCATTAATAAAAAGTCAAGTCCTTTTTGATTCATCTGTCAAGTCTCAAGTCTTGAATGCCAAGTCAAAGTCAAGTCGAGTCATTTATCAACGTTAGTCAAGCAAGTCTCAAGTCCTCTAATTTGCGACTCGAGTCAAGTCGTGCGACTGGATTCCCCCACCTCTGGTATTATAGTTCACAATAATGATGATGAATAAAACCGAGAAAAGCAGCAAATCCTCACATTGCAGAAGCTGAAACCAGAGAATATAACTTCTGTTTGCACTTATAAACAGAACACTTTATTTAGAATTGCAGATTTGCATGTAGAAAATGTTCACACAAACAATATGAAGGAGAAGTAGAGACATTAACATTCGTGTACATTTACATACAGGTCTAAAGCATCACCTTTGTCCATCATAGAAACTCTCTGTGGAATGGATTTTATTCCTCAAATTGGATTCTTTTTGTGCTATACATATACACAGTGTAAACACCCTGTGTGACCTCGAAAATGTATATGTGATGGGCTGCAAGTTGGGAGATACATTAATGTGAAATAAACACCCATCAATTTTTCACCTGCAATTATGGAGTGAAATGTGTTTGTCACATACATTTAAGCAATTACGGAGCCCTACTCACGCGTTTCTGTATATAAGCACCTAATCGCACATACCGACAGCTGTGTGTGTGTGTGTGTGTGTGTGTGTGTGTGTGTGTGTGTGTGTGTCTCATACCAATGGATGATGTTCCCTTCTCCTCACACGCAGCGTTTTAACAAAGTCGTTTGATTGGTTCAGATCAATTTTGATTGACAGGTGGCAAAGTTTCTCATTTGCATGAAGCTTCAAAGTCTTGAAATCTCCTCAAGATTCCTCTCGAGGTGTTCATTTCTTCTGAAGATTGAACTGAAACGGAGCAGAAACATAGCCACTAGATTTCAGAGTTGAAGTTGAGGCTTCATACTGCAGTCGAGTAAGAAAAAGCCCGTGTTGGGCTACATACAGGTTGTCATGGTAATACTGTTACTGCTCATGGGAATCGTGGAAAAGCTTCTTTATTTCTACCCAAATTTGTTATTGTCGTTGGTGTTTTTAAACAATAACTTACAGAAAACTATAAAATAATTCAAATGGCACGTGGAGAGAAAGAAAAATGAATCTAAAATTATCAAATTATATATATTATAAAGATATATTTTAAATGTATTTTGTATAAGGGATATTGGAATCATCAAAAGCGATGGAATATGCGGGATATTTATGCAATTTCATGCGACGAAATTGCGGGAGCTTGCAAAAACTGCGGTTTCCTCACGGCTTCACGGTTTGCAGCTTTTCGACGATGTTCACGTCGCGTAATTAAGTCACTTCATAACGTTCCCATGGCAACAGGGGAAAATGGCTGCTCTTGTGTGACGTAAACGCAACATTTTTCAACTTTCTGCTAAGATACATGTGACTTTTTTGCAACGAAAATGCGGGGATTATGAAATCATGCGAGCCCGGAAATGCACGCACGAATGCGATGCAATGCACGAAATGCGCGGAAATCAGCAATTTATGCATGCAAATGTGGCCCCCGCATAAATATGCGGACTTTGGCTGATTATGCATTGAATTATGCGATCGCATAATCACGTTTTTCTGGAGGGACTGATTAGCATGATTGAAAGGTTCCTCATTTATTGTAAAATATTCATAAACATCCAACATGATAAAACAACAACCCAACGCTTAGTTTGTTGTCATCAGACATTTTCTTCATCGGTGTTTCAGATTGTGTTTGTTGCAGCAGGACATGTGAGTGAGAATGTAAATCCGAGATCATCGTCTTTTAGACACCGGTTGTGTCTGTCCTCGTAAGACACACAGTGGAGCCTCCTTGAAAACCTCATTAACGGAGTGTTAATATATTTCCCAGAGGGCCTTTGTGTTGTCGTAGCGTCGTTTGCGTCCTTCCTACTCATTTGTCTTTCTCTTCATGTTGATATCGGTCCTTCAGTGAGTTCATCAAAGGCTTCCCCTCAGACGAGCCTCCTCTTCTTCCTCACAAACAAAACACTTGTGTGCCTCTCCTCCCCTGCTGCTGGGCCTCTCTGTTACAGAGGGTTAGTGCCTCCCAGTGGACACACGCTCAACTACACTCTGATGTCTCACTGCATTGCACTGCTTTACTTGGGACTTCATTTCTGGCTGGTTCAGTGGTTCTCAAGCTTTTTTCAATAATGTTCCCCCTTATGAACAGTTTTTTTAAGCCATGTACTAACCCCTAACCAGCGCGAATACTTTTTGGTAGAAAATAAAAAAAGTCTCTATAAAGAGGAACAATACAGCGTTGTCACGGATTAGATTCACTAAACAACAGCCTTGTACCTGGAAAACATTTAAATGCTAATGGAAAAAGGCAACAAAACCTTGGAAAAAGATGGTAGGAAGAAGGAAGGCAACACTAGGGCGACAAAAGTGACAAAAGAAATTCAAACAAGCGACAGACTTTGAAAAAAGCGACAAAAACTTTTGAAAAAAGCAGAAAAAAAACTTTGAAAAAGAGACAAAAACTTCCAAGAAAAAAAGCCAGTAGAAAACCGTGAGGAAGAAAGGCAAGAATAGGTTAAAACAAGCGAAAAAACCTTCCAAAAAAAGGTGACAAACTTCAAAAACAGCGAAAAAATGTCACATAACCCTTGCAGTCCTCCAAAGTACCTCTAGGGGTACACGTACCCCCAATTGAGAAACACTGCTTTAAATAATAATAATAATACCTTTATTTGTATATCACCTTTAAAACCAATAGTTTATAAAGTTTTATGATGATAAGAATAATGGCCGGACCACGACAAGAGGAGTAACTAACCAGAATTGTAGAGTCCCAATGTGCAGAACAGATTTTTGGTCAATCCTCCTGGTCAGTAGAAGGTGTACACTTTCGGAACTTAAATTTCCAAACAGAACCCAACTCCAAATACAGGAAATGAACTAAAAACAGCTATTTACTAGCCTGCAATTTCAACCTTGCACGCTGCGTTTGCTGTACACCGCTCCGTAGTGCTGAGAAATAAAGCGGCCTATTAGTCCTCGGTGCATTTTATGCAACATAATACCCAGTAACAGAGAGTCAGACAGTGATGTGGGGGGGACATTAAGTCAGTCTCCGCGGTGAGTGGAACCGAAGCAGAGGGACAGACACAGAGCTGTAGCCGAGCCAAAGTAGCTCACTTTTTTAATTCATTAACTTTATCAGTTATCAGGCAAATAAAACGCTGATACAGATAATCTGCAAACTGACAAAAAACGGCCCCCATAATCGGCCAAGGCTGATAATTAGGCTATCCCTAATATTTTATCATAGTGGAGTTTAGCTGTCAAAACTGACAGTGTGAATTGTAAGTGGAGTGAATTTTGACTAAATGTTTTTCTTTTTGTGTTTGACAGACTCTTGCAGATTGAAGGCCGCCAGCAGCTGTTGACCACCGAGCTTTTTCATCTTCAGGAGAAGAAGAAACAGACAGAACGAGAGCTGCAGAGGAACTCCAGCCTTCAGACGTCCGCTGTAAGTAACTACAACAGGAAACTGATATCATACATAGAGTTTTTCCCCAGTGTATTGTAAGTCTGGTGGCCCACTGGGGCAAAGTTGCCCCCCACCAGACCTAAGACATTGAAATGTATTTTTAAGAAATGTTTAGAACTACAGATACAGGGGTTCCACGGGGTCTTAAAAAGTCTAAAAAAAAGTCTAAAATGTCAAAATCAAACTTTTAGGCCTTAAAAAGTATTGTGTTCTAGGTTTAACATTATTTTAAACAGTTGTAGGAGCCACATATTGTATGTTGTTTATGGTCTCATTTATATTATTTATTGATTATTATATTGTGCACTGATATTGTAGGTGGTGGGTTCGGTTGAGCGCCGCACTAACGCGTTTATTTCGACTCACAAAGTAACTTTACATTTGGTAACTGCAGTACTAGTTGTATTTTTTACGTGTGGAGTAATATATCATTGCAATACAATCTCGAGCACGTCACAGTGTGTTTATGCATCTCTCAGTGTTTAGTCCCTTGCGGCAGCACTTTGTTGGACTGCTTACAGCCGCAACAACAGGTCTTAATTTTCTTACGTCCATGTAGCGCTACCTCTAATGCTCATTGAAATGCTCGGGCAGCGTCTTCGAATGTGTTTTCACAGTGACTAGTCACCGGTCCTATAATGCGAATGAGGAAATTGGGGAATTGTTTCAGATGATGTTTCTGGAGTCCGACATCTGACTTCTTTCTCTTTTTTTGATGTCGTGATATAGGTCATACATTTCATTCATAATGGTCTTAAAAAGGTCTTAAATAGTCTAAAATTTGACTTGGTGAAACCTGCAGAAACCCTGAGTTACAGTGGGGCAGCTCGTTTGAAAACGTAGGCGTAGTCATATTTTCAAATCTCCAGTTAGCTTTTAGCACTGACTTAATGTACAGCCCTATGAAGTCTGTCTTATTGCTTTTCTAAATTCTTAATTTCGCGATTCCATCCATTATTTGGAATCACTGAAACGATTGGGCTCTACATTAACGCTGCCATCAGTCTGGGACTGGCCACAGCCGGGCCCTCGTCGAAAAAAACAAACACTTGCCACCGGGCCTAAGAACTTGTATTGGGGAAACCCTGATACTCACAGGTCACAGTGGGTTAAAAATGTTAACTGGCTACACCTGCTGCGCACCAACAGATTCTCACTCCCATCGCGTAAAATACTGACCCTTGGTCAGGTGCCTTCGGCGTTGTTATTGGCGATAAAAGTCTCCTTTAGCGTCATATCTAAACGTGCTTGGTCGGGACTATTGGCGTCACTTTTGACGCAGTTAGGTTAAGGAAAAGGTCGTGGCTGGGCTTACGTTTCCATGACACGTGGGAAGAACAGAACGGTTGGGTTTAAGAAAAGAAGAACGGACGGTTGGGTTTAGGAAACGTGACACGTGGGACACGATCCCCGGTCTCCTGAAAGTCCTGTGTTGTTTGACCCATCCACCGCCCCAACCAACCAAATCTATACGGATTTTCGGGATTTCATACTACTCGCTATCGTAGTCGCTCTTAGTGCTACGCCATCTACAAACACGTCACTTCAGACACTGACGCACACACCTCGCGTAAAAAATATAAATGGAAGACTGTCCTGTTTTTACGCTTGTAGAGCGGGTCTCCGCGTAGCATCCACACCACTATGTGCTGCTCTCGTGCCCGGTGTAGCTAGTTTCATTGATTATAGTGAAAGCGTAGTGTTGGAACGTCCGCTTGTTACGCGTGCAATGTAGCCAGCTCGTACGTTAAAATGAATTGAACTTTTAAGGCGAGAAACGAGAAGCGAATTGCCTGTATGTGTGAAAACCGCTCGCGCATTGTTTTAAAAATATATATATATAGCATAATTATGTAACTTTGTCATTCTTTCGGGGGGCAAACAATGGTAGGGGAAACACTATCAAAAGTGAGAAAAATGACATCTGCTCCTTCCGTTACCTCAGTTTACTTAATTCTTCCATCTGACTTGTGAGTCATATGGCCACGTGCAAATTGCGTTGCTAATAAACTTTTCTGTGTTCATTCCTACACAGATTAGCTGATCATTGTAATAATATCATTGCTTTTTTGAATCAATCAATTGATAAGACGCCTACGACAGCGTATTAGGGCTATTGTAAGAAAAACCTAATGATTACGGAGCAGGGGCTGTGGTGATCCTGAAGCGACGTGGTTCCTTGAAAAAAAAGTTTTTTTTCTCGTAAATTGACCACCTTTAGTCTTAGAGAATATCCATTTTTTTTCTACTACATTTACCACTTTAATCTCAGAGAATATTAAAAATATCCTAGTTTTCTTTCTCGTAAATGCAATGACTTCAACCTCAGAAACCACCGAGTTCTTTCTCGGAATATTACCCCACTCCCCTGGCTCAAGGTCCACAGCTTTCAACAGCGTCTCGTAGTCTTTCTTGTTTTTTAGGGAAACCAATGAGGTTGCTGTAGTTCCTATTAAGCCTATTAGTAAAACTGCTGTCCATTATTACCCTCCCCAGTTTCAGCTGTGTGTTTGTCGGGAGCTTCAGGCCTCCGTCACCGAGCGTTTGCTCCAATCAGAGAGGTTGGTGTTCCAAGAGGAGGCACTGAGCGCGCTCCGTAACCTGCTGAGCCAAGACCTGCAGCGGTACCAGGAAGAGACGCAGAGACTCACCTGTTTCACACGGAAAATACTCAAACAATCCCACAGGTACCCAGCTCGTCATCATGTTTACAAAAATCTGATGTCTAGAATCGATTTAGTTCACCTTTGATTTACTTCACATTATTCAAAAAGCTATTATAATGGTTGAGCCTAAAACTTAAAGCCACTGAGGGGCTGCCAGACGGGCTTATAACAATCAATCCAAGGCTAATGACGTAGCTGACGCGTTCACTAGCCTGCAATTTCAATCTTGCACACAATTCACGGACTTGTATATGATTTAAGGGATGATAACTTTCCGATCCATAAGCTGGTCTGAGCACACATCGCTGGTCGTCTGTGTGACATCATCATCTCTGTCTCTCTCCTTCACTCGCTGTCTGTCAGCTGCTCACATTGTTCGCCTCCTTCTAAAATATCAGAAACACTGAAGCAGCGCCCTAAATGGTCTTTAAAATAAGCATGCAAGAATCCATCTGTGTCCATTAAGCTCCTTAAACTTCTCAACATTTCACACACCTTAAAGGAACACGCCGACTTATTAGGACTTTAGCTTAGTTAGTTAGTTAGTTAGTTAGTTAGTTAGTTAGATAAGTCCATACATACCCTTCTCATCTCCGTGCGTGTCGTAACTCTGTCTGACGCCCCCACCGCTAGCCTAGCTTAGCACAGATCCTGGAGGTAACCGGTTCCAACTAGCCTACTGCTCCCAATAAGTGACAAAATAATGCCAACATGTTCCTGTTTACATGTTGTGATTTGTATAGTCACAGCGTGTACAAATAACAAGGTCACATGAGACACAGCCGTCTTCTAACCGTATAGAAACTGGGAACTATATTCTCAGAAAGACGAAGCACTGCTCCATCTAGCAGTAGGCCGGTTACCTCCAGGATCTGTGCTAAGCTAGGCTAGCGGTGGGTGCGTGAGAGAGTTACGACACGCACAGAGATGAGAAGGACATGTATGGACTTATCTAACTCTGGGGGATACGGTGAATAAGCTAAAGTCCCAATAAGTCGGCGTGTTCCTTTTAACGTGAGCTACGTTGCATTGCGGTGCGGTCAAAAACTATTTGTGCTCCTCCGACTAACAACACACCTGTTACCTGACAAAAGGTTCCTACCTAAATACACATGCACAATAGTGACACCTAGTGGACAACTTGTGTCCTACACACACACACACACACACACACACACACACACACACAAAACATGAAAATGGCTCTTACACGTGTTGTTTTATATGTGAAGTATAAAATAAATGTTGTAATTTGACTGTTTCAGACAAAAACTGTGGTTGACTTTACCATCTGAAGGTATTCAAACATTTTACTTTGTATTTCTCCTCCAGGACAGACCCAGAGGAAAGGTCCAGCAGCAGACAGAGTGACGGCAGCATGCAGGGAAAGAACGAGCCAGAGCAAGAAAACAACATGGTACAGTTGAACTAAACTCACAGCATCTACATGTTCTCTCTGATCTGCTGTCTCACCTCACTTCAGGTTCTTCTGCGAGTTGTATTCTGCTTTCTCGTTGTCAGCACGGTCAAACCTCTAACAACGGTATTTATTGTTTGTATGCCGGTGAGTTTTTTTGCCCTAACAAACCAAACTAACAACACACCTAACCCTAGCTATCGTTCTGTAGGGTTAGGGTTCAGCTAAAGCTCCAAACACTCTAGATCTGGACATTTTTTAATCCAACTTCCTGGCCCAATCAGACGGCTATGATTGGTCCGTCTCTGGATTAGAGGGTCTCCTGCTGTGTTTGCCTGATAACGGTCTTTGTGCGAAACCTTTTCCTTAATATCTCTTACTGCAGGTGTTGACATACCATCCTCCTTTTCCTGGGAACGTAATCCTTACCTGGACCAAGTACCAAGTACTGATGTTTTTATGGCTGGTCCGTTTTTGTTTTGCTGTTTTGTGAAGCACTTTGTGACATGGATTTTGAAAAGTGATGAATCCACGTCGACCCGCCTGACTTCTCACATCTCTGCAAATGCAGCTTGTTCAGTGGACAACGATATGGAGAAATCCTTAAAACTGTGTATCGGCTGTCCAGTGTGTGTGAGCCAATCCGCACCAATAATTTCCATTAATCAACCACCCAAACCCGACCGGCAATGTACTGCACATCAATGAATCTTAACAAAATGAGGTCCTGAAATAATTTGAAGTAACAAATGGGCCCACAAATTACATAATAATACTTATTTCTACAACAATTTCTTCATTCGCATTATAGGACTGGTGTCAATTTAGTCCAACAAGGTAAAGTTCAACATATAGTAGACGAGAAATAACCAAGAAAGCAAAACTTAAATGCTAAAACTTTTATATTGAGGTAGAACAGTGTCCCTGTCTCTTTGTCTACCTGTGTGTATTGTATATGTGTGTGTGTGTGTGTGTGTGTGTGTGTGTGTGTGTCTGGCATTGGTCCAGCTGTTGTCAGTCTTTCTCAGACAGTCGGAGTGGAGACAGAGGAAACATCTGCCTGCTCATCTGGCTCTGTCTGTCACACACACAGATGCAGACCTACACACACACACACACACACACACACACACACACACACACACACACACACACACACAGCCTAATTCCCCTAAAAAACAACAATAACAAAAAATCCCTTAATAGACTGACACAGTTGTGACAGGAAATGATGAGGGAAGAAACCTTGTTTGGAGTCTTATTATAACAGGAAACCTGTCAAAGTGTCAGCACAGTTTAACTTGTGAAGCTTAAACACAAACAGCCGACAGACCGGCTGCCAACATGCTGCATCCCCGGCACAGAAATACAACATGAATCAGGCTCATCATTTTCACTCTCTACAGATTTTTATTGAGAAATAACCTGGTTTTCCAGTAGGAATTCAAAGTGAAACTGCACCAAAAATGGATCGTTTGATTGACCTTTGAGTCGATTTTGGAAGGTGCGGGTTCACAGTTTGCTTGTGCACATTTAACAGGAACCAGAAATCCCACAAGCTGGGCTGACTTTATTCAGTAACACTGATGCAGTCAGCAGACCTTCATCAGTTAAGACAGTTCCTAGTCTTGTTAGATTATTAGTTCAGGATTCATTTACCGGATTATCGCCGGAGCATCCGGCAAAATGGCAGAATGTGGCTTGTGGCCATTTATAACCCTAGCTGTTTTCAAAACCGTTCCCTAATTCACTCACTCACTATTCCCTATATAGCGTTTATTAACCCTCCTGTTGTCCTCGGGTCAATTTTCAAAAAGTTTCCATACCAGAAATGTGGGATTCTTTCAACCAAATTGTCAAAAAAATAAAGTGGATGGTTCCATGCAACGCTCTTCACAAATAAAATAAATGACCAGTTCCATACTTTCATTGAATTTGGGTGTTTTATTCAATTTTATAGCATTTGAAAAAAATGTGATAAAAGAACATTGAAAAAAGTGACAAAAATGTCGGGAAAAGCTTCCAAAGCGTGGGGGGGAAAAAAACAAAGAAAACGTCAAATAAAGCGCAGAAAAAAATCGACAAAAAGTGACAGAAACGTCTTAAAAGCTTCAAAAATCTCGGGAAAAATGACAAAAAACTTGGATAAAGGCGACAATCGACAAAAACTTCCGAAATAGTGACAAAAAACTTGGAAAAACTGACAAACGTTGAAAAAGATGGCCAAAACGTTGATTTAGAAAAAAAAAGAAAAAATATTTTTACCCAGAAAAACTAAAAGTTGCGTGGTCGTCAGGAAGACAAAACAAGGGTTAAATAGTGAACTTTATAGGGAACGACCCAACGAGATTTCGGACACTCACTGAAAATATGACGTTGCGTCAGTAAATGCGCCGGTTGTTTGTGTGACGGAGGCGGTCGCGCCCATGCTTCATGTAAACAAACTGAAACCAAAATACTTAATATAATACGTCCCTGAAACAAAGCGAGCTCTCAGGAGAATAGTAAAAGGTTGTATATATGTTACATGGTACATTTCCGCTGTTTAGAAATGACAGCCTGCTCCAAGTTTCCGTTTCAGTTTTCACGGGTGCTTCTGCTCTGGGAAAACTGCGTTGCATTGTGGTATAGGCGGGTAAAATGTAGGCTACATCGTATGTACACTCAAATTAGCTGTGCATTGTGGGTATTTTATAGTGGACTATATAGTAAATGAAATTATCCGCGGAGAATTCTAAACCCACTACAAAATGGCGAACAAACTACATTACCGTTACAGGGAACGCTTTCGAACACAGCTCCTGAAAAAAGAACTTGTTCATAAAGCAAGATGCAAATGGCGCCGTGTTGTATCCGTTTTGTGCGGTAAGTCTCAGTGGACAGGGAGGGCGAGGGCGACTCAGACCCTCGACACCTTCAGTCTCGCGCTTCGTCCTGTTAATCTAGACCAGCCACTCTGCCCCTAAGAGAGCCTCGGTAACCTTTTCATCCGATTATTTGGGGTTAATCTGTGAGAAAACGAGCCAGGATTTGTATAATCACGCATCATGTTGATTAAATAAAAATCGAATAGATTTAGATCAGATTTAATAAAGAGGTTTTTGTAGATTCAGTGATCCATCCTGGATTGGAGACTTTTGTAGCGCGCACAGCCACTGTGCAGTCTGCTGCATGTGAGCTCTGTATGTCCTGTGTTCTCACACCGTCAACATATTTCTATTAACTTTCCTAAATGCATTTAATAAACTCAAACATCTCAAATAACTCAAAAAGCGCCCATAGTTAGAGGTTAAGGCCTCAGCAGCACGACGTACTGTTTAACTGCATCGTTCTTGAGAATAATTAATAGTAATAAGAGCTGAAGTAATTATAAATGTGTAAATTAGACCAGGCGTCGTCTGTTTATGGATTTTTGAGAGGGGCAGCTGGATGAGCTAACTGTTAGCATTCCTTCAATATGCGCTTAGAGACAGAAAAACACACATAGTAATTATCAAAAACATAAAATCAAGAAATCTGTTCCATAAAGGTTGGACACAGGTGCAATTAGTAATCGGATGAGGACATCTGGGGTGTAGAAAAGCCTCTGCAGCTTTATGCTCATGGGGGAAATGTTTGAGGAAAATATGTTTTGTATGGATCAGTCTGGGATGAGAGTTATAATATTCTAATTTTGTTCCATTGTATACAAGAGTTTTAACATGTGTAGCATAGATGCAGGTCAACATGCTACCTTTGTGTATTTCTCCACAGTGTAATGTACTGGTTAGTATTTATGATATAAAATATTTTGTTTCACAAAGTGAACTTTTATACTTTTATACATATTGGAACAAGTATTTAAGAATAGATTTAAGAGACATATTCTTGATTTGGATCATCAGCACCTGCGTGGTTTCTCATTTTTAATCATCCAAAACAACCTTTATTTAAAAATATGTGTATACATGGGTATGCTGCTAAGCATACAAAATCAATTAAAATAGTAAAAAATAAAATTCTAAAACTTTCAAATAAACTGTCTACAATCACACAAGACAAAAACAGGCAGTGAATCCACACAAGAAGCTGGGATCAGATCAGTTTATACTTATTATACTTTTTTTTTAATTTATTGATCCCCAGTGGGGAAATTACACTACACACAGGCCTGAAACGCACACATGCTTAGGTCCTATACATGCCCAAATGGAGAGATGTCAGAGTGAGTTTGGGGCGTTTTCAAGATACAAGATATATGATCCATGTATTTCTGTGTATAGCTTTTAATATTTTCTTTTACCAAATCTGAACAGTTTGCAGTGTTGCTCTAACACACAGTATGTGGGGACCCTGACTAAGCAGCTTTTAGTTTTCCATATTTAACATATCACTAATAGACATATTTGACAGGCTTACTCAGTGATTATACATCTGAGCTCATTTTTGTTATTCCCATGTGAAAAAAAGACACTTCCAGGATTAGTTGGTCCAGATTTCAGCCCGATTTCTAACAAATACTCCTGTTGAAGGGAAAATTGTCGGCTTTGCAAAGTGTAAAAACGGGCCGCGAGGACGGAGCGCTGCTTGGTTATTAATATCTGTTATTTATTATACAGCCATGGAGGAGTGGGGGGGTGTACCAATAACAACACAGGAACATATTGCCAAGCAGATTGCCTTGGGCCAAACGGAGCTTGACGTGTTGCTCTCTGTGAGAGACGTATACGTGTCCAACACAAGACTGCTGCCACTAATTGGTTATTTATTTCATTTATTTTATTTTTTTTACTACGCTAGTGTTTCCTCTCTCTCCGCTGCATTGACAGTTTCGCTTTTGTGTGTGAAGTGTTTAAGTGCATCTGTGTGTCACAGTTATTTAAGTGTTTGATGTTAAGGGGATGCATGTGTCTCACAGCTTTAACTCTGAGTGTGAGTTTAGACTGACAGAGGTTTTTGTGTAAGGAGAAAGTGAAGAAGTGAGAAAAGTTGTGTGCGCTTAGAAGCACTGAGGGTAAAAGTCATGTTTGTGAGACTCTTGAATTACAGTTTGAATTCAAGAAAGTGAGAAGTAGTAGTCTCTCACACACACACACACACACACACACACACAGCATGTACTGTAGGCTAATAGTGGCTAGGATGTTACTATGTTGTTGATGTTAAGTCTTCTTTTTATATTTTCCAAGACATTTTTTGCAAAATATATTTACAACTACAATGACCTCGAAAACAACCAAGAGGAAGTACAAAACAACCGTGGAAACATCCAAAGCAGCTAAAACCCCAATTAAAAAAAACTACTAACATTCTAAAGAAGAGAAAAACTAATCTAAAGACACTGAACAAGAAGCAAAAAAGAAAACAAATGCTAACAACCATGAGAGGGTAAAACTCTGCTGGAAAAGAAAAAGAAAACCCTGAAGAGGATAGAAAACCATTATGATAAGCCATAAAACAAAACTGATAATCTAGAAAAACGGCCCGAAAGAACTTGAAAACCCCCAAGAGAAAGCTACAAAGAAATAAGGAAATAAACATAAGAAGCTGGAACACAACCTGGAAAACAATTCAAAGTAACTAGAAAACAACCATGAAAAGAAACAAGGAAGCTGAAAAGCTAAAGAACACCCATGAAAAGCTTGAACACAACCTAGAAGCTATTTTACAAAAGCTAATTCACATAAGATAGTAACATTATACAGAAGCTAGCACACAGAAGCTAATTCACAGAAGCTAGTAACGTTACACAGATGCTATACACATAAGCTAATTCACAAAAGCTAATCACAGAAGCTAATTTACAAAACTAGTAGGCTACACAGAAGCTAACTCACAAAAGCTAATTCACAGAAGCTTATTCACAGAAGCTAGTGACGTTAAACAGAAGCTAGCTAGTACACAGAAGCTAATTTACAGAAGCTTGTAACATTACAGAGAAACAGGTAAACAGAAGCAACATGTTTCTCAGTTTCTCTCTTAAGAGCTTGTGTCAGCAGACAATACCCTACCAATCCCTTTGGACTGGGATTTTGGTGTCTTCGCAATCCTCAAAGCTGTTAGGTGGCCACTAGTCTTGCTTAGCAGATGTTGGCTACAGTGCTGGGATAAAGCCTGACATTGGGTTCCCCTTCCGCTATGTCCCCTATATATTTTGCATGGGCACCATCGATGCATCTCGGGCGGTTGTGATTGGTTACCCTATCCCAGAATAGATAAGTAGTGTAGCCTGATCTGTCAGCGCTGTGGAGATACTGTAGGTCTGGCAATGCGAGACGAAATAATGAAATGTATGAAAGTCTTCAAGCTAAAAATGGAGGAGACAGGTTTGGTCTTGACAGATGATCAAATTTATTGTTCCCATCTTAATGAGTTTCTATTGTTTGCTGTGCAGATGGCCAAGAGTTGATTCTTTGTGTGATCTCTGGGTAAACCAGCCTGTCTATCAAAGAAATCCTTGTAAACTCTCACAAACATGTCCAACACTTTCCACACCAAATTCCATTTTTCTAGGTATTATATCTAGGAGATGGAGCCACGGCAGTGTAGCCTACAGTTATGGCCACTCTACTGGTTTAACAATGTCTTCTTTGGCTCTGAAGGAGCTTCACCAAGTCTGAGAAAGTGACCCTGATGATGTCATTAGGGTTATCAGCTTGGGCTTGGACAACACAAAATTTAATGGAAGGGTGGCGTCTCAGACTGTAAGTGTGGAAGTTTACCAGACAGGGATGATCTAACAAAAAACTATGTTGAGTTGCATTATGGGAAATGTAGGATACAGGGTTTTTGTAGCTTGAGATAACCTGGGTAAAAATCAAGTTATCTCAGCCTCTGCTGCTTCTATTTCAAAGTCTTCAGTCTGTAAATAGGATCTTCAACACTTTATGTTCTGTTTTCATCACTTAATCTGAGCAGCACATCATCATCTTGGATAAAAACAGAAACCCTCCTGAGTCAATGTGCTCACCGCTTCTACGGAACTTTTATTCTAGGGAAAAACCCTGAGAACTTCTGCACCAAACATCAGTGAGGCATTCACTGTATTTCCCAAGATGCATTGCTGTTATATATCTGGGTCAGATGGTGTACAGCTCTACGCCATATGTCTGTACTGTAGTGAGGCCACAGGGAATGGAGGACCTGTGTGTGTGTGTGTGTGTGTGTGTGTGTGTGTGTGTGTGTGTGTGTGTGTGTGTGTGTGTGTGTGTGTGTGTGTGTGTGTGTGTGTGTGTGTGTGGGGACAGGAATATGAGAATGTGGTTCTCCTAAAAAATGAGAAACGTTTCTGTCCCATGGAGGTTTAAAAGGTTAGGAGAACAAAGAAAAGAAACAAAGTGACAGAAGTCATTAACAGCGCAAATTACAGACCGTTACAGATCTAACTCTCGAGGCCATATGCTGTTTTATTTTGAAAGGCCTCTGGTATTTTCTTCACCTCATATCCATATATACATGAATCATTGTAGCGTATAGAATACCACACACATTGACGCATTCATATCAGAATATAAACTGTTGTGAAAATAATTATTTTCAACATGTTTAATCATTTATTTAGAGTATATAAACTAATGAATCAGCCTTAGAAATCTCCTGTGATCCTGTCTGCTTATCCAGTGAACCTTTGTGGGATCTTAACCTGAATGTTGAGCAAGTCATCCCAATAAATGTACTGTTCATAAGGACAGAAATACAAGAACACACGCATTTCATCGCCGAGTGTGTCCCCGTCTCTTCATTCCATGATGCTCAGAGAGTCCAAATTGAGCGCACTCAGCTCACAGGGCAAAAATAATAACATTAAAAATCATCAGCTCAGAGCTAATCCCACCACGGCCGGTAAACATTTTAATACCGTGGTGATTAGCAGCGATCCTAAACCCCAGCCCTCTCAGTCCTCCCAGGACCCGGCTCCTCTCCCAACCCAGCCTTGGCTCACACTCCCTGGGGGAGGCGGCCAGGCGAGACCCTGGATTAAGGCCACTCAATGCTTTAGACCCTCGAGACCCAAAAGTTAAACCCCTGGACGCTCGCCATTTCATTTCTCTAAGTGGCATATAGGCCTCCTTGTTATGATGTTAATTAAAGTTGGATTTAATCAAGTGGCTTTTTGGCAAATAAATTAGAAATGCAACCATTTTCTGTTCTTTTCCTCTCTGTTGGTAGTGTGTGAGTTGACGTTCTGTTTTTGTTTTAATTTGGAGTCTATCTGTTTATATATTTATCTGTCCTTTTATTTCTGTGAGAAAGTGGGATGTTGTGCTTCGGGGGGAGGGTGGGGATTTTTTAGATGAGGGAGCAGATGTTGCCCTTCCTCAACAGGGATTTATGTCAGGATAGGAACACACACACACAAACACACACACTGGGCTTCATGTCATTATGTATGCATTTCATCAGTCAACAACATCTACACTGTTAAGACAGGAGACAGAGACGGAGAGAAAAACACGCTATCCACATGCTGCTTTCAAGTAACCATTTCAAGTTTAAATTTAAGTGAAGGAATGATGTCTGTGATTCTAATTGCTGGAAATGTATTCAGCAACCGTGTAAACTAACTGCTTCCTAGATTCAAAGGAAGACTATGTACTGTCTGCAGGAGGAAGCAGCACAACCTTCTCTTTTGGCACTTCAGCCTCACTTGGTCCGGTATGGCAGTAGCTAATAGTGGCTAAAGTTAGATAATGACATTACTAAGGCAGTTTGCTGACTGCTGACTCCTCTATTCTTGTGCTTTTTACACGGTATTTAAGCATGTCGCAGATACAAATTGAAATGGTCTAATCACCAAAGTAAAACAGAAAGTAAACACACCTTACCTCCTTATTGACACATTTCACTCAATCTCAATGAAGTTACTTAAAAGAGAACTTCACTGATTTAGCATTGCACCCTATAGCATTGTTGGACCCATGATGAACAGAAACAAATCTAAATATTGATGCAGCAGAACCAGAAATATAGTCTTCTTTATTCCATGCATTCTTCTTTCTTGTCCAAATCTGGTGCCACCAATATTTTCAGTCAGAGATTCTGGTGTGTTATGCTAGTAGCAGCTAATTTAGCCTCAATCAGAGATGAGTAGCAGGCTACAACAATCTGCTAACATCTTTCTAACGCCACACCCACAGATATTTTTCATTTTTAAACTTGTAGTCTTTAGCCCCCAAATGACGCTGACTCAAGTGACATCAATTCAGGCAATGAATCAGATTTTGCAGAGCTCCCTCTGGAGCCACAAAAGGCTTTATACAACTTGTTTCACAGATGCAGTAGTACTCCCCAACACCTGTAAACAAACGTTGATGTGTAAAATCACTGGAGGACCCATTTAAAGCAACCAACTCGAGTATTGTGCCATCAAGTGCCATTATCCTCTATCTACCGCTTGTGGCCACAGTCGCCACAGCCCTGCTCGTTGATTTGAAACATCGCCCACAATGATCTAATGCACCCAGTAATATTAAAGAGATAGCTACCATGGTCTAAACTGCATAATACATGTATATTGTCTGTCATATCACCCACAACTAACCTGCTATATGTGTTGCTCAGTCTCCTGGCTAACAAGTGTTTTGGGGAATTGTTATTGTGTTCACCTCTTTCAGCATGCACCCAAGTACCCTTCCTACCAATCACCACTTAGTCCTCGCCAGACCACCAATGAAGAAGAGGCAGAGCAGGCCTCGAGAGCCAGTCATAAGAAAGCAGCTGCAGGCCTGCCCCGCAGTTCAAACCTGCACCGAGCCGGAAGCGTCAGAGACCTGATCAGTAAATTCTCTGGTCAGGATCACGTCTCTTCTTCTGGTTCCCCACAGAGCCTCTCTTCTGGAACAGAAGTCCCAAAGTCTGCTTCTGCAGACGCTCTCGAGTCTCCAAAGTCCAAGTCGAGTCCGTCCACACCGAGCAGCGTCGGACGAGACGAGAGTCCAGTTCCCAGCATCACTGTGACTCCTCCTTTAATGGGAACCAGTCAGAACATGGCTCAATCAGCTCAGAGAAGCATCAGTACTAGTCAGATCTCTGCCAGGATCGATTGTCCAGTAGGAGGCAGTTTAAAGAAGACTAACTCAGAACCGAGGAGAAAAACACAAGCCACAGACTCTGGTAGAGACTCAGTGGCTGACTCCGGCATGGGATCGGTAAGCAAAAACTCCTGACCAACAGTTCCGACGTCCTTGCATGAAACAAAAAGCTCTGCATCTTCTCTGCATGAAGACGGCACCACAGCATGACACTGCAAGTTTGTTAAAGGCATCTCCTTGCATGATTAATGCGCCGTTCCCAATCCGCATGGTGGCTCGAAAGCATGAAACCACGGCAAGATTCCAAAGCACGTCCTCTTCAATCGTTCTAATCAAAATGGCCTCAAATCTCTGGCCTCGCTTACAGATTAAACTCTCACTTCTCGTTGATTCTTTCCCTGCAACTGAGCTTCACATGTGGCCATGGTTGTCTTTGGCCTAAAATAATAACAACACACTTCTCTATCGCTCTACAACTGTGTTGATTTTTACTGCATGATTGCAGTAATTGGGACAAATTACAGTGATTTGGTAGTGAAACGTTTGTGCATTTTTGCATTCTGTTTGCTTGAGTTTCTGTCTGATAATTTGCTTTGTGAGAAACAAGAGTATGTGCCATGTGTTGTGGCCTATTATATGAAGTGTGTGCAAGGGTTGGACAAAGTCATTGTTTTGCAAGTCACAAGAAAGCCATAGCCAAGGCTATGAATACATTTTAAGTCCCTGTCAGTGACCGACATGTTCCAAGTAGAGATGGTCCGATACTTTTATTCTGCAGTTTGACAGTCAGTTATAACGAAAAAAGAACATCAATAAACTACTTTAACGTAGATTTTCTTTAGGGCTTCATTACATGGTATCGGACCGGTGCGTAAACTCCAGTACTTCCCGATACCGATACCAGCGTTTTAGGCGGTATCGGAGCCGATACCGATACTGGTATCGGTATCGGGACATCTCTAGTTCCAAGCCAAGCCCAAGGCCTAAATTTAGTGTTTCAAGTCATAAATAAGTGTATTATCTGTCTGTCTGCAATGCCAAACACAACTTTCCCTCCTGCTCACGCAATGTGATTGGCTGCTGTTAAATTGATTCAAACTATATTTGTTCTCAAAAAATGAATTGATTCTCTGCACACTTTTAATATTTGGGCTTGGGGAGAATATCAAGTCATTTTAAGTCAAAAGTCCAACTGAAGTCACGAGTCTTTGGTGTTAAAGTCAATTTGAAAGTACTTTGTTTTTTTTATCATTGCAGTAGATTTATGACTCGAGTCTGTATAAAGGACAGGTCGATCAGTATTTCTAACACAATAGATTCACCATCAGTGGTAAACCCACTGCACGCACCCTGCCCAGCACCAAACAGCAGACTGACAAAGCTGGTGAAAAGGTGGAACATTTACCAAGTAAATAGTCAAATATTATAGATCATATAGAAACCATTTTTGTGCATGTGCCGAGTGTTTTCACCCCTCCAGAAGATGTATTTTTATGTTCATCCAGGTTTTTTTTCAACTCTCCTTCCCCACTTTCTTCCCTTCTCCTCCAGGAGTCTGAATTTGATTCGAACAAGCAGTCCGACAGCCCGTCAGAGGAGGAGCCCACCACACCCCGAGCTTTGCCAACCAGCCAGAACCCCAAATATCAGGTGTACCTCAGCAATGAGCACAGGACCAACGGGTTGAATGGCAGGGATGCAGATGGTCCAGGAGGCGGCGGGACGGAGGGGGAGAACGGCCCTAGGCTGACTCCATGGGAGACCAACCGGCTGGGGATGAACCACTATAAAGGGTCCCTGGAGTCCCTGGCCTCACGGGACTTTGACACTATGCCTGACAGGGTGGGTGACGCAGACCATGGACTGACTGTGTGTATGTGTGTCTGTATGTATGTGTGTCTGTGTGTCTGTGTGTCTGTGTGTGTGTGTGTGTGTGTGTGTGTGTGTGTGTGTGTGAACTAGAAAAGTTGATCTCTCTCTTTTAGATCTCAAAATCCTCAAGACCCCCAAAAAGTAGTGTTTCTATTCAAACTCTTATCTGGAATCTAATTAAATCTACATCATTTTGTTTTAGAAAGCTTCGCTAAAAAAAAATAGATGAGTAACATACAGTAATACAGGAAATGCCAAAAAATATAAATCTATCTTATATTAGTTTATCTAGCATGAATCTTTCCAACATACTACAATTCACTAAACTGCCTCACTCGCATACAAATCTTTATAATGCCATAATTCTGCTGAAGTGATACTTACGCAGCATTAGTATGTACAACCTTTCCTTTCCAGTTATTAAACAGCGCCATCTCCTGGATAAAACCCACATCCTATAATATTAAAGACCTCCAACAATAAAAAAAGATTTGGTTGAGAAAGTCTGAATTATATTATACAATGATACAGTTACCCTGCATTCAATCAAATCTACTACACCTTATTTGACATGTTTAAATTACAATAATTAAACCATAAAGTATTTATTGTTCAATATATACACCTGCTACAAGTAAATGTTTGATTTCTTTACAGTGGGGTGTTGTTGACAGCCCTCCCAGGGTGTTCAACAGTCCATACGCCACGGCCACCTCCATGGATTACAACCCCATGTTCCGAATGTCTGAGTTCAAGGTTTGTAGTGGAAAAACTTTCTTATTTCTATATCTTACTTTCTTATTTCTATATCTTATATAGGTTATTTTGTTTGTTTTAGTTCTTTAGGTTTTAGAAATGCTCCTATTGTCAAATAAACGACGACACCCTTCAAATGTTCCAATTTTGAACTGAAACCAATGTTTTGTCCAAAAATCAAAATCAAAAAGCATGCATTTGCATTGCAACACACGGTGGCCTAAAGGTTAGAGGCGTGAGCTTGTGACCGAGAGGTCGTCGGTTCAATCCCCAGACCGACAGGATAAATCTGGGTGGGGAGAGTGAAAGAGCAGCGCCCTAATGAGGGAGGGGCAAGTCCCCCAGATGCTGACTGCAGGTACTGACCCTCCTCTGTGTCCCCCTCATCCTCCTCCATCTTCAGGGTGGACTGTCTCCTGCCACCTCAGACATGAACATATACAGCTACAACAGTCGCAGCACCAGCCCAGTGGGCATGGCCACATCCACCCTCATCAACCCCCGCCCCCGATTCTCCGCCTACGACACTCTGGTGAAGAGGAGGGCCGAGGTCAACAACCCCGTACGTTATCGCACACGCACAGATACACACACTCTTTCATCAGGTCGACACTTTATAATGTTTTTCCAATGATTAAATGTCTATTTTGTTGCTTCAGGTGGTAGTACCGACCCACTACAGCATGCGCTCTGCCACTCTGGGGGCGCCCAATAAAAAAGACTACATAGAGGAGTTGACCAAACAGCTGGATGCCTGCCAAAAGGTAGGCCTCACCTGATTCATTTTGGGGTTCATACATTACATCACATTATATTACATTTCATTTAACTTATCCAGAGTGCATTCAAAGTGCATAGGTTCATTCATCCATGAAGGTACAAACAGAACAGCAAGAATCACATAGGAAAAAGTACATTAGCTTCAAAAAAGCCAAACTACAAAGTGCAATTTTTATTTATTTACCCATCATCCTCTTAGCCAAGGTACAGTCAGAAGAGATGTGTTTTTAGCCTGCGGCAGAAGAAGTGTACACTTTCAGCTGTCCTGATGTCAATGGGGAGCTCGTTCCACCACTTAGGAGCCAGGGCAGCAAACAGTCGGGATTTTCGCACATACACATGTAATTCTGCTGTAAGAATAAAGTTTGTTATCACAAGTAAGACAATGTTTTTTTTTATGGTGTGTGTGTGTGTGTGTTCTCTTCAGCGTAACCAGTTCCTGGAAGCAGAGAGTGTTGAGATGGAGAAGGAGAGGAACCAGATAAGGTCAGTCATGATGCTATGCTGTTTTTTTCTGCTTTCCTTAAACTTTGGTCTCGTTTTTTGTCTTTAAAGAGTACCTGAGCAACTTGTGTTTGAGGCGTCCTTGCAGTAATGTAGGATGGACTCAAGGTTTGGTCGGTACAGTGTGACATCACTGGTGTGTGTGTGTGTGTGTGTGTGGTTGTGTGACAGATTGGAAACCTTTAACCAGAAGAGGTTGGTACAATGATGCTTTTCAGCTTAAATACTGCTTAAACAAATTGTCTAACATTCTTCAAATGTAAGTTTTTTTAACTTAACACTGTTTGACTGGCCTTTTCTTATTGGAATTTAAAGTCTTTTTGCACTTGTAACCACACGCCCAAGTGATGTCACAGTGTACTGACCACACCCTCAGTTCACCTCTACTTCAGTGCAGCAAGGTGAGAACAGGATTCACAGCAGGTTTTAAAGGGGACATATGCAAAACAAACCTCACTTTTTCATTGATTGTGTACATATATTTGGGTATGTAGAGTACCTACCAACCCACAAACTTCTAAATAAAGACTATCCAGTCAGTTTTTGTGGGCTGAAATTAAATAAAAAAAATTCAACAAGCCATTTAGATTTGGCTTCCCTTCCTATTTCACATGCAGGCTCATTAGAATATATCGCCCCCTATCTGAGTATCTCCACCCACGGCTAGAGAACTGCCTTTGCAAAGGTGCGCCATATTTTTCTCGCAAGCCAGACTGGTCTTTATGGGAGGGGGGCTTAAAGAAACGGGTACTAAAACAGAGCATTTCAGACAGAGGGTGAATACAGTTATATTCAGACAGAGAGTATGAGAAAATAATGGTGTTTTTTAACATTAAATCATGTAAATGTGTTCTAGCATAGGGGTCTTCAACATTGGATTCATGTTAAAAAAACCTTTTAAAAAGTTACAGCAGTAACTCTGAGGTCCCCCCTTGTTGACCTCTGTTGTTTAGAAACCCAAAATACAAGTATGGACCTGAAAATGAGCATAATATGTGTCCTTTAAATCACCCTTAAACTCCTGTCGTTCCTTGGCTTCACTCCTCTCTGTCATCTAATGCTTTGGCTACATTGAACGTGTAACATATGCGGATCGATCGCGGAGTGGATGTGCCGCGGAATGTGTCTTTTAACTGGTTACACCTGTGTGTGCACAAGTGTGTGTGAGTCACAGGCGAGACGGAGAGCTTTTGCTTTGGGATTGTTGTTTGTGGAGCCGTCACAGTGCTGTGAAAGTTCAATCTACTGTCAGCTGTTGGCCTATCGGTAGTTTAATTTGGCCTTTGGAATTCAAATAGCCCCACATCATCACATACCCTTCACCATACCTAGAGATTGGCATGGGGTACCAAGCCAGCAAACCAGCTATTAGGTTAACTGAAATAAAACCATGCCAATGGGCTATTTTAATTCCAAAGGCCAAGGGAACTTTATCAGGATGCATAGTATCCTGGATCCATGAAATAACTGGCCTTTAGAAATAAAACTCTTCCTGCCTCTATGGGAATTTAACATAGGGGTGTACTTACTTATGCCCCCTGTATTTTAAGGAAGAACATTTATTTATTTACGATACATTATTCATTCACAAAGACAATTGGTGTCCTTAAAGTGTCCTTTTTAATTAAGGCATTAAGATCAATTTCCAAAAGATGATTTTTTTTTATTCCTCTTTTTAGTCAACTTTAGCATGGGTTCATAAACTTATGAGTGCCACTGTGTGTGTGTGTGTGTGTGTGTGTGTGTGTGTGTGTGTGTGTGTGTATGTATGTATGTATGTATGTATGTATATATATATAAAAGCTGGTGTTGGAACATCCGCTCTGCATACGTTAAGCGTGCTATGTCAGCGGCCCATCCGTGTAAAGCTAGAGTTTGACACATAACTGATAACTGTCTCTGTGTGAAGGTTTGAGATGCGCGGCCTGCTGGTGAACAACGAGGACCTGCTGAGGACCAACACTCAGCTGACCAACGAGATGAAAAGGATGAGAGAGCAGATGATAGAGATGGAGAGAGAGAACCAATCCATGGGCGAGAGATACCGAGAGATGGAGGTGTGAGCAGATGAGTGGATGGATGGATTCATGGATAGAATGATACTCTTGTTATCCATGTGTTTGCATGACTGACTATTTTCTTGTGCAGATTGAGGTGAAGCAGGCCCGGGACATGATGGTGGAGGCCAACACTCAGGAGTACGCCTTCAATTATCTTCAGCAGTCCCTCAAAAACAAGATCCAGGACACTGAGGTAAACAGCAGCTTCTAAAAAAAAAACGCTCTCTTCTCCCACATTTCCTCTCATCCACTGTCACACAATAACCAAAAACCTGAAACTGCAGTCTGTTGCACTAGGGACATTAGACAAAAAAAAAAACTTGTTGCCTGGTTTTTGAAGGTTACCGCAGATGCAGAAACATATTTTCACTGTTCTGTAAAAGCCATGTTACATCAGGACATACATAAGTTATATCAGGACACTTTACATATAGAGTAGATCTAGACCACACTCTATATCTATAATTTACAAAGACCCAACATTTCCCCTGAAAAGCATGCATTTGGTACGACAGCGGTGAGGAAAAACTTATTTTTAAGTAGGCTCTAATTTATGAATTGCACTGGAAGCTGCACAATGGTAAAAGAGTAGCAATGCAATTGCGGTAATAGGATCTTGGGAAGGGACTTTGTAAAATACATATGAAATTAATAAAAATATATATATATAATTATAAAACATATGATTTTCTGATTCTGACAATCTGTTAGCCAGCAGAGAAGGCCTTGCTGGCCCTGACAGCCCAACTCTGCCTATAATGCTGCCGGAGTACCTTTTACGACCTTTCAAAGAGAAACGGAAAGCGTTCCTGACCTGCAGTTTGCAGATATCTACAATTATCTAATTAACTTTCCCTCGTCCTACTCTGATACTCTTTGTGAGCATGGATTGTTTTATAAAACTATTGGTTCATTCAGGTGAACGTGAGAGCTGTCCCACAGTACAGACACACACTTTATATGAGGAAGCAGAGCTCTGAACTGTGTGTGTGTGTGTGTGTGTGTGTGTGTTGGCCAGGAGAACCTGGAGAAGCAGACGCAGCACGCTAAGACGCTGTCGGAGAAATTGTGGCTGGCAGAGAGACAGCTGGAGGAGATGGAGTTGGAGAGAGACACCAGAGACAAGAGGTCATCTGATCTCAACAGCTCCATCCTCAGACTGGAGACAGAGGTACAGAGATGCTCTCACTAGACTTTTACATGGAACTTTCCTAAGTCTGTTTAAACCTAAGTCCATATTCAGAAAATGTCTCCGAGAGAAGACTAAAAGAGTCTCTAGGTTACTCTTATGATTAATTGGAACAAACTTATTGGAGATGTACCAAATCAACACACTCTCTATTCTTCTGATTATCCATACCATTTTACTGCCTTCTTTCCATGATCTGTCATATTGGACTCTCACTCTATTGGACTCTGAAACAAAATGAATTATTGTAACAGAGGCGTTACAAGAAATTCATGTTTCATTACCAGGGTTCTCGTGGGGTCTTGAAAACTTTTTTTTTTTTTTTTACTAAAACCACACTGATTTTCCATTATATGGCAGTGAAGTTGGCATTACATTTAATCCTAGGTGGTATTAAAAAGTCTTAAATTTAACTTGGAGAAACCTTGGGGTCTCCTGATTTTACTGACTTATTGTTCTTGTTTACACATTTAACAATGCAAAAAGTCAGCATAAACATCCAGATGAAAACAAACAATTCTGTGAATTAACAAAAATCTAAACTTGCAGAACATTAAAAAAAAATAGTAGTTAGTAAACAAAATGTGAAGTATTTAAATGTTTTCATTTATATAAGCAGATACCATAAACCAAACACATATTGGGGGACACTTTTGAAAAAGGCTGATGGCTGGGCGATATGCAGAAAATCAAATATTGCAATATTTTTGACCAAATATTTCGATATTGTCATAATATTGTAGCGTTGGCTATTGTTGCTTTAACAAAATATTTAGAATGTTGATAGATAATCATCAATAACGTGGCTATAATGACTGATAATGATATAATAAGAAAATAAAATCACTTTACTGTAACGTAGCCTTTAAAACCAGGAAAAGGCAACACATACTTGTCATACTGCAATATTAAGATATGCAAAATTTAAGACGATATCTAGCCTCATATATATCGATATATTGCCCAGCACCAGGCTGATGTTCTTTTATTTTTTGCAGTGATTTGTTTTGTTATATACCAATACCCCTTAAACAATTAGCAGTATAATAGTGTCAGCATTTTTGTTTGTAAAATTAGACCTCCAAATACAAGTATTCATGGTAGTTATCAGCTTCCATACTTAAATCCAAACTGCTTCTGGTCACCAAAAAGAGGTTAATGAAAGTCCTAAATATCACAAAACTCCTATAAAGGATGCTAATATGACTTATTTGGAGCTGCCCTGGTAAAGCCAGGTAAGCCCAGATGTGTGTATGTACCTACAGATGTATATGCGTGTGTGTGTTTGCAGCTGGCGGAGGCCGTGCAGGTGTCCACGCAGGCTACAGCCGAGCTGAGCCTGCAGCAGAAGCTGCGGGAAGACGGGCAGCTGCGGGTGGAGGAGCTGGAGGAGGCTCTGCTGGAGAAGGAGCAGGAGCTGCAGAGACTGCAGCTGCTCGTCAGCAGACTGCAGGGAGAGGTACGCTCACTGATCTAATACTAGTCATTTCACACTAACATGCTAAACATTAGACCGTTAAAAAGGGCTGGATCCAAATATATTCGACTGTTTGGATATTGGTCGGGTAGGCATTAGATTTTCTATTTTGAGATTCAAATAGGTTCGCATTGCCAGACCTTCCTCCACAGCGCTGCCTAGGAAGGTCTGGCTACTGCACACAGCATTCCGGGATTGTGGGCATCTCTTTAAACCAATCACAATCGTTTTGGGCGGCGCTAAGCGCCCGCAGGTACGGTGGCATTGCAAAATAGCCTCGGGAAAGAACTAGTTTTGGTGGAACGTGTACGTTCAAAAGTTGTTTTAGTCGTGCAACAGAAAACTCAGATTGGACAGATAGTCTAGCTAGCTGTCTGGATTTACCCTGCAGAGATCTGAGGAGCAGTTAACCACAGTCCTCAGAAATCCACCGGAGTTTAAAATTCCAACACAAAGAAAGCGGAAGGTGACGGACATCCGGACGAAAATGAGGGACATCCAGCGGAATTTCCAGTGGCATCTGAACAAACAACATCGATATAGACTATCAATCATGTAACTGGCGATCAGACTTGTCGGTGTGTTTTGAGGACAGTGTGAGAGTCCCGAACAGGAAACAGGAAACAATACTGCCTCTATTGCTGCCACAAGAAAGTTTTAAAACACCAAACACAAGCACTGAACTGCCCCGGAGTTTGTGGACCAGCTGACTGTTTCCATGCAACAACAAAGCACAGCCGCTTTTTCTCTTTCTCCGGGAAATGTAGATGCCTTCAAGTGAGCTCGGGTTTGATGTTGTTTGTAAAAAGATAAAAAGCTGCAGATTTTTAATAATACAACTTTTGTATGAATGCAGCTTCAGGATCTGTGCGTTTTTGACGTACGTGTGTGTGTGTGTGTGTGTGTGTGTGTGTGTGTGTGTGTGTGTGCGTGCGTGCGTGTGTAGGTCTCTGGTAAGCTGATTGATAAGGAGCAGACACTGGAGGAGGAGATCCAGCTAAGAGAGAGGATCCAGCTGCAGTGTAAGCAGGCGGAGAGGATGGTGGACGACCTCCGCATGGAGCTGCACAGCACCAACCAGGCCAAAGATGACCTGGCCAAACAAGTCAAACAGGCTCAGGTAATAATATTAATAATAATAATAATAAAGTGTGATTCATGCCAAATATTGCGACCGGCAAATTACCAAACTCAAGGCTTCAGAACGGCAGTCCACAAACCAATGGGTAACGTCACTGCTGCTACGTACATTATTTTTAGTCTATGGTTTTATATACTTGATATATTCATAGTTTGGGCTCTTCATGCAATGTGATGACTGTATGAAGAATATATAATATCAGACTTTTTCTTTAAATACATTCAACTGTAATCTAAATCTCAGCTACTGTATGAGCAGCATCAACACAAAAGTATATATTAGTATCAACCTGCATGGGATTTTTAGACTTCTCACCAAGCTGACAGTGACATAAAAAAATTATCTAGAAGATAAAAATGTATTTTTGATTTGGGATACTTTAATACAATACATTAATATAAGCACACCTTTTTTATTTCCTGAATGTTTCTTCCTTGAGGTAAACTCTTTTGTATTTCCAGCTACAGATTAAATAGTATTCACAGTGTGTTTGCATACATGATGACCTAATGATTCAAACAGAGATGTCCATTTGAATTAATCAGTCATGCAAACCATCAGAGTTTGGGGTTAATGAGGTATTAATCATGCAAATCCTGTTTAGCAATCAGCGTGCTAATTCCATAATCCCAAATATTCATCATGCCGCTATTTCTGAAGATACTTCATCTGTGCCATTTCTAAATAACCTGAATGCGTTCTGCTGATGACAGACAGTTGACCTCAGATCAGTAGCTGCCTGAACAAAAAGTTTAGTTTACTTGTTTGGACGATGAATTATTAGTTTTAAACTCTTCTTCTTCTTCTCACAGGAGAAGATGATCGACCTGGAGAGTGATCTGGAGGAGCTGCATGAGAACGAGCAGAGATGGGCCGCTAAACACAAGAGAAGTATCGAACAGGTAAACACGCACTGGAAACTGGAAGAAGTGAACTAACTGAAAATAAATTCTGTCAACATCCATCCTATCAATTAAGTGTGACTTTATTTGGAGAGTTATTAAGACGTGTGTGCTGCGTTTCTGTCAGACCGAGCAGCTGCAGCTGAAGCTGATTCAGGAGAAAGATCTCAACGACCAGCTGGAAACTGAGAAGGCCACCATGGAGAGACAGGTAGTGTGTGTGTGTGTGTGTGTGTGTGTGTGTGTGTGTGTGTGTGTGCGTGCGTGTGCGTGTGCGTGCGTGCGTGTGTGTTTGTATGAGAGTGTGTGTGTGTGTTCAGTTCTTTAAGCCTACATTTAACACAGTTAGGCCCTCTTTCTCAATACCTCTCTCCATTTCTCTGATATGATACACTGAGATACTGATATTTCAGTTGTTTTGTTTTTTTTTAATCAGAAAACATTTACTAACCAGATTTTTTTTAAATGACCACGACATATCTTTATCAGGATTCTAATTGTTAATACATTTGATTATTATTATTATTATTATTGCAAAATCTACTTGTCAGTGCCCTCTGGTGGACAAACTGTGTATAGGAGACACTGCTTTTAAGCGTGTATCTTTGACATTTCTGTACTGCTATGTACACAGATATATCTGTGATAAGCTAATATTCTAATGAACTTACAGTCAAGAACATGGTTTTAGAAGTTTCAGTATGTAAATAATCAACAATAGAGGAACAAACGTAAATCAAGCAAAGTGCTTGTAATAGCTAATCTCTAATAAATCTCCCTCTCCCTCTCTCGCCTGGTGTGTAGCTGCGTGAGCTGCGTCTGGAGGTGGAGGAGCTTCACAGCTCCAGAGTTCAGGAGGACGTCATCTCCCGGGCGGAGAGCAGAGTCAAAGAGCTGGAGAACACTCTGAGGACAGAGGAGAGGTCCGTCACATTCCCCTTTTTAAACAAACCTCTGTTCTACCACCATCAGCAGGTGTAGCGCGACGTATCAGACGTAGGCACGAACGCGACGACATGTTACAAAAAAGCGGCACCGGCTTGTACCGTGATATTGTGGGAGGGTAGTCACTGTGTGGTCTCTGCGTTTCACTACCTTTTTAATCAGGAACTGCTTAAACACACAGTGTAGGACACACACTCTACACACTTCTGTTTTGAACTGCCTTTCACTTTCTGATGTATCAGGAAATGTTCCCATACTGTGCTGATGTGCATACGTTAAACCATGGTAACCAAGTGATATGTTGCATAAATATAGCATAGACTTAGTGTAGTTTAGCTTTTGAATTCATGTTAAAATCACATATCTACTAAATCGTCGCTGTCGGCCAGAAACTTTGTGTCGTCTCCATATTTTGTCATCTTCATTTGTTTTCATAAATCAGTGCTATTGGTCACCTTTTACGCCTGTCTGTGGGTTCACGAAATGTTCAAATAATGACGAGGCAATTTCGTGCGTAAATAGCTCAATACACATTTTTCTAATTAATCAAACTTTTAAATCAATCTTTTTTTTTTTTTCTTAAAAAGGTTTTGGACTAAGGGCCCTATCTTGCACCCGGCGCAGCGCAAAGCCCGACGCAAGTGTCTTTGCTAGTTTAAGACCGTCCAGCGCCCACGTCGTTTAAATAGCAAATGCACCTGCGCCCATCTTTGCGCCCATGGGCGTGCTGGTCTTACAGGGAGGTGTGTTCAGGTGCATTCTTGGCATATTGCCATCTTGAGGCAGCGGGAAGTGATCGCGCAATTGACCAACAAAAACCTGGTCTAAAGTCAATAACGCAGCATTTCATTGTTATTTTAACAGCGAATTAGTAAAATGTGCCTAGGCTCGTGAACAGCGCGCGCACACTGTGGTTGTTACACACACAGGGAAGCGCAGCAGCACACAAACATGCAAAAGATTACAAATAAAAATATTATGGTGCAAATCTGCCATCATAACAGCAATGCGCCAAGGTCCAAACGCGCCTGGCTTTTAAAGGGAATGGGAGATGATCTCTGATTGGTTTATTGCATGTTACGTCCAAAACACACCTATGAATCAATGAAGACACTAAGTACAACCCTTCTGAACCACGCGCCCGGTGCACGGACCCTTTTTTCCGTCGATTAACTAGCAAAAGTGGATTTGGACAGGCCCTAAATGCACCTGGGCCAGGCATTTCACGCCGTGCGCTTAGATCGTTAAAATAGGGCCCTTAATTTCAAAATGAACAGCATGGCTGCTTTATCAGGTGGAAATGTGCAGATAAACAGGTATGTGCTAATGTGTTTGTGTTGTGTGCAGGAACAAGTCTGTTCTGACAAACACCATCAGTAAACTGGAGAGGAGGATCAACGAGCTGAGCGGTCAGATGGAAGAGGAACACCGGATAGCTACAGAGCAGAAAGACCTGGTAACTCACGCACACGCACACACACACCCACACACACACCCCACATGTATTACACAGTATTGCAGAACATACCGATCGGTCACAGGACAGTGTCTGACTGTCCCGGAACAGTCATGGAGTCACAGGACAGTGTCTGGGTGTCATAGGGCAGTGTCTGGGTGTCATAGGGCAGTGTCTGGGTGTCACAGGACAGTCATGGGAGTCACAGGACAGTGTCTGGGTGTCACAGGACAGTGTCTGACTGTCCCGGGACAGTCATGGGAGTCACAGGACAGTGTCTGGGAGTCACAGGACAGTGTACAGGACAGTGTCTGACTGTCCCTGGACAGTCATGGAGTCACAGGACAGTGCCTGGGTGTCATGGGACAGTGTCTGACTGTCCCGGGACACTCCTCAGGACACTACTAACAGGACAGGACAGTTTTTGCTGCCACTGCTGCTGCAATAGGGCTATAGAATGTTAAAGTGTGTGAAAGTATGGTTATGTGCTTTTCAAAGCATACAATTAAATAATTGTTCATGTATTTATGATAAAACTCAATTTGATTCATTCTTCCATTAAGTCTAAGTAGTCCAGTGTTGTGGACATGTCTGTAACTTTCTGAAAAAATCATATTTTTGAAAAAAAAACAAGTGAATTTTTTTTTTTTTTTGCCCTAAAAATTTTTTTTGACTCAGGCTTTCATTATTCATGCATCAGAGGGTTAAAACCCTTGAAGGAAATTGGTTTTCAGGCATAGAGCTTTAACAGTGTGGTTCTGGAGGTAAAAAAAAAAAAACATTCATTTTCTCCAAAAGGATTTTGATTATTAGCCATAATGTCTAAACCATGCGAGGTAGTCTGACCCCGAGCTGTGAAATTGTGAAACGAAGGTTTCTGCTCCTGTTGAAGCCACACGTCTGAAAGAAATCAACCTTGTTTTAAGAAAAACATCTTTCATTCGGTCTCGTGGAGAAGTACTACACTACAGAGGCATTGTTAGGCCTGGGCGTCCCCGGCTACAGCTCCAAATGTTTTATGGATCGCCCCGGATCCCCCCCCCTCTCTGCAAACATAATTATAATAGATAAATAGGCCCCAGAATTGCACATGCAAATTAAAGGTGCAGTAGGTAAGACTTATAAAACTAACTTTATGTCATATTTGCTGAAACTGACTCTATGGTCGAGTAAAAAGCAGATAGAAGCAGGTAATTAAAATCCAGCTCCTCTGGCACTGTAGTGCGATTTGCACCGCTCCCTGTTCAGATGCACCAATCAGGGCCGGGGGGGTGTCTAACTGCGTGTCAATCACTGCTCATGCACACGTATTCATTCTCCCTTGTGGGGGGAGGGACTGAGAATTGTTGATGTTCAAATTTTTTGGCTAAGTCCTGGATCTTCACAATCCTACCTACAACACATTTTAAGAAGAAAAGTATTTTGCAATGCACTCGCAGTTTTTTTTTGTAGAACTCATGGTAAAACTGTAACTTTGTCAAGTTTATTTTTCCGAGGCAAATAAAACGGGCAGCTACGTGCGGGGTCTGACCATGCTGTATTTGTTGCTATCACCTAGCAATCGTCTCTACTAGGGCGGTGACGATAACCGCATCACCGCAAAAATAATGACCTGCCACTACCGCGGTGATGACCTCATCGTCCCCGCATATTTGTGATTTATTTTTTTACTTTTTGCTCGCGAAAGTTACAGGAGAACAGATATTGTGTGATATGAAATACAATGAAGCAATAATCATTGTGTAGTTATCCTCATCGACTGTCTTCTATCATAGCCAGTCCCTCCAGAAAAACGCGTTTATGAATCAATGCATAATCAGCCAAAGTCCGTCATATTTATTTTTCTTGCAAAAAAAGTCATATATCTTAGCAGAAAATGACGTAATTACGCGACGTGAACATCATCGAAAAGCTGCGAGCCCCGCGATGAAGCCATGATGAAACCGCAGTTTTTGCAAGTTCCCACAATTTCATCGCATACAATTGCATAAATATCCCGCATATTCCATCGCCTTTTTTAAGAAAACGTGCTGCATAATCAAGGATTTTTGCCCGCAACAATCACAAAAAAACTCTGCATTTTTCTGGAAGGACTGCCTAGCTGTTCAAAAAGTAGGCGGTCCCTGTTGAGCTCTAATACCACACAGCTCACATTGAATACACTGATGACAATGAACAGCAACAACCAATAGTCAAGGACGTGTTTGAAATGTTTGTTGACGCATGTGTTTTTGTGTCTCAGATGTTACTGTTAACATGTCCGCCCAGTCATGTCTGTCCAAACTAAGCGTAGCTCTGTGATTGGTCCTCCAGATGACCCAGAGGATGCGCTCTCTGAAGCGCCAGCTGAACGAGGCGGAGGAGGAGACGAGCAGGAGGGAGGCGCAGTACCGCCACACCCAGAGAGAGCTGGCCGAGGAGAGGGAGACCAACAGCCGGCTGCAGAGGCAGCTGCTCGACCAACACCTTCAGACAAAGTACGTACTCTAAAGCCGCCTGCACATGATCCGCGGTAAAAGCCGCAATGCGCTGGCCGTTTGATTGTTTCCCTATGGGGAGAGCGGTGGTGCCCAACTAGGCACCGCCGCCGAGAGCTGTATAGCTTTATTTAAACTTTGACCTCGTTGCCGCTGACCTTTTCACGGCGCAACCAACCAATTCCAGAAGCAATGATGACGTATACCTGCGCTGCGCTTTGCCTCTCTATGTTGCGTCCCACCTCAGTTTGGCCGTGCATCATGTGTAGGCTGGCTTTACACACACACACACACACACACACACACACACACACACACACACACACACACACACACAAATGGACAGGTCAGAAATCCGAAGGGGAATTTAACACTCACCCTCAACAGTTGTAAAAGTAGAAATACTTGAACGATGGCTTTGTTGTGGATAGATTTTCTCTCAATGACGCATCATTTGGCATCAGTATGGTTGCTGTGGTTACGAGTAGTTGACGTCACCTGCCAACCGATGTGATTGTTGTTTTTAGATTTTTTTTTTTGGGGCTTTTTTTGGCCTTTATTTGATAGAACAGCTGAAGACAGGAAAGGGAGGAGAGAGAGAGGGGGGGGGTGACATTTTTCTGTAGCCATGGCATAAAGAAACATGCAGATTAGTTGCCTCTACGTTAAAGGCACAAACACATAGTACAGTCTGTCACAGTTGCATTATTTTCATGGCACAAAATAACCCAGCGTGTCTCTCTGTCACATCTCTCTAACAGGCGTAAGGAGACTCTGACGATCCGTCAGACTCTGGACAACCTGAAGTTGGACCTGAGCATCGACGACGAAGATGACGATCATCAAACAAATAATGTCTCCAAAGTGTAAACCCTCACACTCCACACATTCTTTACACTGACAGTGCAGTAGCTGCATCAATGCTCAGTGTTGGGAAGGTTACTTTTTAAAAATAATAGGTTAGACATTACTAGTTAACCTGAATTTGTGGACACAGAATTCCACCGAATTCCACATTTTTAAAAAGATAAAATACAACTCAGAATGTTAACACATCTCCACCCCCTGCAGATAAACAGTCTGCTAAATTCTGCAGATATTCATTCTGGATCACTGCTGAAAACTGTAAAAAAACAGACCCAAAATCCGTTTGGGTCTGGTAATAGGTATATATTGCAATTGTAATATTACTTTTTGATTACTTGTCTAACAAATGTTTAAAGGCAAGGCACACTATGGCAGTTTTTACAAACTTTCTCACTCATTGTGTCTGTTGCCATCTCAACGGAAAGAACGGTGCTGCTTATGCTGAGATAGCAGGAGAGCCATCGATCCATCTTGTCAGTGGACAGTAACCGTAAACTTTACTCCTCCGTATTTTTTTTAAATGTTACACTGATCATGTGTGATGTAAATTAGAGGCAGTGTCGCACAACGGTCGGCAGCATTGCTGAAAAACGAATAATAATGTTTAAATGTACATACAAGCTTATTTAAAATTCAAAATAACATATCTATGCTCCTCACTATTAGGCTTTAGGGTCACTCGCAGACAGTTTGAGAAACGGATTTGAAGTTTAAACTAAAAACATGATATTTTACCAAATCTACGTGAGGTATACTGATCTACAGTATATTCTCTATATATTCTCTGTAATTAGGAATTACAAATCCCAAAGAGCAGTGGAGAGAGAAGCTCCTGGTGGACTCAGGCCCATTGTCAGTGTGACACATGGTTGCACTTTCCAACACTGAAGTCAAATGCCTCTTTTGACATGTTGAACATCACCTCTCTTCTTTTCTATTACATACAATATTACATACAATCATATTCGCCTTGTTTACCAAAGAAAGTTAATGTACAGAAGTTTGGTGCAGACAGATGCTGACAGACATAAAAGAAAAACTTACTAGTGACTTAAATGTATAAACTTATAATTACGTGATTAGGATTTGAATAAAGGTGCGTTGTAGTATATTAATGTGTTCCTGTAGTTGCTGTTAAAATCAGGTTTAAAGGAACACGCCGACTTATTGACGGCGCTGAGCTTATTCACCGTAACCCCCAGAGTTAGATAAGTCCATACATACCCTTCTCATCTGTTGTGTTGTAACTCTGTCCGACAGTTCCACCGGTAGCTTAGCCTAGCACGGATCCTGAAGGTAACCGGTTCCAACTAGCCTACTGCTCCGAATAAGTGACAAAATAACGCCAACATGTTCCTATTTACATGTTGTGATTTGTATAGTTACAGCGTGTACAAATAACAAGGTCACATGAGACACAGCCATCTTCTAACCGTATAGAAACTGGGAACTATATTCTCAGAAAGGCGAAGCACTGCTACTTCTGCTACTTGGGCAGAGTTTATTTTGTCACTTATTGGAACCAGTTACCTTCAGGATCTGTGCTAGGCTAAGCTACCGGTGGAGCCTTCGGACAGAGTTACAACACGCACGGAGATGAGAAGGGTATGTATGGACTTATCTAACTCTGGGGGATACGGTGAATAAGCTAAAGTCTCAATAAGTCGGCGTGTTCCTTTATACAGCCTGATGTAAATTTTGGAGTATGAATTTCCAATTGCACAAAAGCGTTATGGCCTTAAAGTCTGAACAGAAACTTTTAACTCCGACACACAAAGAAAAGTGAGACACTTGTTCTTGGTAAATTTGACAAACTTCTCTGATTTTGCAGCGTTTGTTTTTATTTGCTGGAGCTTTGTTTTTAGTGCTGTTATAAGGAGGGATTTTCCATGTTAGAGGTTGTTTGGTTTAGCGTTTGTGTAACGCATTCATCTGCAGTATTTGGACATATTTCACGCTGGTTGTTGACATATTACACGGTAATGACACATAACTGCAGAGGAGGGATCTTTGGATGTGATTGTAGCTGTTTTTGATTCATACACAAAAAAACGATTAAGAGTTAAGAAAACTAAGAGATTATTTATATTTTTGTGTTTGTTGTTTTTATGATTCAAAGATTATTGAATTTTCTGTATTTTTCCAATTACTTGTGGGGGGAAAAAAAAACAATTTTAGAGAATGAAATGATGATTTTAGAGTTTAGTTTCCGGTATTTAGGAGGCTTGCTGCTGTATTGATGGAACTTACTGTGCCTCTCACATACAGTATCTGTTCATGAGTTAAGATTTGAGGGGTAAAATTTTAAGTGTCCAAAAAGAAAATCTCACTTCACACTTGGCGTTAATGTGCATCTTTGTTAATTGTATTTTATCGAATCTAACACAAATAATAAAGAATGTTTACTAAAATAGTTTTTGAATGTTTAAAAGTGCAACTGCTAAAACGTTACGGTTCTCAGAAGTAAAATAAATATGAATACAGTTGAGATCAAAGATGTGTGTTAATGCAAAGTGAGAAAGAGGCAAAAAAAAAAATAAAAAATGATTGTGTTAGAAACACAGTTTATATGCTATGTGGCTTTCTGTACCATCTGTTAAATGTTCTGTATACTCTTATTTTTGAGGAAAAAAAACAGACATGTCTGGGTTGTTAAATTTAAATCATCAGTAAAAAAAGAATTAGAAATGATTCTCAAATATTGACTATGGCCAAAAAGTTCAATACTTTAATTTGAAGGAAAATTCACTTCTCCCTTCTGATTGAGTTGGGAGTAAATGAACCCAGCCCTGTTCTAACAGTCCTCTGCTATGTTCCCTGCTTGAAGGTCTGTCAAATGCATGTAGCTAATATTCAGATACAGTTTGAATTATCTGTTATGTTTACATTCTTTTTGAGTATTTTGCTTTTTTTTGGAAAGAGGAACATACATCACATGATATTTTCATATTTTAGCTGTTGGGAATGTGTACTACAGTGTCACTAGTGTTTTTTTTGAGTTTATCATTCTCACAACAAAAAGTGACGATGTCTACAGATATGTAAAAAGAAATAGATTTCATTGACTTATTTTTATAACTTCAAATTCTACTGGTTCTGCTGTTCTCTCTGTATTTATTTTTCACATTCTCTCTTTTGGTGAGAAGTTTCTTAGTACAAAATGCAAATAAATTCTTCTCCACTGTGAATGGTATCCTTCGTGTTTTTGTTTTTTTTTAAAGGAAAAATCTGTTATACAAACATTAATATCTGGCACAGCTGTTAATGATATACTATTTTGCCTATTCACTAAGGGCGTTTTCACACATACCTCATTTGGTCCGGACTTTCGGACTTTTCAGTTTGATCCGAACCAAAATTACAGGTGTGAAACCTCCCACACAGTACACTGTGAAGACAGTAAAGCATGGTGGTGCAAAAATCATGTTATGGGGATGTTTCTCATACTGTGGTGTTGGGTCTATTTATCACATACCAGGGATCATGGATCAGTTTCAATACATCAAAATACTTGAAGAGGTCATGTTGCCTTATGATGAAGAGGAAATGCCTTTGAAATGGGTCTTTCAACAAGACAATGACCCAAAACATACCAGTAAGGGAGCAAAGTCTTGGTTCCAGATGAACAAGATTGATGTTATGGAGTGGCCAGCCCAATCCCCAGACCTCAATCCCATAGAAAAATTGTGGGGTGACATCAGAAATGCTGTTTCTGAGGCAAAACCCAGTTTTGTGGAATGTAGTTCAATTGTCCTGAGCTGGAATACCTGTTCACAGGTGCCAGAAGTTGGTCGACTCCATGCAACACAGATGTAAAGCAGTTCTCAGAAATAATGGTTATGCAACTAAATATTAGTGCAGTGATTCAAAGTAAAGCAAACCCTTGAGACATTTTTCAGTTTATACAGTAAATGTTTGAGTTTGTAAAGAAAAAAACAGCCTAACATTCCTTTTTCTTCACTTTCTGTAAAGGTAGAACACAAACGTGATCAATTTTGGTCATGTTTTTTTGGAATTGAGTGTGCAGTGTTATCAATGCATTGATATTATGGAATTAAAAGCTATTCTAAGGATTTTGAGCATTATTCACTTTTTTAAACACACTGCTATTATTCTGAACACAACTGTATATGATATGTTTTATTCAACGTTGTGAAACGAGTTGGACAGTCTACAGCCGTTTCCAGCAGCGTTCAGTGTGAACAGGAAGTCACAGAAACACTCACATCCTGTTAGGTCCAATTCCGATTTATTAAAATGTTGTCAGACCCATATATCAGCTTGTACACAGTCTCCAATTCAAGTCAATTCAATTTTATTTATAGTATCAAATCAAGAGTTATCTCGAGACACTTTACAGATAGAGTAGGTCTAGACCATACTCCATAATTTATAAAGGCCCAACAATTCTAGTAATTCCCCCAAGAGCAAGCATTTAGTGCAACAGTGGTGAGGAAAAACTCCATTTTAGGAAGAAACCTCGGCCAGACCCGCGGTGCCGGTTGGGGATGTGATGAACAGTGGCAATAATAGTCAGTCCAGTTGTGCTTATTATGACAGAGTAGCTGTTAAAATGCTCTGTTGCTGATGTTAATAAACAACAGACAGATGATCTGTAATCTGAACGGATTTAGTCTCTCTGACTTCTAAACGTCACTATCAGCCACACAACATGTGTTCTATACAGAATAAGCCTTTAAATCAGACAAATAGCAATTAAAATACCTCCAATTCAAAAACAAAAAGTTTATATAAAACATCATCATGTTGAGTTGATTCTGAACCAATCAGCTGTTAGATCAGCTGAGAGCCAGGCGTTTCCTAGCATGCCTTGGGTCTTGCAGTCAGTGGAAAGCAACTGCGGGGCCTGGCTCTAAAAACTGTGCCCGCCTTGATCTCGTGAGATTATCGTTGCCCACGTGTGCATGACACTAACGAGCCTACTGTAAACTGATTGCACAGTCAACCTATATGGCTGTTTTTTTGTCGAGGACAGTTTCATCTAAGTAGGCCATTTATATTTATAGTTTTTTATGAGAAAGGTTCCCCATATTACACTTTTAAGGAACCTGCATTACAACATGCATGTCAATAAATCAGAGTGAAAAATGCCCATCAAAATTTCCCAAAGCTCAACCTGGTAATGTTTAGGATTTACACATTAAAACATTATTATATGAATACTTGTTGATTAAATAATTGATTATTCCACAAGTCATTTTAGCTCAGACTGTTCTCATGAACCATACATTCGAAAAGCTACGAAAAGTTAAGCAAAACCTTTTTTTGCTGTGCGCACCACATTGACTGCTGCTGTATAAGAACAGGGCTGGCTGTGTAGGGAGGAGGTCAGGCTATATGACTGGGTGGTAACACACAGGACTTTTTAAGCCAGGGAGCGGAGTTCACTTCCCGGGGAAAACACAAGATTTTCACCCAAGAAAGGCGTGTTCCTTGTGAGTGTTTTAATACAAACCACGACCTTTTTCTTAAACTTTACTAGTCATTTGAGTGCCTACACTTAACTTTCGTCGTCGCGTTGACGCTCACTTTTTCTTGCGTAAACTTAACCGTAATCTGCTCTGTACCTGGCTCACAGTCACCTATTCTCGTGTAACTGAACCGCCAACTACTGCTGACCTGACGGAGCACTGCGACTGGCAGGTCTCAGTGCTCTGTACCCGGCTCACAGTCACCTATTCTCAGGTAACTGAACCACCAACTACCGCTGACCTGACGGAGCACCATGTGGAGTCTGTGTCACAGAGTCTGTGTCACATCTACTTACTGCCACTAATACGACGAGCTGTGACGGAGGTCTGTAGACGGCGTCACAAAGCTCTGTCTCAGCTTAAACAGTTAGCAACTGCCACTCGGCGTCATAGAGCTCTGTAGCCGATGTCACGTGACCAGCCGGCGGCCTCCTAGTTTTCTTATGGTATCATACATTTTATTGTGCATAACTTTTCGTACAATATCATACAAACCCGTTCATGAGAATGTGTTTAGCTTTAAAGTTTATAGAGCTTACTGACCTGTCCACCAAGGAGTACCGGCTGGAGCCAGAATAACAACACTTCAGTCACCTTCAGTCCACAAAAACTGAAAACCTGAGAGACCTTAAACGTACGGATCATCAATTTGATAATATGATGGAGCCAAGTAATTACAAGGATTTTAAATGTAGCCATATGTTCTGGTGAAGTCTTTGTGATTTAATTGTACAAAACTGTGTCATCAAGGCACTGATTTCAAGAAAGTTATGTTATATAGCAAGATCCTTACCTGGTTAACACACACTGTATGTAAAGTTGGATATCATCTGCCTAGCAATTATACAAAACAGCCAAACCTATAACAAAGCATCTGCAGTAGAGTGATAATGAAATAGGCCTAAGGATTGATCTTTGAGGAACTCCACGGGTCAGAAGAACAATCAGACACCTTGTTAGCAATAGGAATTTTTATACAATATATGAGAAGAAAACCCCTCAGGTGGGCTCTAACAGACAAATTATTTTTAATTGAAAATTACAGCTCATTTTGTCACTCAAATGTAATCATCATGGGTCCATGTTTCTCACTACAACCAGCGTAAACAAACAAAGCTAGCGATTTCCAGTTTCTGACTCTGAAAGGTACACAGTTATATTTCTGAACATGTCTTTCACAATAAAATCTGAACAAACGTCTAGTTAGCCTGGTGTGATTAATCAGCTGTGTCCACACACACAACAACAAACAAACAATAATAACAATGGAATCTGTTCCATTGTTATTATAGTACAAAGTCAACTTTACTCAGCTGTTAGATCTCACAATAGCTGGATACATTTATTTTTTTAATTAAGGATTGAAAATTTGCAAACACACTGGTGTGGCCTTTTAAGTTCAACATGTCCTCATACCTAGACAACACACTAGGCTGATTGCTGATTGCCATTGTGAAACGAGTTGGACAGTCTACAGCCGTTTCCAGCAGCGTTGAGTGTGAACAGGAAGACACAGAAACACTCACATCCTGTTAGGTCCAATTCCGATTTATTAAAATGTTGTCAGACCCATATATCAGCTTGTACGCAGTCTCCAGTTGTGCTTATTATGACAGCTGTTAAAATGCCCTGCATGCGATATGTTGCTGATGTTAATAAACAACAGACAGATGATCTGTAATCTGAACGGATTACAGATCACTCTGCTCATCTAGAACTAGCCTACTGTAAACTGCTTGCACAATCAACCTATATGGCTGTTTTTTTGTCGAGGACGGTCTGTTTATGTTTCATCTAAGTAGGCCATTTATATTTATATTTTTATTATGAGAAAAGTTCCCCATATTACACTTTTAAGGAACCTGCATTACAACATGCATGTCAATAAATATGTTGAAAAACAGATTTCATTGTTATTATAGAAAGTAATCTTTACTCAGCTGTTAGATCTCACAATAGCTGGATAAATTTACTGCAAAGTCAATTAATCATAATCTATAACAAATGTGATGGCTAGATAAAATGCAAACATCTGACTCTACAAAGATACAAACATACACATTCAGTTCCAGTGTATGACACTGTAAAAAAAGATGTGGAAAATGTAAAGGTTTTTTGAAAAGCTAACGCTAAACTAATTATTGGCTTTACATTTAGAATTTGAAGATATCTGAAAGTAGGAGTATGTCGAAAAAAGTGATAGTATAGTTTGTCGAAAATAGTCATAGTGCATTTCAGTGGCCAAAGCAAGGTATCCTATATCTGGTTATCTTATTAATTTGGATCCATTATTAACCCTCTGGCGCATAGCGGTCACTACAGTGGACTGCTGTTTAAAAGTCATTTTCTCCGAAATGCAATAGTTTCTATGGTGGAATTGCATATCAGCCGTTAGAATGCTCCCGGCTGCCCCCCTCCATTAAGGTTTATTCAGTGGTTAGTTGTTGAAACTACAAGTGAACCTCCTCTGAATCCAAGATGGCTGACAGACAGCCACACTTGTTGACCACTGCTGGAATATCCTGCCAATCCTTCTATACCAGGAGAACCCTAGAGGTAAAAAATATATATAAATATATATGTATATATATATATATATATATATATATATATATATATATGTATATATATGATATGCAGGAATACCTAAGGAACAATATTATTCTTTTAGTTTTGAAAATGTTATTTCTAGGGCTGTCAGCATTAACGCGTTAATCGCGATGCGATTAAGGGCCGAGCATAATGCGTTAATTTTTTTAAATCGTATTAATCGCATGCCACCATTTATTAATTTATTTTCACTTTACTCGGCTTTGCGCCGTGCCTAACAGGCTACTATTTTGCCGTACTTCCTCGTAACACATCCTGCTGCTGCAGGAATAGCAACGCGGATTTCGGTGCCTCATTCTGGTGCCACTGATATGTCTGCACTTCTCTCTGATGCTCTGAAACAGACGTTACAGGTAACAGAAACATTGCTGCACGTGACGCTAGTTAACACTACACTCGACAGCAGCTAACGTTAGCCTACCGCTAGGTTCAGTGTATGTTTTGGTCATTCGATTTTCATTTCATTAACAGGTATTAAAAAACAAAAAAACTAATGGTTATTTGATTTTCATTTTAAAATACAAAATTTGAAATTGAAATACAAGGCGTTTTTTCCTTTTCATTGTCAAAAGGGAATGTGAAAATTTAAAACATGCTTCGATTTTCATTTTCTATTTCATATAACAAAAAATTAAATCACTTGAAAACAGAAATGAAAAAATGCCAGTTTTTTCATATTCTGAGACCGGATGTTGCATTTTCAAGGCAGTAGCACGTTCTCTTAATACATCCATGACTAGCACCGGTGTAGCCTACCAGTTTTGCTTTAAACCAGGCTGCAGTTGAGGAAAACTATAGCCTAACTTCCTGAGCGACTGATCATCCATTTTTTGCACCTCTTTACATAAATATACATAAATATGGCTATGAAATACATCATGAAATACATAAATGAGGCATACATATATATGCATTAGTCATTATAGTTCAATAGCCTATATGTTTTACTTGTATTTATTTCAGGGGACTTTTATTTATTTCTGTCTATTTATTTGCACGTTATATTCAAAGGAAGTTTGGTTATCTCACAGACTCAGACTAAAAGCAACTAGCAAGCCTGCCTGACATCAGTGCATCAAAGCATATCACTATCTGCAAATAAAAGAAAATATGAATAAAACACGAGCGCAGCAGATTCGTCTGATTCCCAGCTTAGCTAGAGCGGGTAACGCTAGCTCTGCAGACGGACCAGAGTCAGTCAGCACCGGGGAGCGAACATAGAGCGAACCGGGGACCCAGGTCACAGGTTAGGTTACACCTGCTAGCTAGCTGCAGCGGCAGCAGCGAACATTATAAAATTAGACCCAGCACCGGAGGTCTGATCCCCATGATCTGATCCTGAACCGCCGATGACTTTCTGCCAGATCAGCAAGCTTAACGGCAGCAACAGAAAGTTTGCTGGGACCAGACTTTGGCACTGTAACAGTAACGTTAATGTAACAGTAACGTTACAGCTGTGAACTGAAAGTCAAGTCCTCAGCTGGTTTGACTCTCTTCGGGCGAAGTTGTCTGCTGCGGGTAGAGACAGAGAGTCAGAGGAAGGCAGGGAGAGAAAGAAATGTGACATTATGAAATAAAAGTCCCTTCAAGCATTATCAAGAGTATAGCTAGGTTTTCAAAGTAATTTTAGCCTGGGTTGAAAGCAACACTGACAGGGGTAGCCTAAACTGGCGCTGTTGCATTGGAAATGACAACATCCGGTCTCTGAATATGAAAAAACAGGCCTTTTTTCGTTTCTATTTTCGAGTGATTTTATTTATTTTATTTATAAGAAATAGAAAATGAAAATAAAAACCTATTTTAAATTCCTCCCATCCCCTTTTGACCATGAAAAGGAAAAAAAACGCCTTGTATTTCAAGTTCATATTTTGTATTTTAAAACGAAAATCAAATAACCATTTGTTTTTTGTTTTTTAATACCTGTTTATGAAATGAAAATCGAATGACCAAAATATACACTGACCCGCTAGCTACGGTTACAATGCTGACAGCTAACGCCAAACGGTGTAAAGTTTGTCTGTATTTCACTGTAGAGGATTCCGACACCGGGATGTAACAATCTGCAGCTGCTGTTGTCGGATAATTTACAGCCTCGTGGTGCATTCAAAGTTTTTGTTAAATGCCCTTTTCCCATCTGGTGGTTGTTTTTGTCATTCAACAGCTATTTACTAGTGAAATAAGTTATTGTTATAGTGATTACATTATTATTAAACATTTAATTTTAACGATGGCCTTAGCAATGAACAAGCCATTCTTTAATGTCTAACTGTTTAGTACCCTTCTTTTTTTTTTTACTTTCTTAAAAAGTATCGGTTCAGGCACCGTTAAGGCACCGGTACTGTTTTAAAAGTACCGCTTTAGCACCGGTATCCAAACCAAACAATACCCAATCTTAATATTGACTCTAGATTCAAATGTGTGACTAGATTGAATATATAATAAACAAATACAAATCTTAAAATCAAGTTCATAAAGTCATTTTCTTTGAATTCATTTGCTTCCCAATCAAGATACACTGGTAATAATTGCTTTCCATTGTTAATATGTACTTAAAAACTGTTGAAAACTGAATTTTAATCATGTGATAAAACATGCGATTAATCGTGATTAACTATAGAAATTCAACGATTAATTGCGATTAAGAAAATGTAATCGTTTGACAGCCCTAGTTATTTCAAATAAGTAGTAAATTGCAATTAACCATGTGTCCAATGAAGTGGAAATCATTCATTGTTGAGAATATTTTCCAACACAAGTCATGCAGTTGACTTTTATTATGACTATCTTGGTTGCAATTCAGTGCATTTTGGGTATATTTATCCACATGGACAGTGGCTGACTGTCCCGGGACAGTCAAGGGAGTCACAGGACAGTGTCTGGGTGTCACAGCACAGTGTCTGACTGTCCTGGGACAGTCATAGGAGTCACAGGACAGTGTCTGGGTGTCACAGGTCAGTGTCTGGGAGTCACAGGACAGTGTCTGGGTGTCACAGGACAGTGTCTGGGTTTCACAGGACAGTGTCTGGGAGTCACAGGACAGTGTCTAGGTGTCACAGGACAGTGTCTGACTGTCCCATGACAGTCATAGGAGTCACAGGACAGTGTCTGGGTGTCACTGGACAGTCATGGGAGTCACAGGACAGTGTCTGGGAGTCATAGGGCAGTATCTGAGTGTCACAGGTCAGTGTCTGGGTGTCACAGGACAGTGTCTGGGTGTCACAGGACAGTGTCTGACTGTCCCAGGACAGTCATGGGAGTCACAGGACAGTGTCTGGGAGTCACATGACAATGTACAGGACAGTGTCTGACTGTCCCGGGACAGTCATAGGAGTCACAGGACAGTGTCTGGGTGTCACAGGTCAGTGTCTGGGTGTCACAGGACAGTGTCTGGGTGTCACAGGACAGTGTCTGACTGTCCAGGGACAGTCATGGGTGTCACAGGACAGTGTCTGACTGTCCAGGGACAGTCATGGGAGTCACAGGACAGTGTCTGGGAGTCACAGGACAGTGTACAGGACAGTGTCTGACTGTCCCTGGACAGTCATGGAGTCATAGGACAGTATCTGGTTGTCACATGACAGTGTCTGACTGTCCCGGGACACTCCTCAGGACAGTACTAACAGGACAGGACAGTTTTTTCTGCCACTGCTGCTGCAATAGGGTTAAAGTGTGTGAACGTATGGTTAAGTGTTTTTCAAAGCATACAATTAAATAATTGTTCATGGATTTATGATAAAACTCAATTTGATTCATTCTTCCATTAAGTTCATACTGTTTATGTTGAGTGCTTATGCAGTGTAGTGGACATGTCTGTAACTTTCTGAAAAAATCATATTTTTGAAATAAAAGTGAATTTGTTTTTTTCATGCCCTAAGAAGAGTAAAAACACATTAAAAAAATGTTTGAACTCAGGTTTTCATTATTCATGCATCAGAGGGTTAATGAAATCTCGTGATGTTAATAGATGGCTGACTCTTAATCTTTCAATAGCAGGGAAGGTCAATGTTATAAAAATGGTTTGTGTTCCCAAGCTGAATTACCTTATCCAGTATCTTCCTCTGGAGGTTCCCCTGTCATATTTCTAAATGGTTTGACAGGATAACAAAGATATTTATATGGAATGGTTAAAAAAACGGCTACATTTTAATAAATTACAAACACCGATTGATAGAGGAGGTTAGAGTCTACCAAAGATGTTGTATAATTACTATGCTTTAACTTAAGGCATCTGAGAGAGCCCCACCCTGGTATTTAAAAAGTCATAGTATAGTATGTCAAAAAAGTGATTAAAAAAAAGCAGCTCATCTGCTAGAGCGTGTGCCCGATGTAAAAAGGCTCACTACTTGCTGCAGCGGCTGCCGGTTCAATTCCAACCTGCGGCCCATTACTGTATGCCATTCCCCCTCTCTCTCTCTCCTTTCAGTCTAAGCTGTCCTATCAAATAAAGGCCTATAATGCCAAAAAAATCCTATTCTATTATGTTGAAAAAAAGTAATAGCATAGTATGTCGAAAAAAGTGATAAAAAGTCAGTTTAGTATGTCCAAAAAAGTCAACAGTATAATGAAAAAAGTAGCTCACCTGGTAGAGCGTGCCCGTTGCTGCATGTCTTTCCCCCTCTCTCTCCCCTTACTTGTCTAAGATGTACTATCAAATAAAGAGGCCATGGTTGTATGTTTCTGTTTCCTGTTTTATTTTGAAATCTGTTTTTCTCTTGTCTTGTCTAGTTTTACTTTCTGTCTTTAGTTTTCCCGCCCTTGTGATTGTCTTATGTCTTTCACCTGTTTGCCCAGCCTAGTGTCACCTGTCCCTTGTTAGTCCTCGTTACCTGGTTTATTTAGTCTCTGTTCTGCCTTTGTGTCTTGTCGGATTATTGTTTTCTGTTCAGTGTTCTCGTTTGTCTCTGTCAGTGGGTTGCTTACCACTGTTGTGTGTTTTTTGCCTGTTCCTGTTTTTGGGATTCTGCTTGTTTCAAGTTTTTGGATTTGCCATTAAACCTTTGAACACTACACTGCCTGCTGTCTCTGCAATTGGGTCCACCACATTCTCTGGAAGACTAAAACCTAAAATGCCAGAAAGAAATCTTGAAAAAGTCATAGTATAGTATGTGGAAAAAAATAATAAAGTTATGACTTTATTACTTTTTGCATGTCAAAAAAGGTTAGTATAGTGTGTATATATACTATGGGAAACACTGCATAGTATAGTATGTCGAAAAAAGTCAAATTAGAAAAAAATTTATAAACAATGTGCATAGAAAACAGAAAAGGTCAGTTTAGTATGTCGAAAAAAGTAAAGTATGACGCAAAAAATTGTTAAAGTCCTGGTATAGAATAGTACGTATGTTGAAAGAATTGATAAAAATGTCATAGTATAGTATGTCGAAAAAAGTCATAGTATAGGTTAGTATGTCTAAAAAAAAAGATAGTATGTCAAAAGTGATAAAACAGTTGTTTAAATTTGTACTTTTTTTTATTCTGACTGAAAGAGAATGCCTGTTTATTACAGTAAGGACAAAGAACGGGGTGAAAATGAACAGCAGCACATACCGTACTGTGCAAAAGTTTTAGGCAGGTATGAAAAAATGCTGTAAACTAAGAATGCTTTAATAAATGGAAGTGTTATAGTTTTTCATCAATTAGTTTCTGCCAGTTCTGAGCTGATGGCACTGCTGGACATCTTCCGATTTTGAAGGGAAATAAGCTTGATGTGTTTTTCATCTGCTGCACTAAGTTTCCTTGGCCGACCACTGCGTCTACGATCCTCAACGTTCCCTGACTTTTTGAAAGTGTACCTATAAGAATTTATGCTGGTTTGAAGGCAAAGGGTAGTAACACCAAATATTAACGTGATTTAGATGTTTTTTTTTGGTCGCTCACTTTGTATTTTGTAAATTGATAAAAATAAACAATCATTTATATTTTTGAAAGCATTCTTAGTTTACAGCATTTTTGCACAGTACTGTAAGTATGATGGTGGCACACAGTATTTTGTCATAGTATAGTATGTCGAAAATATTTATAAAAAAAGTCATAATTCAATTCAATTTTATTTATAGTATCAGATCATAAGAGTAATCTCAAGACACTTTACAGATAGAGTAAGTCTAGACCACACTCTATAATATACAAAGACCCTGCAATTCCAGTAATTCCCCCAAGAGCAAGCAGTTGCGACACTTGTGAGAAAAAAAAACTCCCTTTTAGGAAGAAACCTCGGACAGACCTAGGCTCTTGGTAGGCAGTGTCTGATGGTGCCGGTTGGGGGTGTGATGATAATAGTCAAAAAGAGTGGCAATAATAGTCACAATAAAGATAATGGAACAGTGACTAGAAATAGTAGTTGTAGTAGTTCATGGCATGGCGGGGTACTGCAGGGCGTTACAGGACGTAGCAGGGCACAGCAGAGCGTAGCAGGGTGTAACAGGGCATAGCAGCAGGACCACGGCGACAGCTGCAACCATGATGTAGGTGCCACCCTAATCCAAGGAAACATGCTGGGTGAAATAAAACATAAGGACTCCGGGGAATAAGCTCCCCAGAACTAGGTTAGTAACAAGCATTTCTGGGACATGGATGCACACAGATAGAAAGAGAGAGGAGAGAGAAGCTCAGTGTGTTAAAGGAAGTCCCCCGGCAGTCTAAAATTATAACCGCATAATTAAGAGAGGAGCCTGGTCGGGCTAGAACTCTCGCCCGCCGGATCGGGCTGTACTGGCCTGTCTCCCTCTACTTTATAGTAGTACATAGTATAGTATGTCGAAAAAAGTCATAGTATGGTATGTCGCAAAAAAGTCATTGTATAAGTAATTCGAAAAAAGTAATAAAAAAGTCATAGTATAGTATGTCAAAAAAGTTACAAAAAAGTCATGGTATAGTATGACGAAAATAGTGATAAAAACGTCATTGTGTGGTATTTCGAAATAAGTATGTCGATAAAAAAGTCACAGTATGGTATGTCTAAAAAAGTCATCGTATAGTATGGCAATAAAGTGATTAAAAAGTCACAGTATAGTAGGTCGATAAAAGTCATAGTATAGTTTGTCAGAAAAATTGATTAAAAAGTCATAGTATAGCATGTCGGAAAAAGTGATAAAAAAGTCATAGTATGTCGAAATAAGTCATAGTATAGAATGTCGAAAACAAGTCACCATATAGTATGTCGAAACAATCTATTAAAAAGTCACCGTATAGTATGTCGAAAAAAATCATAGTATATATGTCGAAAAAAGTCATAGTATTGTATGTTGAAAAAAGTATTTAAAAAGTCATAGTATAGTATGTCGATAAAAGTCATAGTATAGTATGTCGAAAAAATGTATTAACATGTCGAAAAAAGTGATAAGAAAGTCATCGTATGGTATGTAGAAATAGGTCATAGTATACTATGTCAAAAAAAGTCATAGTATAGTATGTCGAAAAAAGCCGTTGTATAGTATGTCGAAAAAAGTGTTAAAAAAGTCATAGTATAGCATGTCAAAAAAAGTCATAGTATAGTATGTCGAAAAAAATTATAAAAAAGTCATAGTATAGTATGTCGAAAAAAGTCGTAGTATAGTATTTTAAAAAAGTCATAGTATAGTATGTGGAAAAAAGTGATAAAAAAGTAATATTATGGTATGTTGAAATAGGTCATAGTATAGTATGTCAAAAAAAGTCATAGTATAGTATGTCGAAAAAAATTATTAAAAAGTCATAGTATAGTATGTCGAAAAAAGTAATAAAAAAGTCATAGTATGGTATGTCGAAAAAAGTCATAGTATAGTTTGTTGGAAAAATGTATTAAAATGTCATAGTATAGTATGTCGAAATAAGTTATAGTATAGTATGTCGAAAAAAGTCATAGTATAGTATGTCGAAAAAATGTTATTAAAAAGTCATAGTATAGTATGTCAAAAAAAAGTGATAAGAAAGTCATAGTATAGTATGTCGAAAAAAGTCACCGTATAGTATGTCGAAAAAAGTAATAAAAAAGTCATAGTATGGTATGTCGAAATAGGTCATAGTATGGTATGTCGAAAAAAGTCTTAGTATAGTATGTCGAAAAAAGTCACCGTATAGTATGACGAAAAAAGTAATAAAAAAGTTATCGTATGATATGTCAAAATAGGTCATAGTATAGTTTGTCAGAAAAATGTATTAAAATGTCATAGTATAGTATGTCGAAAAAAGTCATAGTATAGTATGTTGAAAAAATTTATTAAAAAGTCATAGTATAGTATGTTGAAAACAGTCGTAGTATAGTATGTCGAAAAAAGTGATAAGAAAGTCATAGTATAGTATGTCGAAAGAAATTATAGTATAGTATGTCGAAAAAAGTGATAAAAAAGTCATAGTATGTCGAAATAAGTCATAGTGTAGTATGTCGAAAAAGTAATGAAAAAGTCATGGTATAGTATGTCGAACAAAGTGATTAAAAAAGTCATGGTATAGTATGTCGAAAAAAATTATAGTATAGTATGTCACAAAAAGTGATAAAAAAGTCATAGTATGGTATGTCGACATAGGTCATAGTATAGTATGTCGAACAAAAGTCATAGTGTAGTATGTCGAAAAAAGTCACCGTATAGTATGTCCAAAAAAGTATTAAAAAAGTCATAGTATGGTATGTCGACATAGGTCATAGTATAGTATGTCGAACAAAGTCATAGTATAGAATGTCGAAAAAAGTAATATAAAGTCATTGTATGGTATGTCAAAATAGGTCATAGTATAGTATGTCGAAAAAAGTCACCGTATAGTATGTCCAAAAAAGTATTAAAAACGTCATAGTATGGTATGTCGACATAGGTCATAGTATAGTACGTCGAAAAAAGTCATAGTATAGTATGTCGAAAAAAGTCACCGTATATATGTCGAAAAAAGTAATAAAAAGTCATTGTATGGTATGTCAAAAAAGTCATAGTATAGTTTATAAAAAAGAGTTATAAAACAGTCATAGAAAAGTATGACGAAAAAAGTGATAAAATGGTCATATTATGTGGTATGTCGAAATAGGTCATAGTATAGTTTGTCGAAAGAATTGAGAAGTCATAGTATAGTATGTCGAAAAAAGTGAAAAAAATATCATAGTATGTCGAAACAAGTCACCATATAGTATGTTGAAACAAGTCACCATATAGTATGTTGAAACAAGTCACCATATAGTATGTCGAAACAAGTCACCGTATACTATGTCGAAAAAAGTAATAAAAAAGTCATAGTATGTTGAAATAAGTCATTGTATAGTTTGTCGAAAAAATGTATTAAAAAGTCATAGTATAGTATGTCAAAAAAGTCATAGTACAGTATGTTGAAAAAATTTATTAAAAGGTCATAGTATAGTTTGTCGAAAAAAATTTATTAAAAAGTCATAGTATAGTATGTCGAAAAAAGTTGTAGTATAGTATGTCGAAAAAAGTGATAAAAAAGTCATCGTATGGTATGTCGAAATAGGTAATAGTATAATATGTCAAAAAAGTCATAGTATAGTTTGTCGAAAAAAGTTGTAGTATAGTATGTCGAAAAAAGTGATAAAAAAGTCATAGTATGTCGAAATAAGTTATTGTATAGTATGTCGAAAAAAGTCACTGTATAGTATGTGGAAAAAAGTATTTAAAAAGTCATAGTATGGTATGTCAAAATAGGTCATAGTATAGTATTTCGAAAAAAGTCATAGTATAGTTTGTCGAAAGAATTTATTAAAAAGTCATAGTGAAGTATGTCGAAAAAAGTCATAGTATAGTTTGTCGGAAAAATGTATTAAAATGTCATAGTATAGTATTTCGAAATAAGTTATAGTATAGTATGTCGAAAAAAGTCATAGTATAGTATGTTGAAAACATTTATTAAAAAGTCATAGTATAGTATGTCAAAAAGTCATAGTATAGTATAGTCGGAAAAAATGTATTAAAAAGTTGTATTATAGTATGTCGAAAAAAGTGATAAAAAAGTCATAGTATTTCGAAATAAGTCATTTTATAGTATGTCGAAAAAAGTCACCTCATAGCATGTCGAAAAAAGTAATAAAAAAGTCATGGTATGATATGTCGAAATAGGTCATAGTATAGTATGTCGAAAAAAATTATTAAAAGGTCATAGTATAGTTTGTCGAAAAAATGTTTTAAAAAGTCATAGTATAGTATGTCAAAAAAAGTCATAGTACAGTATGTTGAAAAAATGTATTAAAAGGTCATAGTATAGTATGTCGAAAAAATGTATTAAAAAAGTCATAGTATAGTATGTCGAAAAAAAGTCATAGTATAGTATGTTGAAAAAAATGTATTAAAAAAGTCATAGTATAGTATGTCGAAAAAATTTATTAATAAGTCATAGTATATATATGACGAAAAAAGTCATAGTATAGTAAGTCAAAAAAAGTGATAAAAAAGTCAATGTATGGTATGTCGAAATAGGTAATAGTATAGTATGTCAAAAAAATATTAAAAAGTCATAGTATATATATGTCAAAAAGTCATAGTACAGTATGTTGAAAAAAGTCATAGTATGTATGTCGAAAAGAGTCATAGTATAGTATGTCGAAAAAAAGTCATAGTCATAGTATGTCGAAAAAAAGTAATAAAAAAGTCATAGTATGGTATGTCGAAAATAGGTCATAGTATAGTATGTCGAAAAAAAGTCATAGTATAGTATGTCGAAAAAATGTATTAAAAGGTCATAGTATATTTTGTCGAAAAAATGTATTAAAAAGCGGGAGATTGGTGGGAGAATCGGCACAGCAGGTGCGATTATTACATTCAATTTATCGCACGTTGTGACAGAGAGAGCTGAGCCAGAAGGCAAAGCTCTCAATCTACCGGTCAGTTTTTGTTCCTACCCTCACCTATGGTCATGAAGGCTGGGTCATGACCGAAAGAACAAGATCCAGGGTACAAGCGGCGAAATGGGTTTCCTCAGGAGGGTAGCTGGCGTCTCCCTTAGAGATAGGGTGAGAAGCTCAGTTATCCGTGAGGAGCTCGAGTAGAGCCGCTGCTCCTTTGCGTCGAAAAGAGCCAGTTGAGGTGGTTCGGGCATCTGGTAAGGATGCCCCCTGGGCGCCTCCCTAGGGAGGTGTTCAGGCACGTCCAGCTGGGAGGAGGCCTCGGGGGAGACCCAGGACTAGGTGGAGGGATTATATCTCTAACCTGGCCTGAGGAACGCCTCGGGATCCCCCAGTCGGAGCTGGTTAATGTGGCCCGGGAAAAGGGAAGTTTGGGGTCCCCTGCTGGAGCTGCTACCCCCGCGACCCGACCCGGATAAGCGGATGAAGATGGATGAAGATGGATGTATTAAAAAGTCATAGTATATTATGTCGAAAAAAGTCATAGTACAGCATGTCGAAAAAAGTAATAAAAAGGACATAGTATAGTTTGTTAAAATAAGTCATAGTATAGTATTTTGAAAAAAGTGATAAAAAAGTCATAGTATGTCAAAATAAGTCATAGTATAGAATGTCGAAAAAAGTCACCTTATAGTAGGTCAACAAAAGTAATAAAAAAGTCATAGTATGGTATGTCGAAAAAAGTCATACTATAGTATGTCGAAATAAGTCATAGTATAGTATGTCAAAAAAGTCATAGTATAGTTTGTCGAAAAAATTTATTCAAAAAAGTCATAGTGTAGTATGTCGAAAAAAGTCATAGTATAGTATGTCGAAAAATTGACAAAAAAGTCATATTATGGTATGTCGAAATAGGTCATAGTATAGTATGTTGAAAAAAGTCATAGTATAGTATGTCGAAAAAAGTCATAGTATAGTATGTTGAAAAAATGTATTAAAAAGTCGCAGTATAGTATGAGGAAAAAAGTGATAAGAAAGTCATAGTATGGTATGTCGAAATAGGTCATAGTATAGTTTGTCGAAAAAATTGATTAAAAAGTCATAGTATAGTATGTCGAAAGAAATTATAGTATAGTATGTCGAAAAAAGTAATGAAAACGTCATAGTATGTCGAAATAAGTCATAGTATAGTATGTCGAAAAAAGTCACCTTATAGTATGTCGAAAAAAGTAATAAAGTCATAGTATAGTATGTCGAAAAAAGTCAGTATAGTTTGTCTAAAAAATTATTAAAAAGTCATAGTATAGTTTCCCGAAAAAGTTTTTTGAAAAGTCTTAGTATATTAAGTCGAAAAAAGTCATAGTATAGCATGTCGAAAAAAAGTAATAAAAAGGACATAGTATAGTTTGTCAAAATAAGACATAGTATAGTATGTTGAAAAAAGGGATAAAAAAGTCATAGTATGTCGAAAAAAGTCATAGTATAGTATGTCAAAAAACGTCACCGTATAGTATGTTGAAAAAAGTAATAAAAAAGTCAAAGTATGGTATGTCGAAAAATGTCATAGTATAGTATGTCGAAAAAATTTATTAAAAAGCCATAGTATAGTATGTCGAAAAATGTCATAGTATAGTATGTCGAAAATAAAGTCATAGTATAGTATGTCGAAAAAAAGTCATAGTATAGTATGTTGAAAAAAATAAAAAAGTCTTAGTATATTATGTCGAAAAAAGTCATAGTATAGTATGTCGAAAAAAGTCACCTTATAGTATGTCGAAAAAAGTAATAAAAAAGTAATAGTATGTCGAAATAAGTCATAGTATAGTATGTCGAAATAGGTCATAGTATAATATGTCGAAAAAAGTGATAAAAAAGTCATAGTATGTCGAAATAAGTCATAGTATAGTATGTCGAAAAAAGTCATAGTATAGTATGTTGAAAAAAGTGATAAGAAAGTCATAGTATAGTTTGTCAAATGAAATTATAGTATAGTATGTCGAAAAAAAATGTATTAAAAAAGTCATAGTATAGTATGTCGAAAAAAAGTGTATTAAAAAAAAGTCATAGTATAGTATGTCGAAAAAGCAATAAAAAAGTCATAGTATGGTATGTCGAAATAAGTCATAATATAGTATGTCGAAAAAAGTCATAGTATAGTATGTTTAAAAAATTTATTAAAAAGTCATAGTATAGGATGTCGAAAAAAGTGATAAAAAAGTCATAGTATAGTATGTCGAAATAAGTCATAGTATAGAATGTCGAAAAAAGTCACCTTATAGGATGTTGAAAAAAGTAATAAGAAAGTCATCGTATGATATGTCGAAATAGGTCATAGTATAGTATGTCGAAAAAAGTCACCGTATAGTATGTCGAAAAAAGTAATAAAAAAGTCATAGTATGGTATGTCAAAAAAGTCATAGTATAGTTTGTTGGAAAAAGTGATAAAAAAGTCATAGTATGTCGAAATTAGTCATAGTATAGTATGTTGAAAAAAGTCACCGTATAGTATGTGGAAAAAAGTAATTAAAAAGTCATAGTATGGTATGACGATGTAGGTCATAGTATAGTATGTCGAAAAAAGTCACCGTATAGTATGCCGAAAAAAATGTATTAAAAAAGTCATAGTATAGTATGTCAAAAAAAGTCATAGTATAGTTTGTCGAAAAAATTTATTCAAAAAGTCATAGTGTAGTATGTCGAAATAAGTTATAGTATAGTATGTCGAAAAAAGTCATAGTATAGTATGTCGAAAAAAATTGATAAAAAAGTCATAGTATAGTATGTCAACAAACACAAAGTATAGTATAGTCGATAACAAAGTTATTAAAAAAAGTCATAGTATAGTATGTCGAAAAAAAGTAATAAAAAAGTCATAGTATGTCTGAAATAAGTCATAGTATAGTATGTCGAAAAAAGTCACCTTATAGTATGTCGAAAAAAGTAATAAAAAAGTCATGTTATGGTATGTCGAAATAGGTCATAGTATAGTTTGTCTAAAAAAATGTGATTAAAAAAGTCATAGTATAGTATGTCGAAAAAAAGTAATAAAAAGTCATAGTATAGTATGTCGAAAAAAATAAGTCATAGTATAGTATGTCGAAAAAAAGTCATAGTATAGTATGTCGAAAAAAAAGTAATAAAAAAGTCATAGTATGGTATGTCGAAAATAAGTCATAGTATAGTATGTCGAAAAAAAGTCATAGTAGTATAGTATGTCGAAAAAATTGATCAAAAAAAGTCATAGTATAGTATGTCGAAAAAAAGTATAAAAAAGTCATAGTATAGTATGTCGAAAAAAGTGATTAAAAAAGTCATAGTATAGTATGTCGAAAAAAAGTCATAGTATAGTATGTCGAAAAAAATGTATATGAAAAAAGTCATAGTATAGTTTGTCGAAAAAAAGTTTATATAAAAAGTCATAGTATAGTATGTCGAAAAAAGTAATAAAAAAGGACATAGTATAGTTTGTCAAAAATAAGTCATAGTATAGTATGTCGAAAAAAAAGTCATAGTATAGTATGTCGAAAAAAGTCATAGTATAGTATGTTGAAAAAAAGTTATTAAAAAAGTCATAGTATAGTATGTCGAAAAAAAGTGATAAAGAAAGTCATAGTATGTATGTCGAAAATAAGTCATAGTATAGTATGTATCGAAAAAAAGTCATAGTATAGTATGTCGAAAAAAAGTGATAAAAAACGTCATAGTATGGTATGTCGAAAAAAGTCATAGTATAGTATGTCGAAAAATAAAGTCATAGTATAGTATGTCGAAAAAAAGTGATAAAAAAAGTCATAGTATAGTATGTCGAAAAAAAGTCATAGTATAGTATGTCTGATAAAAAAGTCATAGTATAGTATGTCGAAAAAAAGTCATAGTATAGTATGTTGAAAAAATGTATTAAAAAGTCATAGTATAGTATGAGGAAAAAAGTGATAAGAAAGTCATAGTCTAGTATGTCGAAAAAAGTCATAGTATAGTATGTCGAAAAAAAGTACTAAAAAGTCATAGTACAGTTTGCCGAAAAAAAGTGATAAAAAAGTCATAGTATAGTATGTCGAAAAAAGTCATAGTATAGTATGTCGAAAAAAAGTCATAGTATAGTATGTCGAAAAAAATGTCAAAAAAAGTCATAGTATGGTATGTCGAAAAAATAAGTCATAGTATAGTATGTCGAAAAAGTCATAGTATAGTATGTTGAAAATAATTATAGTATAGTATGTCGAAAAAAGTGATAAAAAAGTCATAGTATGTTAAGTCGAAAAAAGTCATAGTATAGTATGTCGAAAAAAGTAATAAAAAGGACATAGTATAGTTTGTCAAAATAAGTCATAGTATAGTATGTCAAAAAAAGTCATAGTATAGTATGTTGAAAAAAGTGATAAAAAAGTCATAGTATAGTATGTCGAAAAAATTTATTAAAAAAGTCATAGTATAGTATGTGAAAAAAGTCATAGTATAGTATGTCAAAAAAGTAATAAAAAGGACATAGTGTAGTTTGTCAAAATAAGTCATAGTATAGTATGTCAAAAAAGTGATAAAAAGTCATAGTATAGTATGTTGAAAAAAAGTTTATAAAAAAGTCATAGTATTTCGAAAAAAGTCACCTTATAGTATGTCGAAAAAAGTGATAAAAAAGTCATAGTATGTTAAGTCGAAAAAGTCATAGTATAGTATGTCGAAAATAATTATAGTATAGTATGTCGAAAAAAGTGATAAAAAAGTCATAGTATAGGATGTCGAAAAAAGTGATAAAAAAGTCATAGTATGGTATGTCGAAAAAAGTCATAGTATAGTATGTTGAAAAAATTGAAATAAAATTCATATTATAGTATGTCGAAAGAGGTCATAGTATAGTATGTTGAATAAAGTCATAGTATAGTATGTCGAAAAAAGTCATAGTAAAGTATATTGATAAAATTTATTAAAAAGTCACAGTATAGTATGAAGAAAAAAGTGATAAGAAAGTCATAGTATTTCAAAATAAGTTATAGTATAGTATTTTCGAAAAAAGTCACCGTATAGTATGTCGAAAAAAAGTAATAAAAAAGTCATAGTATAGTATGTCGAAAATAAGTCATAGTATAGTATGTCGAAAAATAAGTCATAGTATAGTATGTCGAAATAGGTCATAGTATAGCATGTTATAAAAAAGTCATAGTATAGTATGTTGAAAAAATTGACATAAATGTCATATTATGGTATGTCGAAATAGGTCATAGTATAGTATGTCGAAAAAAGTCATAGTATAGTATGTCGAAAAAAGTCATAATATAGTATGTTGAAAAAATGTATTAAAAAGTCGCAGTATAGTATGAGGAAAAAAGTGATAAGAAAGTCATAGTATAGTATGTTGAATGAAAAAGTCATAGTATAGTATGTCGAAAAAAGTAATAAAAAAGTCATAGTATGTCGAAATAAGTCATAGTATAGTATGTCGAAAAAAGTCACCTTATAGTATGTCGAAAAAAGTAATAAAAAAGTCATAGTATGGTATTTCGAAAAAAGTCATTGTATAGTATGTCGAAAAAAGTTATAGTATAGTATGTTGAAAAAATGTTATTTAAAAAGTCATATTATACTATTTCTAAAAAAGTGACAATAAAGTCATAGTATAGTATGTCGAAAAAAGTGATAAAAAAGTCATAGTATGGTATATCGAAAAAGTCATAGTATAGTATGTCGAAAATAATTATAGTATAGTATGACGAAAAAAGTGATAAAAAAGTCATAGTATGGTATTTCGAAATAAGTCATAGTATAGTATGTCGAAAAAAGTCATAGTATATATGTCGAAAAAAATCATAGTACAGTTTGTCGGAAAAATTTATTAAAATGTCATTATATAGTATGTCGAAATAAGTTATGGTATAGTATGTCGAAAAAAGTCATTGTATAGTATGTTGAAAAAAGTCATAGTATAGTATGTCGAAAAAAAGTTTATTAAAAAAGTCATAGTATAGTATGTCGAAAAAAGTGATAAAAAAAGTCATAGTATATTTCGAAAAAAGTCATAGTATAGAATGTCGAAAAAAGTCACCTTATAGGATGTTGAAAAAAGTAATAAAAAAGTCATAGTATGGTATGTCGAAATAGGTCATAGTATAGTATGTCGAAAAAAGTCATAGTATAGTATGTCGAAAAAAAGTCATTAAAAAAGTCATAGTATAGTATGTCAAAAAAAGTCATAGTATAGCATGTCGAAAAAAAGTAATAAAAAAGGACATAGTATAGTTTGTCAAAATAAGTCATAGTATAGTATGTCGAAAAAAAGTCATAGTATAGTATGTTGAAAAAAAGTGATAAAAAAGTCATAGTATTTTGAAATAAGTCATAGTATAGAATGTCGAAAAAAAGTGATAAAAAAGTCATAGTATGTCGAAAAAAAGTCATAGTATAGTATGTCGAAAAAAAGTGATAAAAAAGTCATAGTATAGTATGTCGAAAATAAAGTCATAGTATAGTATGTCGAAAAAAAGTGATAAAAAAGTCATGTTATAGTATGTCGAAAATAAAGTCATAGTATAGTATGTCGAAAAAAAAGTCATAGTATAGTTTGTCTAAAAAAATTTATTAAAAAAGTCATAGTATAGTATGTCGAAAAAAAGTCATTAAAAAAGTCTTAGTATAGTATGTCGAAAAAAAGTCATAGTATAGCATGTCGAAAAAAAGTAATAAAAAGACATAGTATAGTATGTCGAAAATAAGTCATAGTATAGTATGTCGAAAAAAAGTCATAGTATAGTATGTCGAAAAAAAGTGATAAAAAAGTCATAGTATAGTATGTCGAAAATAAGTCATAGTATAGTATGTCGAAAAAAAGTCATAGTATAGTATGTCGAAAAAAAAGTGATAAAAAAGTCATAGTATAGTATGTCGAAAAAAAGTCATAGTATATATGTCGAAAAAAATAGTATTAAAGTATGTCAAAAAAAGTGATAAAAAAAGTCATAGTATAGTATGTCAAAAAAAGTATAGTATAGTATGTCAAAAAAGTGATAAATAAGTCATAGTATTTCAAAATAAGTTATAGTATAGTATTTTCGAAAAAAGTCACCGTATAGTATGCCGAAAAAAGTAATAAAAAAGTCTTAGTCGAAATAGGTCTTAGTATAGTATTTTCGAAAAAAAGTCATAGTATAGTTTGTCGGAAAAATTTATTAAAATGTCATAGTATAGTATGTTGAAAAAAGTCATAGTATAGTATGTCGAAAGAAGTCATAGTATAATATGTTTCGAAAAAAGTGATGAGAAAGTCATAGTATGGTATGTCGAAATAGGTCATAGTATAGTTTGTCAAAAAAACTGATTAAAAAGTCATAGTATAGTATGTTGAAAAAATTGATAAAAAAGTCATAGTATAGTATGTCGAAAAAAGTCATAGTATAGTATGTCGAAAAAAAGTAATAAAAAAGTCATAGTATAGTATGTCGAAAAAAGGTCATAGTATAGTATGTCGAAAAAAAGTGATAAAAAAAGTCATGTCGAAAAAAGTCATAGTATAGTATTTCGAAAAAAGTGATAAAAAAGTATGGTATAGTATGTCGAAAAAAGTCATAGTATAGTATGTTAAAAAAAGTATAGTATAGTATGTCGAAAAAAGTGATAAATAAGTCATAGTATGTTGAAATAAGTCATAGTATAGTATGTCGAAAAAAGTCATAGTATAGTATGTCGAAAAAAAGTAATAAAAAGTCATAGTATAGTATGTCGAAAATAAGTCATAGTATAGTATGTCGAAAAAAAAGTCATAGTATAGTATGTCGAAAAAAAGTGACAAAAAAGTCATAGTATAGTTTGCCGAAAAAAATTATTAAAAAGTCTTAGTATATTATGTCGAAAAAATTCATAGTATAGCATGTCGAAAAAATAAGTCATAGTATAGTATGTCGAAAAAAGTGATAAAAAAGTCATAGTATGTCGAAATAAGTCATAGTATAGTATGTCGAAAAAAGTCACGTTATAGTATGTCAAAAAAAGTAATAAAAAAGTCAGAGTATCGTATTTCGAAAAAAGTCATAGTATATATGTCGAAAAAAGTCATAGTATAGTATGTTGAAAAAATGTATTTAAAAAAGTCATAGTATAGTATGTCGAAAATAATTATAGTATAGTATGTCGAAAAAAGTGATAAAAAATCATAGTATAGTATGTCGAAAGAAGTCATAGTATAGTATGTCGAAAAAAGTCATAGTATAGTATGTTGAAAAAATTTACATAAAAGTCATATTATAGTATGTCGAGAAAAAAAAGTCATAGTATAGTATGTCGAAAAAAAGTCATAGTATAGTATGTCGAAAAAAAGTACATAAAAGTCATAGTATAGTATGTCGAAAAAAGTCATAGTATAGTATGTCGAAAAAATGTAATAAAAAAGTCATAGTATAGTATGTCGAAAAAAGTGATAAAAAAGTCATAGTATGTCGAAAATAAGTCATAGTATAGTATTTTCGAAAAAAAGTCACCGTATATTATGTCGAAAAAAGTAATAAAATGTCAAAGTATAGTATGTCGAAATAAGTCATAGTATAGTATGTCGAAATAGGTCATAGTATAGTTTGTTGAAAAAATTGATAAAAAAGTCATAGTATAGTATGTCGAAAAAAGTCATAAAAAGTCATAGTATAGTATGTCGAAAAAAAGTGATGAAAAAGTCATAGTATAGTATGTCGAGAAATAAAAGTCATAGTATAGTATGTCGAAAAAAGTGATTAAAAAAGTCATAGTATAGTATGTCGAAAAAAATAGTCATAGTATAGTATGTCGAAAAAAATGATACAAAAAGTCATAGTATAGTATGTCAAAAAAAGTCATAGTATAGTATGTCGAAAAAAGTAATAAAAAAGTCATAGTATAGTATGTTGAAAAAAGTAGAAAGTCATAGTATAGTATGTCGAAAAAAATATAAAAAAGTCATAGTATAGTATGTCGAAAAAAAGTCATAGTATAGTATGTCGAAAAAAAGTCATAGTATAGTATGTCGAAAAAAAGTGATAAAAAAGTCATAGTATAGTATGTCGAAAAAAGTCATAGTATAGTATGTCGAAAAAAGTCATAGTATAGTATGTCAAAAAAAGTGATAAATAAGTCATAGTATGTCAAAATAAGTTATAGTATAGTATTTTCGAAAAAAGTCATAGTATAGTATGTCGAAAAAAAGTAATAAAAAGTCATAGTATAGTATGTCGAAAAAAAGTCATAGTATAGTATGTCGGAAAAAAAGTTTATTTAAAAAGTCATAGTATAGTATGTTGAAAAAAAGTCATACTATAGTATGTCAAAAAAAAGTCATAGTATAGTATGTCGAAAAAAGTGATAAAAAAGTCATAGTATGTCGAAAAAAAGTCATAGTATAGTATTTTGAAAAAAAGTCATAGTATAGTATGTCGAAAAAAAGTAATAAAAAAGTCATAGTATAGTATGTCGAAATAAGTCATAGTATAGTATGTCGAAAAATAAAGTCATAGTATAGTATGTCGAAAAAAAATGATAAAAAAGTCATAGTATAGTATGTCGAAAAAAGTCATAGTATAGTATGTCGAAAAAAAGTGATAAAAAAGTCATAGTATAGTATGTCGAAAAAAGTCATAGTATAGTATGTCGAAAAAATTTGATAAATAAAGTCATAGTATAGTATGTCGAAAAAAAGTCATAGTATAGTATGTCGAAAAAAGTGATAAAAAAGTAAATGTATAGTATGTCAAAAAAAGTCATAGTATAGTTTGTCAAAACAATTGAATAAAAAGTCATAGTATAGTTCGTCGAAAAAATTGATAAAAAAGTCAAAGTATAGTATGTCGAAAAAAGTTATAGTATAGTATGTCGAAAAAAGTGATAAAAAAGTCATAGTATAGTATGTCGAAAATAGTCATAGTATAGTTTGTCGAAAAAATTGATAAAAAAGTCAAAGTATAGTATGTCGAAAAAAGTCACAGTATAGTATGTCGAAAAAAGTGATAAAAAAGTCATCGTATGGTATGTCGAAAAAAGTCATAGTATAGTTTGTTGGAAAAATTTATTAATATGTCATAGTATAGTATGTCGAAAAAAGTGATAAAAAAGTCATCGTATGGTATGTCGAAAAAAGTCATAGCATAGTATGCTGAAAAAATGTATTAAAAAGTTATAGTATAGTATGTCGAAAAAAGTGATAAAAAAGTCATAGTATGTCGAAATAAGTCATAGTATAATATGTCGAAAAAAGTAATAAAAAAGTCATAGTATGGCATGTCGAAATGGGTCATAGTATAGTATGTCGAAAAAATGTATTAAAAAGTCATAGTATAGTATGTCGAAAAAAGTGATAAAAAAGTCATAGTATGGTATGTCGAAAAAAGTCATAGTATAGTATGTCGAAAAAAGTCATAGTATAGTTTGTCGAAAAAATTGATAAAAAAGTCATAGTATAGTATGTCGAAAAAATTTATTAAAAAGTCATAGTATAGTATGTCGAAAAAAGTGATAAAAAAGTAAATGTATAGTATGACAAAAAAAGTCATAGTGTAGTTTGTCAAAACAATTGAATAAAAAGTCATAGTATAGTATGTCGAAAAAAGTCGTAGTATAGCATGTCGAAAAAAGTGATAAAAAAGTCATCGTATGGTATGTCGAAAAAAGTCATAGTATAGTATGTCGACAAAAGTGATAAAAAAAAGTCATAGTATGGTATGTCGAAAAAATTTATGAAAAAGTCATGTATATTATGTCGAAACAAATTATTAAAAGCCATAGTATAGTATGTTGAAAAAAATCATAGTATAGTATGTTAAAAAAGTCATAGTATAGTATGTCGATAAAAGTCATAGTATATAGTATGTCGAAAAAAGTGATAAAAAGTTAAAGTATAGTATGTCGAAAAAAGTAATTAAAAAGACATAGTAAAGTTTTTCAAATCACAGTATAGTTTGTTAAAAAAATTATAAAAAGTTTTAGTATAGTATGTCGAAAAAGTCATAGTATGGTATGTCGAACAAAATTATTAAAAAGTCATTGTATATTATGTCGAAAAAAGTCATGGTATAGTTTGTCGAAAAAAATTTATAAAAAAGTCATGTATAGTATGTCGAAACAAATTATAAAAAGCCATGGTATAATATTTTGAAAAAAGTCATAGTATAGTATGTCGAAAAGGTAATAAAGTCATAGTATTGCATGTCAAAAATTGTCATAGTACAGTTAGTCTATATTTTCATGACGTTCCACTTCTGGGATTACTCGTTGCCATCGGTAATTCCGCCGGATTTCACTCTTTTCAGCCGGATGTCTGTTACCTTCCATTTAGTTTGTGTTGGAATTTTAAACTCTGTTTGATTTTTGAGGACTATGGTTTCTCAGAGCTCTGTTACAGGATGTCTTGTTGCACTGCTTAGGCAATACCTCCACCCTGTGGTGAAATCAGGTATGTCAATAAGTAACAGCAAAGTCAGGGCTGTCATGGGCTCCCACTGTGTGTGTACCAGTTTGCAGCATGTTAATACACAGATCTTAAGCCACCAGTCCTTATTCACCAATGCAACATGGTGTCAGATAGACTAGGGCCCAAAAGTAAGCTCATGTAGTAGGCCACCGTCCTTGTCGCTGTCCATCTGCAACATTAAGGCTTTCCCCAGGCCTAGAGTTATCCAGACCTTCCTCCACCGCTGCGCTGCAGAGGAGGTTCTGGCTGGCAACAGAGGGGGGCTCTGCGAGTGAGAACAGCACTGAAGAGACTGGCACCAGTCATGGGGGGGGGGCACCCCATTCATCACAAACCGATTGTACACCACACCGAGAGGCACAGGGCCAGGCCTACTCCCAGAGTGGTAGGCTGATTAAGCCTCGGGACAGATTGAACCTTTAAGTGGGACTGACTGAATGGAATAACAAAAGTAAAAACATTAAAACAAGATAATGTGAAGCAGAGAAACGGAGTTGTTTGGGACACTTTTTATAACAATTGTCAGGATTTGTGTTACAACAGCTGTGTCAGTACAAACATTTAAGTTAATTAGGTTATTTGAGTTCATTAGAATATTAAGTCAGGATGTTCTTTGCAGAGAGTTAACAGGTTTAGTTTTATTGAGGTTCATGTGTTAACAATGTCATTTCATGTTTGAATATCTTACTACAGGAAGGGAGATGTTACAGGGTGTCTTGTTGCACTGCTTAGGCAACAACTCCACCCTGTGGTGAATTCAGGTATGTCAATAAGTAACAGCAAAGTCAGGGCTGTCGTGGGCTACTACTGTGTGTCTACCAGTTTGCAGCATGTTAATACATGGATCTTAAGCCACAGACTGTCTAGTGCCCTTATTAACCAACATGCAACAATCTCTGCAGGGTAAATCCAGACAGCTAGCTTAGACTATCTGTCCAATCTGAGTTTTCTGTTGCAAGATTAAAGCAACTTTTGAGCGTACACATGTTCCACCAAAACAAGTTCCTTCCTGAGGCTATTTTGCAGCGGCACTGTGGCTTTTGCCAGTGCTTAGCACCACCCATGACAATTGTGATTGGTTTAAAGATAAAGCACAGCACGTTTTTCTCCCATCCCGAAATGCTTTGTGGACTAGCCAGACCCTCTTCCGCAGCACTGTGGAGGAAGGTCTGGCAAAAATCATAGTATAGTATGTTGAAAAAAGTGACAAAGTCATAGTATAGTACGTTGAAAATTGTCATAGTATAGTATGTCTAAAAATATCATAAAAATACATAGTATAGTATGTTGAAAAAAGTGATAAAAAAGCCATAGCATAGTATGTCGAAAATAGACATAGTATAACATGTCGAAAAAAGTGATAAAAAAAGTGGACTCCTATCCAGCATGTGACATTTGGTGCAGATTGGACAATGTAAAGTGAAGTTACAACAGTTTCTTGTGGTGAAACATGCAAATGGCCCACCTTGCCATGGCAATACTGTTCCATAAAAATACAAAAGCTTTGAAATTTTGCATCGTGAAAGTCTTGTCATGCTGCCTAATAAGTATGTTGTTTAGGGATAAAGTTGCAGTGTTCTCACCAACACAGAAACACCACGCAGTTACTGCAATCAGACTCTTTTTCAACAATCAAATAATTTGAAAAGTCTATTTCTGATCTGCATCTAACCCAAACCAAACAGACTCTTCTGGATAAAAAGAAAAACACAGGATAAAACAAACAGAGATTTATTTGCAGCTCTGACATCAGAAACATTAAAACACATCACAGGTCATTTCATTCTCATTGTGTCAAACATGCTGACAGTGCAACAAACCCAACAAACACACAGGCATTGATACACGCAGTGAAAACTGAAGAAACGTGTACAGACTGCAGGCATCAGAGAGAATTCACACACAGAGGATTTCCAAAAAGAAAACCTCTTCGAGGTACTTGGATTGATTAGTTGTTTTGATATATAGGACACAAAAAACATCATGACTTCTGGTCTCTTTTGCCTCTGCTTTGTAATCTCTAATCAATAATGCATGAAAAATATTCAATAGCCCACACACTTTAGTTAATAACAGGCACAACATGACTCTTAAAACAGTGTAAACTTTCAAAGTGAATTAAAAAAACATTTAAGACTTATGGAGGAGATAATGCAAGAAAAACATGATTGACAGAGAAGATAAATGTACAAAACATATTAAAAATTAAATAAAACCGGAGGAAATATAATAAGCAATATACGAAGAAAGGCTCATATGAAAGCTGACAAATTGGTTCAGAAGATTGTCACAATAAAATGCATTGATGGTAAGGAAAATGGTTGTCCATCTAGAGCTGAGGAGCACTGAAAATGTGAACTCAAAGGCTTTATTCAAAACACCTACTATAGCAGCAGTATACTTTTTTGGCCAATATGTTGCATGTAGTATGCAGTATGCAAACAAAAGCAAAATCTACAGTATGTGAAAAATACCCAGATGTCATAATGATTTGGAAAAAATCTTCAGTATGCATTGGACCAGTCTACCTTGCCTACTGTTTCCCACAATGCAAAGCGCTGGAATGGTCAACAACAACCAGTCATTACTTTCACTTTCCAAAACCGGAACCGGCTAAGCCTGGCATAGCATACTGTTAAATAAATCTAAGTTTTATACTGACTAACGTAAAACAGTATGCAGTACTGCGTTCGTCGGTTTTGAATACAGCCAAAGTCTCAAATAGCAAGAAAACCACCATTGATGCTTTTTATGTGTTCATTTTGTGTCCTTGCTTTAGAGCTGCAATGATTAGCCAACTAATGGATTGAGGCTGATTTATGCTTCTGCGTCGAATCGACGGCGTACCCCCGCAGACCCCTCTGCGTCGCTGCGAACCCCCCTCCGAGCCCTCCGCCGTAGCTCGACATGCACCTCCAAAAATTTGTAATGTTGCGTCGAGGCGACGCAGACCGCAAGGACTGTGATTGGTCAATTCGTCCTGTGTGTTATTGTCGGTGTTTCAAGCAGCCTACTGTGGGGAGTAGCAACATGCTAGTTCACTGACATAAGCTTTGTAATGAACTCAGACATATTTGGGTTACGATAACGGGGTTATCTGTTTGTAAAGTGTCTATATGTCAGTAACGTTTTGAAATTAGCACTTCGCCAGCAAGCAGTACTTTGTGGGCATGTTGTGCTAAAGTTTGCTTGCTAATATAACACAAACTGGCTGGCAGACATCTCGCAAATAACCTGACTTATTTTCTGGTTACAGTAACTAGGACAATGGATTTTACTGTGTCTATTTCTCGATACTTTTTACAAAATCTAAGCAAGAAAAGGCCAATAAGATTAATATTTTAGCACGACAGTCCATGGGGTTTGCCATTCTGAGTACCGTTTCGGTGGTGAGCGACACAGACACAGGCGACACCGAACTTTGAAGCCACACACCCCCCAGCGTTATGGCGGTGAAATGCACCGCGATGCAAAGCAACCCCGACGCAGAATTTCGAAAGGGTCACAATACTGTAGGAGCGACGGCGTAGCTACGGCGTGGAGTTGACACAGAAGCAGCAGATTGACAGAAAAATAATCGCCACATATTTTTCATGCAAAAATGGCAGAAAATGGCCTCTCAAATATGTAGATTTCCCACCCATTTCTGTTTTATATCATATTAAACTTCATTTCTTTGGGTTTTGGACAAAAGACCACATTTAAAGAAATAACCTTGGACTTTGAGAAATTAGGATGGACATTTTTGTCACTATATTTTGATATTTTATAGACCAAACGATTAATCGAGAATCGGCAGATTAGTTGATAATGAAAATAATCCTTAGTTGCCGCCCTACCTTGCTTTAGTTGATTGGAGGATCCGGGTAAATGTCAAGGATACATTTTAGTGTGTCGTGTTTGTTTGTTTTCTAAATAAATTCATTAAAATGAATGAAATACTTAGTTACCGGTCATCTTGATCAAAAAGGCTCAATTACATTTATAGAGGAGTCCTTTCTTTTATTATTTAACTGTTTCACCGCATTTTTACCAAAAACATTGAAAAAGTTACACACCTGATTAGTGGTTTTAATGAAATCAACACGTGGTAAGACTTTAAATAACATTTTAGAGCTGCACTAATCAATATTTTTATAGTAATGTGAAAGGTGACACTTAGTGACCATAGTAAGAATGATGCTGCATGATACAGAGATTTTTAGCCTCTTTTAGCTCATTGTTATGGTTTTACGGAACATTTAGTGTATTGTTCAGTCTCATCAATCCCCTTTCCAGCAGCAGCAGGCTCGTGTCTTTAGCAAACAAGCTTTGTTAAACCCACTGTACCCTATCTGTCCAGCAGCAAACAGACAAAGATAGCAACTAGCTGGTGGCATGGGTGGAACATTTAGCAGCTAAAGAGCTATAACCTTTTCTCAAGAGGTGGTGGTGACCAAATCAGAGCTAAAAGGAGAGTGAACATTGAAATTAGACTCATAAGAAGGACTCAAATTTCACCAAGTTGCTTCTGTAAGTGTTTAGAAATATGTAACCTGTACATTATAACATGACTTTAGACCAACAAAAGCTATAGTAATAGTTTATTTTGGGAACTCGGCGACTTGTTTGGCTTCCAAACTAAATAAAAACACATTTTTCTATTTGTGAAGGCATTTTTTCTATGAGTGAACAGCAGAATGAGGTTTGGGTTTGTCTGTGTTTCCTTTTTTTATTTGGCACACTGGTAGTTTAAATATAGGTGACCATAAGGTGAAGCCAAAGTGCTATGACGCTTTAACCTAGGATTTTTGTTTTTATGGATCCAGCGAGCACATATTACTGATAAAAAAGTAATTACATAATCAAATATTGAAATTCTAAATGTTATGTGTTGTAAATCTTTAAAATTACCACAGTAGTGTTAATAAGCCACACTTACAGTGTACTTAACATTACTGCTGACCCATTTGGCAGCCCCTGGTTTCAGTACACTTTAAAAAAAAACAACCTGCAGTAATACTACTATCATGCAGCTGTGAGCTGGGACTGCTATGTAAAACCTCCCTTTAGCTCACTGAAGGACAAAATAAGGATTTAGCTGCCAGCAGGTGGCAAGCAAAAGATAATTTCCCTTGTTTCTGGTGCAACTCAACTTGGCTCAAGATTTTTCATGAAGTAAGGCAGATCACGGTGTTACTTGATATAACGAAAACTGTTGAGTTGCACTGACAAGATCATCTTTTTTGTAATTTTACATTTAAATGGCTTCTAAAGACGGATGCTCTTTTGCTTTGGTCAAGCACTGAGTCATGGTACAAAACATGCAGACTTTTAAACTAAACTCAGTAGAATTTAGTTTAAATATGCCGTGATTTCATAAGGTTCTCTGCACAGCAACTGCTATATGGTCTGGTATGCAATGACGAAAACAATATAGTGTTAAGCAACAAAACAACAAAAAGTTGGTCCACAGTAACTTCAAGGGTTGAACCAAAAAAGTCAGTTCAGAGCAAAGACAAATGGTCTGAAATCACTTTCACTGTACCTCTTATAGTTTATAATAGTGTATTTTCTTCATGTTAGACACACATTTTGATGATGAATTTGTAATTTGTAGGTTCATTTGACAACCGAGCTAAAGAGCACTATAGCAATGAAAAAACTAATATAAATGCAGTTGAGATTATTTTCTCTTGACGGACATGAAAATAAAAAAAGAAAGAAGTGTGAGATGTAAAGGATATAACAAAAATATGACAACAGAAATAATAATGTTTTCCATTTATTTTAATATAAATAATTGGTCACTTTAAATTCTAACAACATTGGTCATGTATGGGGCCTTAAAGCAATATTTCACTTTGTCTGATTTTCTGTTATAAAGAGATGAGAGGTCAACATGAAAAATCAGTTCCCCTGAAAAGCTGACTCACCCAACTGACATTTGCTGTTTTTTCCATTTTCAGAAAGGTCTATTCTCATGATAATGATGCTGATTAGATTAAATTATCCTCTCCACTCATAAGGTCATTTAACTTGTATTACTGCATATAATATATACCGTTCCATCTGTAAAATACCCACTATCTTTCTTACGGTGACTTTGCGTCCCCGGAGCAGCTGATATTTTAAGCTGATTTATCTCAAACTCCCACAGAGATTAAAGTATGTTCCGTCACAGTGGAATAACGCTTGAAAAAGCCAAGGCAGTAGATCAGTTTGGAACAAGCTGTCTATCCTGGTCTAGGACAGTCTATTAATGATAGATAGATATGGAGACTTTTTTTCTCTACTTCACATGTGCCATGCTGTACCCATAAATCATCCTACAATATCAATGGTATACTATCTGCAAATCTGTCTGGCACCATCATGGAGATCTAATGGAGAGTTAGCTGTGCAACAGAAAAGTATAACCAAACTGCCTGCTAACAGAGAGATAGCTCAAGCAGTTGTGTGTCTCTAAGTTTTTAAAATGAACAGTTGGTAGTGGGGCTAGGAAACAGAAAAGATGTAGCCTATATACTAAGCAAAATATCCAATGCTATTAATGTAATGTAAAACTATCCAAATAATGCTATTTCTAATAAATCATATGGCAGTCAGTCCTGTAAGAATGGACAAAGAAAAGCACTGCAAGGTAGGTTACATTAGCTTAACTTCTTGTTTTGGTATCAAAAGTCAGATAGAAAGGGGAAATTTGAGAACACCTCAAATATTGGCACAGAAAGCAACAACTCAACTGCAACAATCTAGTTAGTATGCTAGTCTGGATAACAAGATGTTGGCTGTGTGGCAAGAATTATACAAAAATATGTTATTGTTAAAATATGTATCTGTTAATACTAGCATGATACCTGTAGCCACTGCTAACACTGATAAACCTACGTTAGCCAGTTTGTGGCTAGCTAGCTACATAAGCTGCTAATCAGATGTGCAAACAGGAAGTCTGTGACGGTTAGCTGAGCCTGTCATATCAACATTTCTTCCAAGGTTGTTTATTGAATTAGTGCCAACAGAAATATTCAATTCATCAAGGGTGTTGATCCAAAATATGAATATATAATACTGCTTTACACAATAATCACTAGCAACTGGAAATAAACAGAACACTCTTGACAAGTTTGGTTATGAAAAATAACGTAGGATCTGCAGAGGCTATTTACCCTCCTCCGCTTTGTGTCGTGGGTATCTCTATGTTGGGTATTTACTGTTACTAATATAAAGTTTGATATAGGTCCCAATAATTATCTGCACAGCTCATTGTGGATTGAGCTGTCATTACATATCCTAAAGTTAGCCATATAAGCTAACAAGCGGACATTAGCTTAACAAACAGCCATTTTCACTCAGGTGTCTAAGACCGCCACCATGGCACCGTAGCCAACTACTGTATATTAAATACAATTTGGTGCATTTTTAGCAAACGTCTTGCATCTGTGAATGAGACAAAACGGCTTGAAACACTGAAAAATTACGATACATGGCTAATACAGGTGCAGCATTGAAAACAAAACAAAAAAACTGGTCACAGTTGCTCACCCTGGTCCAGGAGGAAAAGTGTAAGGAGAGGACCATGAAATCACGTACACAGGCACACAGCTGTTAAACTCTTTACGGTCCAGATCAGGCTGTCATCATCAAGTGACAGCCTAAACAGGAGGCAACATCTTTCCCCTGTTAGAAGTGTTGAACTTAACACAGTTAAGGAGTTCAAATTAAAAGTTTTAAACATCTCCTTTTTCCTGTGTAGATCCATTTAAATCATTCAAACCACTTGCGAGCAGACAAATTGAAAGTGTGCAGGGCTTAATTCCCAGGCTGCATGTTTTAAACGAGGCACATTATGTGTCTGACAGTGATTGAACTGTCCCCTCCTGTTTTCATTTCCTCCTAAACAAAGCTCAAAGGCAGACAGGCTGAGACTGTATTACCTCGAATATCCACTAGAGGGGGACAGGGTTGTTTCATTGCCCTCTGGCAGACACTTTGGGAGGAGAAAGAAGAAAAAAAGGGGGGAAGAGAAAGAAAAGAGTAGCAGAAGATGGTCAAAGGTTCATTTTAAAGAGAAGTGAACAGGAGAAGATGAAGACACATGCAATCAAAGATGACGGAGAAGGTAAAAGAAGGAGGGAATGTTGCGAGTAGAAAGGACAGTGGGACAGAGGAGCGCTGACTGGTCGTTTCCTTCTTCATCTAGCATGCACATTTCTTCTCATTGGGCTGCGCTTCAGCGAGCTTTGTTGCCCCGTTCCCATTGGCTGGCTCAGCGGGCGGTTTGTCGACGCACTGCTCCATCCTCTTCATGACCAGGTCCAACAGCGTTATGACCGCCTTGTCAACCTCCGCTCCTGTCGCTGCACTCGTCTCAAAGTACGGAATCCTGTGGCCAACAAGAACAGAAGTATTTTTTAGGACCTTTTGTTTTTTATTATTATTATTCCCATCAGTTTTTTATTGATTTCAATTGGTTATATGGAAGCCTGAAATACTGTCTACTCTAGAGTACAACTTTCATTTAATATGGTAATAGAACTCCCATACAGGTATGTTAAAAATGCTAATTGGATTATTATTCCATTTTAATTTTGACTCAAATCACACATACATACATAATGTGTAAATTAGACTTCTTCTGTGGAATATTTTGAAGTTTAAATTGGCTTCCATAGATTTCAGTTCATTTAATTAAAATCCTCTTGTAGAGACTTGAAACGTAATGCAGATAGAGAGTTCATAACAGACAATAAGGGTCATTTATTTATGGAGCATGTTGGGGGTCAAAACATGGTGTAAACCGTGTGCACAGATTGATAAATTGAGCAAAAGGTTGAGGGGAAGATTTACAGAATGCATCTGGCCGTATTTAGTTGTTGTACAAGTAAATGAAAGCGCATATACTATGTGAAAGCAGTATATCAATTACATAGCTTCACAACTGTCTAACCCCGGAACCTTTAATTCTGAAGATCTGAGTCTTATTTCTTGCCATGAACACATCTTAAGCGCTTCTCCAAATATTTTTTTACCCTTACACTTTAATCCGTACACCAAGACAACAAGACCCCTTGGTTTATTAATCTGCTTAATCTGTTTAGTAATTACTCTGCATATATTTCCAAATCAATATTTCTTATACTGAATGACCCTCAGGAGGCTTTGCAGGGACTAGCAGGGACTGTTTGGTGGAAGGGACAAACCTGCAGGACAAGAAGCAACCACTTAAGATGTGTTTGGTTGTTTCTGCATTACAAAGGTTGCTGTCAGACAGACAGTGAGATAACTGAGTTTCTTAAACATGCTCTGCTAACTGCATCAACACATGATGCTAACATAGCTTTGATAATTAACTTGTTTTAAGTTGACTCATTGAGGTCAGAGTACAGTACACTGGAATAAACTTAATCTAAACCATCTATAAACTGATGGATTGTTTGGAAAATGATCAGCAATAATGAATACAATCCAAGGTACGAAAACCATCACGTACAACCACTTAGTCCAAAAACAACCAATAAGTCATCGAAAAAACAATCTATGACAATTTTAATAATACATTGTTTAAGTAATTTATGAGAGAGTAAAATATCGAAAACTATTACAGTTTACAGCCTCATAAACGATCAATAGATTTGGTACGCTGTGTAGGAATGTCTCCCATCTAGCGGGGAAATTGTATTTTGCATTCAAACCACTAGCGCTCTCTAGCTCCTCGCTTTTTCAAATGCGCGTTGCAACTACGGTAGCCGTTATGTACCAAGAAGCTATGACAACATGTCTTCCAATTTTCGCTTTTTTGGCGACGAGGATTCCTTCTCCTGTGGCTCGGCATAAGTACGATCCTCCATTATGATCTAAAGTGCAGCGCAGGCTTTCAAATTTCCCAGGGCAGTGACAAGCGCCTCTCACTGATCTCCTTCTCCGTTTTCAGCTGGTTTCAGTCACGTGACGCTGGCTCTGAACGAAAACGCGTTGAGGCTAGTGCTTCATGTCCCTCTCAGCCATTATAGGTTTTCAAAATGGCGGAACGACATGGAAGCCTCCTTGGACTTGCCCGGCCGATGTAAATACAGATAAGAAACTCTTCGCTTAGGAGGATAAGTCAGATCATTGGCAGAGGTCATTTTACACCAATGAAGGACATATTTATGAATGAAGACATTGATTTTAGCTAATCAAATACTTAAAACACTACACAGTGTACCTTTAATAAATACAAATATTGATAATAAAACTTTAGTGGTGTTGTTTTTTGATTTATTATCACATTTTGAAATCGTTGTTTAAAATAGACAGACAGATAAATATTTGGCCTCCAGGGGAGTTTGACATGTACTGTTTGATGGATGTGGAAATTAGACCCAAGCCATCAATTAAGTGTAATCTGTCGATACATTTTACTGTAAATGTAACATTTAATTTTCAGTATCTGACGTTTACACTGTACCTTAAGTCCCTAAACATTTTTAATTTCCCCAGAGTTTAAGACTGAGTTTATTACTTTCTGGAACAGCATTTTGTTGCGAGGCAACATCAGACCCATGGTCTTGGCTGGCTGGAATGACACCAGGAAACAATTTCTGCCTTGTCTAACAGGAAGTAATTTGTTGAGATATTGTTAAGATGACAACAAGAGTCATGTACTGCCTGTAAAGGTCTGTTTTGTCTCACTGCTTTACTTACTTTTTAACGTGTGTTAAAAAATTGAGCCTGTGTGTGTGTGTGTGTGTAATGTGAGACACTTCACAACTGCATCCGTGTTATAATATTCAAGTCGAGTTTTCAAGCATCCCAAGCCCCTCAAAAATGAAATTGCGGAGCAGAAAAATAATCTTTACAAAAACACATTTGTACTAGGGCCCTAATAAAACACACTTGATAAAATAGTGAAAATGTGAAATGATCAATTATCTTATAGATATCGGGCCATGAGAAGCTGGGAATTATTGGTTATCGTGTCAACTGAAATAAATCCATATCCTGCATCCCTAATCCTTACTCCAAATAAAACACATGGACCAAATACTGTACGAGGAAAAAAAACAAACCTACCCATATTTATCAGCCAGCTCCTTGGCCTGTTTCTCCTGAACCTCCCGCTGGTCGGCCAGATCCGCCTTGTTTCCTATCAACACAATATCTGGATTCTCGCAGTAGGCATTGGCTTGTAGCTGGCCTGGGAATGAATTCAAATACACAACAGCAAACAAATGAGATTAAATGTAAAACAGAAATCTATGCACAGCACCAACTCGAGCACCAAGCATGCATTTGAAAATCTCACTGCACGCAATTGGATAACACTACGACCAATCACAACAATACACGGGGTGACCTATCCAGAGCCCCATATGCTTAGCTACCAGCGGAGCTAACTGGTAGATTAAACTGTCATCATCTGTTTAGCTCGCCTCTGGCCCGCCTATATCAAATACACCGATGTGATTGGTGCAGCTCGGCTACAAGGGCATAGTTAATGAGCATCATTACTCAATTCCAGAGTGACTTGCTGAGAAAATTGAAATTGTGCTCTCGCGAGAACTCTGGATTTCCAGGGTAATGTGCGACAGGTGTTTGGATAACAGAATTGAATGAAGAACAGAATTTGGATAAAGGAGAAAAAAATAGTTTTGCTGTAAAGTAACGGTTTATATTCATAAAGAAAGTGTAATGTTAACATACTCATCCAGTTTCTGACATTGAGGAAGCTCTGCTGGCTGGTGAGATCAAACATCAGCAGGAACCCCATGGCATCCCTGAAGAACGCCGTTGTCAGGCTGCGGAACCTGGAACACACAACAACAAAAAATTAACACCACAGCTGAGATTTGAAGTCAGAGCTGAAGTGTCTGAAGCTGCAGTCCCTCTGACAGTGCTGCGATTAAAAAATGTAATCTAATTAATTACATACTCTGTGATTAATTAATCGAAATTAATCGCATACATAATTAACGGTGCCTGAACCGATACTTTTTAAGAAAGTAAAAAAAGAAAAGAAAAAAAAAGGGTATTGAACAACAGTTGGTGACATTAAAGAACGGCTTGTTTATTGCTAAGGTCAAAATTAAATGATTTAATAATAATGTATAACAATAACAACGTATTTCACTAGTAAATTGCTGTTGAACGACAAAAAACAACAACCAGATAGGAAAAGGACATTTACAATAACTTCAAATGCACCACGAGACTGTAGTTTACCAGTTTCATTGAACGCACCGTCTGTGTTGTTTCTCCGACGGCAGCTGCAGATTGTTACATCCCGGTGTTGAATCCTCTACAGTAAAACACAGTCAAACTTTACACCGTTTAGAGTTAGCGGTCAGCATTTTAACCAGCAGTTTAATCCAGCTACTAGCTAGCGTTATTTTGACAGCCCTAATATATATATATATATATATATATATATATATATATCATATATATATATATATATATATGTTAATTTCGATTAATTAATCTGAGAAAAAATAACGCGTTAAAAAAATTAACGCAGATTAATCCATTTCATATTGACGTTTGCATACAGACGAAAATCTGGTGCCACTGATATGTCTGCGCTTCTCTCTGATGCTCTGAAACAGACGTTACAGGAAACACAAACCCTGCTGCATGTGACGCTAGTTAACACAATACTTAACAGCAGCTAGCGTTAGCCTACCGCTAGCTAGTTAACACAATACTCAACAGCAGCTAAAGTTAGCCTACCGCTAGCTAGTAGCTGGATTAAACACGGTTAAAATGCTGACCGCTAACGCTAAATGGTGTAAAGTTTGACTGTGTTTTACTGTAGAGGATTCAACACCGGAATGTAACAATCTGCAGCTGCCGTCGGAGAAACAACACAGACGGTGCGTTCAATGAAACTGGTATACTACAGCCTCGTGGTGCATTTGAAGTTATTGTAAATGTCCTTTTCCTATCTGGTTGTTGTTTTTGTCGTTCAACAGCAATTTACTAGTGAAATAAGTTATTGTTATTGTTATACATTATTATTAAATCATTTAATTTTGACCATATGGCCTTAGCAATAAACAAGCCGTTCTTTAATGTAACCAACTGTTGTTTAGTACCCTTTTTTTTTTTTTTTTTTTTTTTTTTACTTTCTTAAAAAGTATCGGTTCAGGGACCGTTAATTATGTATACGATTAATTTGGATTAATTAATCACAGAGTATGTAATTAATTAGATTACATTTTTTAATCGATTGACAGCCCTAATTATATATACACACTGTATATATATATACTGTATATGATATATATATTATATATACTGTATATGATATAATCTACGAATATGCAAATATTGCTCATTTCAAAAGTATAACTACTGAACACACAAAATGTACCAAGGGTAAATATTGTGTGCGGTCGTTTGTATCCACAACAGTTAGTAATGTATGTTCTGTGGCCTGCTGGGCTTTTGGGTGTGACCAGCAAGGAGCATGACTCTGTGTAAACATTACTTACATTTGGCAAATATGTAATATGCAAACAATCAGGATCAAGCAGAAGATATTAGGGTGTTTCCACAGTAAACAGTCTGACGAGCTGATCACACAGGTCAGGTGGAACAATGACTGGGTCAGAGGATCATGAATATCAGCTTATTAGAATAGGAATTTGTTCCGTTACACTGAGCTGAAGAAATGATGTTAAAATGATGTAACTAACACTGACTCATCCTGCAGTGAGTCATCATCAGGCCTTTATAAACAGATTCAAAAGAACGAGGCCAGTTTCAATTAAAGAACATACACACTCACGCATGTATGATTGACACCCAAGGACACACATAAAGATACTGATCTGTTGTTTCCCCCTCGAACCATTCAGTGTGATTATACATGCTCGATTTCAGCAATGATCTTTATCGTTTTAAAGCTATAGTGCCTAGTTTCTGTCGCCCCCATGAGGAATTGTTAGTAATGACAACAACACTGTCGGCGCATCCACATGATACAAGCCTTCAGTGATCGCGCATGCGCCCCCACCCCTCCTCCACGCAGTTGCAAATACCCAAGAAGGACACGGAGGATTAAAAAAAAACATGATGAACTCTTCAGAAGAGGTTATTATCTTCACCCAAGCTTCTGCGCGGGAGAGTTACCGGACGCCACAATCTTCTGAACATAGCCATACTGAGAAATACAGAGAGAGTTGTGGAGCGGATAGTCTTAATTAGCTTTGTAGCAACTCATTTGGCAATGGCTTGAATGTAACGGACGTTCATTAATATCAAAAAGTTTACGCACTAAATCTTTAATCTTTGACCATAACTGTCAACTGCAGTGACTGCCGCCTGGTAACAACAATTAATAAACATTAAATCATGTTGACTGTAAGTTAGACTGCAAATGTTACATTCTGCTGCATGACAAAACAATCTAAACCCATTGAGGACTTATTTCCCTCATTGAGGTGGAAAGTTTATGACCGGCAGACACATGAACATGATGAGATGTTCCTCTTGGACAAAAGGAATGCTGGATGCAGCTGTCGCCGTGGTCCTGCTCCGCGCCCTGCTACACCATGAACTACTACAAATACTATTTACAGTCATAGTTTCATTATCTTTATTGTGACTATTATTGCCACTGTTCATCACACCCCCAACTGGCACCGTCAGACACCGCCTACAAAGTTTTTCCTCGCCACTGGAAATGCTTGCTCTTGGGGGAATTACTGGAATTGTTGGGTCTTTGTAAATTATAGAGTGTGGTCTAGACCTACTCTATCTGTAAAGTGTCTTGTGATAACTCTGATTTGATACTATAAAAAAAATTTGAATTGGATGGCTGGACATATCTGCAGAAGACTGCCAGGAAAGGCCAAGAAGGTCGACAAGCACTGCTGTATATCTATATCTGTCGCTGTACTATTAGGTTTGTCACTATTTCGATTTGAAATCTAAAATAGATCAAAATGAGCTTTCGATTTTCACAATCAAAATGCGACATCAATGGTGCATGTAATTGCACTTTGTTAATTTTGAGAAACTCAAAACTTTTGTTGGAACGTACCCTTCTGCCATCTAGTAGCTCTTATTGTGGCATTGCTGTCAATGCTGAAAAGAAAATTGTTTTAATCCAAAACTGAATGGGATTGTGACCTTAAAATCGAAAGTAAAATCAAATCGTGGATGGACAACTATGAGCAGATTTTGGAAAAGTGGACTCAGTATAGAGAAACGTGCCTAACCAAAAACTAAACTGTAAACTGTAATTGTCCTGATGGAAGAAAAGAGGCAGTCTAATGTGATGGACAGCCTACCTCTCCTGTCCAGCTGTGTCCCAGAGCTGAAGGTGAACCTTGAAGGTTTTCCCCGTGGTTGCCCCATTGGGGTTGGACGCTGTGTACACCTGAGGAAAAAGAAACAAAACTAGTTTTTATCCATCGGATACAATAAATGTGTGGTGATCTGTTTCGACGACAGCAAACTACAGTCTCCAGAATGCAACACCTCTATATTGTAATTATGACCTTTAAGAAGGTAGGATCTATTGCAGTTCTAGGTATTTGTTTGAACTAAGAGGGCCTGATACAGGGGAGACTTAGTGTAAAAAAAAATATATTGTTGAAGAGAAAAATGAAAGGAAATGTGTTGTGTAGGCAGCTACAGACATTCACTAGGCCCTTGCCTCTAGTTGTAGACGACATTCCCTCAAAAACATAATTAAAATGCAAAAAAAAAGACAACCACCTATTCATTTTAATGACCCCTGTGTTGCCGACGTAGAGGCATGATCCTAGCTCAACTTTATCTGGCAACACACTATGTTGACAGATCAAATATGTGCTGAAAATACTCCGTCTGAACTTTGTTCGCGGAAAAACGTCCTACTTGCTGGGTAGCAAACGCTTACTAGCCAGCTATCTGCAGATATCATGCAACGCAAACAGCAGGAGCAGAGAATCAGTGTGCAGACTGCAGCCTATACACACTGCATCCATTCAAAATGAATGGAAAGGCATGCGTTTTCTGACGAACGCCTAAGTGTGTGTGAACGCAGCCTAAGGCCCTGTTCACACCTGGCATTAACACGTGTCTTGGGCGACACGATCCTAAGTGGACATTCCTACGTACAGGTGTGAATGCACATGGGTTGGAAATTAACTTTTTTGTCCACCTGCCACTGTGGCTGGTGGATTCCAACATCTAGCAGCCGCTTCATAGATTCCCAGTGTTGTTTTTTTTTGGGCTGGTGAGTGAAGCAAATCTAGCAGCCACGTGCATATTTTTTCCCACATTTGGCTGGTGTTAATTTCCAGCCCTGGACTGCATCCAAGACACATTGAGGATTCATTGGCCGCATTTTCACATTATATTAAAATCTGATCACAGATCACCAAAGACGCAAGGTAATGCCAGGTGTAAACAGTGATCTGATCTGGACGGTGATCCTGACTCTGTAGTTATGATGACATTCCTGTGTGCTGCAGCTTGATGGGTTTGTGTCTCTGCAGGAAGCCTCTGACGTCATTCACACCCCTCACTCTCCCAGATGAGACACTCTTTTTTTATTTAAAGCTGTGTTTACACCGATCACGCTGAGAGCAATTGGATTAATTCTGCAGGGCTTTTAGTTCCGTTTTCCAGATGATAACTGACTTTTACGTCTGGTGGAAAATGATGACCCTTCTGACAGTGTGAGTCCTTTATAGTGGAACGTGTGGTGCAGTTTGCTTGAAGGTTGAAGATTGCTGGGTTTGGACATTGAGTTCAGCGTAAATTCTTTCAGGAAGACTTCTAAACTTCATCCACCTCTCTCTCTTCCTAAACTGACCAGCTGTTTCGAGGCGTTCACTCCTCAGTTAAACCAACCAGAATTGGCCATGAATTTCACGAGCCAATCACAGCATGACATCCCTGCTTTAAATCTGTTCTCTCTGCTGGCAAAGCATGCAACCCTCCTCCTCCCCTTCCACCTCCAGTCATCGTCACCCATGGCACCCTGGGTCCTCCTCCGGCAGACCGCTCCTGTCGGCTCCTTCGGTCCGGTCTTCGGGCTCCTTCACCACCACCACCACCAGTGTCTAGACTCCATCAGGGGGGATATGTCTTGGTTTCTCTACCCCATTAAAAATAAAATGTTATAATGATGGAGTCTTATCACCAAAGACTCTGTACATTTCACATTATGTATATGTACAAATAAACCTTTGCATATCTGCAAGAAAGTCTCTCCTGATTGAAATGCCACAGCTGCCCATTTTTACATACCTTTCTGTGCTGAATATAATCACATTTTCCAAAATATGCCATTTTGTTTTTATTATTTAATGAAATGAAACAAACTTCTCATATGCATCAGTGTTTAATGTCTTCACACAAAACAGCTGTACAAAAATAATAAAATAAATATAAAGCTAACAACATTAGGTATTCCATCAATGAATAAGTTAACACACTCTGCAATAGTCCCACTGACTATTTGGTGTCAGTCAAAATCCAAGTTTAATACCCAGCCCACATTAAAAAAGGGCATTTCGTAATATGGCAACTTATTTTAGGATGATTCAATGATATATTTCCAAGATGTTTGTGGTCTTTTTAAAGCTAAATAATCCTGTCAAACACCATGTAACTTGTAAGATATTCAATCGGTTTTTCTTTTTTTCAAGAAACAAGTTTTAAGAGGACTGGATTGCATGGCTGTCACGCCAACAACCACAATGCCAAAGAAAAAGAGACAGAAACAAAACTGCAAATTTACTGCATAAACTATATAATAACAATACGAACTGGAAAATTTAAACTTACGGCTGACATTTAAAAAAAGAGAAGCAATTTAAAAATGATTACTGATTCTGCTTGCCTCAGATCCTCAGGGTGTTCCAGTTGCCAAAACACTGCACAGCAATTGTTTGCAATACTCGCAGATAAGACTTTTCATACTCTACACAATTACAATATACAATTATTTTATCTTTTTCTACAGCCTTCACATTAACCCTCCAGGAATGTGCATGTACGATATTTGTTTGGCCAAAGCACCTTGCGTTGCAGCAGAAGTTAAACCTGATTAGGGCTGGGCAATATATGGATATTATATCGATATCGTGATATGAGACTAGATATCGTCTTAGATTTTGGATATCGTACTATCGTAATATGGCATATGTGTTGTCTTTTACTGGTTTTAAAGGCAGCATTACAGTAAAGTGATGTCATTTTCTGAACTTACCAGACTGTTGTAACTGTTCTATTATTTGCCTTTACCCACTTAGTCATATCCATATTGCTGATGATTATTTATCAAAAATCTCATTGTGTAAATATTTTGTGAAAGCACCAATAGTCAACACTACAATATTGTTGCGGTATCGATATCGAGGTATTTGGTCAAAAATATTGTGATATTTGATTTTCTCCATATCGTTCAGCCCTAAACCTGATTTCAACTTTTTTGCTAGATGAGCCTGCGTTGTCACCTCCACTGTGTCGCCAGACTGGCTCCATTCGAATGAATGAGAGGGCTGCGTTCACACAGGGCTTAAGTCAGTCTGAAACACGTTCTTAGGAACAGCCAGCCTCAGATCCTAGGCGAGCAGCAATAATTAAAACATAAATCTGAAAACAACTCCTAACTGACTAGTAACCAGTGAGGTGTGGCCAGGACAGAGCTGATGTGATCTTGTCGTGTTGAATTGATGAAAAGCTGAGCAGCTTGTACCAAACGCAATAATTTAAACATAGATATAAAATCGTGTTGATTTGAGTCAGTTCAATGCGCGACTATGTAAGGTCTGCTGAATTGCAAGATAACGTTAAGTGCAAATACATTGGCATGTAAAGCCCAGCAGAACAAATGAAGTGTGAACTGGTTCTCATATTCAGCCGTTTTCTCAGAAAACAGAAGAGACGGACATATTCTCTATATTCAGCTCAGTTTACAGCAGCACGAGATTTGGCTACTGACAGCATTGAGCTACAGCTGTGATCACACGTCTGCTTCTGTTTGACTCTTGACTCCTGAACACGGGGTGTGATCTTGGCACACGCACACGCACACACACACACACACACACACACACACGCACAAGAAGTGAGGAACAATAATCAATCCTATGAGTCATCCAGAGCGGTGGGATCAAAGCAGCATTGTCAGTATTTCCGACGTGCGAAGGCAGAATAGCATCAGGGTGACCAAGGCGAGCCTCACCCACTCTCTGATTCAAATAACCGCATCTAACATTTGGACATCTCCATGTATTTACCCTGAAGAACAGTGCCTGAAGTGGACCAAAAAAGCTGCCCGTACACTAATTCAGCAGTTCCACGACATGTGTCTTGGATATATTTATATTCAGGTAATTCAGAAAAATTTGCCAAATCTTCTCTGCCAATGCCAAACAGCCTATTCTGCCATTAACTCGTTTGGTGTTTGCCGGATTGGATGATTGAACTTTGAAGAAACAAGACAATTGGCAATCTAACAATTGATTCATTTCACAAAGAGGAGCCTCAGTAGTGTGTGGAAGAACCATACACAGCCACAACAGCCTGGCACCTCCTCCTCATGCTGGTCACCAGCCTGGTCACACACTGCTGTGGGATGGCATCCCATTCTTCAACCAGCATTTGTCGCAAGTCAGCCAACGTGGTTGTGTTGGTCACTCTGGCACGAACAGCACGCCCAAGCTGATCCCACAAGTGTTGAATGGGGTTGAGGTTAGGACTGCTGGCAGGCCATTCCATCCTCTCCACTCCCACATTCTGGAGGTAGTTTCTGATAAACCCCGCCCTGTTGGGGCGAACGTTGTCATCTTGGAGGATAGAGTTCGGTCCCAGACTGTGGAGATATGGGATTGCCACTGGTTGCAGAATCTCATCTCTAAATCAGGCACGTGATTGGCAGCACCTGGGGGTACCAGAGGCTCAAAACAAGTGTCAATAGCAACAGCAAAATAACCTGTTTGGCAATGGCGGAGAAGATTTGGCAAAGTTTTCATGGGTGCAACCCAGATACTCAGCGCTGCTGCTCATCCCACAAATGCATTTTCCTTACAAATGGGGCACCATTTGAAAGGGAACTAAACAGGCTTTCCAACGGTATAAGATTTATTGCCAAAAAGTCTGTTTTAAAGCTAGACTTGAGATATTGATACCATATGAAACTACACGATCTAGGGCAGTGATTTTCAACCACTGTGCCGCGGCACACTAGCGTGCCGTGAGAGATCGTCCTGTGTGCCGTGGGAAATTATCAGATTTTACTTAATTTAGCCAACACATTTTTTGGATTGAGTTACTGCAAATAATTTGCCTTTGTTGCGCATCTGTGCCTGCAATGTGATGACTGGCAGATAAATTAAATACTATTCTGTGTCAGTAGGTGGCAGTATAGCTCAATAATGACCTTGTTGATTTAAGACAATAGAATTACTGCCACCTGGTGGCAGTGACAGGATGTAAGCAGTAGGGCCGAGATCATCGATGTAAGCCTGCAATAGCGATGGATACATTTAAAAAAAAAAAGAGGAAAAATCCAGATTCTGATCTCATTAGGCTACAATGTGTCATTTTGTAACATTTTTGGTTGGTGGTGTGCTGCGGGATTTTTTTTTATGTAAAAAATGTGCCGTGGCTCAAAAAAGGTTGAAAAACACTGATCTAGGGAATCCATGTCATGCTAAATAACGCTCCAAAGTTCACCAAAGTGAAATTTTGGCGAGGGAAAAACTGATATGGCCATTTTTACAGATGTATGGCTTTAGGTATACCGTCTCTGCACCACAGCCTCTGCACTAAAGAAAGCAACAACAAAAAAAATTGTTGACTGCTGTAGTGTGTTCATGTTGAATAAAAAGTACATTCACGTAACCGCTTTGGGATCAATTCTTAATGTAAACATAATGTACCAGGTTAGAGGGTTCATTTTACACTTTACAGCAATAGTTCTCTGAGAATCTCTTTCATATCCACGAAAAATGGGTATTGTAACTGAAATATCCCTAATAGAATTGATATTGAATTGAATCAAATTGAGTCGCCAATCAAATCGTATCGTAAGAAAATCAGTGGCGATACCCATACCCACAGTGCAACTGTTTTTGGGTGTGCTATGCTACTGGCGGCTTATGTAGCCACGAGCCACTAGCTACAGAGGAATGGGAAGCTCACTACTTTATAACTCCACTCAATTTATCAGTAACACAGCTCTCTATTAAGCAGCATTTTAACCTCTAACCCAGTGGTTTCCCGTCCTAGCAGTCAGGCCCCGAGGGAGTCGCAAAATAAATCTAAGGCGTCACAAAATATGAGAAGGAATATCTATATATAAAGAATATATGTTTAATGTATCACCTTTCTATTTCTTTTGGGGAATTTTCTCTACCTTTTGCTTTTTTTCCCCTTGTGAATTAATGGATGCTTTCACTTCTACAGTTCTCAGGCCAAGAAAGTTTGGGAACCATTGCTCTAACCAATGATTGTTCACGACAGCATCACTGGTGGAGGCAAATAACTACAGGTTTTTCCAAGTTATCAAACTGGAGTAGCAAATAGGGAAATCAAAACATATACGTATATGATGATTTCCTTTATTTGTCAATGTAATAATACCACAGCAATCATGATGTTAGAAACTCGCTAGTTAACCTAAGCCAGCTTTTTACAGATCATGTATCCCGAGCTAATGGTGGATCTGACCCAGGTTTGATCTCCCTGTACACGTTAATATAATGATTGTGACTCAGCTCAGCGGCCGCTGTGGGAGAAAAGCAGTAGAAAATCCAGACCTGACCCAGTGTTTGTTCTTTGATAAGTAAAGCCCAAAGAAAATGCCTGGATTACCAGCGTGTAAGGTGAGCGTGTGGAGGTTGGCATATTGGTAAAACTGACGTCTAGTTGAGCTGAATCTTAAGATGAAGTAGCCTTTATTCAAAACTAGAAGCAGAAATATCTGAAACCTACCAGAAGCATGCACATGCATACATTTCCCTGCTTTTGTTCTTAAAAAGTGATTAACATGATATGGAACTCACCACTCTCTTTTCCCTGAAGTCGATGCCGACTGTGGTGATGAACTTGGGGTTGAACTTGTTGTCTGTGTATCGGTACAAGAAGGTGGTCTTCCCTACGCCAGAGTCCCCCAGGGCAAGGAGCTTTATAAGGTAGTCATAATCCCCATCAGTCATAGTGATGCCCGCAAAAGAACTGTGGAAACAGACAGAGAGGCATGTTAACATACAGTTAAAGTTATCACTAACACTGGCATTCTGGCTGTTAAAAAAAGAAGAAATGAAACAAACACTGACCGGGTTTGAGAAGTTAATACAAGCCGATGAATAGAAAGCGTACACAGTAATAGGAAGGAGATGGTGTGTGCTGTTATTTCAGACTGTGCTGTTATTTCAGACGGAAGTGTGGTCAGAGGGTCACACTGACCAGAACATGACTTTCTGGGAAAATGGTAACTGTGTGTGTGTGTGTGTGTGTGTGTGTGTACATTATTGAAGAAAGTTTAAGAACCACTGATCTAGTGAGTTGTAGTCTGGGGTCAGTTCGCCCCATGGCTAAATGTGGTATATTTAGAGAGAGGATCACAAGACTCTACAGTAATTTACTCAGCTGAGAGGAAGCATATATAACACTCTGCTTTATTACAGTGAGGCCAGTGATTAACCAGGAGCTCTGATCTCCTCACAATAACCTCACTGTACGTCAGACAGTACAGTGAGAATCAGAGTGACACTATTCACCAACCTCACTGAAGCAAAGATAGTACTGCAGTATATTTAATCATACGTTTGTACAAATAGCAGCTATTTCCAGACATTAAAGTCCCAGCGAAACGGAAGTTGGAGCGTCTTAAGCATCTGTACTCCGACCTATTTCATAGTGAAATGGAATATTTAAGCGGTAAATCCAATCCTTCGCATTTGATTGGACCGCTAAAAAGTGGACAGTTTATAGTTTAGCCCAGTACGGACTGGAGCTACCATAGGGAGCGAGCTAGTGAGGACTGTTTGGCAATGGCTCCACATATACTTCCCTAAACTGCTGTTGCTGTTCGATCAGAAGAAGGATGAAAGATAAAAGGGAAAAGTTGCTGATTTTCAAAAGGCTCTGTCACTGCAGCGCCGGGAGAACACGAAGATAAACGGCGTCTCCCTCCATGCCGCCAGCATGTGTCTATGAGTTCCTCATCAGGACCGAGAAATCAACTTGCCCGTCTCCTGCCTAGCCTGATAACCTCTAGCCGACTCTGTTAGCGTGGGCTAGCTAGCCAGCTGGCTCAAGTTTTCAAACGTAGACAGCAGAGTAAACCCAGAGGAAAAGGTGGAGAAGATGAGCTCAAGCTGGCAAGACCATCTCTGCAGCCATCTCATGACCATGAGTCGCTCATCAGGAAATGGCAATCAACTGCTGCTGATGCTGCTAGCCCTGGCCCATCCAGGTTTTTATTGTTAATTGTAAACATCAGGAGTTGTACCTCGTATGATTCCAGATGGTTAAGATGTCCTAAAAATGACCATTGCACCGAGGAAACCCCTCTTGGAATTAGATAACAACATGGACTTTCCTCCGGCACCATTAGTGGTGAAGCAAAAGAGTTCCTTCATTTTTCCATAAATGCTACAATACTGTTTTCTGGTATGTCATGAGCAATAGCAGCCACAGACCTGTGGTCTCTCTGCAGCTCTTTGGCAATTTCTCCTGATTGTAGTGGAAGTACTCTCAAAAAGAATGACATCAGAGCTGGCAAATGCTACGCAATGTTGTTGTGTGGGAACATACTATTCAGGTGAAAATAAGTGTAAACCAATCTACTCATTAAATTATTTAGGGAAAAATGATATATACAGGGGTTGAAAAAAATTCCTGAGCCTGAATTTTTTTTGCACAAACTTCAATGGCACCATTTATTTTAAAGTATTACGGCTGTATGTTAAAATTGTAACTGAAATACGTAAATAATGTAATGTAATAAATAAAAGGCAGAGTAATGGTAAAAAAACACTGCCTTTTTATTAAGCTCTAGAAAAGAGTTATAACTCAGGTTTCCTTTATTTGTCGAGACACTTCAACACCACATGACAGTAAACTGGTAAATTTTATTTTTTCTTTCTTCCCTTGCTCTCACACATTTAACATCCATCAGTCGTGGCGTCGGTGAAGCCCTCTGAAGGTGTGAGGCTGGGCGTAAGACAAGGGGGAGGGGTCATTGGTGGGAAAGCAGGAATGTTTGTAGCGTGATCAGTCGGTCAGTCATAATTCCCTGAGGGCGAACCAGTTAACAGCAGCTCGGTCAGCTGACGGCAGAGAACAGTCACCATGATAACGAACAACAAAACAGAACAAAATAGGATGTATTTAAAAATGTTCATTATTCCTTTGGTATTCCTTTGAGAGGCCAACAGAGTATTGGCTGACATATATACTGACTTAAATTTTATACTGATAAACTTGATATTTTGCTGATTTAAATCCAGCTCTGTGTTATGGCAGTGTTAGCATTGTGTTTAGATGAACAATGTTTTGTTTGTTTGCCCACACAAAGATGACACAGAGCTGGATTGAAATCGACAAAGTATCCCTTTAATATACACAGTTGCCAGTTTACTACAGCCAGCTAAAACTTATGCAGTCTAATACAGCAGCCCAGCAATAAATCCTACTGCTTATAATGTTCAGTTTTTGTTTTGAAGTTGTTGATTCAACTTTAGAGTCATTTTGGACGCTGTCGTTTGTGCTGTGGAACTGTATTGCCTTAAAAGAGAAGTGTTTCTAATATTTAGCCTACCCTCATTCATATACATAACTGGTTAAGCTGTATTAGGCTGTTAAATTAGACTGCATTATTTTTCAACTAGGCATACCTTATAAAGTGGCAACTGAGTGAATACCTAATAACAGAAATATATACCAACTAATAGAAAAAATGGTTCACAGCTTTGCAACAATCAGGTTGTGGAGAAAAGCTTTTCTCTGGTGTCTGCTAAACCTATCTTCCTTTGACACACTGAGCTTCTCTCTCCTCTCTCTTTCCATTTGTGTGCATCCATGTCCCCGAAATGCTTGTTACTAACCTAGCTCTGGGGAGCTTATTCCCCAGAGTCCTTATGGGTTTTTTCCACCCAGCATGTTTCCTTGGATTAAGGTGGCACCAAAGTCATGGTTGCAGCTGTCACCGTGGTCCTGCTGCACGCCCTGCTATGCCCTGTTACACGCTGCTATGCTCTGTGGTGCCCTGCAGTGCCCTGCTACGCCCTGCTACGTCCTGCTATGCCCTGCTATGCCATGAACTACTACAACTACTATTTCTAGTCATAGTTTCATTATGTTTATTGTGACTATTATTGCCACTGTTCATCACACCCCCATCCGGCACCTTCAGACACCGCCTACCAAGAGCCTTGGTCTGTCCGAGGTTTCTCCCTAAAAGGGAGTTTTTCCTCGCCACTGTCGCACTAAATGCTTGCTCTTGGGGGAAATCACTGGAATTGTTGGGTCTTTGTAAATTATAGAGTGTGGTCTAGACCTTCTCTATCTGTAAAGTGTCTTGAGATAACTCGTTTTGATTTGATATTATAAATACAATTTTATTAAATTGAATAACAAGCAAGAACAAAAGCATAAACCACACAGAGACCTTCAAAATGTATGAGCTATCACACACAATAGGACAAAGGGGAAACAAACAGAAAGGAAGAAAAAACTAGAGTTAACCCGTTGCAGTTTCATGCCTAAACCGACCAGTCAAGTTGCAGATAACATCCATGTCTGCGCCGACTCAAATAATAATAATAAATGTAGTAAAGACTTAATTTAGACATTAAAGACATTATTTATGTATGTATGTATGCTGCACAGAGAATAGATGACTTGAGAGTTTGTACGGGGACACATCATCAGCATCACTATCAGAACATCTATCTGCTCTTCCTCCTCTGTTATCTTTTACATTGTGAGGTAAAAACAGATGGCACTGCCTGTTTTTGTGTGTTTGTGTGTTTGTGTCTCTGGCTATATGGTATAAATACTCCTGTGTGTCCACTGTGCAAAGCAGATCTTTTTGTTCATTACTCTTTTGTATTAAATATTGGCAATTTTAGATGCATAACACATGACAAACGTTGCTACTGTATACTTCCACACTACCACTTAAATGCAGGACTTGCACTTGTAATTGAGTAATTGCACTAGTGGTATTGAAACCTTTCAGAAAAGGACCAGCAGATTTCTTTCATCGAGAAATTAAACTCAAGAAATTAAGCAGCATCCTCGTCAATATCTGCATCTTTGTGGTGTCACTGACTGACCTCGGAGCTTCAGAACACGGATTGAGAGCACAATAAATACATGACAGCAAGGCAAATTACCTGAGTTTTCTACAGAAAGTACAAGCAAACCGGACTAATGCCATGCGTCCACTGTATGTTTTGGTTCGCCACGGCAATGCCGTGTAAAACTGCTGGGACATCATCTTCAACGCGACACTCGCTGACTCCTTTCCCTTTCACTGGCAACCGAACAGAGGATCGCCTGCACTTCGCATTGCATGGAACCTCGACCGAGGTGGTAAAAAAAAAAAAAAGAAGTACCAGGTGCTATCCCCAGCCTTTGCTAATGGAAAACCAAAAAAGAGGGAGTCATGTTGAGCCGTCCCATGCAGTGAAAAAGCGGCATGAGAGTCTAAATCCTGCTAGCTCTATTGTGTGCTCTAGTGTGTACTTGGGCATGCTAATATGCTCACAATGACAATGCTAACATGCTGATGTTTAGTGGGTATAATCAGGGTGCAATGTTTGAAAAAAAAAAACAGAGAAGGGGATGTTTTTTGATCATGCACAACAAAACATGCACAAATTAAATTCCCCTTCCAATACCATGGATACAGTGTCGGCCGGCCATGCCAAAACACTTATTTATGAACTTCAGTATTTAATGGAAAATATCAAAATGAAATAGCACAACGTGGTGTCAACATAAAACACATTGCATTCAAGCCGGGGAGCGGAATTCACTTTGTGGCGAAAACAAAAGACTTTCACCCAGGAAACACTCGTTCGTTCCTCCTTTTTTAAATGGTCTTTAGTAACAGTCGTCTGTAACTTCAGGGATATAATAGATGCTCCACAAGGCCTGATAATCATCAGCATATCCATCTTGTGTTGTGGTGTTGCTTTTACAATCAACAGGTTAAATTCCACACTGAAGTGCTGCATGAATCAGTTCCAACACCAGAGGAGTGTACAGCCCCACAGAGAAGCATGAATCCACCTGACAGACCTGAGTGCAATTTCCAGTGCTGTGCTGCTCTAAACACACTTAGATTTATTGCACACTGTGCAATCAGTCTGAAAAGCTGAGCAAGAAGAAGAAATGTGCAATTTGTTTGAAGTTCTACAGCACGTTTGAGGCAATTGTGTATAAATATGACTCCATTATGAGACGGGGAATTCAAACGTACTGACCTTAGTTAAACGGCTTCTACTGCTTAGATAATGTCAAAGACTGGATTAACTCTTAATTGTTTTATTTCATTTTGACAGAGGTCCTGACCAACGGTCCTACACACTTTTCAAAACAAAGACAGCCTTGACTCATTGGCCACCGCTGTTATTGTTGACTGAGGGTTGAGTCTGGAGAAACATGTTAGTATAGTAAAATGTGACTGCATAGGTGGGTTCACAACGTGCGTACACTCTGTATAACTACCCTAGTCATGAAGGAGTCCACACTTCATACTGATGTCCATATTCATCTTTATTCCTTATAGAAGTATGATGGAACACCGTGAAAACGTGTTCGCCTGGTAGACCAGCAGTAGAATAAAACTTATAGGAGCTAACAGTTCGCTATTCGATATGTATCTTGTAGCTTACCAAAATAAAAGTCGTTCGTACAGACTACTCAGTTTAACTCATAAAGAACCCGAAATTCAGTGAACAATGTTTTCTAATAATGTATAAAACTGAAACCACCTAGCAATCGTACAGATCGCTTATATTAATTTTCGGTGTTGTCATGGCAACAACTATACACTTTCCGGCGTCAGCTACACTCTGCTCAACACTCTGATGAGTGTAGAGGGTGTTGTGTGTTTCGGGTTCATTAGATCGTTATACATAATGCACTCTTGATCCTTTTAATTAAATCAATAAATAATTCATATCATTCAAATATGTTTTTATCCAAATCCAAGTCAGACTTCCAAATTAAATGTATTCTCTCTAAGTATAGATGGTTCTGGGCAAACTGTGTCTCCGTTGTAGAGTTTATAGCCCCAAAACAACATGTTAGTTTTCACAGAGGCAAAGGGAGGAAAACACATTTTTCGAAGGATTTTAAAGAGAGTCCACCAACGAGAGATCAAATAAAGGTTTCAACGTAATCAGTCAAATGTCTCTATGTTTGAAGTTCTTAAATGTAACAGCACTGGTTTATACAGAGAAACATCCCAGGAAAAGCTACCAATAGATATTTTAAGGATTTTCATCCTACCACTAAAACAGCAGGGGTATGATGACAGCTTGGCCTTTTCTGTGTTAATTATTGATCGACACCGACAGGATTAATCTGTCTCTTCTCACTGAAATGCTCACTGCGGTTTGAAGTAGCTCACAAAAGAGGAGTCACGAATCACAAAGATTAGATTGTTGTAAATTGAGCACCATGTCTTTCAATGCAAATATTGAGGAGAAAAACAAAGGATGATTTGAAGGATTATAGGAAAAAGAAATGACAGAGAGGTGGTTTGACTTTAGACGGTGGGCGGAGACATTTAAATGGTACAACCTGGCTTTGATTCTCATGACCAAAACTTCTCTACAGGTGGAGGTGGAAGTTTTCATTTGAGAAAGTTTCTTCTTGCAACCAAATCCTAAACCTGTGTAACCTGGGACCCCGCTACATCAGTTACAGTATTGAAACCTAAAAATTAGGCCAACATCTAAACTTGCTGAAGAGGTTCAAGTATGACATCTCTAATCATTGTTAAATGATCCATTCTTGAGTGAAAAATATAATCTAGACATTGCTTATGTTAAAAACAATAATGGCAAAGTTACAATCCTACAGATTTCAGACTTTTTTATAATACAGGTCCCAGAATTCTGCTAGAATTACGTTAAGGCCATTTGAATCACGCAGTGGTATAGCGGACTACGCCACTAACACTGAAATATACTATGTGTAAGGGATAATGTCCGACTTGGTGTCCATTAACAGGAATTAATGGACGACGGGGGGCCAGAACCTTCAGACTGGACTCCGGAGGGTCTATTGGTAAATGTTGCCTAAACTTATGCAGTGTAAAAAAAGAACCTTGCCTGATTATAATAGTCTAAAATAGACAATTATACTATTCTGAAACTATCTGAACAGAGGATGAGGTATGATCCTCTCAAACTGTTTAAAGACATTTGTTTTTCAAAATTCAATTATATATTAAAGGTCAGCAGACATTTGTCAGAGACCTTTATGTCTGACCTCTGAATCCACTTAAACAGGTCAGACAACTGATTTGTTTTCCGATCTGTTCTGTGGACTCTGCTCAGGGCCTTTGCTTTGTTTTCCAATCTATTCTCCAGAGTCAGCGATCAATAACTGCTAACATGGATGAAGATTGACCCTTGATTACCCAATTTGTCCAGACGTTCTCCAGGTTCGCCCCTTTAGATTGTCCGAAACCTTTTAGCATTTCAGACCCGCTTAGCAAAAAAGTGAGGCACATTTGAGACGACAAAGCCGAAAAATCAATGAATGACTGAATCTAAACAGCAGCTGGGTGGCCTGCAATTACTACTACTATTACATATAGCTATTCTTATAGGGACATGAATAAGCAGTCCTCTGCATGTGCAAACAAATAAGGTTTTATCCACAGAGGGTCTGCATTCTCTCTTGTATGTTACACTGGTGGGACCACAGAGCCATGAATCCAGCGGCTTCTGGACTAAAAACCAGATCCAACCTGTTCTCATCCCCAACTCGTCAAATACTGACGCTTTCCGTGGCTCTCAGCGTCAGATTCCGGCGCAAAAGGTGTCCTTTAGCGTCTGTATGGGACACCAGTCATAGCAGCTGCAGCTCGACCGCGGCACTGTAAGATAAGAGCAACATAAGCGCGACAATGGTAGTGAGTAGTATTAAAGACCAAAAATCCGCGTAAGAAGGTTGTGGTGGTGGATGGGTCAAACAACACAGGACTTTCACCCAGTAGACCGGGGGTTGTTTTCCGTTCTTGTCGCGCATGCCACTTAAAACGTACATTATTCAACCCCACCCATAATCGTTCCCTAACCAAGTGGTTTTACCCTGCACGTTGAAAAATGACGCGAAGGGTTCCGACCCAGAGCATCAAAAAGTGACGCCAAGGGTCCCGACCAAGTGCACTGAAAAATGATGCCAAAGGGGTACCCAGAGCGTCAAAATCGCAGCAGATGGGATTACAATGTAATTAGTTGAAAGCACCCTGCGTTTAAGGAGAAGAATTTTTGCGTCAGTATCTAGCACCAAAGGCACCTGACCAAGCGTCGGTTTTTGACAAGCTGGGAGTGAGACTGTGTTGCCAGATCAGAATGTGACACACTCAACTCAGGTGTAAGGTATCTATTTATTTATCCATTTGTGAGTCCCACCAGGGCTTCCTGGATGCCTCCCTAATCCCACAGCAGGTGGTGAGCTAACATCTGTATAGACAGCGCACACAGCTGGATCTGAAAGGTCAGCGCGGATGTAGGAATACTGAGTGGCAGAAGAGGATGGAGTAGGAGATCAAGTAACAAGGGTTGGGCCTGTACTGCAGGTCTAGAGCAAGGCACTAACATTGGCAGGCCCCTAGTTCATATCTGTAGTTCCTTGGGAGATTATGAAAACGTGGCAGGAGAGAGGAATAACCATTTATCAATGCACACAACAATCAGCCGTTAAGTGAGAAGAGAGTAGTGTTGGTTGTTAGTTCTAGTCATAGACTTAAACGTATTGGACAAGTTTATATTTTGACCTGATAGTGGCGCTAGAAGAATAGTTAAAGGATCAACAAATTTATTACAATTCATCCTGAGGGGAACATGAACATCTTTACCACATGCCATGGAAATCCATCCAATGGTTGTCAAGACATTTCCCTCAAAATCATAAATGTCAACCTCATGGTGACGGCAGAGGAAAAGTCAGAAGGAATCATCCTCTGGGGACCATGAATGTCTGTACACAGTTCGGGGCGATGCATCTAGTAGTTTGTGTTAAGATATTTCACAGTAACTTCAAAAACGTTGACTTGTTGGCAAAGCTAGAAGAAAAGCCACGAGTAGGATTCATCCTCTGGAAACAATGAATGTCTGCACACAATTTCACGACAACCTATCAAATAGTTGAGATATTTTAATTAGGACAAAAGTGCTGGACTGAGCGACATCCTTAGAGCTGTGCCACTACATGGAGATGGCTAAAAATACCAAAAATCTAACAAAGTATTTCCATCAAAATTTACTAAGCGCATTCATGCTCAGGGGATAAACCTTTTTGATTTTGAACACCCTTAAAGCTTGAATCTACAGCCACCCTCTGGACAAAATGTCCACTCTGTGCCTTTAAAAGGACCCATTGCATGAAAATTTCACTTTATGAGGATTTTTTTACATTATTTTTGAGTTCCCCCAGCCTGCCTATGGTCCCCCAGTGGCTAGAAATGGCGATAGATGTAGGAGGAAGGTTACCTCCCCTTTCTCTGCTTTGCCCGCCCAGAGAATTTGGCCCGCCCATGAGAAAGAGAGTGACATCATGGCTTGAAAACAAGCGATGCATGGCAGTTGGTCAAGGCCACACCCCCACCCTCCACCTTGCCCCCCCTCTCTCCTCCTCAATAGCATTTAAAGCTACAGACACAGAAATGGCACATCCTAAGGAAAGCTCATTGTGGGACTGGCTCTAGTGGCTGTAATTCTGCACTATATAAAAGAGACTTCAGATACAGTATTAGCGGACCACCTAGGCCTATGTAAAAGCATCCACAAAGCAGCATGTCATAGGGGCTTTAATATCTTGAAATGATCCAGGTGATGACATCCTACCAGAAATGGAAACAAACCATCATTATTTTTGAAACGTGTTATTTTTAAATCACATGCGGATCTAAAGCGATCAAAAGGTAAAAGGAAAGGCTGCTCCATGTTGCATTTCTTTGTCTCCACTCTGAACAACTACATATACAGACCAGTGACTAGACAGATTGTGTTTACAGTACTGCAGTAAAAACCTGTGACATTTCCATCTAAACCAATATGTTCTGCTCTTCTCCGTCTGTGGTTGCTTTAACACAGAAGTGATCCAGCTCACAACATATTCAGGTCATAAAAACATTCTTATTTGTTCACAGTCGGATACTTCTCTGCTGCCGCACAGGAAGTAGTGGCTTTTTACCATTTAGTGGTTTCTTTGCAACACTGAAGAATAATTCTGTAGTTCTCATGCACCGTGATAGTGCCACCTCCAGAAAAAAAAAGTGCACAATAGAAGATGCAAAGAAGATGTCACAGTTCCCTTTGTTTGATTGACAAGTGATTTCTGGGGAAGTGCAGTGCAACAAAACCCGTCGGCTAAGATACAAAAATGGAGACTGAAAACACAAAGGATGCACTAACAGCTCAAACTTTAACAGGAGTGTCTTTCAACACACCAGCAAGCTTCAAACTCCAAATGCAAAGCTCTTGCTGTGCCTTTCAAGTGCAGGACCTAAATTTGATTAAATCCAACCACATGAAACCTGATCAAATATAACACTGCTACTGTGGAATTCAACCTAATGTGGAACATTGGGCTGCAACCTGCAGGTCTCATGACTCCAATAGTCCTGATGTGTTTAGTTTAACTTATTTACATTTTAGAGCTGTGGACTTGTACACAACAAACTGATGAAAAGCACACACAAAACTATGTGCAGCAAGTGTGTGGAATGTAGACAATTCTATTATTTTTAGAGCAATCCTTGGAGTGCACTGTGGCTATTATACCATGAACACTTTCCAAACATAACGAAGGAAAGAGGCTGTGTTTTGAGTTTTAATCGTGAAGACTAACCCCTCTATTGGTCTTGTTAAAGTATAAATACACAGTCCACATATATATATATATATATATATATATATATACATATATATATATATATATACATACAAAAATGTTTTAGTCTTTTGATAGGCCATTTAAATGATGGTTAAGGTCTTTACTTACCGGAGACGTTTTTTATATTATATATATATAATATAAAAAACGTCTCTGATAAGTAAAGACCTTAATCATCATTTAAATGGCTCATCAAAAGACTAAAACATTTTTTTATGTATGTGTATGTATATGTATATATATATATATATATATATATATATATATATATATATATATATATATATATATATATGGGCTGTCAATCGATTAAAAAATGTAATCTAATTAATTACATACTCTGATTAATTAATCAAAATTAATCGTATACATAATTAACGGTGCCTAAACCGATACTTTTTAAGAAAGTAAAAAAAGAAAAGAAAAAAAAAAGGGTACTAAACAACAGTTGGTGACATTAAAGAACGGCTTGTTTATTGCTAAGGTCAAAATTAAATGATTTAATAATAATGTATAACAATAACTTATTTCACTAGTAAATTGCTGTTGAACAACAAAAACAACAACCAGATAGGAAAAGGACATTTACAATAACTTCAAATGCACCACGAGACTGTAGTTTACCAGTTTCATTGAACGCACCGTCTGTGTTGTTTCTCCGACGGCAGCTGCAGATTGTTACATCCCGGTGTTGAATCCTCTACAGTAAAACACAGTCACACTTTACACCGTTTAGCGTTAGCGGTCAGCATTTTAACCGTGTTTAATCCAGCTACTAGCTAGCGGTAGGCTAACGTTAGCTGCTGTTGAGTATTGTGTTAACTAGCTAGCGGTAGGCTAACGCTAACTGCTGTTGAGTATTGTGTTAACTAGCGTCACGTGCAGCGGGGTTTGTGTTTCCTGTAACATCTGTTTCAGAGCATCAGAGAGAAGCGCAGACATATCAGTGGCACCAGATTTTCGTCTGTATGCAAACGTCAATATGGAATGGATTAATCTGCGTTAATATTTTTAACGCGCTATTTTTTCTCAGATTAATTAATCGAAATGAATGCGTTATTTTGACAGCCCTAATATATATATATATATATATATATATATATACACACACACACACACACACACATATATACATACAGTACAGTATAACCACTACAATACATTAGACTACACCACTGATCTGAACTATCCCTTTAAGTCAGTTTGACTTAAATTTTCTGATGTTATGTTTAGTACCAGCAATAACAGCCTGTGTGAAGTCTTAATCTCCCTGTGATATTATTTGAAGCTATTTATTCTGCTCTCTCTGTGTGTGTGTGTGTGTGTGTGTGTGTGTGTGTGTGTGTGTGTGTGTGTGTGTGTGTGTGTCTCACTCTGTCTGTCCGTCTATCTCCACCATAAACCTGGGTGTTTTATTTTGAAAGCGGTTTATGTTGTAAAGTATCCGGCTGCACTATGGCCTTCCTGTATGTGATTACCTGCCTTGCTTGACACATTCGCTTGCAGCTCGCTGAGGAAATAGAGGAGACGGTGAAACGGTCGCTGCAGCGCGCCTGATCGCAGCCGGACAGATTGAATAACATGGGCGCCATAATGAAAATAGCTCCGCTTTGCGGCTATTCGCAGCGCTTCTAAGGCAGAGAAACTGATCTAATTTCTCCACAGGTGCAACACTGCTTAATTTCAGCAACAGTCTTAATTTTAATCCTCTAAAACCTAAAAAAATAAAAAATAAGCTTCTTTCCTTCAGAAATTCTGCCTTTACATTTTCTATTCACAAGCCTTTATGCGTACAGTATATATTGTGGATCATATTGTTCCAACTCCTCATTGAAGCTATATGATAAACTGAGTGGAATCAGAAATCAGTTGACCTTTGACCTCGAGAACAGTGACCGATTCATCCAATAGACCTTTTTCACAGCCATACGCAAGAAGACAATTTGGGTTGTCACAGCAGGAAAAGCACAGGTGTAAGTGATGACTATAGACTGTAAAAATATTGGACGAAGCTTGTGGGCCTAAAAAGTGAAGCCAATGCGGATATGTCTTAACCCTGCATTCTATCTAATTTCCAGCAGAGGGCTACACTGGTTGCGAAAATAAGTCAGTTTCTTCGACAGGGAAATGTAGCCTGGCTCCTTTCAGTACTACGTCTGGGTTTGCGGTATAGTCTTGGGTTTTCTCCAGCCAAATTTTTGGCGGTCCAATCAGCGAACCGAGGGAGTGGCTGAGAACGATGACGTTGAGGCCGTGCGCTAGAGTTGTAGTTCTGTAATGGCGGCGGAGAAAGATGCGAGCGAAGCCATTCGGTCCGTTGTGGCGACGCTGCCGAATATCCAAAAGTTAAAGCCCGAGCAAGAACAATCTTTGAGTTTTGTTGGTGGCCATGATGTTGTGGCCCTCCTCCCCACGGGGTTCGGGAAAAGTTAGATTTTCCAGCTCGCTCCGTTAGTGGTGAAGGAGTTGGCTAAGGCTAACGCTAGCGATGCTAAGCCGACGTTACGACCAAACGTTAGCAATTGTTTATGGCAGTTCCAGAGTGGCTCTGAGCAGATCCAATAGTTTTAAACTTCAACAGAGTACCCGCCTTCAAGGAAGTTAACATTTGTCAATGGAGAGTGGCAAGACTCTCTGTACAAATGAAATGTACCAGAGTCTGGTAGGACCAGGCTAAGGGAAATGACCCTACTTCTCACTTGATTTATTACCTCAATAAACATTTTCCGAACGAGTTTCTGGTCTCAAGGGGTTCTTTCTAGTTTCTTCAATACAGCATGATGTTCATTTTGTAAATTATGGTCCCATTTATTTTAAAATAGACGATAAAGCAGGGGATGCTTTAGGAGCGTGGCATTAATAAGAAAAAGCGATCCCGACAATTCGCCGCAGGGTTGTGCAGCGGTGGGAGTGTCACTGAAAGGGCCCATTTGTGTGACGTCCTGTTGTGTTCTTTAACCCCCCCCCCAAATGTAACACAAGTAGACTTTATATTTCACAATAACCGTTTTCTGTCAGATGTTTATAGATGTCAACATTTCCGACCGTAGCCTCCATCCCCAGCTGGGAGATTCACAATGATATGAATTGTTTTATGAAATACGAGTGGAAGTCTCTTCCCAAAAGACTAAACTTGGGACATCGCTCTCTGGCTGAGGACAGGTATGTATTTCACACCTCAATTCAGACCAAGTGATCATGTGACCAAACAGCTGATGGTTGAAATCCCACACCAGCTTTTTCCTTGTGGGTTCTTACAGTCATTCATCTGTCCCTTCATGTCATATCATTTATCATCATCATCGTTTCTCAGTTCAGTTCAGTGACCTCTATTAGCACGTATAAATCAACAAAAGGTAGACAACAAAAGACAAAATAAAGAGGTCAAGTAATACACATAATTTGACAATGTCAGACTTTGTTTCCTGCTAAAGAAGTGAGGGATCAGAGGAATTCACATTTCTGTGATATTTTAGCCCTCTTCCATAATAGGATGTTAACGATCACATCGTGTGTGTGTGTGTGTGTGTGTGTGTGTGTTCTTGTTTAACTATATTTGTGGGGTCCAACAACCGGGAATACAGTACAGCTCGGGACAGCTTTGTGGGGCCAAAATGCTGGATCCCACAACTTTAAAAGGGCTGTTTGAGGGTTAAGACTTGGTTTTAGGATTAGGGTTAGAATTAGGTTATGGTTAGGGTGAGGGTAAGGGTTAAGGTTAGGCATTTAGTTGTGATGGTTAAGGTTAGGGTAGGGGGCTAGGGAATGCATTATGTCAATGACGGGTCCCCACAAAGATAGTGAAACGCACACGCCCAGAGACTGAGAGAAATGAATCGCAGTTTACCTTAAGTATTTATCAAAACTAAATCATGAAATGTTCTTATTTTTGCCAAAGAATTCAAATTCAAACACATCTCTGTCCACTATGAATAGTATGAATAGACTGAAGGGAGTTTTACACTTCCAATATGTCACATGCCTAACTTGTTTAACAATGATACAGAGAGGAGAAAGAGGGGGTTTATGTGTAATAATAGACTTCTCATAAATCATAGTAATTATTTCAGCAATGAATCATGTTGTTTGACACAAAAACGAAAGCTGACACTTCAGTTACTGATGTATTTTGTCATGCTTATCCTTCACTGACAGATAACAGTTTTAACAGTATCTTGGCCAAGACTAAAAATGTGGGTCTTTTAGAGCATTAGTGCGGGAACGTTAGCTATTCATTTGCCTTTATAAGATCTTAAAGGGGAACTATTTTTTTTTAGCATAACTTAACTGAACAGCTTTTGAGTCATTGGAATGGTTATATGACTTTTTTCGAGTTGAATGGTGGTCGTCTCGCTCCCCCCTAGCGCCTGTGAGCCGAAAAACCACCCTTGCAACTTTTGGCCAGCGAGTCGCCGGCCTCAGCGTCAGGAAGTATCGCGTGATATCAGGTCTCGCGATGTAACGAATTGCTTCATGGCACTGCACACATACGCCCATTCAGGAACCGGCTAAAAAAGTAGCGATGGAGTTTTTCACACTACCGTCATGGCTGAGCCGGCAAAAAAGAAGCAGAAAGCTAGGAAAGCATTGTCAGAGGAACAGAGAAAGAGGAAACGGCAGACTGACCGAGCGAGGAGTCAGACACGAGTAAACATAGGAGCTGCCAAATATCTATTCTGAAGCTGTAGGGGGAGCTCTATAGAGAAACCTGCCAGCAAAAACAGCGAAGAAATGGCCAAAACTGCATAGCGCCCCTTTAATATTGAGAAAGTAAGCCTAGACAAAATAAACCAAAGCGGGTCTTTTGTTAGTGGTATTTTTTTGTATATTAGTACGGTTATTGTTTTAGGTAAGTACATAGCCTATTGAAATAAAAAAAATATTCTTTTAGTGCTTCAAAGTTTGGCTGAGAGAAATATACACGTTTCACTGTTTTATTACCACAGGGTGTGTCACATTCTAGAAACAAACACACCCAGTCAGAGTCAAATATTTACCTCAGAATCTCCTCTCACCTCTTATAAATCATAAAAGAGGAAATGCCTCAGATACGAGACTTGGAAGATAAACTTATCAGCACACAGAAATTTCACTTTCAGTCAAATCCAGTGAGCCATGCAGCTAATTACTGTTTTCTAACACCTTACAGGCTTTAAATGACACAATTCCCATTCTGCAGTCAAACCAGTTTTGAGATAATACTGTTCAAACAAAGCTAGTGGGCTAGAGTGTTAGACTTCCAGTCCAGTTCTTGAGTCACATTGAAAAAGTGTTAAGTAAAATGAGCCCTGGATAATTAAATACACCAAACACCAAAGAATCCTGACCTGACGGGAGTACAAATTCAGCCGTCAGTTTATTGGACGACACTCTTCAGGCGACTTCTACAGCAAATTGGTACGTTATGCGTTATAGTGAAATGAGCTTTTCGACAGGTGAAGGATTTGTGGTGGTGGGGGCGGGTGGGGGTGTGTTATGGGGAGATTGTCAATGGCAAAAGTTCCGAAAAAAAAACCCATTTTTGTTTATTTTGATATTTTTGGCATTGAATGTTTTTCAATGACAATCTTTTTGATTTTTTTCAGTTTCGAATTTAAGACTCGGGGAACTAGCCTGGGAAAACCCTGACGAACTTCCGGCAAATGTGAGATTTGCTCTGCAAGTCGGTCTGGCCAAGAGCCCATTCAAGCCCATTTCTAATTTTTCCAAATTCGAGGCATCAATCACAACCGTTGAGGCGGGTTTTACACGATGACGATAGCACAGTGAAGGCGAGCAGCTTTTTGTTTACATTCAACATGACGGCCACCGAAGCGCAGCAACCCGTTGATGCCGCTGTCGCTGCTACGTCACCCGGATTGCTGGTCTGATTGGTTGAAGGACTATCCAATTGCGCCCAGAGGCATTTGAGCGGCGTCCGTTGGCGACGCCCCTTTGGAAATGAGCTGTGAATGAACCTTACCCAGAGCCAGTCTCAGTTACAACTGAGTTACAGTTACAACTGAGAAGGGTCTGGTGTCAACGGTTCATAGATAAATAATTAAAGCTATAGTGTGTAGTTTCTGTCTCCCCCATGAGGAACTCTAAGTAATGACAACAACACTGTCGGCGGGTCCACATGATAAAAGCCTTCCGTGATCGCGCACCACCCCCACCCCTCCACGCAGTTGCTAGTAGCCACCATGGTAGCCACGGAGTACATGGAGGATTAAAAAAAACATGATGTACTCTTCAGAAGAGGTAATTCTGAACATAGCCATACTGAGAAATACAGAGAGAGTTGTGGAGCGGATAGTCTTAATTAGCTTTGTAGCAACTCATTTGGCAATGGCTTGAATGTAACGGACGTTCATTAATATCAAAAAGTTACGCACTAAAGCTTTAACTAAATAATTTACTTTTTTATTTTATTTTTAACAAAGGCAAGAAGGAGTTTGGAGTAACAGCGGCAGAAAAACTGCATTTCACATGATGGTTGCAATGAATATTTGCAATGACTCCATGGTTCACATGCGTAGGGAACCGTGGGGGGAATCCATACGGATCAACTACAGTCCGTTAACACCACTATTGGGGAAGTGGATCAACTGAGTGGTGGCTATAGTGGAAGGCAAACGTCTGAGTGCCGCGGCGGTTCATTTTGTAGGGGAAAGGCCAATGGGGAAACACAAACCATCACGTCGTCACACTCGCTCCAACCAATGGTGTAATTTCATCACTCAAGGCAACTGAACTGATAAACCAAAACTCTAATGTGTGGGGAGTTTTGGGAGGGAGACAAAGCTAGAACGGAAAGAAAATTTTAGGAGGCGCTGGGTTATCTCCGCAATATTTACATGTGTGTATTTTCCACATGATATCAATATTTCATTTGAAAATATCACGGTTATCGTCAATACTGGTATATCCCTATGGGTTTGTATGCGTCTTTCTTGATCTTTTCACCCATCAACTTTGTGTGATTTTTCTTTTCTTCCATCTGTCTCTTCCACTGTAAAGCTACTGTTTCAAATACAATGTTAAAAAAATACTTAAAGTTTTTACAGAAGTACTTGGGTTTGGGTTATATCATATTAAATGGGCTTTGTAACAAGAGTACGCAGTATGTAGGTGCTATCATTTGGGCTGAGGGCTAAAGCTTTCTTATAAAAAAAATGTAAATTGAAAGAGGCTGAATTTAAATTTCTTAAATATCATCATTGTTGAGTGGAGTCGAGACAAGTCTCTGTGTTTCTGTCTGAAGAAACATTGAACTTATTACATTTGGTAAAGCCTCTCCTCATTTCAGAGAACACAGAACAACAAAGCCAAAAACTAGATTAAAAAAAGATTACTAGAAAACAGATTCTATATAACAGACAACTAGAAGTAAAACTGGTTTTCTGATCATAACAAGAAGTGGATTAAAGTGATCCCTTTGTAAAAACAGGTTTTAGTAGAAAACAACAGCTGTGAGCCTCCTGCTTTCCTTCAGAACATCGCCACTATCATGAGACTGAGCATGAGAGAAAATTCATGACCCGCTTACGTGACCCTGCCGGTCGGCCACTCAGAGCCTAGATAACAGGCGGCCTGGGTGATGCAGCTGAGCGAAACTACATGGAAACAGTTATCAACTTGATCACATTCCACAGCTACAGATGCAACAACTGCATTTCCCCATTAAATCCATTTTTTTTCTTTGGTGTTTTTGTCTCTACATCTGCACACAAACCCTCCCTGTCTCTCTCCAGGATCAGCCGCCAGCCTGTCACATGCCTACAAAAGTCAGCAAACAGCTCTGAAATGTACTCAACAAACTGGCCAAACAAACATCCCACTGAGTGTCTTGAGTATGTGAGCTCCTTACCTCACAGTGGCTTCTCAGCTGATTCAACAGTGTGAGATCCTGAGGGAGATACGAGCCGTCCAGAGCAGCTGACCAGCAGCCCTGCATCTACTGTACATCCACCGACTGACTGACTGACTGACTGACTGACTGACTGAGTGAGTAAAGTGAGGTGACTGAGTGGGAGGCTGGATGACTGGATGACTACTATTCAGCTGGAAGCAGCACAGCAGAGAGCCACTCCCCTCAGCAACCAGCTGACTCGCTGCCTGGCTGGAGGGATAGATGCATGATTAGTTTAATGGCTCTGCCTTGCCGACTGTCTTGGTGGTTAACCGACTGAAATCCGGCCTGAATAACTGAATGGAAGTCTGACCAAGAAACTGACCAACTGACTAGGCAAATTAAGTGAATAACTGACTAAATATAACAGATAAACTGCCCAACTCCCTATCTGACCATCTAACCAACTAACTGACTGACTACCCGAGTTAATATCTCAACGACAGACTAAATGATTAACTGACTGATTGACAAACTAACCATCAAATTGATTAAATGACTGACTGATTGAGAGGCTAAATAACCGACCAACCGAATCTCTATGGCTAACTAGCCAACTAACTGACTAACTATCGAAATGAATACCTAACGGAATAGGAATACCAACTAAATGAAAAACCACCAGACTGACCAACTTACTAAAAGACTCTTTCACCTACTAAATAACCAACTGACTATCAAAATGGCCGACTAAGTGACTAAATGATTGGTTTACCAACTAGCTAAGTAGCTGACTAACTCACTGACTAAGCAACTGGCTAGTTCACAGTCTCATTTACTGACTTATAAACCAGTCCAGGTCTGTCTAACAAACAGATTTCCTGACTACAAATTTCAGTGTTGTAGTCAACTGGTTGCTTTACTGGCTGAACGGTTGGCTGACTGGTTAACTGACTGACTGGTTAGTTACCTACTGAGGTCCAGATGCAGTTTTGATGTTTCTCTTTTCAGCTTCTCCCTCTTCCTTCTCTGCTATGTTCTGCTTCTCTCGGTCTCTCTCTCTCTTTCTCTGTTCCCTCTGTGTAATGAGAGGGTGGGGCTGAGCTACGGTAAGCTAGCTCTGGACACACACACACACACACACACACACACAGACACACGCTTATCAGTTAGTAAGAGCAGAGCCGCCTCAGGTCATGCTGGTGGAGGATGTGTTTGTGCGTGTACGTTTGGCAGCAGTAAAACAGGAAGTAGGTAGGGGATGATAAAGGAAAGCCCCAGGTAATTCTTGAATGGAGGAAAAGCATTCTGTGTTTTTATCCGTCATCAAAGCCCTAACACAACTACGTCTACTACATCTAACAAAACTGGGGTCCGTTTCAGAAAGCAGGTTTAGTGAAAACTCTGAGTTTGTTAACCCTGAGATGAGGGAAACTGAGTTTTCCGTTTCAGAAAGAGCAGTAACTTCACCTCAGAGTCAGTTCCTATGGTAACGGAGTCTGTGAACCTAACCTGGTCGGGAACAGGTTTTCTTCAAGAAACCTCGAGTTTCTCTCAGTCTCCTCCCTCTGACGCAGCGCTCTTTCATTTCCTCATTCATTCATTCAGTCTGTATCAGGAGCATTTTAGCGCAGTTTGTTATCTGCATGAATAAAAAAAACAGTGTTGGTTTACTAACTGTGTTAGGCAGACTATAAAACGTTTTTGTTCCGAATATGGCATTTCTTTTTGTTGACGTTGATGAAGAAGCTGTATTACTTCGCAGGGAGTTAAACATACGTCGGGAGATGATATTGAGGCCCTGACTAGAGCCTGACCGATATATCGGTGGGCCTATAATTTTCCAAACTATCGGTTTTCGTTGTTGTTTTTTTATGTTTTTAATTTTTTTTAAATATTCATTCATCAGAATCATTTATAATGACAAATGATTCTGATAATTGAATATTAAAAAAATAAAATCAAAACGGACGAAACACCCTTCAACCATGTTCTGAGTGTTGGCGTTACATAGTTTGTCCACCAGAGGGCGCTCTATAACGTCCCTGTTTGCTCTTTGATTTTTTTGGTTATTGTTGTCTTTTTGTTCAAAGGACTTTACGTTTCATATCTTAAGTTTGTATTTTCATACATTTTATTTATCAGAATTTTAATATATTTTGATGGTCCTCTGTTCTGTTGAGACAATAAAACAAACTATTGCAACAACTGCATTGTCATATTATTTTAGTGAGGACTCAAATAACTACAAATAATTAATGTTAGGGAAATCTGTTTGTTTTGTTACGCATTTCTGGATTTTTTTTTAACATATACATCGGCCGATATATCGGAATATGGTATTTTTAAATCATCAAATATTTGTATCGGTATCAGCCTTAGAAATGTATTGGTTGGGCTCTAGCCCCGACTATAGATGAATTTTCATTTCCAGATAACTTCCTATTAGAGCGGTATCGTTTTTCTTCCAGTCTATCAGTTATGTAGCCTACATAACCTTATCTGTCCTCATATCACTAACGTCACCCATCGTGGACATGCTCTACATCCCAGCACATTATTTGTGTCGCATTACGTTTTCTTGCAAACGGCAGTTTTCTTTACAACATTGGTGATGCGGAGCATATTAGTAAAGCCACTGTATACAGAGCCGTCAGAAAAGTGTGCCTCGCTCTAAAACGTGTTTCAAACGTTTGTGTAGAGTTCCCTGGACACAGACCAGTAAGAGCCATTAAAAAGAAATAAATGATTGTAAATCATAATTCTGTTAATGATGGTGCTGCAACCTCAGAATGGGATTAGTAGTAGTTTACTTTTTCCCCCGCAGGATCGCACCTAAATAAAATTATAGGTGTAGCCTACTACCATTCCAGTTTTCACCAGTAATATTATAGGTTATCTGTGATTAAATATGAAATGAATACACTATATTAGAGCTTACGCATTGACTCGAGCAACAATTTTCTCCCACACCAATTCTCGCTATTTTACAGCAGCCGCTGGGTTGCTTTTTTAAAAAACTAAATACATGTTCAATCTCGCTGTATGTGCGCATGAGTATTTCTGCCGACCCGTTTGTGGCTGTTACCATGGTGAATCACAGTATCATGGCTCCATTCATACTGCCTTTTTATTGTGGTGGTGCACGCGCGTGAACCTACTCTGAGTTGATTGAACCAACTCAAATCAGCTGTTCTGGAACCGAAAACTCTGAGTTTCCCATCTCAGGGGAAATCAACTCAGAGTTCAGGGTTAGACTCAGAGTTTGTTAAACCTGAAACGGGCCCCTGATATCAGCTTCAGAAAGGATTTTTAAATAAGCAAACAAATAGTACTTATTAATTGATGCTCACTCAGTGGAGCAGTAGGCAGAGCGGCAGGTTTTCCTACTATAGTATTCTGTTTCAAATTAAGTTTACTTGTATTTTTCACGTGTCCACTACTGTATTCATTTGGTATTGAATCAGATGGTTCCTGATTTAAATCATTTTTCAGATTTTGCCAGTTTTAAATCAGCATTTCTTTCAGGTGAAGCTTTCTCCATTTTGAACTCTCTGGCTCTCAGTTTTCTCAAAGCACCGTCAAGACAGCTTGCTACTGGTCAGTGGCACAAATTGGCATTTGAAAGTTCAACTCAACACAAAACATTTTTGCTTTGCCCCCGCAAGCAAATGCACTAATTGCAGGGATTCCATTAACATGAATTGATTTGGATGGTGTGAGAGAAATTAGAAGTGTGCGTTACTGGACAGATATGTTTGAAAAAGCTAAAATAATTAAAGAGCAAATATCTCCTGTGTCCTCTCAGCTGGTTTGGAGTCTACGCGTGTCCGGGCGGTGAAGCATCACGCAGCTCATGTTGGTGACCTTTAGGCCTTTAAAGGCCACCTTACCACAACACCGACAGTTATCATGACAAAACAAGATCCATCACTGGCTCTGCAAGGAAACGCTGACGGCAGGGGACAACATTCTGTTACATCAGAATCTATTCATTTCTCTCGGTTCTTTCTTTTCTTTAAGATGATAACAGACTTGATCTAGGTGCAGGGCTGCTCGATAATGGAAAAAAAATGATAATCACGATTATTTTGGTCAATATTAAAAGTCATGGTTATTCATCGACTTTTGGAAAGACGTTGCAAATATTGAATAAAAAAAAAACAAAAAAAAAAAAGCAGTGAAGCAGTTAAACAAATCAACAGTGACAGCACCTTGAACCGTGAAGTTTCCCGAAATACTTTTACCGTCTGAACTTTTTTTTCATTCTGAACACAAGACTAAAAAAAAAAAAGAGTTTGCTTGCAAAACGTAACGTGCAAAATAATCATTTTTCTCGATTAGCTACTCTGTTTTTGTGATCATAAGCAGCTGAAATTGTAATCATGATTAAAATTTGATTCATTGCACAGCCCTATCTGGGTGTCAGGAACAGTATATACACATATATATATATATATATATTTTAGTGGCCTTCATACTGTCCAGTGGCAACTGATGTTTGTTTTTTTTTGCTGGGAGAAGCTAGAGCCACAGAGCTTCTGCTTACACACCATGTTGTCATCTGGCTTGGTACACTAAGCTTTGGGTTTAAATATAGAAGACTTTTACATTTACACAACAAGTGAATCTGAAAAGCAAACACTCCATTCAACTGCTCCGCCACTTAATCTAATACCCCTTTCCCACTGGACAAAAAACCCCACTAACACTCACTAACATCTGGCTTTTGTCTGCAGTGGAAAAGGTTACAATCTGCATTAATTCCCGGGACAAATGACTGTGCAGTAGTCATGGGTATTTATCGGCTCCAGCTCCGATCGGCAGTGATGGAAAAAGGACACCGGGTAAACACGTGAATTATTCGCCCCTTCTCTGGCGTGATGCTATGTGCTGACCAATGGGAACGATTGGTTTATGGTTTATTGTCTATTTTGTTATTATTTTGTTGTATGGTCTGGAATATTGTAGTTACTGTGTCATCGTTTCTTGATTTTGTCTGGGTGGTGATGATGAAGAAAGAAGGAGGCGGGGGTGGGTAATTTTACAAAATGATTGTATGTTGTTTAAAAAAATGTTAACCACAACAACAAAAAACTAAAGTTATGAATGTAACTATGGTTCTATGTATCCCATATGCCGGCCAAAGGCGGTGCTTAGGGCACCGAAAATTCCCTTCGCGCATGTGCAGTTTGAGTATGTATACCAACAAAGTCACTTGTGACCCCTGTATGACCCGGGAGAGACTATATCTTCCGGTGTCATCAGGGGATCTGTTCTTTTTTTCTTCTCGCGTGCAGTTGCGTTTTCTTAAACATTGGCTGAAGCCTTGGACTTCAAGGTTTTCTACGTTGCCGTCATCGGTGGCCTTGTGACCGTGTCGGTCGGAGCGGAGACAGTTTGTTCGTCCTCCAAACGCCGTGACGGCTCACCGCTAGGAAGCTACTTTTTTATGGAGGTTGGTGAGTCTCGACGGTGAAGGGAGCGTTTAGCTTCCCACTCGCGGTATGAGTTGTTTTCTTTGCTTTACATTGGGTTAGTGGCTGTGCTACCTTCTGTACAGCGAGTCCCTGATAGTGAAGGCGACGTCTGCGCCCCCGGCTCCTGGTATTAACTTGTTTTTCCTTTGCTTTATATAACCTTCGTTGCTGTGTTTTCGCCGAAGCAAGCTATTTTCCAGCGGTTTCCTTTATTACCATTATTACATTATTAACTAACATATTTAATTTTCACTGTTGTAACTAAAAGCAGAAGGTGTACTAAGTAAAAAGCATAACTCAGTCAAACAGCAGCAGTCTAGTCTGTCACTGGGTGAATATTGTCGGGGTTAATAGGATGCCATCAGCAGGAGAGTGACGTCACTCCATGTCATGGAGTCTTTCATTGTGTTACACTTGATTAGTTTAAAAGGGAAAATGCAATGAGGGCAGGCCGAGACATGAAAGGCCATTGGACCAAAACAATGGATTCACTGAGATAACACAACAACCACTCACATCACTGAGTTTGAATATTTTTTCTTTCTTCTATGCTTAAATCCTTATAGACACAATTCCTGCGTGTGTCCGTACGTTGCCTTACCAAATCACCAGACTCCCCCGACGGCAGTAGCAGAGGCGCTTGGAAACATTTACAATCCCTCAACCCCCATTGGCTGAATGTGAAAAGGGCAACTGGGTCAAAACCAATCTACTAAGACTTGCTCCAAGTCAGGGACAGCAATTTCCACAATTCCCAGTGATCCAGAAAGAGATGTTTAAAAATGGATTGTGTTAGTACTGTATGTTGGATGGCTCTCATTGGTACAAGGCAAAGATACACAACTGACATGGAGATGGAAATGAGTTCACAGTGAGCACTAATGCTCACAACAAAGACACACACAGCTGGCATCAATTTAACAGAGTCCACTGGTCACACGCCAGTAATCACTGCTATCAATTTTGACAACAGACTGTGAATGGTGGGAATTCCATATATGTGTGTGTGTGTGTGTGTGTGTGTGTGTGTGTGTGTGTGTGTGTGTGTGTGTGTGTGTGTGTGTGTGTGTGTACCCGTATTCCATTAACTGCCGATAATAAAAAGCAACAACTTCAACCTGCAGTAGAGACATTGCCTCTGGTCCTTATCTGCCTGGTATAAATCACCTCACACATATATTGTGCAGTACCCCCCTCAGATTAGACAGGATTCTCAGCTGATCTTTAACACAACCCTAGCAGAATCCTTTCATCGGCAACCAAACAAGAGGAACATCTGCAAGTTTGTCAATTGTAAGGCTTAGTGTACGCCCTTATTTTGTGGGTGGTCATATTTTAACATCTGGGTTGAGAATAAAAAAAATTGGAATATACTATCCACATTTTTTGCTAATGGAAAACAAAAAAAGAGCCAGTTAAGTAGAGCTGTACCGCACCATGCAGTGTAAATTTGGCATTAATGGACTGCCACAATTTTAGGATGTCTTCTTGATTCAACTAAACTCCTGTGCAGTACCATCAGTAAGGTCTCAGTTGAGCTGGAAAACAATGGGTCAGTCATGCGGTTTCTGTTACAGCAAAAAACATTGCAAGAATGTCCTCTCCTATTTAAAAAAGGGGCAGACACTCAGCAGGACACAACAACCGACTCGTTCTCTTAAGAGCTTGACAGCTTGTAAGCGAAAGGTCAGCAGTTCAAATCCCAGCAGGAATACAGAGCTGTTCCTTACAAACAGGAGAAAGTAAGGGTATCTCTTTTTTTCATTTATAACATTATAGACCCACAAACAAGATGGTGGCATATCACGACGAGTTGATAAGCATCAACCAGCGATGACACCCGTATACAATGGATCAGGTGTTCTGGCGCACGTCATACGCCGCAGTAATGTGTTGTCCTAATGGACAGAAAGCTTGTTGCTGAAGAAACGCTACCTGCTAACCGTAGCTGCCGTCAGCTAGTGAACTCAGCTAGCTGTGCAGCCAGGACTGGGAGCTCAGAGCGGGGGAGTGTTGGTTTTAAAAATGCTAGCACAGGAGGTTTGGACCTCTGGGAGGGGAAGGTTTATAGGCCTTGGGCTGGGGGGGGGCTGTTATCCGGACAGCCTGGCTTGCTGAGGCACTGAATTTAATTAAACGCGCAAAGCATTTGGCTAGGACGGGTAGGTGGGCGGAGGGTTAAAATGCAGCGCTCTGATTGGCCGAAAGCTTTTCACTCCACTTACACGCTGTGGCTCAGCGGCAGAATCAACGTCATAGATGTAGACTGCATAGAAACTGAAACCAGAAAAATGCGAGATGCAACAAAATGCGTACCTAGAGAGCAGCGAATCGTGCAAGCGTACTTAAGGGTCAAAATGTGTGCCGAGTATGAAAAATGCGTACATGTTGGCAGGTCTGCAAGCGGGAGTGAGAACGGGTTGACGCAATACACGTACATCGGCAAATTCATTTCCTCGTTTCTGATATGAAGACGAGACGTGTGTAACTCGAACATCTCACATTTACCAACAAAACGTACAGCGAAAGACGATGCCAAACATTTCAAACCGTCCTGCCAACCTATATACATTTTAACATCAATGTACGCTGTAACGTTTTTTCACTCTAAAGTTGCTGAAAGCTGCTGCTGTTTCAATCCTGTCTGGTTGTCTGCAGCGGGCGGGGCTGCTGCTCAGTTCCCCGCCGCGACTGACGCGTGCACACACACAAACACACACGTTGGACGCAGGAAAAACCAGAGAAGAGACATACACGATGACCTAAATTGAGGACAGCTACGCTGGTTATTGTAAGTGCAATGATAAGTTAAAGTCCAATAAGTAACGTAAGTTACTTTATCAAACCATATGAATGTGTGTCCCAGCCCAGGCCAGTATAGGAAATTAAAGGTGCACTATAAGTTCCTGCATGGTAACTTCTGTTGATGTTCCAAGTAAATTTCAAACAAAACAGAGCAAGCTCGCCCCTCCCCCCAGGTTTCCATAACTGTCAGGACTAACTGACTAACTGTCACTGACCCCCAACCGTCAGTGATTGGCTGTAGTGGTTTGTTGTATTTTGGTGCACAGCCTGTGCCCCTAGTGTTGGTTTGACATTTACGACCCCTGTGTTGTCTCCCGAGACCGGGCTTTTTCACAGTGTATTCAGGGGGCAGGCAGCTAGCGGATTAAGGAGAGATGCCTACGATTTGAGACATAAATGAAATCACGCTGAAACCATGCAGGAACTCATAGTGCACCTTCAACTAACAATGTAAAGATCAACAAGCCATTGACAGAAATGTTCAAATTTGAGTCATTCAATAAATTATTTGTTGTCTTAAATCCACCAGCCTGAGCCTTATTAGTAAGGTTACTAGGAAAACTCAGCCCCGAGTAGTTTAATTCTCCCTGAAACAAGTTTCCTTTTATTTTATTTTTAACGAAGTATACCAAAAAAAACAACTTGTTTTTGCAATTTTCACTGTCTCTCGCAACTTCATTGCAACAAAAATACAAAAGACATCTCAACTTGTATTGCATTTTTTTACAAAAAGTTACAGCCAATTCAGGCATTTTGGGCCGCAACAATCTCAAAAAAAAGGCCACGAAATCCTGGAGGGACTGAACATCATCTGTACTGTACTGTAGAGAGACTTTGTATTTATAATGTGGTACTGAGGAGTGCAAGGCGGTCGTTCTTCTCCGAAATTATTGCTAAAAACTTGAATAATTCACGTGCTCTATTTGCTACTGTTGATAGGTTATCAAACCCTCCAGTACCAGTAGCAGCTGAATTTTTGTCCACCGAAGCCTGCAATAACTTTGCCATCTTCTTTAGTGAAAAAAATTCAGAAAATTAGACTAACAGTCAGTGCATCCATATCAGGTAGAGGATATGTGCTGTCTCAGTTTTTAAGCAAAACAAGACCCAATATGACACAATTTCAAACGATTCACCAAGGTAATCTGGCAGATATCATACAAAATCTGAAAACCTCTTCCTGTTGCCTTGATGTTTTACCAACTGGCTTTTTCAAAAATGTTTCAAATCGTTTGGCTTCAGATCTTTTACAGATTGTAAACATGTCTCCTCAAGCAGGTATCTTCCCACAGGCATTAAAAACTGCAGTAATCAAGCCACTCTTAAAAAAGAATAACCTAGATACGTCACTAATGGACAACTACAGACCTATATCAAACCTCCCATTTTTAAGTAAAGTTATTGAAAAAGCTTTTCAAGTTTTTCAACAAATAAACCTTTTATTGTCCCAAAACAATATTTTGGATCCATTACAGTCAGGTTTCCGACCACATCACAGCACTGAGACAGCTCTTCTGAAAATCTTTAATGACATCCACTTCCACAGTCTTAGTATTACTAGAGAGAATAGATCTCAGCGCTGCTTTCGACAAGGTTGACCACAACATTATTAAACAGACTGGAAAACTGGGTAGGCATTTCTGGAACAGTACTAAAGTGGTTTGAATCCTATTTAAAGAATAGAAATTACTATGTGTCAATAGGCATCTGAGCGTACAAGTTTGACATGTGGAGGTCCCCAAGGCTCCATCCTGGGGCCTCTACTGTTTAATATCTACATGCTGCCCCTAGCTAAAATCATGGAAAACAACAACATAAGCTATCACAGTTATGCGGACGACACACAGATTTATATAACCTTGTCACCCGGAGACTATAGTCCAATACAACACCTGGCCAGGTGCATTGAACAAATCAACGATTGGATGTACCAGAATTTCCTAAAATTAAACTAAGATAAAACGGAGGTGATCACTTTTGGACCAAAAAATGAACGATTAAAAGTCAACGCCCATCTTCAATCAACAACGTTAAAAACAACAGACAAAACAAGAAATCTTGGGATAATTATGGACTCTGACCTGAATTTTAACAGCCACATTAGGTCAGTAACTAAATCTGCCTACTATCACCTCAAAAATATAGCAAGGGTAAAAGGACTTATGTGCCAACAGGATTTGGAAAAACTTATCCATGCTTTCATCTTCAGTAGACTTGACTACTGCAACGGTGTCTTTACAGGTATTCCTAAAAAGTCTATTAAACAGCTGCAGCTGATTCAGAACGCTGCTGCACGAGTCCTTACCAACACCAAGAAAATAGAACACATCACTCCAGTTCTGAAGTCCTTACATTGGCTTCCTGTGCACCAAAGAATATATTTCAAAATACTCTTGTTAGTTTATAAGTCACGAAACGGTTTAGGACCAATTTACCTTTCAAATCTGCTACTACACTACGAGCCGCAGAGATCTTTGAGATCATCAGGGACAGGTCTGCTTGCCATCCCCAGAGTCGGAACAAAAAAGGGGGAAGCTGCATTCAGCTTCTATGGTCCGTACATCTGGAATAAACTACCGCTAAACTGTAGATCGGCACCTACGCTCAACTCTTTTAAATCAAGGCTGAAGACCTTTCTTTTCGATACTGCTTTTGTTTAATTCTACTATTTCACAATTTTATTCTTTTATTCCTGTATTTAATCTGTTTTTGACTAACTGTTTTAATTTTGTATGAAATGCTTTTAATGTTGTATTAACTATTTTTAATTTTGTATTGATTTTTAACTGTGTTTACTGTTTTATTGTTTTATGTAAAGCACATTGAATTGCACCGCTGCTGAAATGTGCTATATAAATAAATTTGCCTTGCCTTTGCCTTGTACACTGCCCCGTCCATTTCTAGCACGTGATATAATTGGTATGTATCGCTCCCGGGTTCTGACTAGGGTTGGGCATCCTTTTGATTTAAACAATTCTGATTCCAATTCTTTCTTTTGATTCCAGTTCTTATCGATATTTTAGATTTTGATTCTTTTTAACGGGTGGAGTAGACACGGATCACACGCTTATTTCACAGATAAGAGGAAAAAAATATTTTTATTCATGGTGATTTACAGTTTTATTGGGCTTTTTCAACGTAAAATAAAGCCACACTTCAGAGTGCCGCTTACTGTGCTCCATGGCTGCAACACACTAGCGCCTGGATGTACGTTGGTCGCTATGGAAACCAAAACCAAAAGTTAGTTACTTGTGTTAAATTTGGAACCGTCGATCGGATTCCAAACCAAATTTTCATACGATTCAAATAAACAAATGATACCACTGGAATAGTAATTTTTGAAACGATTCCAAGTTAGAACCGGTTCTCAATGCCCAATCCAGGTCATATCTGAATTGTCATGACCAGTGATAAACCGGTGTCGACGGGCTTGGTTTGAATTGGCAAAAGAAGGGTTGAACACGGGTCAGACTACCCCGGTCCTATCGTGGTTATTGATGGGACAGGGGTATAAGAGTACGGATTTTAATAACATTTGGTGATTCCCATGGTTTTTTTTCCTCTAGCGCCACCATAACTTTCAAAGTGAAATGCAACAGAAGTGAAATGTAATGTATGGAAGACAGAATCTCATGTTTGTGTTACAAAAGCTTGGTTATGTCACCCCTGGAATGAGACATCCTGCATGAGACCAGCATGCTGAGTCTGAACACAACAGCGTCTCACAAACTGAGAAGAACAGGTATTAATTGTTTAGACACACCGTGGCAAAATGTGACTTTAGCGAGCGCTCACATTGTTGTTTCCCGCCAGCATAATGGAGACCATTATAGCTTGACTGCTGATCATCATGTCATAAAGTCACGCTCTTCCCAGGCTGCGGAGATGTCGACGAGTCAGCAGAAATGGCTGTCGCTGATGTAATGAGCACGTCCTGTTTTAGATTAACACCGCAGCTCCAGTCAGCAGCAAATCCATTAATGGAGATGAATGAAATAATATTTATTGATTATGACAATCTGTAACGATAATGTCAGCAAAAGATGCTGCGTTTTAGGAATTTTAATCAACTCAAATTCTTCCTATTAGCTGTTTCAAGCGTTTTATTAACAAGACAGGTTTTTGAAGGAAATAAGAGCCCCCTAACAAAGGAACTAAAAAATATCCTACTGTGTGCCGTTATCCTTAATATTTCTGGTCATTTTAGCACTTTGAGCGGTGAAAGTAAAAAACTCATGTCAGTCAGTCCATTTCCCAGAAAAACAAAAAAGCTTTACATGTCAATGTCTGTCGGTCGGTCGGTCGGTCAGTCCAGACTGAAACAACTAAAACAAACAACTACCGGATGGATTGCCTTGAAATTTGGTACACACATGTATAATGACACCGTACAGCTGAAGTGCGGAACTATTTGATATTAATGAACGTCAGTTACATTCAAGCCTTCTCAGTTATGGCTATGTTTACAAGATGGTGTAGTCCTGCGACTTCCGTGCGCAGAAGCTCGAGTGATGCGTTCTATGTCACCGCTGAGTCAGGACAACAGCAGCGTAAAGCTTTGGAGACGAAGAGGACATCCAAATTCCAAGATAATTATCTTTTCTGAAGAGTCCAACATGTTTTTTAATCCTCTGTGTTAGCAACTGTGTGGAGGAGGGGTGCGGTTGTTGCAATTACTTAGAATTGCTCATGGGGGCGACAGAAACTAAGCACTTTAGCTTTAACAAAGGAGCGGCGGTCGGATAATCCACACTTTTCCTTGACCTCTAGTGCCACCACGAGGTTGACTAAAATGTCTTGACAACTGTTGGATGGATAACGATGCAATTTGGTACACGTTTAATGTCTTTGTGAACGTTGGTGATCCCCTGATTTTTCATCATCATCATCAGGTCAAAATTGGCTAATATTTTGGTTCATCTAGCAGTTTGCTTTTCTATTCAATAACCTTAAAAGTCTCAGAGAGTCAACTCTTATGTTGTGTTCATACCGTCGCCTTACTCGCGGGGTGTTTGATCACACGAGTGGAAATATTTTAACTCGTGAATACCAGAATGACGCAAATTCCACGTTTGCGTCGCACCGTATGTTTCATTCACTTTTCCTGCCAAGAATTTGCATCTATTCACATCTTTGCATTGACTTTGTATGTAATTGCGCAATGCAATTTGCGAGAAACGACTGGGGTGTAAACTGCTTCTTCTTCTTCTTCTTTTTCTACTGTGAAGTCATGCGTTTACATGCACTCCACTGATCCGTTGTATCGCTGTATTTCAGTGATGAAGTAACATGACATTCAAAAATTTTGTATGATGGGATTCATTTTATTATCCAATTCGAGTGTTAAAAGAAAAATTTATGGCAATTGCATTCCTTCAAAACTACTTTATTCCCAGCTCCCTTTGCCTCTGCCATTATGTTCTGTCTCATTGCAAATACTGCAGACAGAGTTGCCTCCGATACCTACAGGTTAGAGCTTTTGTCAAAAATATGTATCTCCTTCTCTTGCTCCTGACCGACAGGAGGCGTCTACACAGCCACTAAGGCGCCCTTATCAGGTACATGTAAACATATTCACAAACAATTTATGCTGTCGTTTATCTTGGACGGGCAGTTTCCTTCATTCATTAGCATCAAATAATGAGTCTAAAAGACAACGTGTGACCTTTTACTTAGGAAGGAAATGCAGGAGGAAAAAGAAAGACAGCGAGGGAGCAGAAGAGACAGAGGATGAAGAGAGAGAAGAACAGGCTGACTACAACACTGCCGTTTAAAAATGTATGAGTCTCCAGTCTCCAGCAGATTGCCTGTGTGTGTGTGTGTGTGTGTGTGTGTGTGTGTGTGTGTTTTGCAGAGGATTTTATTGTTTCTAACATTTCACACACTCCCTGCTGATGATATTAATGTATGTGACAGAGAACGAGACACCTCTGTTTGACCTATAATAAAGTCACGTCAGCTGGAGCTCAGCGTAAAAGTCACGAGGCCTCAGATGACGAGGAGGAGGAAGAGCAAAACCGCACAGCCAAGGAGGGGAAAAGAGATGAGTTAGAGGAGGAACACAGGGCGAAGAAGGGAAAGGAGTTAGAGAAAGAGGAGAGGAAAGACCAGAAGATGCAAGAGGAGGAAGAGAGGGGGTGTGAGGAAGAGGCGAGGGGGCAGGAGGAGATGAATAAAATGTTGGCAATACCATTGTAAAACAATACCAGCCAGACACAATGAAATACTAACGGGTCAATTTAACAAGTCTAATGCAAATGACAGCCAGAGCTCAGGTATTTACCATCAAGGGGAGCAAATTAAGTTAATGACTAAATGTAGATAACAAGTGAATGGGTTATTAAAGATGTCTCTACATTTTCAAGAAGTGAAAGGGATGTTTCCATTGAAGAGGTATTTGTTAAGTATATGTTTGGATAATCTACATAATGTCAGCAAGTGCTTGAATCAAATGTATTAAAATAGTTTCCTTGCATGCTGTGGATGATGAATACATACTGTAGGAGCTACAGTGTGGATGCATAGCTGGAAACTGCAGTGAGTCCCAGTGGATTCAGCTCTATACAACAACAGAATACGATCATGTTAAATAAAGTAATAAAACACAAATGAAGGATCCACTGAAAATAGGACATTTCTGTAAACAATCTGTGATATGTAACATTATTCCAGCATTTATCTAGTGAAACAAAAACAGTAAATAGAATAATAAAAACACGAATACAAAATGTTAAATCAAATGTTACACCAAACATTCAACTAAATATTTCACACGCGGTGTACATGATTAGGTAATTGCATTCTTTCAAATCGCGATTTCGATTTGAAAACGATTAATCGTTCAGCCCTAGTCGGTACCGGTCGTCTGTGAAACTGTGCCATGTTGGCACCGGGTTTCAGTACCCAACCCTACTTGAGGGCAGTAAAACTCCACAACAAACGCAGCACAGAGCAACATTATTATCCCATTGGGAGTTGTGATCCTGTGTCCACCTTATGAACGTAAATCCACTTGCCTGAGAATAAGCTAACTTACATCAATCAATGGAGCTTTAACTGGAAATGAAAACTGTCTTTTGATAATCTTGGCTTTCTTGATGTAACCGTGATGTGATGTAATCCTGTTGAAACAGAACATTGGGGTGTCAAAGAGAGAAACGCATTTTGATTGGATGTGAGATTGTGATGTCTGGGAAGCTTTAGTTGAACAAAGTTGGACGCCCAATCCTGTGCCAGCACTTCGCAAAAACTGAGCACAGTCTAAAAATGCCCAAATCTGATTTGGGCTGCCAGTTTGACCATAAATCATTCAATGAAGCACAAGATGTAAAGACGGAGTGCCAACACCTCTTCTTCATCCTCTCAGAAAGCCAGAGAGAGCACAGTGGGAGGGATGGCAGCAGCAGATGTGCCATCGTGACCAGCAACTCTTTGCACTTGGAAAACAACTCCACACATCTCCTCCTCCTCCTCCTCTTCCTTGTTTTCTCTTTTTTCACCTTCTCTCTCTCCTGCCTTGGTCACCAGGCAACTAGCCTGTCCTCCCTCTCTCTGCTTTTTCTCGTTCTCTCTCATCCTTGTCACTCCCCCTTTTTCTTATGCATTGAACCTCCCTCGTTCCCTTGCTATGTATTAGGATTTAGACTCATAACCGACTCCACAAAAAGCTAAAAACATCTCCGTTACACCTTCTTGTTTTGTGAACCATCAACACCTTCGGTCTCAGGTGTTTGCATCTTGCGATTGGATCATGAAATTCGAAATATATCTGTGAAACCCCGGCAATGACACGACTTCAAACCTTTTAAGACACGACATGTATTACATCCCCGGCTTCATCTATCTTTTAAATGAACCCTGTCTCTTAAAAACGGCATTCACTTAGAACTAATACCGAACACTCACTGTCAATGAATTCCATTTGTTTCCCTACAGGATCTGCTTTGGCAACTAAAAGCATAATTACCATTTTTATGGTTCCATTTAATAACGGTCATGTGAGTTAAATGTTCAGCTATTGTGACATACATTTACATAAATTGTGTTAAAAGATGGTACGCATATTCCTCTCATCACCCTAATTTGTGAAAAACTGGTATGTAAGATCTGACCTGATGTGACTGGGAGTCTAAAGCAATAGGGTTAGTTCTTTCTTTGACTTTTGGTTTGCAATGTGTTTCAACATCAAATGTACCTCTCTCTCTCGCTCTCTTTCCATCCATCTGCCCCCATTGCTCTCGTTCTCTCTCTCTCTCTCTCTCTCTGGCCCCATTCTCTCTTTCTCCTCTCTCTCTTCAAATCTCATTCATCCCTGCCTCCTCCCTCCCGCTGCTTAGCTCTTTCTACCCCTCTTACGTTCAACTCTCTTTGGGGGAGTTCGCTCGTTTTCAAACTAGCTGTTTCCCCTTGAAGCTGTCCCTACAATGAGCTGCGCATGAGACTTCTGACGTAAATCAAGCAAACTCCTCACAGCAAGTGACGGGAGATGAGGCATCAACACGAGTAATGTGAAAACCTCACAGCCCTTAGAACTTTAAGAGGAGGACAAGATATGGTTGATCTCAAACTAATTTTGAAAAAGGCTTTTTCAGCGAGTTTCACGGTTGAACACAAATAAAGATTCAGATTAAATTACTGAGACATATAACTACTGAGAGCAAGCTGTTGGATTGTTGAGGCAGGTATAACATTTGATGAGCGACCCACCTTAAAAAAAATTCTTTTCAGCCCGCTTATACCTAAGGTTGGGTACCGAAACCCAGTTCCACTATGGAACCGGTTCCTACGCAACTGGTAGGAATCGGACCGGATTACAACGCAAATTTCGGTTACTCATTTCGGTGTCGACTGAAGTATTTTCCCTCTGTCGCTCCAAAACGGACGTAAAAATATCACCCTCTCTCTGTAGTCTACCGTTAGCTAGCTACCGTAAATGTAGGCTACTTTTAAAATGCCATATTTTCCCTCTGGGCTCACCAAAACTGATGTAAAAGCATATTAACCATTCACTGCACGTGATCGCTAGTAAACATATTACATCTTTGATGTCATTTTTCTGTTTTTCAAGAATCGGTTTAGGAATCGGAATAGTTTTAAAAGTACCGGTTCGGCACTGCAATCGTAAAAATCCAAACGATACCCAACCCTACTTATATTTATAGTCTGTTATCTCATTCAGGATTGATATCATGGGAATATTCAGGATTAATATCAGGGGAAGTTATTTGGTGATTTTTTTATCCATTATGATGGCCATATTCGGCAATAGGACTCAAATCACTGTATTAAGACATTTTATGGTATCAATATTTGTGGCAAATATAGACAAAGTCACATTTATAACAACTGTTGAAAGCAACTAATTATGTTCCGTTTGGTGTTAAAAAAAGAAATGAATACTGGCCAATAGCATTATGTCATATTGACTAATCTGAAATATTGACATCCATTTTCAGACACACCGTGGATCAATCACACACACACACACACACACACACACACACACACACACACACACGTGGCATTTCTTTGAATACAGTACATCCACTGCTGCTGGTTACATTCATTATTAATAAGACGCAATTAGTTTGAAATCTGCAGCTTCCTTTTACAGCTCAGACAATCTGATTACCAGACAAATAAATGCTCCCTTAAAACATTCAAGTATCAATTAAACATGCTCAGTTTTAGTGCATGCTGCGCAGAGGACTAATAAGATGCCTGTCACTGTCAGAAGTTCCCAAAACACAGCTAATAAGACTAGGTCAAAACCTAGTAGGCTATATGGCTGCAGTGTTTCCCATACATACGTTATACTTGGGCACCCCGCCCAGGTAGATTGATGCTTCCCCAGGTACAAACCCCAATTCCAATGAAGTTGGGACGTTGTGTAAAATGTAAATAAAAACAATATAATGATTTGCTACTCCTTTTCAACCTATATTCAATTGAATACACTACAAAAGACAAGATATGTAATGCTCAAACTGATCAACTTTATTGTTTTTTGCAAATATTCACTCATTTTGAACTTGATGTGTTCCAAAAAAGCTGGGACAGGGACAGCAAAAGTTGGAGAATGCTTAAAAAAACACCTGTTTGGAACATTCCACAGGTGAACAGGTTAATTGGTCATGATTGGGTGTGAAAGGAGCATCCCCAAAAGGCTCAGTCGTTTACAAGCAAGGCCGGGGCGAGGTTCACCACTTTGTGAACTACTGCGTGAGCAAATAGCCGAACAGTTTAAGAACGTTTCTCGACGTACAATTGCAAGGAAATTAAGGATTTCATCATCTACAGTCCATAATATCATCAAAAGAGCCAGAGAATCTGGAGAAATACCCGCACATAAGCGCCAAACCCGAAAACCAACACTGAATTCTCGTGACCTTCGATCCCTCAGACGGCACTGCATTAAAAACCGACATCATTATGTAAAGGATTTTACCACGTGGGCTCAGGAACCCTTCGGAAAACCATTGTCAGTTAACACAGTGTGTAGTTACATCTGCAAGTGCAAGTTAGAACTCTACAATGCAAAGCGAAAGCCACATATCAACAACACCCAGAAACGCTGTCGGCTTCTCTGGGCCTGAGCTCATCTGAGATGGACTGACGCAAAAGTGGAAAAGTGTGCTGTGGTCTTACGAGTTGATTGTTTTTAAAAATCATGGACGTGATGTCCTCCGGTCCAAAGAGGAAAAGGACCATCCAGATTGTTATCAGTGCAGAGTTCAAAAGCCAGCTTCTGTGATGGTATGGGGGTGTGTTAGTGCCCATGGCATGGGGAACTTGCGAACCTGTGAAGGCACCATTAATGCTGAAAGGTTTAAATAACTTACTACTTTAGTAGGCCTAACAGCAACCGTAAACATGTAACACAATTATTATGGTTACACTTTGCAATTATTCTGCAGTTCACATGCATTCCAAGCCGTGAGTGTTCAGTTACACCACTAGTTCTCTCTGTGCCCGTACCCATTAACTGTAACCCTATTTATGCACTCCAGCCCGAATAAAACCCAACATTTTATTAAGTGTGTCGATCGGATGGACGCTTGTCGGGAAAATGGACGCTCAGACATAGAGACAGACACACTTTCCATTTAGATGACCGTTTCATGTTATCCAGTTACTTCTGTGTCCCGATTTGATGTTTGGAGACCAGAGATAGAAAAACAGCATTTATCTATCTTACAGATGCCTTAGAGAAGCAGCCTCCATCACTAAAACAGCACTACACTGCGAGGAGCTCCCCATCATGACAAGTTGTAATCCTGCTATTTACAAGCGAGGATAAAAGTGGCAGCTGAGGGGAGGGAAAGTACTTCTGAGCTGATTTACTGTCCGGAGCAGCCTTCATTGTTAATCCTACAGTCACACCCACATTTCTGTTCTCACCGTCAGTCTCTGTCGCTCTCTGTGGCCGGGAAAACTTTTAGAAATGTATTTTTCACCAGTCTAGAGCTAGACTGAAATGGCTGGGCCAATATCAGCTAATTCAGCTTCTCGCCAATATATCTGTATCGGCAAATGTGTTCGCCGAAAAAGTAATTGTAATACAGACATGTCAAATATATATATATTTGCTGTAATAAGAACAGCATATGCATTTCATAGTTTGTCCACCAGAGTAAGTAAGTTCAAAATATACATCATGTATTAGTATCGACCTTCAAAGTACAATATCAGTCAGGCTCTACACAGGAACTACAGTCTGGGACTCAATGATTCTTAAATGCATTTATTTTTGTGTTTCTGCTGCATTAGGGATGTTAAAAATTAACCGTTTAACCGATAACTGACAATAGGAATTTTGACTGATTAATACAATCAGTTAAAACAATATTATTGAAACAAAAACAAAAGTTATTTTTAAAAAAAATTGATTTCCATGGTTAAAGAAATTGAGGCTTTACAATCTCTTTCTAGCAAGTTGCGTTTTAAGTTCTTTTTATCTGCTAAGTTCGTGGCACTTAGCTGGATGGTGCCCACAGCGGAGAGCTGCGTGCACTGATCTAGGTGCTGTAATCGACTGTAAGGTTCGCCTAGCTAGGTTTCATAAGAAAATCAGCAACGGTGCATCCAGTTAAACACCAGCCAAACGCTTTATTAACACTCCTCTACTCGACTCCCTCTCTCTTACTTCACCGGGACATTGCGCCCCGCCCCTTTCTCCTCAGAAAGGCGACCTGAGGGATACAATCAACATGGACGTTAACGTGAAATCTGTGAAAAGACAGGGAAACGAAACAAAATAAACCAACCTGGGCAAAACAAACTACAGCCAACAACACGTTCTAAAATAAGTGAAATAAATAAATGAATCCCATGTCACTCTGCCCTTACTGCACTGCATTAACTAATTATTGCACTTGTATGACTGTAATTATGCACTAGAACCTAACTTTGCTCCTTATTACTGACAGGTAGGCTATGCATATTTATTACTGGGAATTTTCAGCAGGCAGGAGCAGAACACACACACACACACACTACAGGACCGGGCGGTAATGGTCAAAAAACCACCAGGAGCGGGCAGGAGTGGTATTTAAAAAACAAACAGTCCCACGCAGGGCTCTACTACATGACACATGACACTATATCGATGAGGACTGGTGGGTTAAATTGGCCGCCCTAAACACCGGCCAATTGTGATGGGCTGGTCTGGGTCTCAAAAGTCCAGAACAGATTTTTTACCCCAGTCCAGTCTTGGGTGGAGACAAGATCAGACATACACGCCGCAGACTGCTGTGGACTTGTGTCGGTCGCACAAGCGGTTCCAGGAAAGTGACTGTATGTGTCCACGACAATGCAAGGAACATTGCGGCTGCGAAGGCGGTACAAGTCATCAGCTGTCCTCTCGGCAGGACAATGTTGTTTGTCAATGCTGCGTCCGGAGCTTAGCACCGCCCAAAACGACTGTGATTGGTGTAAAGAAATGCAAACAACCCAGAGCGTTTTTCTTCTCTTATCCTGGAATGTATGTGTGGTGTAGCCAGACCTTACTCCACAGCACTGTGCGAAACTAATGTTAAACTTATCAAAAAATTGATCAGACAATAATTTGATGGAGCCCCTGCAGTAACTCTGAGCACCCCCCCCCCCTAGGGACCCCCTGTTGAAGATTTCTCCTTTAAAGAATTAAACCTCGCACCCTGGCAGTATATAGCCAGTATAGAACACTATATTCTGGTGTTGTGCTGAACTCCTGTGTTCAAATAAAGCTAATCATCAGAGAAATAGAAATAAAACTAGTATTGTCTTGTGCACTTGCATCTCATTTCTTCTATGAAAGTTTGAGTTGTTGACCAAGTAGAAAGTCCAGTTACAACTCCAAGTCAATTCTTGGATAAAGTTATTGGTTGGCTTAGTAGAAGACATTTTTGCCCATTTTCTTCCACTGGGCTATTTTAGCTCTGTGGTAAAAGAAAATATGAATCTGATTCTTGCAAAAATGTCCTTCTGAAGCGCTAAAACAGAAACATTTTCCTCCCACATTATGGCAAGGAACAGAAAAAAAAGAACGGTACCAAATCACAAAATGTCAAGGCAGCAGTGTAATAGAGGAACACTCTGCCCTCGCCCGACTCCTTACTGCCAAAGTGGAGAGAGCGGTGAGGAAATATAAAAAAACATATTGTGCAGGAAAGATCTAAATGTCAAGGTCTCCCCCAGAACCAGAGGACATTACAAATGCTGTACCGAGCTTTTGCCTCCAGGTGCCCACAACCCTGTATCAAAAAGGTATTTTTAAAACAAATATCACTATCTGTCAAAACAGGCTACAGAAAAGAACGAAGATAAACTTGAAACATTTTCATCTTGAAAATGAAAGAGAAAGCCTCTCGCGTGAAAGATGGAAGGGAGTGGGAGATAATTATACCTGTGATTCTCTAGCAGAAAAGATGTCTACAACATGAAAGACAGAACGAAGCAAAGAGAGAGAGTTAATGAAAGATGAGAGAAACAGACAAACTAGTACAGACTGTGCTCAGTCCCATGGTGCATTCTTGGCAGTGACATATAGATCTCATTACTTTTCAGTTTATTAATTCATGGTCAGTTCATCTGAAAACAATCTCAGCTCCCTGGCTGATCAGATGCTTTCATCCTCTCTATCAAGAACTTAATAACGTTCCTAGTTAGAAGGATTATTAATCAGCAACACACAACCTGTTCCATGCAACCAGAAAGTACTGCTTCAAAGAGCATTCCAGTGTGATTGGACTGCATTAACTCACCTTTTACATCACAAGAGTATGCTTAAGCCTGGGATGACTTGTTTTGTATTCGGGCTGAAACTAATGATTATTTGAATTATCTATTAATCTGACAATTATTTTCTCGATTCATCGTTTGGTCTCTAAAACGTAAGAGAACCGTGAAAAATGCCACATCACAATTTCCTCAGGCCCAATGTGATGTCATCAAATGTCTTGATTTCGCCGACCGACATGACACAACCAAAAGATAATGTATTTCATTAACTAGAATGTAACGAGGACAATCCGAACATTCTCACACTGGAGAAGCTGGACCAATCAAATGTTTGGCATGTATGCTTGAAGATGGACTTACAGTAAGTTATCAAAATAGTTGAAGATTGGGCTACATCATTTTCTTTATTTTTTTTAACTGTAAAAAGGTCCCACTCAGAACGTATTGTGGTCAGAAGTCCTTGAAAACTGAATATCTGCTCTGCTCTCAAATATCAAAATTGGTAAAAGCCTCAAAAAGGCTTAGTTTGGGGCACCCTGGTAGCTCACCTGGTTGAGCGTGCACCCCATGTACAAAGGCTCAGTCATTTAGAGTTCGGGTCATGCTCGGTCCAGCAAGTCATTTCCCCTCTCTCCCCCATTTCCTGTCTGTAGCTATCCTGTCAATAAAGTCCTAAAATGCCCCCCTTACTGAGCGTAAGGTTGGTTTAATCCTTCAATACCTGCCCAAACACCCCACCATGTTCCATGGTCCACCTGGAGTGAATTGTTCTTACCAAAATCTTACCCCAGGAAAAGTAGCCGCGCTAACAGCTAATGTGGATCTAAGTGAGCAATGTTTTGCTTAATTAAAAGCAGCAATTTAGTAAATGCTACCCATAACCAAGGGTAGTATTGAAACTTCTCCAGATTGCTTGGCTTCCGGTGTTGCTGCTTGCAGCTTTCTTGAGAACGGCTCATTCAAACAACTTCACACTCGACACTGTGCTACTTGGATCCTGAGCAATACACCTGCCTAGGGCTGCAGCTATCGATTATTTTAGTAATTGAGTATTCTACCGATTATTCCATCGATTAATCGGATAAGAAACACTTTTGTTTTATTGAAGAGCAATAATATACAATAGTTTGGTTTAATTTTCGGAAAAGCTACATTTTAAATTGCCTACATTGCTTACAATATCATCTCTCAAAAAACTAAACACATCTGGTCTTTTATTTTGGTAGCTGTTGTGTTTGGTGTAGTTCCATCGTCCATACGACTCTGTGATTTACTTTTCTTGGGTCCGCTTCGTGGAATGGATGATTAAGTTAGACTCGATGTTTTCTGTTGAGATGCTGAAGCGTTGACGTCGTGCTATTATTGTGGTAAGCTAGTTAGATTTTCATCAGTCTTCGTGACATGTGTCGCCAGCAGCGTCAGCCCGGTGTGCGACAGTAATAATCCTCCTTGCGGAAACACCGTGAGCGATACAACGTTGGTAACGTTAATTAAACGAAGCTTCGAGGCAAATAATTTTTCCTAGCTGATTTTTAGCAATCGAATTAATCGAGTTACTCGAGGAATCGTTTCAGCCCTACACCTGCCATGACACGGTTGCATCCCCAAACGATGCTAGTGTATACGCGTCATTTGTTAACAGCTAGCAATTTGTAACCAGAACAAAAGTGTTCATTCGGAACGTTACATCGCTGACACTTGAAATGTTTGAGTTTGCGACAATGTAACATCGCCGGTCTCCCTTTCCTCATCTGTTCTTGAATGTAGTGTAGCGAGCGACGGAGAGCAAGCTCTACCCAGCATGCCGTTCGGCGGTGTAACAGTTAACAGGGGTCCCCTCTCAATAAACTACACAGTGTGTGCATAACGCACCACTAATAAATATGTCCCCTATGTCTCACAGTCGAAAGTGCACTTCCTTGGGTCCTCAGCAATTTACCCGCCAAGTGTAAAATCGATCGGATGGACGCTTGTCGGGAAAATGGACGCTCAGACATAGAGACAGACACACTTTCCATTTAGATGGCCGTTTCATGTTATCCAGTTACTTCTGTGTCCCGATTTGATGTTTGGAGACCAGAGATAGAAAAACAGCATTTATCTATCTTACAGATGCCTTAGAGAAGCAGCCTCCATCACTAAAACAGCACTACACTGCGAGGAGCTCCCCATCATGACAAGTTGTAATCCTGGTATTTACAAGCGAGGATAAAAGTGGCAGCTGAGGGGAGGGAAAGTACTTCTGAGCTGATTTACTGTCCGGAGCAGCCTTCATTGTTAATCCTACAGTCACACCCACATTTCTGTTCTCACCGTCAGTCTCTGTCGCTCTCTGTGGCCGGGAAAACTTTTAGAAATGTATTTTTCACCAGTCTAGAGCTAGACTGAAATGGCTGGGCCAATATCAGCTAATTCAGCTTCTCGCCAATACATCTGTATCGGCAAATGTGTTGGCCGAAAAGTAATTGTAATACAGACATGTCAAATATATATATATATTTGCTGTAATAAGAACAGCATATGCATTTCATAGTTTGTCCACCAGAGTAAGTAAGTTCAAAATATATATCATGTATTAGTATCGACCTTCAAAGTACAATATCAGTCAGGCTCTACACAGGAACTACAGTCTGGGACTCAATGATTCTTAAATGCATTTATTTTTGTGTTTCTGCTGCATTAGGGATGTTAAAAATTAACCGTTTAACCGATAACTGACAATAGGAATTTTGACTGATTAATACAATCAGTTAAACAGTTAAAACAATATTATTGAAACAAAAACAAAAGTTATTTAAAAAAAAAAAAAATGATTTCCATGGTTAAAGAAATTGAGGCTTTACAATCTCTTTCTAGCAAGTTGCGTTTTAAGTTCTTTTTATCTGCTAAGTTCGTGGCAAAGATCTGATCTAGGTGCTGTAATCGACTGTAAGGTTCGCCTAGCTAGGTTTCATAAGAAAATCAGCAACGGTGCATCCAGTTAAACACCAGCCAAACGCTTTATTAACACTCCTCTACTCGACTCCCTCTCTCTTACTTCACCGGGACATTGCGCCCCGCCCCTTTCTCCTCAGAAAGGCGACCTGAGGGATACAATCAACATGGACGTTAACGTGAAATCTGTGAAAAGACAGGGAAACGAAACAAAATAAACCAACCTGGGCAAAACAAACTACGGCCAACAACACGTTCTAAAATAAGTGAAATAAATAAATGAATCCAATGTCACTCTGCCCTTACTGTCCCACGCAGGGCTCTACTACATGACACATGACACTATATCGATGAGGACTGGTGGGTTAAATTGGCCGCCCTAAACACCGGCCAATTGTGATGGGCTGGTCTGGGTCTCAAAAGTCCAGAACAGATTTCTTACCCAAGACAAGATCAGACATACACGCCGCAGACTGCTGTGGACTTGTGTCGGTCGCACAAGCGGTTCCAGGAAAGTGACTGTATGTGTCCACGACAATGCAAGGAACATTGTGGCTGCGCAAGCGGTACAAGTCATCAGCTGTCCTCTCGGCAGGACAATGTTGTTTGTCAATGTTTTCCAAAATGCATAGGACTATTCAAATAGCCATTTTCTGCCACCTCAAAACCTAACCAAACCTCTGGTTAAGTTTAGCGGGAAAAAAAACGTGGTCAAAACTAATGGATTGGTGGAAGACAGGATGTGAACATCAGTCTCCTGTGTCAAAGTCAGAGTTATTCTTGACCCATCCATCCCCTACAACCTCCCACCAGGTTTTGAGGTGTTACGTCACTCAGTCCCTCCAGAAAAAAAAAGCGATTATGCGATAGCATAATTCAATGAATAATCAGCCAAAGTCCGTATATTCATGCGGGGGCCGCATTTTTTTTCAAATATGGCGCACTTTCGCCGCATAAATTGCCGATTTGAAACTTGCATGATTTCATAATCCCTGCATTTGTTGCAAAAAAGTCACATACATCTTAGCAGAAAGTTGAAAAATGTTGCATTTACTTCACACAAGAGCAGCCATTTCCCCCCGTTGCCATGGGAATGTTATGAAGTGACGTAATTACGCGACGTGAACATCATCGAAAAGCTGCAAACCCCGCGATGAAGCCGTGATGAAACCGCAGTTTTTGCAAGTTCCCGCAATTTCATCGCATAAAATTGCATAAATATCCCGCATATTCCATATACGTGCCGCATAATCAAGGATTTTTGCCCGCAACAATCACTAAAAAAAACTTATTAGCATTTTTCTGGAAGGACTGATATCTATATTTTCAAGACAGAAAATGAAGCAATTTTTTTAATGCCATTTGGCGGTGCTGGTCAAACACGAATCAAAATTCTGTTACTGTATTGCAAATATTTCAGAATGTTTTCAGAAACACATTTGAGTATACCGTTTAGTTGCAATTTGAGAAAGTTTGGGATCCGGATGCCATTTTCTTCATGCTCCAAAACGGACCACGCACCACCACCAACTGACTTGTGGAAATTTTGCATAAACTTTGCTCAACAGTTAAATACCAGTGGTTTGAACTTGGTCTGAGTGCGTTATCCTGTGTATGAACGGTTGTCATCCTAAGTCTTCAGTGTCATCCTTTTAAATCCTCCCTCTCCCTCACCACCTCTCCTGCTTATCCGGCTGTGAAGTATCCGAACTGACTGGCTAAACTCAGCGAGACACTTGAGATCAAATTGTTAACCTGAATGTGTCAGACCGTCTCCAGTCTCACACCAAAGGACAACTACAACCACTACAGGGAGCTTAAAATAACACACATGGTTCCATTGGTTCCAAAAGGTGTGTTTATCATGTATCATGACCACTTCAGTGTCAAAACTGCACAGTGCATTTAAACTTTAACCAATCTAAGTGAGATTGAAAAAATATTTCCGAAAAATATAAAAAAATAAAGTAACAAATAGTCGACTCTACGTATTGAACAGCCAAGTCCGATTTTAATCGTAAAAAAATCTGATTTGGGTTCAGTGCTACTTAAAATTGATTGTTTTGTTTTCCAACCAAGAGCCGAAAACCAAAATATATTTCATTTCAGACATGTTAAAGCAGAATATGCTCAGATTTGAGAAGCTTGAGCCAGCACATTTTTTAAACGTGCATTTACTGATTTAGTAAATTAGGGCTGTACCGAATAGTTTAAAGCTTAATTCATAACGTTAACATTCAAATTCTGACTGCTGAACATTTGAATGCTACTTTAATGGTCTGCATCCGAAGAACGAGCTGTGCTGAGCGGCGGCTCTCACAATACATTTACTCAAAGAATGAGCGTCAATGAGGGTTTACTTCTGGTTTATATCGGGTATATTTCGGATTTATTTCGACCTAGTCTGGATCGACGACCGTTAATTTACCGGATAGTCGCCAGAACAAACAGTCGTCGCCAAATTTTACGCGGGATGTCCCTCGCCTTGCAAAACTCTGTTGGTTTCGGGAAACATCAACAAGCTTCAAGCTAGCGAGCTATTCGGTGAAAATGGCAAGTTTTGAAGAATGTTTGGATCGTGCAGTGTTGGGGATCGGTTCGTTTTCTACCGATACCGGTCCCAAAACGATTTTTAAATGGTGTTGGTGCCTAAACGGTGCCTGAATCGATACTTTAAAATAAAGAGCACGGCTTGCGTATTGCTAAGGCCATATGGTCAAATTAAAATAATTTGTTCAAAATGTAACACTTACCAGTCAATTTCAGTTACATCAGTAGTTCCCAACCTGGGGTCCGGGGACCCCTCAGGGGGGCGGCAAAGATCAGAGGGGGTGCGCAAGTCTTTATCTGGTTTGAGGATGAGGTAAAAAAAAAAATATTTGCACATGTTAAACAAATTATGATAATACACTAGAATATATAATGTATACAAAAGTCTATATAAAAACTATATATTTTTGTTCTCGTTTAAAATTGTAGGCAGGCTACTTAGTAGGCCAAACCTCCGGGACCTCTTAACCTGTGACCCTTGCTGTCATCAGGTCAGCTGCTAGCAACTTTGGTTTCGGAGGGGGGGCTCAGCTTTTCTCAGACATAAGTAGGGGGGGTGCCAAGGAAAAAAGGTTGGGAACCACTGAGTTACACGACAAAAAGAGGAACCACTAGATGACAAAAGGGTATTTTACAATAACATTGAATGCACCACCAGCTTACCAACTGTAATTGAACGTTCCATTACGTCCCGTCTGTGTTGTTTCTCAGTTGATGACAACTCTGAGAGCACTACCAGTGTCTATATGGTGCAGCTACTCTGTGTCTTTAACTGCAGACTGTTGGACGCATAGACATACTGTATATACATAGACGTCGCATTGGCCTTCGGATTGTACGTCTATATTCAATTCAATTTTATTTATAGTATCAAATCATAACAAGAGTTATCTCGAGACACTTTACAGATAGAGAAGGTCTAGACCACACTATAATTTACAAAGCCCCAACAATTCCAATAATTCCCCCAAGAGCAAGCATTAGCAGTGGCTATTGCGACAGTGGCGAGGAGAAACTCCCTTTTAGGAAGAAACCTCGGCCAGACCCAGGCTCTTGGTAGGCGCTGTCTGACGGTGCCGGTTGGGGTTATGATGAGCAGTGGCGTAATAGTCACAATAAAGATAATGGAACAGTGACTACAATGGTAGTTGAAGTAGTTCACGTCATAGCAGGGCACAGCAGGGCGTTACGGGATGTAGCGTGGCACAGCAGAGCATGGGTGGACGCAGTGGACTCGGCAGGACGCAGCCGGACATTGCAGGGAATCGCAGAGCGTAGCAGGGTGTAGCCGGTCCACAGTGACAGCTGCACCCAAGACCCAGATCTTGGTGTCACCCTAATCCGAGGCGATGTTCTGGGCAAAGAAGAAACATAAGGACTCCGAGGAGTAAACTCCCCAGAGCTAGGTAAGTAACAAGCATTTCTGGGACAGGATGCACATAAAAGGAAACAAAAGAAAAGAGAGACGAGAGAGCAGCTCATTGTGTCATTAGAAGGAAGGAACTTCCCCGGCAGTCTAGAATTATAATAGCATAACTAGGAGAGGCAAGTTAAAGAGGGGTGCCTGGTCAGGCTAGAACTCTCCCCAACCGGATCGGGCTGTACTGGCCTGCCTCCATCTACTCTCACTATATTATTGATTGACACCCTGCCCCGCCAATCTAGGCGTACACTGCAACTCCTCACTCCCTAACTATAAGCTTTATCACAGGAGAGTTTTCAGTTTAGTCTTAAATGTGATGACGGTGTCCGCCCCCGAACCCAGATTGGGAGCTGGTTCCACAGGAGAGGAGCCTGATAGCAAGGCTCAGTGCTTGGACCAATTCTATTCTCCTTATATATGCTTCCTCTAGGCAATATTATTAGGAAACACTCAACTAACTTTCACCGTTATGCGTTAAGCTTTGCTATTCGGTAGATTGGCACCGGGTTTGGTACCCAACCCAGAGCACCTCTGCTCTGTTGGCTCTGATCCAAAAGCGACACAGAGGTTGCTTACGGGACTTGCGGAACTGCTGTGTGGGTCTCGCCTAGGCCTCCACACAGAAGGTAGTGCTGAGATACTCTGCAGAACTAACTGGCTGATGGCTGTGGTTTGCTGGAGACTCACAGCAGTTAGATGTTTCTCACTTTTTACATGAGACTCCAGCGCCTGTTCCCAGTTGAATTGCTCTCTCGCTCGCTCGCTCGCTCGCATAAGAAGTAGTAAGCTTTGAATACATTGTAAGCAACTGGATATTGCCCTAAATTCAGTTTTTCAAGCCAAAGTCTCGCTAAACTTGCACTTCCACATACTAAAGAATAAAATCAGTGTTATGTCTGTGCTACAATCCGAAAGAGACTTGCACCAATAGCACGTGCCCAAAATTTCTCACGATTGACAAGGGTACAGGTCTGAGGACATCTACAGGCCAATATATACTATTATATATATATATATATAAGTATTGTATAAGTATATACAATATATACTTTTGGTCATAGCGCTGAAGGCTGCTATGACCAAAAGGACGGAAGGCTGGCAACAGGAAATGCGCCTTATATGACAAACCTCATCCGATTTACATGAAACTTATAATGTGTGGTCAACATGTAATACTGAGCTGCCCCCTATAGTTTAACCACGCCCACTTACTCAGGCCACGCCCCCTTTCATAACATTTGAACCGTTTAAAGTAGAGTCTTGTGTGAGGTGTCATTGAACTCAGCAGAGAGTTCCTTCTTCTTTGGTGATGGTTTGGCCCGCCCCCTATACTTAAGCCACGCCCCTTTCATAAATACTGACCCATCTAAGGTAGAGTCTTGTGTGAGGTATCATTGAACTCAGAAGAGAGTTCCTTTTTAATTGGTGATGGTTTGACCCGCCCACCCGCCCAGTTATAGTCCGCTCAGCTCGTAGAACCCTTCAGCTCAGCTACAAGCCAGAAAGCTAACGCTATGCTACCAAGATCCAACGTCAATAACATTGTGTACAGTTGGCAATCCGTAAAAATAATTTGACAGTATGTTGAACAACAAGACAAGCTAGCTATCCAGCCATGTCATTGTCCCCAAAACAATACAATGACTTTTACGAACAATTTGATCCGCGATGTGTAACATTACTGTCGGCCCCTAGCCTGAAGTAGCGACCTGTGAACGAGATGTGATATAACGTTATTCTCTGTGAAACAAAGTCAGTTCAGAGGGGAAGTATAACTTACTTCTTGCAGCTCGTGTGTTAGCGCCATCCTGTGGTGTTCAGAGGACGAGTTGGACATTTCCTTTTTGTTTTAATGTAGCACATTCATTTAGAACAGTAAACAGTCAGTTTCACCAGAACTCCTTTAGTACGTGTCCTACATCACCTTTTTATGGACACCCTGCAGCCAATCAGAATCGAGTATTCACCCAGACAATCGTATAAAGAGCAACAATAGCCTCCAGTTTGTGTCCACTAGATGAATGTCCAATATTCCCCTTTCCTTTAAGCTCTGTTTTGGTCACCTACTCCTGAGGGAAATACCTTTTAAGCTCCTAAATGCTCCACTATGTTCATCAGCTAGTCTCTAACTGTGTCTGTCTGCTGTTTGGTGCTAAGCAGGTAATGTACAGTGGGTTTATCACAGCTTTTTCTCTGAAATGTTGCAGCCATAAAACTCAAACAATGAACTTGCACGCAATAAATCTCTGTAGAGCTGAGGGGAACTGCAGTATGGCTGTGTCTCCAGTGAACTTGTTACAGTCTGGTTATTCTGCTTCAACCGGCTACTGAGCTTTAACTCAACCAGATTATTACTGACAAGCAACTTCTCTATCACTAAAACTCAATTCGGCTGGCAGCCAACCAGGACAGCACACACACCATGCTTGACTTGGAGAGGAGTGTTACAGCAGTCAGGCACTTGCTTTCAGGTGGCAATTCTTATCTATGCATTAATCATCTTAGGAAGGCTGAATCCTGCTGTTTCTGGTCAATACACTGCAGGTGGGTGGCAGGAGGAAGGAGAGAGAGGCAGAGACAGAGAAAGAAAAGGCCATACTGTTTAGAGAGAGCCGTCCCAGCGTTAAAAGGTCACAGAGAATCATAACAGCAACACATCCAACCTGTATTCTCACAGGCTGTCATTCCACCTCGATAAACCTCAAAAGTACAACTAGATGTTCAAACATTACCATGGAAACTGCTGATGCACCTCATGAAAACTAAATGACAATGGCATGAAAGGTCTACAGGCCCGGAACATGTGCAAATAGTTTGTCGGGAGGGAGGTTGTTCAGAAAAAAACATCTATGCTGCAAACAATTCTGTGGATTTTTTCCAGACCTTTTTTTTTTGTTTTACCCTCGGCCGTTTCTGGACATTGTGATGCACTAAGCTTTCATAACAATAATCGTATAATGTTTTACTTTGAATTTAACTTTATTCTACTAATGTCTTATTCTGGTTTCATTCATGTTTGGGATATGATAAAGAACATAAGGTGGTGATTAATATCCCTGTATGATTCAAACATTATACCAGGTTTTTTCAGTGTCAGACTTTCACTTACGGATGTCCCGAACAGATTTTATGACTAATACCCATTTTAATTCTACATACAGTACTTACAATGTTACAAGCTGATGACGCAATATAGGTGTTTTACAGCTAAATTAAAAAAAATCCCCAATATATATATATATAATTTTTAAGTCACCAACCGTTAGGCTATAAGTCCAATTTCATTGAACAAACCACCCAATGAAAACAGTATTTTTCAATAAACTCAAAATACACTGTTCCAAATTATTATGGACAACAGAGTTTCAAAACATTTTATAGGTTGTAGAGAACTGAAAATGGTCATTTGCTGAATTTGCAGCATTAGGAGGTCATATTTACTGAAATGAAAAGCTATTTCAATCAAACACATCTTAACATCATTTGCATCGACTATTTAGGAAAATCAGTGTAAAATATAAGTTGCATAATAATTTGGAACACAGTATATTGTCCTTTGATAATATCTGAGAGAGAATGTGAGTGTGGATCTTTGGCAGGATGCGATTTAGACAGACTACTCTTCAACGTCAGCATTAGCAATGGTTTTCAACAAACAGCTGCGTTCACACACCATCATTCACTGCTGCTCGCTGTCATATAATAGCTGAAACTGGCCATTTCATATTTTGTGGCTCCACTGAATCCATCTGGATTTATTGCCAATATGTAAGAGTAATTTTGAAAAAAGCCTGGATTGATCCCCATTTCGAGGACATCAATTACTTTAATTCTAATTTTAGAGTAGTTCATTGTTTGCACCAAGTGGCAACTGCCGTGCCTGAAAAGTGGAGCCAATGTAGAAGTGCCTTAAAGCGTAACTCTCACCAAAATGCAACCTAGGGTCTTTTTGTGAATGTACCCGAGTCAGACTTTTATTTAAAAGCATAATTAGGACGGAGGCACCACTTTTAAATTTGAATGGGAGTGATATGGGCACTACTATGATCGCACTAAGAAGGCTCTTAGCGCGATCATCTTTTTGAGCGTAACTCTCACCAAAATGCAACCTAGGGTCTTTTTTGTGAATGCACCCGAGTCACACTTTCGTTTAAAAGCATAATTAGGACGGAAACACCACTTTTTATTGACCGTATTTTCGTTCAAATGGCCTTTTGAATGGGAGTGCTAGGGGCACTACTATGATCACATCAAAATCACTATTTTTAAAACACTAAGAAGGCTCGACACAACGTGGAACTTTGCTCCAAGTATGACCAGGGGCTCTACACATGAACTCCAGCATTGAGAACATTGTTTGTGTACACAGAGTTTACTAAAAAGAGAGGTTTTGAACAACTCACTGTAGCTGTTGGTTTTTACGCTCTACATATACACATATTATATACACATATTATATACATATATATATAGTATATATATATATATAGAGATATATATATATATATATATATATATAGAGAAATTAGTGAAGTCAACCAATGGTCGCTTCACTAATGCCATCTCACTGCTACGTCCATTCTTCATATACAGTCTATGGTTTACACATGACTAGAGTTGAGGATGCACCTGCGCACACAGTATGCTGCCATACTGCGGCCATCTTATCCAGGTGTGGTGTCTGGAACATAAGTAACCTGGTTATTAGTCTCACTTTGCCAGACCCTTCTTCAAAGCGCGCTGAAGGAGGGTCTGGCTACTCCAAATTGCATTCGGGGATGGGAGGAAAACATGGTCTGGTTTATTAGCATTTCTTTACACCAATCAGAATCGTCATGGGCGGCGCTAAACTCTGCACAGAGCTGCTGCAAAATAGTCGCGCGAGAGAAAACTCAGATTGGACAGATAGTCTAGCTAGCGGTGTCAATTTACCCTGCAGAGATCTGAGGAGCAGTCAACAATAGTCCTTATTAATCCACCGAATTTAAAATTTCACAACACAAAGAAAGCGGAAGGAAACGCAAAATACATGCACCCGTCGGAATTTCCTGCTGCACAGGAGCAAACCCAGAAGTTGAACCATAGACTGTTAATATTAATGGACAGCGCATGTGTGACGTCACCCGTTGGTTCGTGGAGATCTGCTAGGAGTTTGCCGTTACGGGCGCAGCCGTCCTGGTTGCGGATGTGACGACTTTAGACGAGAGGGAGGAGTGAGGGAGGAGCCCTTACACTCTACGTGACGCTACACACTTTCACTGGCAATCACATCACAGCCACGCCCTGAAACACCCCCTGCTTTATCGCCGATTTTAAAATCAACGAGACGTCAAACTAGCGATTGAGACCATAAACTCATTATGAAAATGATCACTGAGGTAATAAATCAAGTGAGAAGTGGGTCACTTTCTCATAGACTTCTACAGAAACCGACCTCATTTTGCAACCGCACGTGTCGCCCCCCTGCTGGAATTCAGATAGAATGCAGGTTTAAGGCACTTGCACCGCAATTGCAGCACTTCACCGAACCGGATGCTTTGTCCAATAATATTAACAGTCTATGAGTTGAACGTCAAGGAAATAGACTACCTGGTTATTTACCCATGATTTTTACGCAGCGGTGTGAAATGCAGGGTCACAAATTAAGCGGCAGACAGTAGTTTCCATTAATAATATGATGGCAAGTGTCATCCTGCTGATGTAAATGGACTGTATTTATATAGCACTTTTCTAGTCTTAATGACTACTCAAAGCACTTTCACATAGTACAGGAACCATTCACACACATTCAAACACTGGAGGCCGAGGCTGCCATACAAGGTGCCACCTGCTCATCAGATAAACATTCACACACTGATGGCGCAGCAATGGGAGCAACACAGGGTTCAGTGTCTTGCCCAAGGACACTTCGACATGGGACTGCAGGGCCCCTGACCTTCCGATTGGTGGACGACCGCTCTACCACCTGACCACAGGCGGGGCAGCCTTAGCTTTCTAAAAACTATTACAGTGAAATAGTCCGAGGAGGAAAAACAACTATTTCGCTCAACTAACTGTTCAAGACTTCACAGACACATACAACCTGTGACAAAAGAGTCATTCTTGGCTTTAAACAAGACAAAAAAAAAACATTTTAGGGACCAGTGCACTAAGGGGCGGATGTGAACAGTTCTTCCATGTTAGCAGTTCATATTTACGATAAATCTGACAGGATATGAATGCAGCATTAGCACTTGGACATAGGACATGACAAATAAAAGAAGTGAAAAACATCTCCATCCTGCAGCCACAACTCCCTTGCTTTTCATCTGTTTTTGTTTATTAATAAATGGGTTTTTTTTTATGAAACGTTATCAAATGAATAGCAATTTTGAAGAAGTATACTAATAACAGCAGAGATAACAACCCCGTAAGCCACATGCAACGTGTAATTTCCAGTCCATCAGCGAGCAATCAACTCGTAAAGATTGGACGTGATTGGACGTGATTGGGCGTCACCCATTGGTTTGTGGAGATTGGATACTGGAGATGTGAAACAATAAAGCTGCCAGCAGGTCAAGGGACGGCGAGTGCATTACCAAACCAATAAAAGCTGCTTCCACTAATTACCCCTGCTCCTTTCACAAACTGATTTATGGGGCAACAAATACCCTATGATTCTGCCTATGGGATGGAGAGAGATACTCATTACTGACACAATGGCAGAGTGTGTATCTCTCATTCAGGCGAACACCTGCCTGAACAGTTTACAGTTAACAAGCCACGAGTGGGGTTTAACCAAGTACAAATACATTTTTCGGTACAAAATACAATATTGGTCCCTCACGCCACTGCTGGCAGCCAAAACAGCCAGACTTTGCATGATGCCAAAATGTAAACAAACAGGCTACAGCAGTGATCTACAGTAGGGGGTCCCGACCCGAGGGGGGGGCTCATAGTCACTGCAGGGGGGCTGCCAAATTATTGTTTTCTTATACTTTTTTTGTACGTTTAGCTTTAGCTCACCCAGTAAGAGCGTTTGCCCCATGTTGGCTGAATCCTGCAGCAGCTAGAGTTCAAATCCGACCTGCTGCCCTTTGCTGCGTGTCAACCCCCCATTTCTCTCCCCCTTTCAAGTCTATCCACTGTCACTTCATAATAAAAAGGGAAAAAGCCCCAAAAAATAATCTTTACAAAAAAGGTTGGATTTTTCCTTCTTTTTTTTAATTAAATCATTAAGATCAATTTCCAAAAGATGTTTTTTTTAGTCCTGTTTTTAGTCAACTTTAGCATGTGTTTGTAAACTTATGAGCACAACTGTACATAAACATGAATCCGACATATTTGTAAAAACAACAACAACCTCAACAACATTGATGATTCGCTTACTGGCCTTTAGGTAAGGTAGGTCATCAACTTTTCGTCAGTTTTCACCAGATTAGTTGAGTAGTGCAGAATAGAGTCTACGATGTTCCACAGGTGTTACAGTATTTTTACCTCATGACCACAAGTCAACCACAACAAAACCACAAGTTAGGGACCGTCTCAAAAGTGCATGCTAATAGGGCCAAGGGAGATTTTCAGATTTCTGTCAATAATCTCTCATTTTTTTTCCCCTTTTGAAAAAAACAAAAATTAGTAGGCTTTTAAGTAGCCCAAAGGATCTGGTTCTGAATCCGTCTTCCACCACTGTTGCTTAGTGAATTACCATGTCACACACACACACCCACACACTCCAACTACCAACACATGGCAGGAAATTTGCACACGCACGCACGCGGGGGCGCGCGCGCACACACACACACACACACACACACACACACACACACACACACACAGCAGTCATTTGCCTAGACAGCACATAGACAGCACAGCACTGACAACGGACTGTGGGTTTGGAGGCTGCAGACACTTTGCTCCTCAGCAGATCCTCCAGCAGCCCTGCGCCGGGCTATGACTCATACCGCCTGCCGTCTACTGATGCTGGAAACGACAAGTAACACCGAAACGCACCAATAAATAAGAAGCCCAAACGAGCCCGAAGGATGTTCCCGGAACATTTCTTTCTCTTCTCCTTTGACACTTACCTTTCTTTGACGTTATCGAAACAAACTCAGATCCTGCTCGCAGGTGTGTGCTGCTGCTGTTGCTGCTGCTGCTGCTGCTGCTGCTTAGCCAGTTGGTCTCCTCCTCCTCCGAGACGTCGCATCTCTCCCACAGTTCTGAAGGAGAGGGAAACCCGCCAGAGATCACCGAGCCTGGCCGGAGCTCGACGTGACGGCCCGGGGAAGTGTTCGGTGGAGTGCCGCCTGAGAAGTGGTCGACAGTACGCCTGTGATTGCAACGAGTCTGATGGATGTCGCTCGGCTTCCTCGAGGGGTGGAGGTTTGACGCTCTTGCAGCATTCAGGGACTCCTCGGAAACTCGGATTTCTCAGATATATGTGCTTCTGGTGATTTAATACTGCTATTAAAGGTCCAGTGTGTAACGTTTTTAGTTGTTTATTATCAAAATCTGTGTTGCCCGTTCACAAACTTGTCCTTTTTCATGAATATTTACCACCACCATCAATTCCAAGTATTCATTTTGGCTTAAAATTTTACATTTGCATTTGCATGAACATATTCATGCGCCATCTTGAAATATGTTAGCCAGTAAGGGACATACAGGACATACTGCTCGCGTTTTCGTGTGTCACATGATAAACTCACAGGTGCTGCTAATGCTGCTAATGGGTATCGTAGCTTCCCGGCCCCCGGCAAGTTTGAAGAAGGAAACATGGAGGACCACACGTATTCAAAATCCAAATTTCAGGAACAGGAGTCTTCTTCTTCGCCCAGAAAAAGAAAAAGGATATTGAAAAGAGCAAGAGAGCGGCTTTTTGAAGCGTGAAGGCTACCGTAGCTGTAATACGCTGTAATTGCGATATATGATCTCAACGCTAGATGGAAGAAATTCCCAAACATTGGATATGGGTGGGGAAAAAATGGATACAGCGTAGTATCGCAATATTTTTCGTGGCAATACTGTATCGATACACAGACGCGAGGTATCGATCTTTTATTATATATGTTTTGGTCAGTTTGTCTGCTTGACAATCCCATTTTGCAGCAATAAAATTGAAGTGAGTTTGCAAACAGAGAAATTTCTTTCTGCTTTGGTTCATGAAATTAAAACTGTAGGCTACTTATATTGCTAACAGTGTGAATAGAAGAGCTGTTATACATTATACCGGAATTTAATTTGGCGTTTTTGTTTAATCTGGGCCGTTTTTGTAAAAAAACAAAACAAAAACAAAAAAAACAAAAAAAAAACTATGTAGCCTACCCTCATGTCTACTTTTTTTTCTCGGGTTGTTTGTTTAAAAATAAAACACCAACAATCTGTCATAAAATTAAAATGAATGGCATAACCAATGCTGTCATTTGGTAATGTGGTCTTGTTTGCAGCATAACCGCCATCATCTGCAAGTGTAGACTTTTCAAAACTCCTGGAAATCCTTGTCCTTTTTAAGATGCACTCACGGATTGGTTTTATATTGGTTGATTATTAAGAAAATTCACACTTTTTGACTAAATTAGAAGTCACCACACATACGAAATGTAAAGCTGATCATTCCTGCAGCATTTGAAGGCAGCATCGTGTGTGTAAAACGTGTAACCTGAAAAGACGTGAGCCAACAGGGTCCTAGAGCCGACCATTTACCTCCTCATTCACTGTGGCCTAAATGTTCAACAGGTGGAAACACAAACAATACTGATACTGTGCATGACTAACTAAAAGATTGGAACTGAAAAGAAAGAGTTTTTTGAGATGTTGAAGCAAAGAATAAAAAATAAAATAAAAAATGTGATGCTCTTTTTTTTCAGCAAATTTGATGATATATTCAAAACACAGATATTACATTTTTTTCTAACTCAAAGCACAATTCATCAAGAAAAAAATAAAGTCAAGACGGTGAATTAGATGGTAAAATATGCAGATGCGTGCTGAAATGGATCCATGCATTATGAAAAGATTAATAAAAACCTTCATGAAATATTTTTTCATATTGTCATGAAATATAAAAATGTCTGCCAAACTGAGGTTTAAATGCAAGTTTACACAAAAACGCAGTAAGACGACGACGGAAAAAAAAAGGAATAAAATCTGATTTGTGCAACATGATGCCAAGGTAAATATCCAAAGACCCATATACTGGAAAAAGGTTGCTAGGAAACAGCTTAATTTCCTGTCACTGCTTGATATTTGCCAACACTGGAACAGGAAATAACCTCAGACCCATTTTGACAGGTTACATTTTTTTTTAAAGCACACTGATGAGCAAACCAGGCACGTTTTGAGTGAATACATTATCTCTCCTTAATTTGTGTAAAAAGGTCAAATGTTCTACTCATCAGTAGCTCACTCATTACCTCAACATTTACTGTACACTTTCTTCACATCTGCAGTGTTCTTGGGCTTCACTTAGTTACCTTAATTTAAAGTGCTCATAATGTGCTTTTTTGGCTTTTTCCATTTCCTTTATTGTGTTATATATCTTTTTTGTGCATGTAATAGGCTTCCAAAGTGAAAAAGCCCAAAGTCCACCCCAAAGGGACTTACCATCTCCAACAGAAAACAAACTGCTCCAAACAGCTCTATTGTAGTCCAGCCTTTACTTAAGAGACAAACGTGCGTCACTTTGTAACACACGTTATAATGCTCGCCTAGCTGCTAGCATGACACGCCCTCATACTCTGCTTCTGACTGGCTAGTAGTCCTTTCCTACCTACTGAGCATGTGCGACTCCCAACAAAGATGGAACAGAAGTGAGATGTCTCACTCTGCAGCTAAAAAAAGCTCAGCACACAGGGTGAAAAGAGGAGCTGCAGCAATGTGCAGTACAACAAAAAATATGGTGTTCTTTGAAAATTAATCCATGTAAACCTATTCTGATATAACCTCTGAATGCAATTATGAACCTGAAAACAAGCATAATATGAGCACTTTAAAGCTAAATAACTGATGCGCTGCATCAGTTCCTTTTTTACTAAAAATGTTTAAAAAATAAACACAGAAGGTTGTCTGCAGGGCCTGACGTTAACTTGTTTGGCCACCAGCATGTGGCAGGTGGATTTTAAAAACCACTTGCCACACAGACTTTTTACCTGCCAATGTCTTTCTTTTTTGCCTTATAAAAGGTGAAATATAGGAAATGCATGAGCATTTAGTCACTGCGTTACACGGTACATTTATTCTGTACTGCTGTCGTAAATCCGCCACTCACGAACCTTGCCGTTGTCGCCCACTGTCCACTTGCTATTAAAATATTTTCTTTTACTTTTCTTTGAATCATCATCTTTTTGTCGGTTGCTTGTTTCAGCCAGTCTCTTCACTGCAGTACTGTGCAGCCACATTTTTTTTTAGCTCAAATCTAAGGAAATGGCCGTTGAAATGTGAAAGAAGAAAGAAAAGTGCATAAAAACAACTAATAAATCACTCAATTCTCGCCAAGCCCTGGTGGTGTGTCTTATACAGTCCACCGTAAATGTTGCATACTGTATGTAAAGAATAGACATAAGCAACAGTAGTAGAATTAAAATGTACACAAAGCAGAATCACACTACAGCTACAAAGTACGGTAGTTCCTTCATTACCCTGAACACACACACTGTAGTTTATTTTGACTCAATCCTACATACACCGTCCTGCTGCTGTAAATACTCACTAGAGCACCAAATATGTATTAATCCACAGCTGAAAATAGTCCCCAATAAATGCAGTTCAGTGCTGTTTGAATAACTTTAGCTAAGAAACTACAGTGCCCAGCTGTCTTTCTTTTTAACACTATATTGCAAATCAACATTGGGTACAGTCCGCACTGGTTCATACAATCAATTTTATATTTCCATTTTCTTTTCCATAAAGTAACAACAATACAGCAGCAGCCAAGAGACAGTGAGCAGAGTTCCCCCACCCCCTCCCCCAAGCATCTTGTCGGTGATTGGCTGGAACGTGGTTTGTTGTATTTTGGTGCACAGCCTGTGCCCCTAGTGTTTGTTTGACGTTTACGACCCCTGTGTTGTCTCCGGGCTTTCTCACAGTGTATTCAGGGGGCAGGCAGTTAGCGGATCAAGGAGAGATCCCAAGGGGATTTCAAAAATGAAATCACGCTGAAACCATGCAGGAACTCATGGTGCACCTTTAAATGGTGAGGTAGTAAATATCAAGACTTAATAATAAAAAAAAGAGAGCAAACCACGAGAGCCAAATGAGGGGGAAAAAATCCTTAACAGCTACCGCTATTACAGTATTATTATACTCAACCCCTCATCCCAAACCTTCTTCCCTCAGACACCTTAAATGTTTTAGTCTTTTTTTATGAAATTGGTGACGCATTTTTGTCTTCAGTTTAATTTACTGTAATGAACTTGGAGCTGAGAGCCACAGAAGAGGAAGTCAGACATTACGATAACCCCAGCCTTATCTTTTAAAGCACTTTGTGTTGTTTTTTCTGTATTTATAAGATACGAGATGCCTTAATTGTCTTCTATAGGACACCTATAGGAGAAATTTGTCTTGGGCAGAATGTGTTACTGCTACGGGCTTCATTTTGCTGTGGGAGAACTGTTGTGTCTATCTAGCTCTGTTTCTACAATGGAGAGTCTTAGAGAGCTGACACACCAAGACGATTATCGGCCGTCGGACAGTCTGGCGAGGTCGGTGACTCGAGTCTGTTTGGTGTGTTCTGTGCCGTCCTCCGTCGGAGGAGCCGTCGGCCTTCATTTGGGCCGACCCGACATGCTCAGTCGGAGACAGGGCAGTCGGGACTCACCCGGAAATGGCGAGCGGATGAGCCTCTCAAAATCTGACGAAAATCTTTTAAACTAACCTTTCTCGATCTGAAATGAAGACAGATTCAGCAACAGCACGGCCTATTTCTCGCTTAAAATGTTTTCAGAAACACGTTTCGGTGAACTATTTTAGTACAATATGAGATCGTAATCTGAACGAGCCGCCATGACAGTCTGGCTGTGAATTTCCGGAGAAAAAAAGACCCACGTGACGCGTTCGTCCAATCAGCTGCCGGTTTTCATTTTCTGGGAAACAATCATAGACTGTTAATGGAAACAATACAGAGAAGCGCTGCCTGCTGCTATGGAGACGTATTACGTTTCGCGCACGCGCAGAGCGTACGCTCAAGTCGGTGTCGCCTCAGTGTGTTTTGAGGCATTTTTTCGGACCTCGGGGACCCGACTGATCAGTCCGACTGGCTTTTCTGCCGACAGTCGGCCGTCTGGTTGGTGTGTTACATAGAGCTGCAAGGATCAATCGATTAATCAATTTGTGTTTCAACTATTAAATTATTCACCAACTATTTTAATAATCGATTAATCCGTTTGTTTCTCTGATTCCAGCTCCTTAATTGTCAATATTTTCTAATTTCTTCACTCCTCTGTGACAGTAAACTGAATATCTTTGAGTTGTGGACAAAACAAGACATTTGTGGACTTTGGGAAAACACTGATCAACATCTTTTAGACCAAACAACTAATCGAGAACATAATCGACAGATTAATCGACTATGAAAATAATCATTAGTTGCAGTCCTAATAGAGAGTTTTATTTCACAAATGTCTAATAGTTTTCATTTCAAACCATACTTAATAATACTAAGTGTTACTGGCAGCATCTTAGTCGTCATGGATACCAAGCGCCTCTGCGAACGTGAGCTGCCAAAGCAAATGCTCTATCAACTACTGAATACTGAATACACATACACACATCTTTCTAGCAAACTAATTGTGACTATAAGTTGACATAGTGTTGGTCTGTACTGTACGTGTGTGTGTGTGTGTGTGTGTGTGTGTGTGTGTGTGTGTGCGTGCGTGATGTAGGCATGCTTGAGTGAACTCACATTTGATCATGCATGTGCTGATGTCAAGCCACGTTCAGGATCAAAGTTATACCACCACAACCTGTTGCCATGGAGACATGAAAGTGGTTACAGCGTGTCATGTTTCTCGAGTCTAATTATTCAGGAAACATAGAGACTCTGTCGTGTTAGGGCCTCGTGTTAAATCCAAATCAGAAAGATACTGAACAAAAGAAAAAACTGGAGAAACTGCAAATGTAGATGACAAGAGTACAGAAAAGTATTTTTTGTATTTTTGTAAACAATAAGGTTACAACTTCTGTCACGGAACCTGAATGTAACATCCAGCTTCACCCCACAACATATTTTTATAGCTATTACTTTCACTTCTCACATATCCTGCAAAAATGCCTTTTTGTCTTATATCCTACATACTTTGGGCTTGGTTGAACCAGAGCTGGTCTACGGAGAGCCTGTTCACTCCCTATTCAGCCCCATTGTACCGAATCTGGTTGCAGTTCCACCAGAGTTCCACTGGGGGTGATCGCAGGTGAGTGCAAAATGAATGGGACTCTATGGAGCTAGACGGCTACATTTGTTTCTTTCGCCTGATTGTCGTTGATGTAGTTTTTGCAAGTTCAACATGGATTATAGGTCGGAAGTTGAATGAACGAGTACTTGTGTCCTTTCGATTTCTTACAGGTTGAGTCGTTGTTGCCCATAACACGCTAGCATTCTGCTAATGAATGCTGATTGGTCAGTGAAGGACTGATTACGATCGGAGATCACGCTTGACGGCATCCGAAGCAGAACCAGAATGTCAGAGTGAATATTTCAGCGTGGTCTTTAAAACATTAGCAAACCTCTTTCTAGCACGTGTATTAACAGGGAGAGTCTAACCTGTCAGCTGTGTTGTATTAACAGGGAGAGTCTAACCTGTCAGCTGTGTTGTATTAACAGGGAGAGTCTAACCTGTCAGCCGTGTTGTATTAACAGGGAAGAGTCTAACCTGTCAGCTGTGTTGTATTAACAGGAAGAGTCTAACCTGTCAGCTGTGTTGTATTAACAGGGAGAGTCTAACCTGTCAGCCGTGTTGTATTAACAGGAAGAGTCTAACCTGTCAGCTGTGTTGTATTAACAGGGAGAGTCTAACCTGTCAGCTGTGTTGTATTAATAGGGAGGGCCTAACCTGTCAGCTGTGTTGTATTAACAGGGAGGGCCTAACCTGTCAGCTGTGTTGTATTAACAGGGAGAGTCTAACCTGTCAGCTGTGTTGTATTAACAGGGAGGACCTAACCTGTCAGCTGTGTTGACGATGCCTCGAGAGAACAAAGGAAGGGACTCAGAGCTTGCAGTAAAGCAGCATCTCCGGCCGTGCGATGTGTATGACGTGATTGACATTTTAAAAGGCTTTTTAGAACAAAAAAGCCACTTTAAAAAAATCTAACACCCAGCAGTGTGTATTTTCTTAGCCTCCCCTTTCGAATGCAACATTCAAATTACTAGACAAAAAATGATATCCTGAGAAAAGTGGATATTGAGGGGTATAGCTCCATAGAGTCCCATTCATTCTGCACTGGCCTGTGAGTGCCCTCAGTGGAACTCTGGTGGAACTGCAACCAGTTCAGAAGAGTGGAATTCTTTGGTTGAACTGAAGCTTTATAGTCAAAGGCCCAATCCCAAAGTCCGGACTCACAGACTCACGGACTTTGGTGCGCGTTCTCGCTAAATTCGTAAGGGTTGTCCCAATCCCATTTATACCTATCTGAGCCAATGTGGCCTCACACACTCACTCACTTAGCACCTGAGATCAATTCAGTCTGTGAGTCTTTAGTCCTTAGTCCTCAGGGCTCAAGTTGGAATTGGGCGCATGTCTGCACACTTAAAAAAAGAAAAACTTGTGTGAGACAAGGTGGAAACCAATGGAAGGCTAATACATTTGCAGGCTACTCCTGAAAGGATCATCTTCCTGCCATTAAGAACTGTTGCCCAGTCAGAGTAAGCATATTACAGATGGATTGTGGGAAGCCAGTCACCAGTGGCTGCCTCAGCAGCAGTGGGGAGGCTTTTTTGAAACGGGTAGCAATTTATATGTACAGACCTAGCCTCGCATTGCCAGACCTATCTCTGCAACGCTGTGTAGTAAGGTCTGGCAACACCACACACATACATTCAAAACTTGCCATTTTCAGCTTGTAGCTTGCTAGCTCGAAGGTTGTTGTTGTTTCCCAAAGCCGTAGTGAGTCTAGTGGAATAATGTGTGATTCGCATAAAGTAAAGTCATAAGTTGATCCCATCCTATTATTCCCAACTAGGCATGAATGCAGGTAAAGGGACAGGCTCAAGTAAGACAGGCAAAAATAATGAGATTTCACAGCTTCCCCTTTCTCACTCCTTATGAATTAACGCACATAGAAATAGTAATATTACTATTTAGATTTGCATTAAGTGATTTTAGGTGAGGCATTCCCCAAAGAAGTTAATCAGTCACCATTGGTGACCTTATGTTGATGATGTTGTCTAGTTGATCGTTGTGCTGTGCACTATGGGAATACAATAGTCTGTTAAAGTAGACTAGTAAATGAAGAATGGAATTAAACAAACAGGTAAAAGGTAACAAGACACATAACAGAAAGGAAGAAAAGATGCAAAGCTGCAAAGATGAGCTTAACAAACAGGCGAGGACTAAAACTGGTGGCACTGAACGGATATCAAGCCAAGGGGGACGCCTGGTGGTGAAACACAGACATGAAAAAGAAGCCTGTAAATAGCCCTAACATGTAAACCCATTGGCTGACAGGCTGCAAGGGATAAGGTGCTCTCTGATTGGTCAATCGGCATCCACTGTTACAGTCCCTGCGCTCTAATAAGTAAAACATTCACTAAAGCAAAGGCAACACAGACACATTTACAATGGACAATGAGGTTAATGAGGTTAACTACATTTTGTTTACAACCCATTGAGTTATTTATATTGGACCACTTCAACATATCTTCTATAGGCATGTCAAGTTAATAAAAGATGAGTGTGTGGAACACATTTCATGAATTTGGGTCAACACTGAAGGCTGACATGAAAAGGTTCTGAGTGAGGTGATGAAGCAATCGAGGAAACTTCAACAGAGTCCTTCTCCAAACAGACCAAAAGTGTTGTAAATGCTGAGAGGACTGAGTCAACATATAAACCTTCATGCAAACAGACATGCTGCCTCACTGAAACGGATCCTCTTCCTGGAATGAATCAGAGTGTAATAACCCCTCCCTCCTCTTCCTGCTGTCCAGAACAGCCAGTCCCATTTAGTCCAGATATTTCCTGCTCCCTGCATCTTTCGCAGAGTTACCAGTGTACAGATGAGTGTAGCCTGAGTGTATCATGTTGTAAAAGGGAATCCCCATTCACTGCAGATCAGCAAGCAAACATAAAGAAAGGGAACTACAGAAAGCGTTTGGATCAGTTCTCAGTTTTTGTCTTGTGTGAGAAAGGGAAACTATTTCTCATTCACCGTCTCTTCGAGGGTAAATGGCGCAGCAACAAACCCTAATGGATCGTAAAAAACTTTGCTGTTCCATCTGTCTGGATCTACTGAAGGAGCCAGTGACTATTCCCTGTGGACACAGCTACTGTATGAGCTGTATTAAAAGGAACTGGGATGAAGAGGATCAGAAGGAAATCTACAGCTGTCCTCAGTGCAGACAGCTCCTTATACCGAGGCCTGCCTTGGTGAAAAACACCATGTTGGCAGATTTAGTGGAGGAGCTGAAGAAGACAGGACTCCAAACTGCTCCGGCTGATCACTGCTATGCCGGACCTGGAGATGTGGCCTGTGATTTCTGCACTGGGAGAAAGCTGAAAGCTCTCAAGTCCTGTCTGCAGTGTCTGGTCTCTTACTGTGAGCAGCACCTCCAGCCTCACTATGAATCCCCTGCCTTTGGAAAACACAAGCTGGTCGACCCCTCCAAGAAGCTCCAGGAGAACATCTGTACTCGTCACAACGAGGTGAAGAAGATTTTCTGCCGTACTGATCAGCAATGTATATGTATTCACTGCTCCTTGGATGAACATGAAGGCCACGACACAGTCTTGGCTTTAACAGAAAGGACTGAGAAGCAGGGAGAGCTCGGAACGAGTCGGCAAAAGATCCAGCAGAGAATCCAGGACAGAGAGAAAGAAGTGAAGCTGCTTCGGCAGGAGGCGGAGGCCATCAATCACTCTGCTGATGAAGCTGTGGAGGAAAGCGAGAAGATCTTCACAGATCTCATCTGTCTCATTGAGAAAAGAAGCTCAGATGTGACGCAGCAGATCAGATGTCATCAGAAAACTGAAGTGAATCGAGTCAAAGAGCTTCAGGAGAAGCTGCAGCAGGAGATCACCGAACTGAGGAGGAAAGACGCTGCGCTGGAGCAGCTCTCGCACAGAAAGGACCACACCGAGTTTCTACAGAAGTACTCCTCGCTGTCATGTCTTAGGAAAACTACAGACTCGCCCAGCATTAACTGCCCTATGCAATACTTTGAGGATGTGACAGCAGCTGTGTCGGAAGTCAGAGATAAACTACAGGACATTCTGAGCGACGTGTGGACCAAGATATCCGAGCCTGAAGCGGATGTTTTACTGCCACAGGCGGAGCCAAAAACCAGAGGTGAATTCTTACAGTATTCACATCAAACCAGACTGGATCCAAACACAGCAAACACACGGTTGTTATTATCTGAAGGGGACACAAAAGCAACAGTGATGAGTGGAAAACAGGTGTATCCTAGTCATCCAGACAGATTTACTGACATGTTTCAAGTTCTGAGTGGAGAGAGTCTGAGCGGACGTCATTACTGGGAGGTGGAGAGGAGCGGATATGAAGTTTCAGTAGCAGTTGCATACAGGGATATCAGCAGAACAGGGTACAAAAGTGGTTTCGGAAATGATGACAAGTGTTGGGCATTAGAGTGTTTCAAAAACAGGTTTGAGTTCAGACATAACAGTATTACCACTATTATCTCAGGCCCTCAGTCCTCCAGAGTAGGAGTGTACCTGGATCACAGGGGAGGTGTTCTGTCCTTCTACAGCGTCTCTGAATCCATGACTCTCCTCCACAGAGTCCAGACCACATTCACTCAGCCGCTCTATCCAGCACTGGGGGTTTTTGCTACATATAGTAATGATTCTGCTGCTATGTTCTCTAAGCTTGAGTAGATAGAAGTTAGGAGGCAGCAGTGATGGAGTACTCAAGTCCTGGACTTGAGTCTGACTTAAGTTGCTATTCTCTGGACTTGTGACTCGACTTGGACTTGCACACTGATGACTTCGATCATTGGATTTTATGTTTTGGACTCCAGGAAGACTAGCTGGTCGTCTAGGTGTCAGCTATTGGGGATCCTTATAATAAACTTAAAGGTGCCCTGCCACACGTATTTCATTACTTTGTAGTAATGTCTGAAGTTCTACCATGGACTCTGTGACCATGTATTTTTTGTGAAAAAAAATGCTTTGGTTACCTTGTTTCAAGCCATTCTAGCATGGTATAGAAAGCCTGCAGGAAGATTTGTGCCAGTTCTCATTAATATTCAACAAGCTAAGCTGCTTGACTCTGATTGGCTAACTGCTAGCCAATGAGAGCCTGGCTATTAGCATCCTTTACCCAGCGTAACTGGGCGAGCTCATGAATAGTAATGAGCTCAGGCAACACCACGTCAGACTGACCAGCTTTTGTAATTGTCCTGATTTCTCCGCTTATTTCTTTTCAGTGGCTAGAGCTGACAGAGGAGGTAGCAGTTCATTTTCACATTCACGACATAACACAAACACATATGGACCTAACATATTTCAAAAAAAAAATACAAGTAAAAACGGTTTTGTGTGGCAGGGCACCTTTAAACTTAAACTTGGACTCAAGGATTCATGAAATCGGACTCAAGCATTCATGAAATAGGACTCGGAAGTTGACTACTTTTGTTTGTAGTAGGCCATGGTGGATTACTCGGACTCGAGTCCTGGGCTAAAGCTATTTTCTGACTTGAACTCAGGTAATGGTGACTCAACTCGGACTCTGACTCTTCTTTGGTGATTCGGACTTAGACTCCGACTCAAGCATTCATGAAATAGGATTCAGAAGTTGGATGAAGTTTCTGACTACTTTTGTGTGTAGTAGGCAGTGTTGGAGTTCTCGAGTCAGCTTGGGTCACTTTTCTCTGACTCAATGTCTCAGAAGTATGTAGCTACATATAATACATGGTTGGAAAATAGCCATAATGTTTCATCTTTGGGCTACTTTTGTCCGATGAAATAATTGCTACACAGCAAGTGTCAAGTCCGTTCAATTTCTGTGGTTTAATGTCACGAGAGTTGACCGAAAAATCATGCTGTATCCTTTTTAAGTAGTGAAACATTATAGCTAAAAAACTAAAACTGAAATGATTCATTTCTATTAGTTAGTTATGTTATGAGTTTTTAACTAGGCAATATAGTTTCAGTTTAGTTTGAGTTTTTTATAAAGGTTTAAGTTTGTATTTAGTTTCAGCTTACTAACAATATTGTTCACTGATTATTTAGTTTCAGTTTACTATAATAACCACAGTGATTCAGCTCGCCTCACGACAATGATTAAGAACAGGCATTGCTTTTTCTTTTGGATGTGATATGACCATGTCATGTGACCATTATGTGTCAACAGACATTAAGTGTTTCAGGAAGCAATGTTTACTGCCGGTGCTCTTCTTCCTTTGGGAAGCCAAAATATGGCCCATTGGATTTATGTGAAGGGTTAGAAACAATCTGATTGCTGTCTTTCTCTACCATGTTTATGCATATCAAATGTATAATGAGTAATGTTTAGTTCCAGTACATTTTTATTATGAAGGGGGAAAAAAATCACCAATTAATGTATGGTTGCATTTACAGTCATCCAAGACACAGTTAGATGTGATTTATTCGTATGTTTGCAGAAACTCACTATACTATACTCTAATCTTTACTCCAATCAATGAAAGTTCAGAGTTGCTGTCTTTCAATACATTCTTCGTTACTACATTCCAAAAGTAGTAGCCTTAAGTACCAAATATATACTGTAGCTGAAGGGCAGAGCAAAGCCAGTGCACTTATTGCACTATTTTGTATATAAATTATATTATAAATTGCACCCTTACTTATTGTGTTCCTTTATTTTATCTGATGTATTATGTCTATGGCGATTCATTTACGCATCCAGGTAATTGTAGTTAAAACAAAACACATGAATTCAAAATATAAAATACAAGCCGTTTCAGTGTTCATCCATACACCTTCATCAGTTGTTTATTGTGCACAGGAAGTAACTCTGGCCTTAATACACAAGGCAGTCACATGATGTCATGATATATCTGATGTATTGCACTGTATGGCTCTGTATTAATGGTTCATGGTATTCATGGTATTTATTTACTTTTGATTAAACTTATATTTTTGTGATTTTGTTTTTATATAAATCTGGTTTATGATCAATGTAATTGTGATGAAAAGCACTTTGCAAATAAATTTTATATTGTCCATTCACACATTTACAAAAAGGGAATACGTTACAGATGCATCGTTGCATTTCAAGTGTTGCATACAGAGGCAAATATAGCATTCTTTTAAAAATATTTAAATATATATTTGACAGCTTAGACAGTAGATTGTACATACAACACACTATAAGTAGCCAATGTAGGCTATACTACTCAACAGTGGCTGAACCGACTACATTAAAATGTACATTTTAATGCTTTACTTTATTAATAACAATCATAATAGCATTAATAATATGACAACGGCATTGGTTATTGTGCTGCCTAATGAAGACTTTTACTTGTGTTACTCAAGTAGGCTACATTTTGCCGTTTGAATGCATGATTTGACATTTGTACGTTTGTAATGTAGCCTATTATTTTGATAACCATTCATTTATTATATTCGAATCACAGTGGATTCGGACAGAACCTATTTCACCAAAATAACCTCATAACCAAAATAAGCGGAACCTTCAGTCGATGGAAGAGCCCGGCTGCAACAACACGGAATGTTTGTGTGCAGCACTTCTGAACACGGAAGTGAAGCTGCTGCTCCTGTTTATGTTTATGTTTTCGTATTTCGCACCTAGACGACTTCATTTGTAAAACAATATGGCAGTGAGCGCCGTTCACCTGGAGTCAGACGCCTTTCTGGTGTGTATGAATCACGCGTTGAGCACAGAAAAAGAAGAGGTGATGGGTTTGTGTATCGGAGAAGTGGAAGTCACCCGTATCGTCCATATTTACTCGGTCATCATCCTCCGCCGCTCGGACAAGAGGAAGGACCGGGTAGAGATCTCCCCTGAGCAGCTGTCCGCGGCCTCCACGGAGGCGGAGAGGCTGGCCGACATCACCGGCAGGCCGTTGCGGGTGGTCGGCTGGTACCACTCCCACCCGCACATCACTGTGTGGCCCTCCCACGTCGACGTGAGGACCCAGGCCATGTACCAGATGCTGGACCAGTGCTTTGTGGGTCTCATTTTTTCCTGTTTCATAGAGGACAAGAACACCAAGACGGGTCGGGTGCTGTACACCTGCTTCCAGTCCGTGCAGGCGCAGAAGGGCTCCGAGTACGAGCGCGTGGAGATACCCGTCCACGTCGTGCCCCGCGAAGCCATCGGTAAGGTGTGCCTGGAGTCGGCCGTGGAGCTGCCGCGGATCCTGTGTCAGGAGGAGCAGGACACTTACCGCAAGATCCACAGCCTGGCGCACCTGGACCCCGTCACCAAGATCCACAACGGCTCGGTGTTCACCAAGAACCTGTGCAGCCAGATGTCGGCGGTGAGCGGGCCGCTGCTGCAGTGGCTGGAGGACCGGCTGGAGCAGAACAAGCAGAGCATCGTGGAGCTGCAGCGGGAAAAGGAGAGGCTGCTGCAGGAGCTGGCTCTGTGAGCCGCCCGGGAGGACACAGACGGGGGGGAAGGGGGGGGGACAGTTTGGAGAGCACTATTAGTTCTGTTGCTGTTGTTGGACAGGGGGGAAATGATCTGTTGTACCTTCCAGGCAGGGTTGTTTTTTTGGGGGGGGGTTCAACCATAAGCCCAGAAACAAAGATGCTACATTTTCAACGATATAAAACGTTATAAAAAAAAAAAATCCTCACATTCAAGAATCTGGAAACAGGAGGTTTTTCGTAATTTTTGCTTTGAAAATTCTTTTGAAACATGTATTTATCACCTAATTGTTGCAGATAGTTTTTCTGTCAATCAGCTAATCGATGAATCAACTAATAGTTTCAGCTCTATAGTCCCTGGAGCTGGTTTCTAAAGTCTGGTTGGATTTGTAGTTTTGATTACTTGTTCTTTGATCAGGTAATTCCTGATTTAAAATAAATCAACCATTATTTTTTTATTTTTTTTCTGCAAAGGTTTTGTACAGCTCTTTTACGATGAGACAAAATTAAACTTCATTATTTAAGAAGTTCATGTTGTTCATAACCAACAAAAAAATGGATTTGCTAAAACAATGATGCTTACGGTTTACGAGCAGTTTAGTGTCCCAAATTCCACTATGGCCACACCAAGACCTGCCCTACGAAGCAGCTCGATTGGTTGGGGTTAGGCAATTGACCTCGAGTGGTTAAGGTAAGGATAGTCGATTGGTCAGGGGACAGGACCTGTACAAATGGGGTTACGTTACGGGGAATTTGGGACACTAAACTGCACGGATACCAACAAGATATTTTCATGTGGTTGTTTTACATAATGTAATGGAAGATGTTAGCTATCACGCGCCTTTAATGGAAACTGATGGTGTAAAACATTCATTATTTGGGGTAAATGGGCAAAAACATTCAAAGCTACAGTTGGGTACATTAAGAGCCTCCGTCCCACACTATAATCACTCTGAATCAGAGCCAGCTGAGCCCACTGAGGGACAAGCGAGAACGAGAAAGTGTTATTGTAGCGTATTGTAAATGAGGGTTATTGGATGTAAAGGGTGTGTAGATTGCTGTTTAACAGCTACTGTAACATCTCTAGTGCCATTGGTTGACTTCTGTTTGCTTAGCTTGTGTCTTGTCTTTTCCCAGATTATTTATGTTCTTTTTCCGTTATAACTGACTGTCAAACTGGATAAAAAAAACAAAAGTTCCGGGGCGTTCATTGTTTGTGTTTGTTCATGTTTCACAAAGAGTTTAACCTGAGCCAGACTGACAACAAAGATAGAAATAATATCACATCCATACAGGGATAGTAGTATACAGCTGTTAAACCATAATCAAATATATGACACACTGGTATCAGATCGGTACTCGGTATCGGCCGATACGCAAGTTCAGGTATCAGAATCGGTATCGGGGAAGCAAAAAATTGGTATCGGACCATCTCTAGTTGTAATACTTACTGAAAACATATTTCTTTTAAAATTTCTGTTTTCATATTTGGTAACAGTTTTAGGAATGAAATATTGAACATTTGCTGAGTACAGCCTTCTAACTGAGTTGCTTTTAATATTCTGATGAATTTACAGCATTGATTAGTTTAGTTTTTCAGGTGCTGGGCACATTGATTAGTCCAGCAGTGCTACATTTTACTAAGGCAAATCCAAAAACGCAGTCATAATGGCCTACACATTTTAAATTCAGTATGACTTACAGAGGTTATGATTATCTCCGATATCTGTCGTGAATAAACGTCCATAAATCTGCATAGGAATCATATAATAGGAAAAAGATGCTCCTGTGACTCCAGAACTTAAATTGTCTTCAATATCAAAGTAATCCAGTGGTACTTGTCTGTACATCAATGGGTACGTTGCAAACTTTGCAAAAAGATTCCAATTTGCAAAAAATGTAAACAAATATATGATAAAAAAAAAAAAAACACTGGTATAAGTTGAAGCCCACTGTAACTCACTTAATCCACACCAACATTAAAAACTCCTGGTTTAGTCATACATTGTCACAGAAAAGGGTTGTTGCTACCTCAATTTCCTAAAGCCAAAGGGGATAGGCCTTTTTGACAGAAGACATTTTCAATAAAGGTGTAAATAAGAAAATGAATGATGGCCCGAATTCCATTACGCTGTGTTGGTTACAGAGTCCTTGTATTGTGCATGCTGGTACTCTGTAACACTATGGCTACTGGAATAGAACAGAACCATCCGTTCTTTCTCTGGGAATTCTTTATTAGGAATAACCCCTTGAGATGTAGCATCTCGTTTTCAAGGGGGTCCCTACTGTGACCAGTCAAAATGTCTGCAGTGAAGAAGACCTATTCAGTATTAATGTTTTCTATAGCTTGCTTTGCCTAACCAAAAGTCCAAAACTGATCAGCAGTGGCGTATTTGCCATCATGCGTTAAATAAGAAAACCATATCTTTGCTATACAAATTGATCGTGTCGCCACATCCATCTCCATCCCAGTTTAACGTGTGATAAACGGCCGTGAACGCATGGTAACAATAGTCTGTCATGTCTGTGTTGTACCACCAGGTGTCCCCACTGGCTGACTTTTCCCTTGGTGACGGTTATCGTCTCCACCTGTGTTAATTACAGTCCTCACCGGTGTTTAGACCCGTTTCGTTTACCTCAGTTTCACACCTCAGTTTTTCTTAGTCTTTGTTGTTGTTTCTCGTCAATGACCTGTAGTGTTTGTGTCATGCCTGTGTAATGTAATTCAAACCATCGTCTGAAGAAAATCTCTTTGAGACCGTCCTGCCAGTTTCTGTTACTGTAAGAATCTTTGGGGATTATGTTTCCAGACGGACTGTTGCCACAGAGACATAGAACAGAAAAGCAAATACTTCTCTTTACTTACTGACTTTATTAACATATCCAATCAGGTTCAGATTAAATAAAAAATGATGCAACTATTGATTAGTTAGATTCCCTTTTCCAAACTACAAAGTGACTACTACAAATATGATCAAATATGAAACTATGAAAAAAGACATGTGGTTTAGTTCATACAGTAGGAAGCAGAGAAAAAAAAACATGTAGCCTGGGACTCCACCCAGAGACAAAGACCAGACAAGCAAAACGAAACCACTTTACTTGATTGACCGTACATAATGAATCAGTACGTTATTTTAGGACTCATCTTTCCATCTACGTATTCACCTTGTACACAACAACAGTATGTTCAACAAGTATGTCAGCACTGAGGAGGAAAATAATTCAATGATGATGACAAAAAATGACTTCAAAGAAAAAAGGCTTAACTTTACTTTTCTGAATACATTGACAATGTGACAATACCAAAATAACCCATAATTTCACTATTCAACTGTGATTTTAAAAATAAACGTGTAGGTGCTGCTCAATTAAAGCCCAAGTAGCCCACAGAGTAGATAATATTCCAGCAACAATGCAAATTATAGAACAAATTAGAGAAGTATGTACGTATATACACCACACAAACAGGTTTCATGTAGGTTGCATCAAGCATACTAAATGAATTGTCATGCGAAATCCACTCTCTGTTTCCTGGGTAAAATCCACTCTAACTCTTGTCTACTTGATGTCACAAAACTCTGCTGTAGACCCCTTATAATAAACTCCCAGTCCGGCATAGAGAGGCTGAGTGAATGTGGTCTGCTCTTTGTGGAGGAGAGTGATAGTTTCAGTTTCAGAGATGCTGTAAAAGGACAGAATACCTGCCTTGTAATCCAGGTAAACTCCTACTCTGGAGAATTGAGGGCCAGAAATGGGAATTTTCTTACTGTTACGGGTATGTTTGAAAGTAATATAATTACTAGTATGCCTACCTTTGGTCACACACTCTAATGCCCAAGACTTGTCATCGTTTCCAAAGATACTTTCCGCTCCTGTTCTAGCAATACCCTTGAATGCGACAGCTACTGTAACTCCTAAGCCACTCCACTCCACCTCCCAGTAACAACGTCCAGACGTCAGACAGTTGCTACTCAGAACCTGAGGCCTGTCCATGAATCTGTCTGGGTGACTAGGATATGACTGTTCATCTTGGACTGAGGTTGCTTTTCTGTTCTCTTCAGATAGTACCATCTTCATGCTGGCTGTGTTTGGATCCATTTTGAACTTGGGGGTTTTTTTGGCAGTAAAACATCTACTTTACTCACTGCCCATGAGATCTTTTTCAATTCCTTACCATAACTGTCACATCTGACACTGTTGTTACATCGTCAAAGTATTGCAGACGGCGGGTATTGATGCTGGGTAAGATGGCAGATTTACTGATATCTGAAAGCGAGAAGTAATCACGCAGAAACTGAATGTTGTCCTGTGTGTGAGAGAGTTGCTCCAGCTCATCATCCCTCCTACTCAGCTCAGCAAGCTCCTGCTGCAGCTTCTTCTGTAGCTCTTTGGCCCGACTCACTTCACTTTCTTGATGCTCTTTGATCTGCTTCTTCACATCAGCGTTTTTCTTCATGAAACGGTCGAGCTCAGTGGACATCATCTCGCAATTCCCCACAGCTTTATCAGCAGAGCGACTGATAGCTTCCACCTCCTGCTGAAGCAGCTTCTCGTATTTCTCTCCATCCTCGATTCTTTCCTTGTTGTTTTGCCGAATCGCCCCGAGCTCTTTCTGCCTCTCGGCCATTTCCTTCGCAGCTGAAACAGTGTCGTGGCCTTTATGTGGTCCAAAAGCGCACTCATAACAGATACACTGGTGATCAGTGCGGCAGAAAACCATCCCCTCCTTTAACTGATGAGGGCAGGTTTTCTCCGGAAGCTTTGTGGAAGCCTCATCCAGCTTTTGTTTCTTTAATGGAACAGCTTCAAATTGAGGCTGGGGTCGCTCCAGTTCTGCCTTCTTCAGCTCCTCCACTAAATCTGCCAACATGGTGCTTATATTTAGGGCAGGCCTCGGTTCAAAGGTCTGTCTGCACTGAGGACAGCTGTAGACTTTCTTCTGATCCTCCTTATCCCAGCGGTGTTTAATACAGCTCATACAGTAGCTGTGTCCACAGGGAATAGTCACTGGATCCTCCAGTAGATCCAGACAGATGGAACAGCAAAGCTTTTCCTGGCTGAGCTGATCTCCTGGCCGTGCCATTTCACCTCTCACTGATAGACTGACAGTGATATCATAGAGTTTGTGATTATCAATATCCCAAGAGGGAAGCGAAGAGGGGGTGGCTTCCAGGTTGTGCTTCTTTCCAGAAAGAGGAGGAGTTAATAAAAGGTGTGTTCTGTATTGGGAATGTTATGTGTGACTACATGTGTGCTTCCGACAGAACAACGATGCAAACGTCTCCATACCGTACAGGGTATTACTTGTGTCTCTGGTACAGAACGATGAAAAGTATGACTAAAGAAGCTGTTAGAATAACACCAAATGTAGTAAGTTCCCCTCTTGCTAACTGATAATAAGCAGCTGTGCCATCAAGGACACAGCCCTCTCCCCCCCCCCCGCCGCATGTTCGCCTGTAAAACCTCTAAGACCCTGTACTTTGAACACTTTCGCAGACTGCTTTGGCACTCTGTTAAACTGTCTCCTTCTGCTTGCAAGAGAATAATAAAATAACAAAGACAACTCCAGTGTTTCAGCTTCTTCACCGAACACCAGAGAGATTTTCCTCATACCTTTTTGTTATTGGAAAAAAAAAGTCTTTAAGACTAAAGAGAAAATAAAGAAATAAATAATAATATATTGAAGGAATGAATGCGCTGTGACTAACAAGACCCTGCTCTATTTTCTGAATATTCTCCTCAGGAACACTTTGGTTCTGAAGAAATGTCCACAGACATTCATCTTGTGGGGGGGGGGGTATTTGAGGACAGCCATAACTGGCCCTGTACGCATGAAGGAACATACATACATAAATATGACTATCTCAGGATGACATTGGACAGTACTGGCTAAAAACATAATGAGTACAGTAGTGTTCTAGTAGTAGGTCTACTTTTTGGATTGCACACATTAGGACTACATGCACAACACCGTTTAAATGACAAGGTGTGCAACAAGATGACAGAAGTACAGTTTAAAGCCGAAATGACACAGAGAAAGGTTTCGTCGCATGTTCGGTCGACAGAGACAGCGCCCAAGTGTGACACAATTTTGGCACAAAGGGAACCACATAGCTCAAGTACACAGGCTATGTTAATATAAAAATGTACCCAAATTCAAATCATCAATAAAATCTGGATTGGGAGTTTGCAACATATTGGATGCAATAATGTGGTTCGTATGCTATCGTCTACTGTTCAGGGCGGAAAACAGATGAGAGAGGCTTTGGTCAGAGTTTTAATATATGTTTTTCAAGTGAATGCATTATGCTTCCGTAATGGAAGATGTGCTAGAGAGCCTTGAAGACCAAGACCACACCCAGGGAATGCAGAATGCAGTGATCTTTATCTGAGTTAAGCGTTGTTCCTGCCAAATACAACATTCACATCAAACAGAAAACATAATGCAAATATTCTTTATTCACAGTGTTCTTCAGTATTTTCATCTTCCGTATTGTTCCTTCTTTTATAACACTTGCTTTGGTGCTTCCTTTTTCAATCTGCTCTAAACATTAACACTGGATTTAGATGGTAAGTGACCTCATTTATACTGCATTAGAGTCGATAGTTTCTAGAGTATATGCTCAAGGAATACTTGAATTACTTTTGAAAATCAACTTCAATAAATCAATTAACTTGGTTCACATAACCAGTCTGTAAATCTCGGCAATGGACTCTGGCTACATCTACTTTATTTCATCACACAACTAACAATGTCTACTCATGATCAGAATAATGATTAGGCTATATCTTAACTACACATTTCTTATCACATTTACAAAGCGACATGAACAAAGTAAAGATATGATAAAGCGCCGTGACAGATGAAATGATAAGTATGGTATAATCCTGTCTAAGTATAGTATACTTTGAGTTTAATATAATTACAGCATCATTTAGGTGTATGGTGTCTAGAGTTTACTGTCTGATAAAGACCACTATATTTTGGTCTCATGGGATACAAAGTATGGCTTATTAGGTCTAATTACCATAACCAAAAGGGTGATGTGAGTATAGTCATCATTTGTATTTCATTTGCTTGTATTTCCTTATCAAGGAAGTGTTCCTGCAGGAAGAGAGCGACTTCCAGCAGGTCAGACTGGGCTTTACATCTGAAAAATCCATCGACTTGAGATTAGTGTTGTCATACTAATATTAATGCCATCCACATTAAGTAACATTCATATTCCCCAGTGTCTCATACCGAGAATGAAAAAACACAGATATAATGCGATGATTGATAACTATACCTAACTTTTCTTTCTATTACAAGTCCCAGATCCAGTAATTTATTAAAAGTGTTCACGCTCCAAAGAGCAGCTTTCAGTAACGTCAAAATCAAACAACCTCATCATTTAAGGCTTTCACTTATGAACACAGTAGTCATCAAACGGAAGATTTTTTTTTAATCTTAAGAATATTGATAATTCATGACAGTATGTGCCATAAGTGAGCCGAGTTCTCTCACTTTACAGAGACTGTATGTGTTTGTTAATTAGCTCCCTGTCTGCTGGGTGTGTTTTGTGCTTTAAGCTGTTTGGACGGACGCCGTGGTCCTTGTTTCCTGGTGTGGGTGTGACAGTGGCTTTGGGGCCAGGCTGGGGGGCAGTACGTGGACTCCTTTACGGGACAGGAGGCCAATCTCTAACCTGGATACACACAGACATCTATAAATGTCTGTGTATATATATATATATATATATATATATATATATATATATATATATATATATATATATATATATATTTATTATGTCATTAAAGTTTGTAAAATGTATTCCAGACTGATGTCCTTGTGTGCTGTGCTGTGATTCGTCGAGGTGGTTCGGGGCCAAGAGTTTGAAATGTCCTAATGATCACTGATCAGGAGCGTTGCACACAGCCTAGATTAAAAAAACATTTCGTAAGATCTGGTTTGACTTAAATGCTATTTCAAACCATGGTGACCACGAACCCATGCCTTGTGTCCCTACAGAGCAGAAACTGCCAATGCTGTTTTGCCAATAGTTAAGATATTGTGCACAAGCTGACTTTCTGAAGTAAAAATCCCATTGATTTTCTCCATAAGGATTTAGAATATCAGTCATAATGTCTAAACCATCCGAGGCAGACTGACCCCGAGCTACGTGGTTGTGAAACGAAGGTTTCTGCTCCTGTAGAAGCTAGAAGTCCGTATGAAATCAACCTTGTTTTAAGAAAAACATGTTTTATCCACGATTTAATGGAGAAAAACTACACTACCCACAATCCTAAGCGTAACAGCAACGTCTCTGATTGGTCCAACTCGCTGTTACCATAGAAACGTTTACCGGACCCTTGAAACCGCGAACGGCTAGAGCGAGCTTCTACCATTGAGGTCTATGGTAGTTTCTGTACACGGTCTTGTACCTTTGCCTTTTTTTTTTTTGCCGTTTTGCGCCGAATCAAATGTGTTACGCTCACTATTCATCTCGTAGCTTCTTGGCTCGGTTCCGGACTTAAATCTCTTTATATAAGCAATTTTCGAAACGTCAATGAAACAATTGAATGGGGAAAAAACACTTCTGGAGACAGAGCCGGAAAAAACAGTGGGCGGTCACTGTTGAGCTCTATATGTTTTTGTAATAGCGGCTACAGCTGATATACTGTACAGTGGGTTGTGATAGGCAAGGGTCTCATTTCCTTTTCATGTGCATGTTTTAACAAGTGCCTTTGCTGTTTTTTGTTTTACTGATCATGATTCTTTAGTTTGCAGTGTTTTAAGGTTTTAGACCACTTGTGTGAGGTACCGCTCCAGTTTTAATGTGACTGTACACTGTTTTACTAGAAATATGCGTGGAAACCCGTTGCCTTAAACCGTTTAAGTTTTTACACAAGGTGAAACTTAAAGCAACACTAGAGAACTTTTCCCTCTTCGGTCCCCCTACAGGTTGTCTCACTGGAACTACAGCTCGTGCTAGGGTAGCGCTAGCTGTAGTTCCAATGAGACAAGGCTGTAGTTACTTCTACTGGCTTTTTTTACTCCAAGTTTGGCTTGGTTTAGCTTTTTTCAAAGTTTTTGTCGCTGTTTTTGAAGATTGTCACCTTTTTTTTTGAAGGTTTTTGTCGCTTGTTTTGACCTATTCTTGCCTTTCTTCCTGCTTTTTTCTACTGTCTTTTTTTCTTCAAAGTTTTTGTCTCTTTTTTTTTCCTGCTTTTTTGTTAAGTGTTGTTTAAGTTTGTGTCACTCGAAGTCTGACGCTTATTTGAATTTTTTGTCACTTTTGTCGCCCGTAGTGTTTGTTGCCCTTCCTTCTTTCTACTGCGTTTTTTTTTTCTAAGTTTTTGTTACTATTTTCGACCTATGTCGGGGTTTTTTTTTTTTTGTCGCCTTTTTCCATCAGCATTTCAATGTTTGTCTCTGTCATGGTGCAACAATAAATGTAGATAAACATGAACACTGAATCAACCATAGAAAACTAAAACCCAGATAACATAAAAGCACAACCAAAACATTAACAGAACGTCATTAAAACACACTTTACCGTTCAGAAACGTATATTTTTTTCAGTTCAAATGACTCCGCCCCTTCCATACAGAAAAACATCCTTAGTTATCTCCATTAATATTAACATGTCTCTGGTTAGCTCTACTTAATATGCTCTGTGCACTGCATACGTAAGCTGATTATTACAAACAACTAATGTGATTTGGTAATGAATATGGTTCTTATCAAAACATGAAAGAAAAAGTAGTGACCACTAAAAAGTGTAATTACAACTAAATCTGGGTTCACGGTGTATATAGTCCAGGACGTAGGTCAATGCAAAGTGTAGTGTCTCGGGTGCTGAAGAGTCAGTGGAGGTCTGGACAGGGGCGGGTCTAGATGGGGGGCCTGGGGGAGGATCCTTTGGAACAGTCAAACTTTATAAAGGCAACTAAATAGGCAGGTGTACTCTCAGCAATGTCCTAACTCTGGCTTTGTATATATAACCACGGAACCATGCAGGTGTGTGCCCTGCGACAACAAATTGCACAGAATTTACTTCTACGGCAACCATACTAACCCTGAGGTGGGGTCAACAGATACATCTTAACAGAACAAAACATAACCTTAACTTACCTTCGCACCAACCACCAACTAGGTTTATTTGCAAATGCTGTTATATGTTACGCTTAAAACACCATGGAGACATCAGTGCCCCATGTAACTGTTGTTGGTTATTTTACGTTACCAAACTGTTATACAGTGTTATAAAAGAAGGAACATTATGGAAGATGGAAACACTGAGGAACAGTGTAAAGATAGAACATTTGCACGTTTTCTGATTTTAATTTTGTATTTGGCAGGAACAGCGCTAAACAAATACTGCAGCAGATGACTATCCTGGAGACTGTCGAAGCCACACCCATCCAAAATACTCACAACAACAGAAACCAACTAACCAACTTGTTTGGTTTGAGGACATTTTTTATTCGTTTATTTAACGGCACATAAAAAAGAACTTTGGATCCTTGCAATTTTGAGGCCAGTTTAGAAGTAGAAGCATATTGAGCTCACTGTAGAGCACCTGTTGCTTTATTTCTGTTCTGTTTCCTAGTATCTGAAAACGTGATATGTGTTACCTTTGTTGAAGTTTGAAGCACTTTTATTGAAAGTGTATTGCACTTTATTTTTATACGGTTCTATGAAGAAAAAAAATCTCCCCAGCCCATCACATCACCAGTTAATGCTTCCATGATGACTATCCAAATGTTTGCCTTAAAACTCCCTGAAACCCGAGCCATTGTTGAGTGTTTTTTTGCTCCTGTCTAATTATTTCTCAATGTGAGCTCATTTTTCACTCTTTTTGCAAGTTTTGCATTTCAAATTAACAAGCACAACCATGGCCAGAAGTAGGAATAACTCCTAAATGTCTTTTGAGCAGTATAACAAAGTTATAATGGCATAAACACAACAAAAAGGAAAAACGTAAGTTACATTTATTTGATAATTTATTTAAAAAAAAAGAAGGAAAAACTGCTGAAACAGATAAGAACCCATTTCCCGAAGGGAACAGACGTATACAATACAGGGAAAAAAAAGATCGAAGTTAACACCAGTGGTGGAATGTAACAGCTTCAGTTACTAGTTCTGCATTGAGTACTTTTACTTTTAATACTTAAAGGGATACTTCACCGATTTATCATTAAGCTTTGTCTCAGTAGAAACCCGGTAGTATTTTTGAATGACCGTGCTTCCCTCCCTCACGTCCGGGGCCGCAGGTCCGGTGTTACGCTGAAGCTAGCATAGCACACAAGCCACCTCTATCGAGCCTGTATCTCTCCAATGCCAGATCCCTGGTGCATAAAACGGACGACTTGGAATTACAACTCGCTGGAAATCGCTATGTTCGTGACTGCTGTGTTTTGATTTTCACTGAAACCTGGCTTCAGCCGGGGATACCCGATACAGATCTAATCTAATCTAATTTACTGAGTTGTTGATATTAAGACCAGTCCTACAGGGGGAGGGGATCAGGCCGTGAGTGCAGAGACAGCTCTGCGTTAGTGGTATTTACGACAGTAACGTTAAATACAAGTACTCCACAGCGACTCTAGGGGTAGCTGTTTGACAAAAAACAGAAACTGCATAGTATGCCTTGAAGTAAAGGATCTGAATACTTCTTCTACCACTGTTCACCACTAGGCTGCGCTGTGTTTTGGAGCTGTTCTCAGTCAGTTTGGATGAATTTTCATCACGTGGCTGTGCGTAGCAGTAAACAAACATGGCTGCCATACGCATATGTATGAGACCTATAGTTGGCTTCTTGAGGCTGCTTGAGGTTTATCTGAAACCAAGAAAGGAGATCACATGAGAGCTGAAGATCTTTGCCCAAACCCGACGGGACCCGACGGGTTCGGTCGGGTTCGGTCTTAATTTCTATCATTTTACACGGGCTCGGGCCGGGCTCGGGCCGGCGCTCCGGGTTGCGCGGTAAATGAGCGGTCAGGTGATGCGTTTCGATTAGCGCGAAAATGGATGCTGAGGAGGTGAAACGGAGGCTGGCCTCTGGAGGACTTATTTTATTTCTTTGTTCCAACTTCCAAGTGGCCTATAGCCTACGTTAGTCATGAATAAATTATGCTAAAAAATGTATAAATGACTCATTCTTGACTAAAGGCAAAAGAGCCTTGCACACATTTGAATAATGTCGGGCTGTAAACGGGTTCGGGCTTTTAAAAAGCTGTCAATCAAAATGTACTTGTCGGGCTCGGGCCTCGATTACAGCTCTACCTTTAGCATCCCTGAATTTGTTTACTGTTTCTTTTCAAGATTTTTAAATTGTATAACTGAAGTCAAAATCGAACACCCTCATCACTTAAGGCTTTTAATTATGAATTAACACAGTAGTCACCAAACTGAAGTATTTTTGTATCTAATAATTCATGACTAAGTGCTATTAGTGAGCCGAGTTCTCTCACTTTACAGAGACTGTATGTGTTTGTTAATTAGCTCCCTGTCTGCTGGGTGTGTTTTGTGCTTTTAGCGGTTTGGACGGACGCCGTGGTCCTTGTTTCCTGGTGTGGGTGTGACCTGTGGGGGTGGGCACGGGGGCGAGCAGGGGCTTTGGGGCCTGGCTGGGGGGCAGCACGTGGACTCCTTTACGGGACAGGAGGCCAATCTCTCTCCTGAGGGCCTCAGCCTGCTGCGCTTGTATTTTCACCAGGCCCTGGAGCCTCCGGATCTCCTCCTGGTCCGCACGTCTCCTGTAATCCTGGAACTGTCTGCCCTGGATACACACAAACAGACATCTAGAAAGGTATGCAGTATACAGATGGAAACACACACATTTAGGTTCATACACCTCAGTATTCACAAATGCTACTTCACTCAGTTGTGTGCACATGAATAAAAGGGAAGCAGGCTAAAGTGCTGACATCCTATCATGTTTTAACACATCGTTGCCATACGTAGAGATTTACTCCTCGACGCAGCAGGCCCGGGTTTGACTCCGACCTGCGGCCCTTTGCTGCATGTCATTCCCCCCTCTCTCTCCCCTTTCATTTCTTCAGCTGTCCTGTCAATAAAGGCCTAAAAATGCCCAAAAAATAATCTTTAAAAAAATAAATAAATAAATATCGTTGCTGCTGGGTAAAAAAAAAAAAACGTTGTTTTTCAGGGAATGAAAAAAGGCAAATTTAAAGATAATTTTTTTGGGGGGCTTCTCCCTTTATTATATAGGCAGGAAAGGGGGAGAGAGATGCGGGATGACACGCAGCAAAGGGCGGCAGGTCGGATTCGAACCCGCGTCGCTGCAAAGGACTCAGCCCGAAAAAAAGGCAAATTTCAAAAACATTTTATTGAGCTATTTACCTCGGATGAAGTCAGATGAAATCGCCTTGTCACTGTTTACATACTTGTGTCATGTGAAAGGTGAGAATTCTCTCCAGCCCTGCAGCTCTGCAGAGCCTTTAAGCTTTCTTTGGTTTTACGGCACATTTTTTAATTGGTTCAGTCCCAGAATTGTCTTTAACCTCAACCAACAGAAGGCAGCGTAAAAGCACTGTACACTAACTGCTCAGCACCAAACAGCAGACACAGACACAGTTAGAGAAAAGCTGGTAAGGAAAATTGAACATTTTAGCAGCTAAGGAGCCAGACATTTCCTCATGAGTTGGTGGAGATCAAACTAGAGTTAGAAGGAAAAACTTGTGCTCACAGTTATCAGATGGACACAAACACTACTCACATGGATGCTAATGTTGTTTCTGCTGGATGTGTAAATGGGTTTGCAATAACAACTTAATAAGGTGATGTGTCTGAGTGTGTCTGTTGCAGTAGTTTGTCTACCCCATAGAGGCTAAATAATCCATTGTCGCCCTCTGCAGGTAACTGAGATTCTGTGTGAACAGAGGTTTAGCCCTGCTGCTTATCTGAATCAGATTAAAAAAAAGATACCCATCTACCAACCTGGACCCTATTTTTCCATGTTTTTGTGTCTAAGTGACTAATGGGAACAACATTTCTTTTAAATTAACAAGCTGCAATGTAACATTATTGGGCAAATGCACACCTTCAATTTACGTCTACTACATTTTTTTTTGCCACTGACATTATGGAAAGGATCCCTACAGAGATAGGTAGATAGATAAAGAGTAAGATCTTTTTTGTTTAACCAGAAACCGAAATCGCCAAACTCACCAGACTCCATGTAAATAAGCAATACTTTTTGCGTGTATCGAGGCAGCATATTTCCACAAGTAAATGGGTGTATTAAGGGTTTATTTCAACCAAACCAGAATGGTGATTGTTGGAACAGTGGAGAGACGAACCAAGACGGCTTTTGATGGTTTTATTTGGTTTTTTTTCAACTTTAAATTAAGTGTGTTTTAGGCTGATAAAATTACCGTTTATTTACATGGAGTCTGGTGAGTTTGGCGACAGTGATTTTGGGGATGTTTCATGTTCAACAAAAAGGATCTCACTCTTTAACAGAAAGCATAACCTCTGTAGGAAACCTTTCCATAATGTTGTCAGACACTTTGAATAATAATCTGAGCATGTCAGTGGTAAAAACAGCACTTTTAGTGGATGGAAATTAAAACGTGCGCAATTGCCATACAACATAACATTGCAGCTTGTTTCGCCGCTGTCGACAGCAGCACAACAACATGGGAAAATAGGGTCCAGTTCGAAAAACACTGAAGTTTCCTTTTAATGTGGATCCCAGCTTTGATCAATATTACATGTAAAATGTAATTGATGCACAGACATTACCATTTTCTTTTGCCTAGCGTTGAGCTTATGCTCCAGTTCCTTTTTCTGGTCGAAGAGGGTCGTCATGCGGCGGAGACGCTCTGTGTTACACCTGGTCACCTCCATCAGAGCCTGGCGCGCCTCTTCCACCTTCGCCTGAATATCTCACACACACACACACACACACACACACACACACACACACACACACCAATAATCGTAATGACTTTTGAGGTTTACAGGGGATCAGAACAAAACAAGGCAGATATACAGATATCCCACACATGTAACGCCAAAGCGCACACAGATTTGCAAACACACACACACACACACACACACACAGGTCAGCGTACATCCCACTGTTTGATTTCCTTGGCGTACGCAGCTTCACGGAGGAGTTTTTCCTGCTTGAGCTCCTCCATGGTCCTGTTCCCTGACAGCGTCTGCAGAGCCTCCAGATCTACCGGCCTCCCGAACTTCATCATCATCTGCTCGTTGCACTGCTTCTCCAGCACTACAGCAACACACAGATCAGTATCTAAGAATGTTACCTCCTGGCAATAATCATTCCTGGGGCATTTGAACTTTTACTCTCTCTTCAACTCTCTTTTTACCTGTTTAAAGTCCCACTCAGTCTCACAATTGCAACCTATTCGGAACTCAGCAGCCAGATTAGTATATTAACTAAGTCTAGGAGGTTCTTTCATATAACTCCAATTTTAGCATCACTGCACTGGTTTATTTATTTATTTCAGGTTTTACTTTACTTTACTTTTAATACTTTAAGTACATTTACCAGATGATAATTACATACTTTTACTTAAGTAACATTTTTGATGCAGGACTTTTACTTATAACAGAGTATTTTTGCAATGTGGTATAAGTACTTTTTAAAAAAAGATTTCTTTAATGGCATTTTAGGCCTTTATTAGATAGGACAGCTTTAGACATGAGAGAGAGAGTGGGAGCGACATGAAGCAAAGGGCCACAGGCCGGAATCAAACCGCCGACCACTGCCTCGAGGACTAAGCCTCTGTACACGGACGCACGCTCTACCAGGTGAGCGTGCCCTGGCGCCCTGGTATAAGTACTTTTACTTGAGTAAAGGATCTGAATACTTCTTCCACCACTGCTTTAATTCCATTCCATCGCAACACTGCGTATTTCCTCATTTTGCTACTTTTTATTTGAACTTCACTGCATAGGCGGCACCAGGGAGGGGCTAGGGGGGTGCTGTAGCTACCCCTAGGATTGCCATAGCACCCCCTTAGCACCCCCAAGAAATTGCTGTGGTTGATTTATAAATCAATAAAAAATCGTTAATGTTTAAATAGTATAATTTATATTTGAAAAATGAATAAATACATTAATAAAACAAACAAACCTAAAATATTTTTAGGTTAAAAAACACAGGTGATCGTATTCGGCCAAAGGGTGCAGCACAGATTGAACTTTAGAGCCCAGAAAACACATTTGCCGTCAGTGGCTTATTTTGATATATTAAGTCACTACAGATATGACTACGTTATATTGACCATACGTACAAGTGTGAAAACTCTGTGAGGATACATGCGCGTGTGTGTTTATGTGTGTGCTTGGCCATGGGGGGTGTATTTGGCCTGCTGCATTCATCTTCTGAGCCACTGTATGAGAGCTGCAGTAATGATTGTTTGAACCCGGCTTGTTGGCTGGTATTTGAAATATGTTTGGTGGGCTAATCAGAGTTCTATGGTGCCGTTTTATCGGCAACTTTAAATCAATCTCTCTCGTTCGCTCGCTTAGTAAACCGCGGCGGAGGTGGGTAGGCATCTGCGTGTGTGTGTGTGTCTGAAACATCCAGCAACCCTAAAGCACCAGCAAAAGAACATCTCTGGCACCGCCACTGCTTCACTGGCATTGCGTATTTACATTATGCTGAATTTGTATTATCATTTTAGTATTTTTAGATGCATTTTGCATACATGTTTCTTTTATTGACATTCTGTCTTGCACTGTCACAATTGCTGCTTGAAATGTGTGCTCTCATGTTCTAATTTTTGTATGTCATGGGATGGAGGGGAGTTTATATGGGTTTCTGAGTCCTAATAAATATCCTGTAAATATTTTTAATCTGGAAAGCACTTTGTGCTTAATGCTTGAAAATTGCTATATAAATAAAATGATTATTATTATTATATAATTAATTTCACACGTATCTAACATATCGTCAGAGCTTTCAGCTTAAGCTGGACGGGAGCTGGAGTTGTTCTAGGCCCAGGTTTTGGCCTGTGTGGGTCTTACCCTGGATTTGGGCATCCATGTCCTTGCGGTCATGGATGAGCCTGACGTGCTGCTGGCGGGCCTGAATGTACAGATCTCTCTGATGGCTCTTCTCCGCCTGCAGCTGCCTGATGCGCTCCCGCAGCCTGTTCAGCTCCTTCATGTCCAGCACCAACGCCGGGCTCAGGTCACACGGCACCGAGCCGTCAGTGATGAACTCAATCTGGTGAACCAATGGAGAGGGTGGAAGGAAGACTATTCGCAGGAGAAGATCAAATGAGAGCATTTACCGTGCATGAGTGACGTCAAACTCCTCTAGTACCTGATAACCCTTGTGTTGTCGTTGGGTCAAATTTGACCCGTTTTAAAAATGTCTATATCAGAAATGTGAGTTTCTTGTTAACGACCTAATTTTCATTGCCCAAAAATAACACGGATGATTCCATGCAACGTGCGTCACAAGTACAACAAACGATCGGATCTCTACTCTCATTGAATTTTGGGTGTTTTATTCAGTTTTTTTAGCATTTGAAAAAAAAAAATTGAAATGTTTTGAAACTGTGTCCCAAATGAACATATACCCGTCCTTTAATATTAGTCTAAATAATTCATAATGTCTGCTTTTTTAACTAAAAAAATAGGTATAATTTCCAGTTTCCAGTTTAAGTTTATTGACCATGAATTCCAAAAATAAGTGTAAACAACTAGTAATAAGTTGGTTAGTGGTGTATATACATGGTAGTGAAAAGAAGCGCTAAACGGCCAAAAAAGCGTCAAAAACATTCAAAAAAGAGACAAAAACGTCAGAAAAAGTGTTGATTTTCACCTGGGGGGACGACAAGCAGTACATAACTCTGCCATAATGATAATGGACTTTTTATTTTCAAATTCAAGCAATAGAGCTTGAATTAATTGCAATAGAGCTGCGAAACGAACAACAGAAAATTAATTGCCAACTATTTTGATAATCACTTAATTGTTAAAATCATTTTTAAAACAGAAATGCCAAAAAAAAAGACTATTTCCAGCTCCTCAGCTGTTTATATTTGTAGATTTTCTTAGTCCTCTATGTATTATGTACTATCTATGTACTATTTGATTATGTCAAACTGGGCATATGGAAATTGCAATGGGGCATTTTTTTCAACTATTTTATGGACCAAACAATTATTTCGTTAAAAACGAGAAAATATGAATCAAAAGTGAAACTAATTGTCAGTTGCAGTTCCAAATTGGAAAGTGGACTTTTATTTAGAATGTTTGTTCTGATTTTAGCTCATTGAATGAAATCAAATGTTCTTCCTTATGGTCAATTTCATAATGGCAGAATTCTTCCAGGCCTCTTAATTGAAATGCTGGGTATTGGGCACCAATCAGAGAAGACAATTCCACCGCTCTGGTTTCTGGCCAGGGTTGCCATGTCTACCTAATATTAGCAAACGTGGGGTTGTTTTGCTTGGGATATGCCCGAAAGTAAAAGGTAGGGTGGTATGGTTGCAGGTTAGGCATCATTTTTACCTGTCAATTTAACATGCTTTCTTTGGGCTTGTACTTTGTCTGGCTCATGCACAGGACCACCTCCAATGAAATACAGTGGCTGTTAATGAATGGCTGTTACCGAAATATAATGGTTAAGGCAGTTGGTTCAACAAGATGCACACTGTGCGAGAGGTTTTAAATGTTCTTGATGATTATAATAATATAAGCAAGCTAAATATTTCATGTTTATCTTGGTCATACTGCACTGCCAACCCATCAAAGTTACCAAAAATGTGCTTACAAATTTGTTGACTAGAACTTGTTGTTTTGTCACCAGTCAACCTCCACAGTTTTGGTCTGTTTACCTGATGCTAGTCTCGCATTGCCAGGCCTTCCTCCACAGCGCTGTTAAGGAGGGTCTGGCTAGTCCACACAGCATTCCGGGATGGGAGAGAAACTGTGGTTTATTTGCATTTCTTTAAACCAATCACAATCGTCATGGCGCACAGAGCCACGGTGTCTCTGCAAAATAGCCTCGGGAAGGAACTTGTTTTGGTGGAACGTGTGTACGTTCAAAGGTTGTTTTAGTCGTGCAACAGAAAACTCAGATTGGACAGATAGTCTAGCTAGCTGTCTGGATTTACCCTGCAGAGATCTGAGGAGCAGTTAACCACAGTCCTCGTAAATCCACCGGAGTTTAGAATTCCAACTCAAAGAAAGCGGAAGGTAACGGACATCTGGCTGAAAGAGATGCATCCGGCGGAATTTACGGCAGAAAACGGAGCAATCCCCGAAGTGGAACGTCGTGCATGTAGACTAACCTGATGCAGTCTAATAGGAACCACCACATCCAGTTCATTCATTTTCTGCTGTTTCTCCCTGTTCACCAACTCCAAGTCGTCCTCTGCTGCCTTCCGACTGCTCTTCACCAACTTCTCCTGCAGAGGCGAGCAGAAACACACACGCACACACACCAGGATGTGAGTGACAAAAACAGCACACGACAACAGGAAAACAAGTCAGATTAGATGAGGCGAAAGATGCAGAAAACAAAAGCAGAGTGTGACCTTCTTGACGAGGGTGTCACACTCTCTCTTCAGAGCTTCAGCACTCTTCTTCTCCTCCACTAGCAGTTCCTCCAGGTCCAGCCGACGCTCACGCAGCTGCACTGTGTTCTCAAACAACTCTGGCTCACAGCCTGACACACACACACACACGCACACACACACAGTTAGAGTCGAAGCCTGTTAAACTTAAAGCACAGTGAACATCCAGTCTGTCCAGGTCCAAATTATATTCAGTCTATTCAAATAGCAATTTACCCTCTGCCCCGAAAGCTAGCGTAACCACCGTTTTGCGGTAGCTTGTTTCAAGCTAGAGACACATTCCATTAGCATGAAAACATGTCCCAGAGAACGTTCGACCTGTAAAAAACGTCCACCAATCACTGCCTTGTACCCGCTTGGAATGAACCAATGAAATGCCTCCTTGCCCCAGTGCGTGTACTCTACCCCTCCCGTGTACGAGCCTGAGCTCAATGCGCGTCGTCGCTGCAGGAGTTACTGCAAGTCTACTGGAGAATGGAGGAAAAAAACTAAATAAAAGTAACCACTGCAGGGGCGACCTCTAGCTCACCCAGTGAGAGCGTGCGCCCCCGTGTAGGCCGAGTCCTCTGCAGCGGCCCGGGGTTCGAGTCCAACACCTTTGCTGCGTGTCATCCTCCATCACTCTCCCACCTTTCCCGTCTATCCACTGTCACTTTCAAATAAAGGGATAAGCCCCAAAAAAATTTAACCACTGCGTCTTGATGGTTGACGTCTTCCTGTTGGACAGGTACGGGGGTGTATTTGCAGGTCTGTGTGTGGGCGGAGCCTCAAGGTCAATGGGAGGGGTTAGACGAAGACCCGAGGAGATGCTACTACCAACTCTAGCTAGCTTTTCAACATTACCAACCCTGCCATGGAAGTTTCGGGCAAAAGAAGCCTTTCTTCAGGTTGAGAAAAACACGTTGAAGAAGGGAGTTTTGCCCAAAACATTTACGTTCCAATAAAAAGTATTACTTGAAGAGCTGTCCAAATTAAAAAAAATTCCCAGCACAAGACTGACCTGGAGGGCAAACATTGTTGTCCAGAGCAGCTCCTCCCTCCTCTGTGCTGTCATAGTCATCATCATCATCCCATTCATCGTCTTCATCAGAGTCTTCGTCGCTGTCCTCCTCTTCTTCTGCAAACACACATTTAGATAATAAAGGAGACATTGATATACGCCCGCCACAGCATCACACAATCACACTTCCTGTCCCGCTCACCGCCACCTTCCGTCTGCTCCTTCTTCTTAACACGTTTGATCTTCTTCTTGAAGACTTTGGTCAGAAAGTCTTCAAACTTGTTTTCTTCGCCCAGCGAAGCGTGGAAGGCGGCGATCAGAGCCTTCTCTCTCTCCTGTAGCTTGGCGATGTCTCCCCGCTTCAGTTCCAGTTGTTCGTTATACTCCTCCAGCTTAGACTGTGAGGAGAGAAAGGGGATGAGGAACGAGTGAGCACAGAAAGGATCTGTAACGATAACGATACCATACGATACAATACCATACAATACAATATGATGATACGATAGGATACAATATATATGATACGATGCGATACAATATATGATACAATATATGATACAATATATGATATGATACGATACAATATATGATACGATACAATATATGATATGATACGATACATGATATGATACAATATATGATATGATACGATACATGATATGATACAATATATGATACGATACAATATATGATATGATACGATACATGATATGATACAATATATGATATGATACGATACAATATATGATACGATACAATATGATATGATACGATACAATATATGATATGATACAATATATTATATAATATGATACGATACAATATATGATATGATACGATACGATACAATAAAACATATGATACGATACAACTTTATTGTCAGCCAGGGCTGACATTCTTTTTGGATGCCTGGGTAGCTCATATAAAAAAGAGGACATAGACATACATACAGACATACATAAGATGAATAACACCAAAAAACATACATGAAACATTACCACAAATGACATAAACACCCAAGTAAGGAAACAAAGCATACATCCTGGACAAGAAACCAAGCATTTTTCATCATTCATCCAATATTACATAAACACAGATTACTCAACTGGGAAAACATGGTCAAATATTCAAATCTATGTCTTCTCTATGAAATTATTCACGGTTTATCATCCCCTCCTCTCCACTAGTTTGTCAACATTCGAACAGCTGATCACAGCAGAACCAGAGGTGCAGCGAGGGGAGATTGTACCATTCCATTTAGGAAAAGTGTATTTGGACAAACTGCTTTTTCTGTTCGAGCAGCTACTGAGTGGAACCTCACCCCCATAACCATCAGAAATCTAAACACATATAGTACATTCATGATCCAGTTAAAGAAATGGCTCATTGATAATCAGAGCTGTCAACATTACCATTAACTTCTTGACCTGCTCATGTCTTCATGTCTTTGTCTGATGTTATTGGTCTGCTATGTTTCTATTGTACATTTTAGCTTAATAGTACTTTTTACTAAATGTATTGTAATTGTTATATTGTTATGTAAATATGTAATTTTACTTTCTTTTAGGGTGACTTTTACCATCTGTCTAGGGACTGCAGATGAAAAATAGCCTTCTGGCTAACTCTGGCATATTGACAGAAATGTTTATTAATATGCATTGTCCCTGTAATAAATAAATAAATAAATAAATAATAAAAAAAAATGACATGAACATACACACAGACAAGGTCTTGGAGACTGTAACCATGAATACATATTGCACTGGATTTAATGTAGCTGGTTTAACAATAGGATATATTGATGTATGAAAGAGTTTTCAGGTCTGATGCGTTTGAAAGAATGAACTCTAAAGCGTCCGTTTGAAGGCAGAAGCTGATATTCTCTGTGCAAAACATGTGAGGAGTCATTTGAAATATCTATGGCCAGTCTGAGCATACTATTATTGTGGGCTTCCTGAAATGTGCTACAGGTAGTCCTATAATCTTTGAACAAATTTGAATATGATCAAATAGCTGTTACTGGTGAGGTGAGGAAGGAAATCCCCTGCAGTGTTACTGTCGCTGCGTTTCATTAGCGTTTCAACATGCCCTCCTTCTGTTCGCCTCAGCCCTTGGTACGATGTAATAGCATACGTACGTCGCACGGAGGCCACTCACACGGAGAGCAGATGGGAAAGTGGGCGGGGGAGGAGCCGAGGATTGAAATGAAACGCACCTTCCTTTGTTCACTTTCAGCCCAAACTATACGGATCGACCGGGAGTTGTAGGCTTAGCGCTACCGCTTCAAGTGCGTTTTATTTCCATTATTATTCCCATCAATTATGGCAATCTATCCCCGTTTTTATGTTCATTCTATGTCTGCTTATTTCATGCAACTTCTTTATCGTAAAGCATTTCTTGTATGAAAGGCGCTGTACAAATATTGTTTATAAAAAAAGTATTATTACTGCTTTTTACACATCATATACCTGCAGCCTCTTTTAAATGAGGCTTGGTATTCAGCTGCATGAGTTTGTGATTTAGAAATGTTGTGGCCTGTATCATGATCATATTATTGCTTATATTTTGCAAAAACAGAATTTCTTCCATGCATTTACAGATAATGCTGGAAATAAAGAAATCACAAATACTATCTATCTAGTAGATTAAAAAGCATAAAGTCGATATTAACTGACATTAGTTTTATTACATTACAATAACTCTCTCCCACCGTGATGCTTTTCTCCTCCTTGATGCGTGCGCTGAGATTCTCCTGCAGCATGTCCTCCCTCCTCTCAAACTCCTTGAGGAGCAGCAGCTCCTGGTAGAGCGTCATCTGGCGGAGGTCGGCCATCTTCAGCTGCCAGTCCAGACGCAGCTTCTGGTGACGCAGCAGCAGCAGCTCGGCGTCAAACTGACACACCCAACTCTCCATCTGAAGATTACAAAAACACATCCACAGATTATGGGCCCTATCTTGCACCCGGCGCAGCGTAAAGCCCGACTCAAGTGTCTTTGTTAGTTGTTAGTTTCTCGTCCAGCGCCCGCGTCGTTTAAATAGCAAATGCACCTGCGCCCATCTTTGCGCCCATGGGCGTGCCGGTCTTACAGGGAGGTGTGTTCAGGTGCATTCTTGGCGTATTGCTATCTTGAGGCGGCGGAAAGTGATTGCGCCATTGACCAACAAAAACCTGGTCTAAAGTCAATAACGCAGCATTTCATTGTTATTTTAACAGCAAATTAGTAAAATGTGCCTAGGCTTATGCACGGCGCGCGCACACTGTGCTTGTTACACACACAGGGAAGCGCAGCAAAAGATTACAAATACAAATATTACGGTGCAAATCCGCCATCATAACAGCAATGCGCCAAGGTCCAAACGCGCCTGGCTTTTAAAGGGAATGGGAGATGACACTCTGATTGGTTTGTTGCATGTTACGCCCAAAACACACCTATGAATCAATGAAGACACTAAGTACAACCCTTCTGAACCACGCTCCCGGTGCACGGACCCTTTTTTCCGCCGTCAAACTAACAAAAGTAGATTTGGACACGCCCTAAACACACCTGCGCCATGCGCTTCACGCCGTGCGCTTAGATTGTTAAAATAGGGCCCATATATATGGTATAGTGTTAAAGCTTTAGTGCGTAACTTTTTGATATTAATGAACGTCCGTTACATTCAAGCCATTGCCAAATGAGTTGCTACAAAGCTAATTAAGACAATCAGCTCCACACAACTCTGTGTGTATTTCTCAGTCTGGTTATGTTCAGAAGATTGTGTCGTTCCGACGCCCAAGACAATTGTGACTGGTTCAAAGAAATGTCAATAAACCAGAGTACGTTTTTTTTCTCCCATCCCGGAATGCTGTGTGGACTAGCCAGACTTTCCTTTGCAGCTCTGTGGAGGAAGGTCTGGCTATGTGAGGCTACCTTTTATTTAATCACAGAGTCATCATTCAATGGAAGACAGACCTGCTCCAGCAGAGAGTCCTGCTCGTGCAGCAGTCTGATCTCCTCCTCCCTCCGGAGCTCCTTCTCCAGCTTGCTCAGCTTTGCTTCTTCCTTCGCTGTGGTTTCTTTTTCTTCTCTGGTTAAATATGAAGCTGACAGACCTGGAGTCTCTTCCTCTCCTCTCTCCTCTTCTTCTTCCTCTTTCCCGTCCTCTCCTTCCATCTCTTTCTCCAGCTGCTCCAATAAACTCGTGGCTCCCTCCTGCTCCTCTTGCTCCATGTTCTTGAACCTGTTTGAAAATTTAAAAAAAAAGTCAATATATATGTCTTTAAAAATATGCCATCAGCAGCTAATCAAAATATTCTGAGGTTCAAGTTCAGTATAAGAACACATTTTTACAGCTCCTTTTATTATTTTCTAAAATAAAATAAAACAGTAACAGTGCAGCAACACATATACAGTGATGGTAACAATCAGTGTGTTAACATGCGCAGTAGTGTTTTCCCTAGCTTTGTGGAAGACTTAGGTGCATGTATTTGCCGCGGGGTTTAGGCAAGAAAATGTTTTCTGAAAATTTGTAAATTTCCCCTATACATTTTTGTGTCTCTTTGTGGGATTTTGCGTCTCTTTTTCACATCATTTTGGACGTTATTATTACCATATCTGTGTCTAAAACTTTTGAAAAACTAGAGCACATAATAGCTAAATAACTCTCAAAAAGCTTAAAGCTTTAGTGCGCATGTTTCTTAATCCTCTGTGTCCTCATTGGCTTCTAGCAACTGCGTGGAGGAGGGGTGGGGCCACTGGGGGACCATAGACAGGTTGGGGGAACTCATATTAATGTTAAAAACCCTCATAAAGTGACATTATCATGCCATGGGACCTTTACATATGTGATCAGAGAGAGACACGCCACACTGGGAAAAGAAGAACAATAAACAATGGACAAATAGAGTCTTTAAACGCTTCAGATGTAAAGTTACTCGCTGTCAAAGTGACGCCAAAATCAATGGCAGTCAATGGAATGCTAACGGGAGGTGATGGCTTGTTAGCATCAAAATGGCGCCATAGGAGCTACGCGTTCCGAGGAGAAGCTTACCCCCTTGAGCCTGCTTTCCTTTACTTCCGGTCTCTTCTTCTCTACTACTTCTTCCTTATTTACAGATTATTTAGTTAGTAAGCTCTCTGGTTTTACGGAGAGTACCGCAACGAACAATGCGTTGAGCATAAACGCCTCTGTGCATGCTCGTAGCACGCGCGCCATCTACGGAGGCCCGCGTATGGTGTCGCGCTCGAGTACACCCGCCGCTTAACTCTACCTCCGGTACAGTAAATGGCGCTCTGCCAACGTATAATTTCTCCGAATAAGGCTTTTTCTTTCCGGTTGACCTTTGTCAAAATCACAACAAATTGGAAAGCGGGGAGAACATGGACGACTTTTTAGCGCTGTATATTTCATACATTTACTTTGCAGGTCATGGCGAAGTCCTCAGTGAGTTTAAACGTATAAAGCTTGTGTTCCTGCTGTTGTTTTTGCTGCCGTTGCTTCTAACTGTTCTCTTCTATTTCCGGGTTAAAAACCACTGCAGCGGAGTGGGGAGGGGCAGGTACTGTATAATCTATGGAGCGTGAGAAGACATGTAACCTAAGTTTACCCGGGCTAAGGTTTATACATGCACGAATACCACGGTTACTAAAGGAGATATCTAGGTCTGTTTATTCTCTTTGTCTGGGAAAGCCCACCCTAATAGCTTTTATCATCCAGAAAGACTAATTTTGTGTGTGTTAAAGGAATCCAAAAGCCTACATAAAAATAAAAGGTCTGCCAGATTTGTGCATTCATATACATCATTTTGGAAAAATGACCTTTGTTCCCTCAGAAGCCGATATCGCTCCAGGGTAGCGTGGCTGTACCGCAGCCTCTTCTCTGGGGTTTCCTCGGGCAGTATGGTGGGCAGGGTGGGTGGAGGGCGGTGATGAATGGCCGCCAGACGCTGCTGGACCTTCTGGACCTGCTGAGCCTGAGCGCGCAACTGAGACACCAGGCGAACCTTGGAGTCCCGCAAGGTTACGATCCGTCTATTCATCTCAGTCTGCTTCTCACGCATCTAGAGGGAAGGAGTCACGAAATGAATCTGCTATGCATGCAACCAACATTCTTTCAGTCATAAATGAATCTACTGAGTATTTGTATTAGTCTGTTAAAGGTGCAGTAAGCGATGCTGCTCAAAGATTGTCGATATTTGAACTCAACTGCCAAACAAATACAACACATAAGCTCCGCCCCCCAGATTCCCAGACATAACATGACAATAGTGTTTTGTGGCTTGTGCACTCCTTTCTGTTTGTTTTCCATTTACAGAGCCAGGGGTGTGTAGGAACACCAGATTCTTTGTCAGCGCACACAGAACTAGAGCGCTAGGTGACCGTGAGGAGATATTCACTGTATTTGACAAAAAGTGTATTATTGGATTAGCATCACTTACTGCACCTTTAATGCTTTCTGGAAGAAGTTCATGCTGTGAATGAGCTGAGTTGTGTGTGTGTGTGTGTGTGTGTGTGTTTGCGTGTGTGTGGGAGAGTACATTTTCCTCCAGGCCTATCAGCTGCGCTCTCTTCCTCTCAGCGTTCACCCTCTGGTGTTTCGGCACCGTGAAGTCTTTGGCTGACTTTAGTTTTAAGTCTCCAATGTTCTCTTTGGCTTCCTGGATGGCCTGCACATCCTGCGGATCCTCGCAGTTCTCGTCTGGCTTCTCTGCGTAACTGAGACACAACAATCCATCACAGTTCAGGTCAACGGCTCGTTTTTGCACCCGAGACCCCTAGTGGGTTACTCTGGCACTGCATTTTCTTTTTTTAAATGACAGTAAACAGACCATAAAACAAAATGGAGAATGCCATGTAAATCTAATTAGAGCCCAGAGGACTGAGGTGAGGTTGTTGGACATGACACTCACAGTTGGGCCCATTCCTTCTTCCTCTTCTCTATCTTGGCTCGAGCTTGTTCAGCTTTCTCTGCAGCCTTTCGGAGCCTCTCGACCTGCCGATCTGCCAGCTTTACCCCCGCTGGACGAGCCGGCAGGGGGCGCAGCACCTCCTCTTCTGGAGAAGACAAACAAGCGATAGGTTGAACATAGAGTCATACTCTGAAAGCCACTCCCACCGGAGAGGAAAACAACTCCCCGCTCTCCATTGACTTGTATTTACGGTTTCTTCAGGTTTGACCAAGTCAAATTTAAAGTGCTCATATTATGCTTTTTGGCTTTTTCCTTTTCCTTTATTGTGTTATATATCTTTTTGTGCACATTATAGGTTTACAAAGTGAAAAAGCCCAAAGTCCACCCCAAAGGGACTTACCATCTCCAACAGAAAACCCTGTTCACAAACAGCTCTATTGTAGTCCAGCCTTTACTTCAGAGACAAACATGCGTCACTTTGTAACACGTTATAATGCTCGCCTAGCTGCTAGCGTGGCACACCCTCATACTCTGCTTCTGACTGGCTAGAAGTCCTTACCTAGCTACTGAGCATGTGCGACTCCCAATAAAGATGGAACAGAAGTGAGATGTCTCACTCTGTAGCTAAAACAGACAGCTCAACACACAGGGTGAAAAGAGGAGCTGCAGCAATGTGCAGTACAACAAAAATTCGGTGTTCTTTGAAAATTAAACCATGTAAACCTATTCTGGCACAACCACTAAATATAATTATGAAGCTGAAAATGAGCATAATATGAGCACTTTAAGACTTTTTAAGACCTTATATGGACCATTATGAATGAAATTCAAGACCCATATCACGACATAAAATCGAGTCCGGAAACATCTTCTGAAACCAAAATTTAGATTTTTGAATGTTAGACTTTTTAAGAACCTGTCACGTCCAGTTCCGCTCTTATTGTGTTTTCTGTTTGTTTCTTGGACTTCCCGTTTTATTTTGACATTTACTGTCTTTATTCACTTCACTTGTCTTCCTGCCTTTGTTTGTTTCCCGCCGTTTGTGATTACCTTTCTCCGCCCTAATGTGATTCACCTGTGTGTAGTTGTCTTTCCATCCCCGTGTATATATACCCCCCTTGTTTCACTTGTTCCCTGCCAGATTGTTGTTACTCCTCGTGTGTCTCATTCTCCAGCGTTTCCTAGTGTTTGTTTCCTGATTTATTGCCTGTATTTTTGACCCCGTCTTCTGCCTATTGGATTTGTACCGTTGCCTGGATTGTTTTTTCTTTAATAAACATACTCACCTTTTACTCCGTGTTGAGTCGAGCATTTGAGTCCGACATTGTACCCGTGACAGAACCCGCGGAAACCCTGTGTATTGTGTGAGGGTGCCTCATCGTCAATTCCGTCTGCTAGCAAACAGCAGCTGCTGTGTGGTGATACCTATTCACTACCAACAATGTAAATAACTAAACATTTTATAAGCTGCCGACTGGAAAAAGTGAGCTTTTATTAGGACAAAAGTGAATACAGATGTGAGGAATCATCAGGGAGAGTGGGAAGACTGTGGGATCCTGACACTTAGCTAACGATATGTTCAACGTTACATTTGCAGGAATCATTTTGTTACCAAGTCAAATATCAAAATGACAGTTTTAGGCCAACTATGTCTGTAAGTAAGGCTCACACACGTAACGTCGAACATTCATTAGGTTAGAGTTTTGTCTTCATAAAAGCTCAGTTTTTTCGGGTCGGCAGCTTAAAAGAACTAAAGTTATGGTTTCTCTACATTGTCATAAACATCACCACACAGCAGCTTTTAGGCATTTTTCTGTTGTTTGCTAGGAGGCAGAATTGACGAGGAGGAACCTTCATGCAATACAAGTCAAGGGAGGGCGTAGAGTTGTTTTCCCTTACGATGGGGGCGGGACTTAAATGCGCCTCTATTGGCCCTATTTTAACGATCTAAGCGCACGGCGTGAAGCACCTGCAGGTGCATTTAGGGTGTGTCCAAATTCACTTTTGCTGGTTTGACGGCGAAAAAAAAGGGGTCCGTGCACCGGGCGCATGGTTGAAAAGGGTTCTACTTAGTGTCTTCATTAATCAGAGGTGTGTTTTGGGCGTAACATGCAATAAACCAATCAGAGTGTCATCTCCCATTCCCTTTAAAAGCCAGGCGCGTTTGGACCTTGGCGCATTGCTGTTATGATGGCGGATTTGCACCGTCATATTTTTATTTGTAATCTTTTGCATGTTTGTGTGCTTCTGCGCATCCTTGTGTGTGTAACAAGCATAGTGTGCGCGCGCTGTGCACGAGCCTATGCAGATTTTTCTAATTCGCTGTTAAAATAACAATGAAATGCTGTGTTATTGACTTGGCTTTAGACCAGGTTTTTGTTGGTCAATGGCGTGATCACTTCCCGCTGCCTCAAGATAGCAATACGCCAAGAATTCACCTGAACACACCTCCCTGTATGACCCATAGCACAGGTGCATTTGCTATTTAAATGACGTGGTCGCTGGACGGGAAATTGACAACTGCGTCGGTCTTAAACTAGCAAAGACACTTGCGTAGGGCTTTGTGCTGCGCTGCGCCGGGTGCAAGATAGGGCCCTATGTCTTTGACAGGTGAAACAAATGCAAAAACACTTTCCTACCTTCTAATATGCTGCTGTCTTTTGCAGGCTCGGCTCTGGATTTTCTGCGTTCTGGTGCAGCAGCTTCGTCTTCGTCAGGCCAGCCGGGTCTGTGATGTCTGAGACCGGTTGAAGGCCTGGCGAGCGCCGGCAGACGGTAGGTGGAGACTCTGTGGTCGGTGCGGATAGCGACCACAGTGACCACGTTGGCCTCCAGAGAGTCCTTGAACCTGAAAACAAACACTAGAGGTGAGGGTTTCAGTCCGGGCGCTGGTTCACTTTACCTCCTAACGTTCTACCCACATGGACAACACGTCTCTAGTGACAGATAAGTGACAGATCTAGTGCACAGATAAAAGTCAGTATAGTCGAGGTCAGACATTTTAGGGGACATAAACATAAGAAAAACTAATAGAGTGGCGAGCATCTTTAGCTAAAACGTGCAGTAACTAGAGAAAAACTAAAACTTATTTACCAAAGTCTTAATATAGACAAGTTTCAAAATAGCAAAACAGTATCCAAGCATCATTAACAGACAATAATGATATTTCTAATTATTTGATTAATTAGATGTGTGTGTGTGTGTGTGTGTGTGTGTGTGTGTGTGTGTGTGTGTGTGTGTGCGTGTGTGTGTGTCATCAGTACCAGTCCTGTAGTTTGCGGAGTGCTATGTTGCTGCGCTCCTCCTCCCACGCCATCTGCTTCCTGAGCTCCCTCACCCGCTGGGCCTTCACCCTCTCGGCCTGCTCCCTGAAACGCTGATCCAGCTGCAGCTCCTACACACACACACACACACACACACACAGTTGAGCACATCCTTCCCTGAAGACTTATCCAAACCCTCATGATATAACAGAGTTTCCCCTAGGTTTGCGGAAGGCTTACGTGACCATATTTGGCGAAGGGGTTACGGGGAAAAAACATATGCAATTTTGGATCATTTTGGACCGTTATTATTAACATATCTGTATCTAAAGCATTGGAAAAGCTAGAGCAGATAATAAATAAATAACACTGATAAAGCTTAAAGACAAAGCTTTCTAAAGAAGTCCAACTACAATCATTAGATCTGAGAAAAGTCTTTTAGTCACGTTCATTCGGCTTAGGTGCTGCCCAAAACGGCTCGGGTGCGGCACCTAAACATTACAGTGGTATGGAAAACGCTGGTATCAGAGGTTTAACTTAAACCTGATGCAGAACTGGTTTAACTAAGGTTCACGGTCAGTATAACTACAATCATTAGATCTGAGAAAAGTAATTTAGTTAGTTTTGACGCTCACACTGATTTTACATTCATTCGGCTAAGGGGGTGCCCAAAACGGGTGGGATGCTGCGCCGAAGCCTTATAACGGTAGGGAAAACGCTGGATAATATGCCTAAACCTAACCCTTACCGTCAGCACTTAAGTAACCTAGTTGCAGTTGGCTTTCTACAGTAAACATCATATCAACAAGAAACACATTTCCTCAGCTGGGAAAGGGAATTAGCGGAACCTGTTTTCCCCCGCTAGATTTGCAGAGAAGGACAGCTAATGACATGTCAGGATGCCTTCTTTTTTTTAAATAATTCCATCCACTGCGTATTTAACAAACTATTTGTGCCAATTGAACGGACCAATAGAGGCATATCTGATATTAGTCAGCCTGTGATGACAGTTGCTAAGATAAGCTGGTTCTGAAGGGCAGGACTAGTTCTGTAATCGCAATTCTTTTACGTAATCATCGTTTCTTTGTTTAACCGCAATGAATTGCTAACGTTAGCTAAGGCCCTGAAGGGTACGGCTGTTGATCGCAATTGTCGGTCTGATGTTCATTCAAAAACAAAAATACGTTTTATGATAATAAAGAGGCGTGGTTACGTCATAGGCTGTGTACTTGTGTTATATAACAGTGATATAACCAAAAGATGTATTCTGGGGTTGATTCGAAACTTTTAATTTGTTAGCAAAAGTAATACATGAATACATATATTTTTACTTTTTATTTTATCTGATTGAAACAGACAGATATATTGTTAATCGAAATTATTTCTGGGACAATTGACTGTGCAGTCAAATTTTTAATTTTGACAGCTCTAGTCAGGACGCTTACCCGCTACTGATGTCTTGTTTCTGGGGTGAATTTTGGCTGCCTCTTTTAGTTTTATGTTAAAACTTAACCGAAGCTGCAATGTCAAACCACATGGACTGTCAAACCAGATGACAGTGGATGACGGAGGTGTATGGTGTATGTGTGTGTGTGCGTGTGTGTGTGTGTGTGTGTGTGTGTGTGTGGGGGGGGGGGCTGTACCACAGGTTTGAGGCGAACTTGCTCCGGCAGACTCTGGTTGACGTTCAGCAGCTGTTTAAACTGCTTTTGGAGCTCAGCCAGCTTCTTCTGCTTTGCCATAATCTTCAGCTCGGCCTCTCGACGCAGACGGTCGTTCTCCAGCTTCTGCTTAGCCGTCTCAATGCTGGAGGCAGACAGGGTGGGGGCAGGGGTTGGAAAGTTAGATGAGATAGAACTTGAGTTCGATTTTCTTAAAGGTCCCATGGCATGAAAATTTCACTTAATGAGTTTTTTTTAACATTAATATGAGTACCCCCAGCCTGTCTATGGTCCCCCAGTGGCTAGAAATGGTGATAGGTGTAAACTGAGCCCTGGGTATCCTGCTCTGCCTTTGAGAAAATGAAAGCTCAGACGGGCCGATCTGGAATCTTCCCTTTTATGACATCTTAAGGAGGAAGGTTACCTCCCCTTGCTCTGCTTTGCCCGCCCAGAGAATTTGGCCCGCCCATGAGAAAGAGAGTGACATCATGGCTTGAAAACAAGCAAAGTGGCAGTTGGTCAAGGCCACGCCCCCACCCTCCACCTTGCCCCCCCCCCCTCCTCCTCAATAGCATTTAAAGCTACAGACACAGAAATGGCACATCCTAAGGAAAGCTCATTGTGGGACTGGCTCTAGTGGCTGTAATTCTGCACCAAGGCTGGATTTCGGGAAAGAGACTTCAGATACAGTATTAGGGGACCACTAAGGCCTATATAAAAGAGACTTCAGATACAGTATTAGGGGACCACTAAGACCTATATAAAAGAGACTTCAGATACAGTATTAGGGGACCACTAAGACCTATATAAAAGAGACTTCAGATACAGTATTAGGGGACCACTAAGGTCTATATAAAATATACTTCAGATGCAGTATTAGGGGACCACTGAGGTCTATATAAAAGAGACTTTAGATACAGTATTAGGGGACCATTGAGGTCTATATAAAAGAGACTTCAGATACAGTATTAGGGGACCACTAAGGTCTATATAAAAGAGACTTCAGATACAGTATTAGGGGACCACTAAGGCCTATATAAAAGAGACTTCAGATACAGTATTAGGGGACCACTAAGGCCTATATAAAAAGAGACTTCAGATACAGTATTAGGGGACCACTAAGGCCTATATAAAAGAGACTTCAGATACAGTATTAGGGGACCACTAAGGCCTATATAAAAGAGACTTCAGATACAGTATTAGGGGACCACTAAGGCCTATATAAAATCATCCAAAAAGCAGCATGTCATAGGACCTTTAAATCTAAAAATATATTTGTAGCTTAATAAGAAATTCCTAAATAATTAAATAACAAAGTATACGATTTTCTAAAATCTTTTAGAATTAGAGACACAGAAAAAAAGAAAAGTGACAGATACACGTAAGACACAAATAGAATGACAGGGAAAAAGAGGAGGACCAAATTGTCCTTAAACAGATTATTCACGCTCACCTGTAGGCGGCTGGATCCTCAATGTCCTGGGCCAACGCCTCATTCTCAAGACCCACCTGTGTAAAACGTGTAAAATAAAAAAGATATTACTTACAAGCAACCATGCATTTGGCTTCCCTGCACCATACCTTCCATAAATAGTTTTTTTGCTCCCAAAAAGTTTCTAAATCATGTGCTAAACACAAACTTTTTAACAATCAACATCTCAAAACAACATACAACACCCTCCATCCATGGAGCCCCGATTTGGATCTAAAACAAAAACTTTAACAGACAAACAAGACTAAGTCTACAGTCATGCTAGCAACTCTGTGAGGATGTACTTAGGCACAGCAGTGCTTTGAGCTAAATGCTAATGTCAACATGCTAACATGCCCACAGTGCCATTTGGTAATGTTGTTCGTTTTGCAGATATTTAGTCCCAAAAGAAGTATTGGATGAATTGAAATCTTGACTTGATGACGGCGCAAGATTGAAAGTGAATGCCAATGTGTGTTATGGTGACGCAAGGGGAAAAGACAGGGGATCACCACAGTCATTAGAATACATCCTCTGGAAACCATGAATGTCATTCCACAGGCCATAAGACTTTTGAACTCATGAGCTCATTGCATGTCACTTTACCCTAAGACCGTCACTTTATACTTTATCTTCATTTATATATATATCTTCAGGGTGTGATTTGTGAAAAAAGCAGAAGGAGGGATGTTTTTTGATCATGCACAACAAAACAGAACATCCACAACCACGAACGCCGTGTAACCAGTAACATTCTTTAACCAGTAAAGTTTTCCCAAGATGGCGCCTGCCTGTATACGTGAACGGTACTGTCTTTCTAAACTATCTTTTTAATAAACTGTCTGTACACTTACAAAGTTCTCAATGCTTCGGTTTACATGTAGGGACCCTCATTATGCTACCGTGGAAGTGTGGTGCTAATTTGAGCCTTGTTAGTGGTGTAGAAATAGAGATTTCTTTTTACTTTACTCTCTGCCCCGACGACTAGCGTTATAAGCTAATTAGCGGTTTGAGCTAAAACTGGGCACATTCGATTAGCATGAAAACAAATCCCAGAGAACGGTCGACTCGGTACACGTGTTATTAACCCCTAGGTTCATTTTGCGCTGGATTTGTCCTTTAACTCCACCACATGGCCCCTGAAAGGACCGTCATCTGGCGGTGCCTGTACCCAGCTCACAGTCACCTATCGGCGGCTAAACAACTGCCGCTGGTAGCCGGCGTCCCGGAGCTCTGTAGCTGCTAAATCCAACCAGCAACTGCTGCTCTGATTTTACCGTTCTACGGCACTTTAGACTGTTCAAGTTACAGCGCTTTACTTAGTTTAACATACTTCTATTTTAGGTATATAATATATGGTCTAACTGTTTTCACCTCTGTATTTACTGTATATATCAAGATATGATATACTACTTCTCATTATGCATATACATGTACTACATTCAGCTTATTTATTTGCAATTTCTGTCCTCCACAAATTTATATTACCTTTTACATTTATTATGTTATACTTTATCCCTATATTTTGCAGTTTTGCAGTTTTTATGTCTTTGTTTTTCATTTAGTTTTTTTTTATATTAGCATTAAAAAAAATTGATTAGCGTTGTTGGAGGGAGCCTGAGACCCAAGAATTTCAGTGACAACGACTGCTTTTGTAATTGTTGTGCATTAATAATAAGAATAGAAACTTGAATAAAGAACGTCAAACTTGCTGGTACCAAATTGTGCCAATCTATCCATTAGATATAGATACATTTTACTGGATACTAGAGGAAGGAGGCACTAGAGGAAATAAGAGGGGATCACCAAAGTCGCTAAGATTCATCCTCTGGGGGAACATGAATGTCTACAAAATGTCTGAATTGGCAGACAGACTGATTGACTTTGTCATCCATAGAGCCCCGCTGCATAAAGAGTTAATAAATGCTGACTGACCCTGGGTGAAGGAACCCTGGCCCTCGTTCTCTGCAGGCCTTTCTGCAGCTCCTCTGGAGGAAGCAGGCTGAAGGAGAAGATGTTCCCGTCATCTCCCACCGTCAGCACAAAAAGGTCGTCGTGGCTACAGCGGATGTGCCGCAGGGGTCCGTACTGGTTGTCGTGGACACTGAGAGCCCAGTAGGCCTGCATGGAGGTGAGGCTGTGGTCAGCGGGCTGCAGAGGGAAAACCCTGATGGAGCCTGAGTGCATGCCGCAGAGCAGCAGCTGCCTGTTGGAGCTACAAACAACAGGAGGGAAACTTATACAGGGAACATTATTGTGTTTTCTGGCTTTATTTCACACACTGTCTGTATAGGATAAGGGTGTTTATAGTGTACATATTACTATTATTTTTTTATTTCTTATAATACTTCTTGTATATTTTTTCCTATGTCTATTTAATGTGTATTTGTCTTATTCTGATGTGTATGAATATTTTTGAGCTTCTGTAACAAGGGCATTTCCCCAGTTTGGGATCAATAAAGTCTATCGTATCTTAAGTTATATTATCTTGAGGTAAATTTATTTTTATTTTGAATATTTTTTCTGTGCTGACTCTTGGTAGATTTAAAGCTGCATGAAATGATTTTTGCACACACTGCAACTCCAAAACAAGCTGGCAGACACACAGCCCTAACCTTATAACGTTATGATGGCTAACATGGTGTTTGGTGTTTTAAGCCCCCAACATCGCCTTCCAGGCAGCGCTGCCTGGGAAGGCACTAGGATTAGGCAATGGTTAGGGTTAGGGTTAAGGTTAGGGTTAGGTGCCTTGAAGTCAACGGTCGCAGCGCTGCCTTGAAGTCGACGTTGGGTGCTTAAAACACCATCGAGTGGCTAACATTTAAGCACACACATTTTTACACATCCAGCAGGCACAGAGCAACATTACCGTTTCATCTGATTGGTGTTGTGTTTGTGTCCAACTGATGCATGTCGTCCAATATCCACTCTCCTTTTAGCTCTATTTTGGTCTAAACCAACTCCTGTGATAAATATCTGGCTCTTTCTTCACTAGCTATTCAATAACTGTCGTCTGTCTGCTCTTCAGTGCTGAGCACGGGTTGATAAGAGAACCAGCCGGTAAGTGTGCTGTAAAACCCAAACTATGAGCTATAACAAGGCAAAAAAGCTCAGCAGCGCTCCAGAGTTAGTGAGAATTATCTGTGCGTTCAGCACTACAAACATCATTTTCACATTGCGTTCTGTCATTTGATTCATTGTTGATTTAAAGAATACTGATTTGTAAGTTTGCCCTCTGGCTACCTGAAGGCGACGGAGCGAATGGGGTCGTTGTCTGTGCTGTGGACAGGCAGGAAGTCAAAGGGCTCATCCTGCCGCTGGTCCGGATCCTGGTCCTGCTTCTCAGAGAACTTACAGTGGTACAGGAAACCTGAGTCATAGCCACCCTGCACCAGAGAGAAGAGAGAGAAATGGATTCAGTCTTTAAGTAAAGAATTGTCCAGATGTCATAATAGATTGTTTCTGTCATTACGTATTATGATTAGTCTTGGGCTGGGTATTGTTTGAGCAATTTCTAATAAAGTTTTGAAACTATACCTGTGTTTTGGTACTGGTACATAAATGAATATATACACATATACAAATAACATTTGGGCTAGAAAACTGATCAGACCAAGTACAACTGCATGTGCTCTAGTCTGGAACAGCTGGTGTTGAGTCAGGAAATGCAATCATGCAGCGTGTGGTGTTAAAGGACTCTTAATTGCTTGTCTTTTGATCCAGTCGCACTCTTTGTAGAGTTTCCAGGCCATGTTTCTCTCATCTCTCATCTCTCTAGCCGCTATCTCATCCAAATAGAATGTTTTTCCTTAGTTTCTTTATTTTTTTTTTCCACGAGGACCAACTCTCATGGTGATTATCTATTTACGACTGTGTAATTGTGGCCTACCTAATGCTTAGTGTAATGTCTCTGTATTTACTCAGTCGTTCAATATGTGCAGTCATCGTGTGTGATTTTTATGAAATCAGGACTTGTTGGATCAAAGAATGAGAGAAAACAATAACATTTGAATACTTTTGATATTGGACATTTATCGGGATGAAAAAAAGTAGTTATGTTCCATGTTCATAGTTATTTATATCTTCTGCCCACATATATAATTGTGTTTGTGTGTGTGTGTGTGTGTGTGTGTGTGTGTGTGTGTGTGTGTGTGTGTGTGTGTGTGTGTGTACCATGGAGAGCCAGAACTGGCCAGGCTGTGAGTAGAAGCCACAGTAGAGAGGACTGGGAGACTCGGGGATGTAGATAGAGGGCAACTCTTCCTCTTCCTCCTCCTCTTCTTCCTCTGGCTCTATGTCCGGATTCTTTGATTGTTTCAACCTCTCTTCTCTTTCTTTCTTCTTCTTCTCCTTTGCGGCTTGACGTCTTGCGATTTCCGCCTCTCTCTGAAATACACAAACACACAAATGGTCTGAAACCGACATGGAGTTAGTTATTTACAATGAACATGCAGATCTGCTTTTAAATAACCTTTGAGACAGCAGGAAATGAAGGAAAGATAAATACTTAAATGAGACAAGGCCACAGAGAGAAGTAAGGCTGGGTATTCGATACCGGTAGCGATACCAATACTTCTTTCGATACCAATTTTAAAAAACGTACAAGAAAAAGAAATTACAACATTACACATGACAGCACAAATACTTTCATTTTTTTTTTCAGCTCCTACTACGTGAGCCCTGTCTCTGTGCGTAACGTAGAGTTTTTCCTGCGTGCCTTTACGACGTGTAACGTTAGACAGCCACGCACCAGAATAATTAGATCTAGGTAGAATCATGCTGCATGCTTATTGGCTCACTGACACTGATGAGATTTACTGGGCAATTATATCGACATTGATATATGAGGCTAGATATCGTTTTACATTTTTATTATCGTAATATCGTGATATGAAACAAGTGTTGTCTTTTCCTGCTTTTAAAGGCTGCATTACAGTGAAGTGATGTCATTTTCTGAACTTATCAGACTTACTAGCTGTTCTATTATTTGTTATTGATAATTATTTCTCAAAAAGCTCATTGTGTTAGTATTTCGTAAAAGAACCAATAGTTAAACATGCAATATCCAACATCGACAACGATGTATTTGGTCAAAAATATCATGACGTTGGATTTTTTTCCATATCGCCCAGCTCTACTCTACGAAAAGATTCGGTAGCCAGCCTTACAGAGAAGACATCAGGAGTAAATATGATGTAGATTACAAACAAAACATGCAGTGTGATATAATACAGCAGTAAAAGGCTACAAAGTAAAGCTGAGAAAGGGAAAGCCCAGACCTTGATTCGTGATTTGATGCTCCTGAACCTGAAAGATCTGCTGGACAGGTCAGGCAGCTGGAAGGTTTTGGTCGGCCTCTCGGCCTCTGGATCAGGCCTCTGCACTTCGACCACGTGGCCGCTCTGACACAGGATGAGCAGCCTGTTTTCACTCTGGGTAAAATCATAAAAGAAGTCGGTTGAATCAATAAGGTTCCATCGCAGAGAGTATTTTGGGTGCAGGTGGGTGTCGGAGACCGAACATACGTGGGAATGAGGTGACCACTCCAGCGCCTGCACTGGCCCGGGAACGTTGATGAAGCCGATGGGGTTGTATTTTTCCCCGATGGTGAAGAAGAACACAGTGCTGTCAGAGCTCTGAGCAGGAGGGTGGAGGCGAGAGGTCAGGAAGAATAGAATAGAACACAATTGAATGCCTTTTATTGTCACTATACACATATACAACAAGATTACAGTAAAAGCAACTCCTTTTCCAGTGCCAACATGTACAAAAAAGAAATGTAACAACATGGAATAAAATAAGTAGTGCAAAAAAAAGGGGGGTGGCGGGGTGGGTAAGGTGCACAGTTCTGAGACGCTATATACATATATAAAAAAATAAAAAGATAAATATGGTTGTATATACAGTGTGATATGCAGTGTGGAGTATGATACTGCACAGTATACAGATATTGCATAGTAATGAAATTGCACAGTATTATCAATATTATCAAAAGTATTAGATATAAATATTTCACAGTAGGTGGGTAGAAGAAGAAGGTGGGTAGAAGAAGAAAGTCCGGGGGTTGGGGGGGTAAGACTGTGAAGGTGAGACGAATAGCAAAAAAATGTCTATAGAAACTTCTCAAACCACTTCTGTGGCATAATTAACATCTCACAGTTCTAAAACACGACACCAGATCACAGGATAGGTTCAACTATTCCCATACTAAGATACTCACATCAAAGCAAGCAGGTGGTTTATTCCCTTTACTTTTAAAGTAAAGACGTAACGAGAAATTTCGCTGTCAGAAATAAGCGAGTGACAAATGAAATCCACGTGTGTAATGACGTTATGAGACTGAGGGTGAGGCAATAGCAAGAGTTGTAGTTATTGTTTCTGTACCTCGTGAAATATATTCATCATTACCACAGGCTGAGATCACCTGTATCAACAAAAGCTGTCTAACTAAGGTGAAACAGGAACAGAAACAAGTCTTCTTTTCCCCTCATATACGAACAAAAATGGATGTGTGATTGTGCGTATCCGTAATTTGTTCTCAGGTCTCTGTTGTAAAAAAAAAGATCTTACTGTAATCTTTTCTCCTGAAAAATAAAGGTTAACTACCTAAGGAAAAACTTCCAGAGTCCAGGCTGACCAAAGCTGCCGTCTTTAACGAAGGAGCAAAATACCAACCGTTCAGAGCCACCTTTCTAGTCCACAGGCACTGTGTTCATACTCAAAACATGGTGATTTTAAAAAAAAAGATAGATTTTTAGGTATTCTTTCAAACCGTTAAGCCTAAAAACATACATTTTCCAACTTCTGATTGTTCAGGTGTTTTCTTGGGAAACCTCTTACCCCCGTGGCTAAGATCTCTCCATTTCGCTCATACGCAACAGCAGTTACAGGGGCATTATGGGGTTTGAAGGCCTGTTTGAGGCGTAGCGTGGCGTCTCCTTTGGGGCTGCGCCCGCTGACCATGTGCAGCCTCTGAGGGTCGTACAGCTCCAGCAACCGGACCACCCCGTCCTCGAAGCCCGTCACCAGTAAACTACCACTCTGGTTCACCTGAAGACAAACGCCAGAGCCTCAGAGCTTTTACGGTACACGTAATATGATAGAGGATACATGTTTACACTGACGCACTTACCAAAGGCGGAGCCCAGCCAAGAGCAGTTCCACCCTGATTGAAGCGAGTGGTGGTCAGCTCTTTTTTTGCCAGGAAGTCAAAAACTCTGACTGAACCTAGAGAGCAGGGCCAGACGCAGACAGAGTTACTGTTATGGTGTGTGTATGTGTGTGTGTGTGTGTGTGTGTACACCTGTGTGTGTGTGTGTGTGTGTGTGTGTGTGTGTCTGTGTGTGTGTGTGTGTGTGTGTGTGTGTATGTGGGTCCGTGTGTGTGTCTCTGTGTGTATGCGCACGTGTGTGTGTGTGTGTGTGTGTGTGTGTGTGTGTGTGTGGCACTCACGGTCTAGAGCGGCCGTGGCCATCAGGTGAGATTTCCTGGACGCGTCCATGGCCTGGATCGGCCCGGCGTGGAAGGTAAACAGGCACTCTGGATCAGGAGTCTACACACACAGATGACACATCAACTGCTATTTCACTGGGCGGGAACACTTGCCCAATTATTCATGATACAATACGGTTTGCACTATAGTTTTCCACTAGGACTAGACAATGTTACCTAGATCACTATAAACATGTATTCACCTCAATAAGAATACATGTAATAATAACTTTATGCCTTTCTCGTCTTGGCTCACCTCTGTTTCCAATTAAAGATTCTGGATGTCTGGGCAGTGGACCGATTGGCTGACTGAATTATTGGTGAGATGTTATTGGTAGTTAAAGGCATTTTTAGTTTAATTTTATGGGAAACAGGCAATGTATTAATAGATCATTTGCTTTATGAGTCGATTTAGGTCACTAAGAGTTTCATTACATTGCTAATTAAATAAATGAGGCACATTATACAACCCTATTTTCCAGTGGCTTTGTGCAGTGTTTTGTTCAGCACAGAAGACACTGGAAGGGCAGCCAACGTCTGTACTGAGCCAGAGGACAGCTGGCTCCAACAGGAAAGTGACGTTAAAAAAATAATATATATACATGGCAGGGGTTTTCCTTCCATTATAAGGCTTAGGTGCAGCACCCAAGCCGTTTTGGGTACCACCTAAGCTGAATGAATGTAAAAATGAATGTGAGCATCAAAACTAACTAAATGCCTTCTCTCAGATTTAATGATAGTAGTCCTTCCCCCAGTAGACTCTTTAGTAAGTTTTGTCTTTAAGCTTTTTCAGTGTTATTTATTTATTATCTGCTCTAGCTTTTCCAACATTTTAGACACAGATATGTTAATAATAACGGTCCAAAATGAGCTGATATTGAATTTTTGTTTCATTGAAAAAATTAACATTTTCTTAAAGGTCCTATGACATGCTATTTGGATGCTTTTATATAGACCTTAGTGGTCCCCTAAAACTGTATCTGAAGTCTCTTTTATATAGACCTTAGTGGTCCCCTAATAATGTATCTGAAGTCTCTTTTATATAGACCTCAGTGGTCCCCTAATACTGTATCTGAAGTCTCTTTTATATAGGCCTCAGTGGTCCCCTAATACTGTATCTGAAGTCTCTTTTATATAGACCTCAGTGGTCCCCTAATACTGTATCTGAAGTCTCTTTTATATAGGCCTTAGTGGTCCCCTAATACTGTATCTGAAGTCTCTTTTATATAGGTCTCAATGGTCCCCTAATACTGTATCTGAAGTCTCTTTTATATAGACCTTAGTGGTCCCCTAATACTGTATCTGAAGTCTCTTTTATATAGACCTTAGTGGTCCCCCTAATACTGTATCTGAAGTCTCTTTTATATAGACCTTAGTGGTCCCCTAATACTGTATCTGAAGTCTCTTTTATATAGGCCTTAGTGGTCCCCTAATACTGTATCTGAAGTCTCTTTTATATAGGCCTTAGTGGTCCCCTAATACTGTATCTGAAGTCTCTTTTATATAGGCCTTAGTGGTCCCCTAATACTGTATCTAAAGTCTCTTTTATATAGGCCTTAGTGGTCCCCTAATACTGTATCTGAAGTCTCTTTCCTGAAATCCAGCCTTGGTGCAGAATTACAGCCACTAGAGCCAGTCCCACAATGAGCTTTCCTTAGGATGTGCCATTTCTGTGTCTGTGTTTAAATGCTATTGAGGAGGAGAGAGGGGGGGCAAGGTGGAGGGTGGGGGCGTAGCCTTGACCAACTGCCATGCTTCGCTTGTTTGCAAGCCCTGATGTCACTCTCTTTCTCATGGGGGGGCCAAATTCTCTGTGCGGGCAAAGCAGAGAAAGGGGAAGTAACCTTTCCCCCTTATGACGTCATGAAGGGAAGATTCCAGATCGGCCCATCTGAGCTTTCATTTTCTCAAAGGCAGAGCAGGATACCCAGGGCTCGGTTTACACCTATCACCATTTCTAGCCACTGGGGGACCATAGGCAGGCTGGGGGAACTCATATTAATGTTAAAAAACCTTATAAAGTGAAATTTTCATGCCATGGGACCTTTAAAGGGAGGACCCCTAAACCCCCCCCCCCGCAAAATATGTACACCTGAGTTATCCACAAACCTAGGGAAAACACTGCATGGTTTTTGTTATACCCTAGTCTCACTTTGCCAGACCCTCCTCCAAAAGCGGGCTGGAGGAGAGTCTGGCTAGTCCATATAGCATTCGGGAATGGGGGGGAAACGTGCTCTGGTTTAATGGCATTTCTTTAAACCAATCACAATAGTCACTGGCGGTGCTAAACTCCATACAGAGACGCTGCAAAATAGTCGTGCGGGAGAAAACAGATAGTCAGATTGGACAGATAGTCTAGCTAGCTGTCTGGATTTACCCTGCAGAGATCTGAGGAGCAGTTAACAATAGTCCTCAGAAATCAACCGGAGTTTAGAATTCCAATACAAAGAAAGCAGAAGGAAATGGAAAATACATGCATCCGGCGGAATTACCTGCAATTACCGGAGCAATCCCGGAAGTGGAACGTCAAAGATATAGACTTTTTAAAAAAGGTGCAGATCAGTGTAAATTATTTTTTATTTCATTTTTTTTCCCTCACACACCCAAAAGATGTTGTGGTCCTGCTGCAGGAAACACTGTTCAGTCAGTTCACAGTAAAAAAAAAGGTGTTGTTGATCACAGTGGAGAAAATCTTCCGATTATACAAGATGCAGAGAAAAACCCAAAGAAGCTGCTGATTATACATAGTAAGTAAACAACCAAGAATAGATTTCTATCCAGAATAGTTGTATTATTTATTTTTTATCTGATAGTTATCTGATATGTATATATATCTTTATATATGGGATGTTTACCCTGCTTTAATGATCAAAATAAACACAGATAAAGTCCTTCGTTTTCAAAGATGATGGACAACGCTCAGAAAAAACTCATATAAGGACCCTGATTTAACATTTTCTGTCAACAAACTGTGTGTGTCTTGTCTTTAAAATAATGATATTATATCAATAAATTCTACATAGATGTATGAAGGTAAAATCAATGATTGTGTATAGAACTTCACTGTCATGTGAAGAGTTTTCTGTTTTACATCAATCACAGAATTATCAAAAAGTGTTGAGAGTGACACCACAGCTAGCCAAGTATGGAGTACATGGCATCAACGTACACTAGGGCTGCAATCGCAATGTTATCGAAATCGCAAAATGGACTTGGACGTGCGATATCCGAATTATCTACTCCTATTCTCCGATTCTAGTCAGAATCTGAGTCTGATGCTGCTCCATTGGGCTGTGATTATGGGGTGTGTTTCAACCGAACCGGGAAAGAAAATGCCTCTACACTCAACTGGACAGACCTCCAACCAATCAGAGCAACGGAGTATGTGACGTATGTTGAGCGATCGCGGTTCTCTGTTCCTCTTTTGAAATGAATGCGCTGTCTTTATCTTCTATAACAGACGCGATGGCGGAATCTACAGCCATCTTTGTTGTAAACAAATTCAACCCGAGCGCTCTTTGGTGACGTGGTTGATTACGTTACTGTTGATCATCTGTCCATCATCGTATCAATTTGATTGGTCCGAACAGCTCTGGTTGGAGCACAGTTGCTCCACAACGGATCAAGTCCAGACCGAACTTCCCGACCTCAAATGTTGTTGGCGGGGCTAAGTTGGGCTGGCATCCAGGCTACCGAATCGCAAGAGGGGCGCAATATTTGTTAAAGGCAAAATATTGTATGTGTCAAACCATTCTGAATATAATATTGTGGTGCTGCAGAGACGGCCCGGCCTACAAATCTTATCCTACAGACTAAAGAAAAAAAACGTTGTTTGGTACAGAGCCTCGCACTAATCACTTTAATTTTGAATATTTTTCAATGAAAATAATGATCAAAAGATGATCATTCCCTCCAATATCGTGAATCATATCGCAATTGCAATATCAGTCAAAAAGAATCGCAATTCGATATTTTCTTCACATCGTGCAGCCCTAACGTACGCATAACAGAAATATTAAACAAACAGTCAGTGTGAGATACTCACCGTGTAGGTGAATGAGAGATCCAGTTTCCAGATGGCTCCGCTGGAATCCTACAAGACGAAAAAACATAGTGGAGAGATGCGTTTTGATCGAGGTGAGGCTGGATCACGTACTACAAATGGTTTCATTTGGTGACCTTTGACCCTTGTGCCCTCTGACCTGAGCAAACCAGATGCAGGAGTCGGGCAGGGAGCTCTTCACCAGAGACGAGAGGCAGACGTTGTGTCCGACCACCATCTCATTCATGGGCTCCAGCTCAAACCTGCTGCTGTCGCTGTTACTGTCGGCGCTGTCGATGCTCTCAAAGTCCCAGCCCTGTGGGGGGGGGAAATGGGGGTTTACAAAGCCATACTGATGATAAAACTGATTACAGGAAATCTCCATTAAGATCATCATTCCTGCTCAATACATGCACACATACATACATACACATACAAAGAGCAAGGAAAACTTATTTAAGAAAATATTATTAATAATAATAAATCTTTTATATGGCGCTTTTCAAAGTCCTCAAATATGCTTTACATTGTAGGATACAAGTAAAAATATGAAGATAAGGATGAATCAGGATGGTGATGTCTATTTTGAGATATATATATATATATATATATATATATATATATATATATATATATATATATATATATATATATATTAGAGCTGCAAAGATTAATCGATTAATCAATTAGTTGTCAACTTTTAAATTAATCGCCAACTATTTTGATAATTGATTAGTCGGTTTGAGTAATTTTTTTAAGACAAAAGTAAAAATTCTTTGATTCCAGCTTGTTAAATGTGAATATTTTCTAGTTTCTTCTCTCCTCTGTGACAGTAAACTGAATATCTTTGAGTTGTGGACTAAACAAGACATTTGAGGACGTCATCTTGGGCGTTTAGGAAACACTGATCCACATTTTTCAACATTTTCTGACATTTTAAAGAACAAACACCTAATCGATTAATCGACTATGAAAATAATCGTTAGTTGCAGCCCTAATATGCCCAAATATATATCTTTTTTCTGACTTTTTAATCACCTTTTTAAGATAGCTAATTTTCTTCTTTTCTTTTCGCGTTTCCCTGCTATTTTTCATTTTTAACTGTTCACATATTTGTCAAATTATCATTGTGTATTTGAAGACAACGGCGTGAGCAGAAACTAACGGTGATCCTATAAACCAGTAAACAATCTGTGCTCTTACATGTCACCCTCCGTTAATCTCAGAGGTGTGTTTGGACTTAGTCTGGCAATGTGTTTTAATCCAATACTGATGCACCAAATGTGTGTTAATCAGCCACTGATGATAGTTGCCAACAAATGCACTTCTTTCTCCTGTTTGAGTAACATTTACAGCAGAAATGTCAGCACCTTTAATGTGTGTCTGCCACAAAGTAGAGTAAATGTTGCAACTATTCAAAGAACATCTGGCAACTGCAATCCCTTTGCAGGAACAGTCATGTCTCAATCTAGGCTCAACCTGTGCGCTATACTGCCGACAAATTAAAATCTCAGAATGTTTTTGGCCACGCGTGTCATTATAACGTGACAATCTTTTAGAGAGGAATATTGCTGCCTTCAGGAGATATTTAGACACAAGACATGGTTTCAAAATGAAAAGCATCAGTAGCGGGGAAACGATCACCAAACATTTGCACGTCCTCATTGTTCATTTAAAATAAACATCTGGCGACAAACTTGACAGACATTCAGTGGTGGAAGAATTATTCAGATCCTTTACTTAAGTAAAAGCAGCAATACCACACTTTAAAAATACTCTGTTACAAGTAAACGTCATGCTTTAAAAAAGGTAGTATGAAGTATGTAAGTATCATAAGGAAAATGTAATGTAAGTATTAAAAGAAAAAGTACTCAATGCAGAAACATCCTCACATTTTAGAAACGGGACAGAATCCAAACAGTTGTACGTTTCATGGTCTGATCACGTCAGCTGAACTTGTCGGCCGTTATATTGTTGGATAGTTTCATTTATAATAAAACATCATATTTTAGAAACAACATGTGTTTTGTGTGCAAAATTCTTAATTTGTAAAGTAACTACTAACTACAGCTTTCAGATTAAAGCTTTAGTGTGTAACATTTTGATATTAATGAAGGTCCGTTACATTCAAGCCATTGCCAAATGAGTTGCTACAAAGCTGATTAAGACTATCAGCTCCACACAACTCTCTCTGGATCTCTCAGTATGGCTGAGAAAAATGGTGTCGTCCGGGGCCTTTTTTTGCGAAGATAATTACCTCTTCTTCATGTTTTTTTAATCCTACGTGTCCTCCTTGGCTACTAGTAACTGCGTGGAGGAGGGGTGGGGGCTGTGCGCGATCACGGAAGGCTTGTATCATGTGGATGCACCAACATGTTGTTGTCATTACTTAGAATTCCTCATGGGGGGGAGACAGAAACTACACACTATGGCTTTAATGTAGTGGAGAAAAAAAGTACAATATTTCTCTCTGAAATGTAGCGGAGTAGAAGTAGAAACTGGCATGAAAAGAAAAGACTCAAGTAAAGTACAAGTACCTTAAATTTGTACTTAAGTACAGTGCTTAAGTAATGTACTTAGTTACATTCCACCACTGCAGACACATCCTAAAAGTCAAGCATTTTGATGTTTTTTTTTTTTTTTTTAGTTCAATTATTGCCAGTATCTTACCCGGACCACACCATCAGAGCCAATCGTCATCAGCTGTCCATCCTCCAGGGCAAACGGCTGGACCATCCCAGCGTGGCAGTTTTGCCCCCCCTTACGGCAAATCTCCACCTTGATGGCATTCCCATCCCACAGCAGCAAGTTGCCCCAGTCTGTGCCGGACACCACCTAACAGGACACAATGAGTGACGAGGGTCAGAGGTAACTATTCGTTTTCTTGAGTCTAACAGAGGACTTTTGGAAAACTAAATATTTTGGAGTTTGACTTTGCAAACAGCAGTTGACGAAAACAATCTCACAACAAAGTCCACCCTGTAGCTGTCCTGACTGAAGCTTCCAATCGTATCACACGATCTTTATTCATTTATGCTCAAACAAGCCTGACAGCTCCAGAACAGCTACTGGGTGAGACTGTTGTCAGAAACATATAAAAAATAAAGAAGACGATGATTATATTGTGTGTTATTTCACTTTTTCCAAACCTTAAAGCCTAGATTTGACTATGACTATGGTCTATGATGTATGTTTGAAGTCATTTTGTTGCCATAAACGCTGTCATGCAACAATCCTTAGGCAGAAAAATCATCATTCATGATGTCAGTTTTTTGGAGGGATCAGTCATCGGACCAAACGTGGCTGTAAACTCAAAGTCATGTTCCATACATGTCCAGGCCGTCCTGACCTATCACAACAGCAGGGAACACACCTTTCCATCAGGAAGTTCCACATAGCCCTCAACATCAGTCGCTGCAGTTTTCCCAAAATGTCCCATCAGCCCTTGCAATTTAAGACCTGTGAATGTGCTGGCCATTTTCCAGAACCTGATAGAAAGAAGGAGAGAAGGTATTTCCACCTTGTTGGAAAAAAACAAAATAGAAATACTCAACATCAGTGTAAGGGAATAATTCAACTTCTGATGTCTGAAGTCATTTGAATAGCAGTGCTTTAAGTGGGTTAAAGGGTTTTAGGAAGATTGAGTGCAGGGCTGGGTATTCGCCAATGCCCAAATCGATTCCATCCCAACTCGATTACATTTCCGATTCAATTCTACATCAATTAGGTTAGGGGAATTTCAGTTACAATAGCAATTTTGCTTGGATATAAAAGAGATACTCAGAGAACTCATGCTGTTAATTGTACAAGCAAGAAGCAACCCTCAATTCTTAAATGCACCAGGTTACTGTAATGTTTACATTAAGAACTGAACCCCTAACAGTACTTTTCACTTATACATCCATGGTGAAAAGGCATTTATTAAAAGATCAATTTCTGAGTTTGATGAATCGATATCAGATCACTCAACAAAGATGGATTTTAATTGGAGAATCGATTATTTGAACCCAGCCCTAATTCAGTGTGTCCTTTACTTGATGTGTCCAGATCCTGAAGATGTGAGCTGTCCCGGGTTGTACGGGGAGAAGCTGACTCTGTAGACCTCCTGAGAAACAGCCTTGCAGCTCAGCATCACTTCCTCCTTCCTCCAATTCCACAGAGTCAGCATGTAGTCGGGGGCGCTCCCTACGCTGGCCAGCAGGCTCCCGTCGCGGTTAAAATCCACAAAGCTGTACGCCCGCTCCGTACCGCCTTACAAACACGAAGGTAAAAACATGAGCATCAATAAAAAAAAAACATCACATTTGAAAAAGGTATAACTCAATGCATCTTGGACCCATTTTACCTCGGAGGATGCTGGACGGTTGTAACGAGGGATATTCATATACTATGATGTTGGGCTGGATTCCCTTCTCTGCTACAACAAAGTACGTCTTGCTAGGGTGTGCCTTCACACACACACACACACACACACACACACACACACACACACACACACACACACACACACACACACACACACACACACACACACACACACACACGATTATAACAGCACAGCATGGTTTGCTAAATGGTTACCTGTGATAACATATACATATAAGTTTAAATCCTCTAACAGTTACTCAACTACCACAATTATAAAGCTGCACTTGAGTACAGTGGTGCTCATAAGTTTATGAACTCATGCTAAAGTTGACTAAAAAGAGGAATACAAAAAAAAATAATCATCTTTTGGAAATTGATCTTAATGCCTTAATTAAAATAATTTGGAAAAATCCAACCTTTAAGAACACCAATCTTCTTTGTGAATGAATAATGTATCGTAAATAAATAAATGTTCTTCCTTAAAATACAGGGGGCATAAGTAAGTACACCCCTATGTTAAATTCCCATAGAGGCAGGAAGAGTTTTATTTCTAAAGGCCAGTTATTTCATGGATCCAGGATACTATGCATCCTGATAAAGTTCCCTTGGCCTTTGGAATTAAAATAGCCCCACATCATCACATACCCTTCACCATACCTAGAGATTGGCATGGTTTAATTTCAGTTAGCCTCAATAGCTGGTTGGATTTGCATTGAGAGATGATCTTATGAAAAGTACCCCATGCCAGTCTCTAGGTATGGTGAAGGGGATGTGATGATGTGGAGCTATTTGAATTCCATCATTATTTATTGGAGTGACCTGATAACAATACATAAAATCCAGAAATGCATCTTTTAATATATGCCCTTTCACCATGGATGTATAAGTGAAAAGTACTTTAAACTAACTTTTTGGGGATCAATTCTTAATGTAAACATTACAGTAACCTGGTGCATTATAAAAAAATATTTGAGGGTTGCTTCTTGCTTGTACAATTAACAGCATGAGTTCTCTGAGTATCTCTTTTATATCCAAGCAAAATTGGTATTGTAACTGAAATTCCCCTAACCTAATTGATGTAGAATGCGATCGGAAATGTAATCAAATCTGTACCTTGTGAATCTGAATCAAATCTATTGGGGATACCCAGCCCTAGTACAGTTATCTATCTATTTATCCATCTCTCATCAGTGTTTCCTGCACTCAGTTACAGACGGCCTGGAGACTCAAGAGGGACTCTTCACTTACATGACATGTAAGTTGGTCACCCATCTTACCGTGATGGAGCCAATTCCTCCTCCGCTGCAGGAACGGAGGTATCTCTGCTCCTTGGTGGAAACGTCCAGCAGGACGAGCAGGTTACCTGCTATAAAGATCAGAGTTTTGTCATCCAGCAGCTGCAGGTTCCCCCTGCGCCTACTGTCGTAGCCAAAGGAGTGACTGAATGCAGGACGGGTTAAGGATGAAGATCAGATTCCCGTGCTTATTTGCTAAGTATGATGATGAGAGAAAGTTAGAGATGGTGGTGTTAAAATGTTTCTCGTGAAACACATTTTTAAAGAAGGATACGAGAGGAACAGGAGGTTCTCTGGGATTTCAGAGTCGGGTGTGATGTAGGGTCTGGAGTGAATATCCTCATACTTGTAGTACGTGTCTGCAGAGAGCTGCTTGTTTGATCCCTCCTCAGCCTGCTGCTGTATCTCAGCATGTTCACTGTCATGGTCTGTGAGGGAGGAAACATTTGACAGCAGCTTTCAGGCACCAGTAATGTAACTTCAACTGCTTGAACCGCTACACATCAACTGACAGCTTTCATTTCTTATTCTTTAAATAACGTCAACTGAGAGTGCATCTACTTTAAGAGAGTACACTCCACCTGACATCTCAACTTTAAATGCTTAGTTTGCTACACTTCTACTGACATTTCATTCACTTTATTCACAATCTCATAACTAAACTGGACTCATGTCAATTATTGTGTTGCGACTGCATAACCACAGCATTTCATTAACTTAGCTAGCTAACGTAAATTAAAAATATATATATTTTTAAATGCCCTTTTTGTTGTATTGTAGCTATGCTAATTCATTTTATATGTTGTTGTCGTTATGGTCGCCAGAGAATCTGAACCTGAAGGCCTTTAGCTTTACATTACAGTTAATGTTAACGCGTTAACGCTAGCTAGTTAAGCTAGCTAGCTACATCAACTTAATCAAACACTAACGTTACCTTCGGTGTTTTCCTGTGAAGCTGTCGGTGTGCTCCCAGTCTGTTCACCAACACAAATAGTGTTTTCTTCCGACATTTCTGCTGTTAAATCATCTGCTGCTCTGTTATTTTTTTATCTGTAAAATAAAGAGGGCATATAAATATTCAAAGGTATTTCCAACTTGACCAAACTGACGTTACACAAAGTAAAATACAGCGTTAGCAAATATATTTTCACACCATCTAAATTTTCTGACTCCCAAAGTCCGTTTTAGTTTGGTGGCGTTGCCATGCAACAAGGAAAGTCACTTGCAACTAGCCTGCTGCTGGTTAATGTAGTTCTAAACCCTTTTTTCGCCTACGTTTTACGGCAGCGAAGGTTCAGTTTGATTGGACGTTTTGTGCCGTAAACAGTGTTGGTTACAGAACGCATGGGAAGAGCGTGTGTATCTGAAATGTAAGTTACACCAGTAGAAATGTTTTATACCTTGTTATTGTTTGCGTTAACAGTACGGATAAAATACAGAAGCGCGTGGCGTTATCGATAGTATACCGGTAATCAGATTTGTTGACATAGCTATATATGCTATTAACGTTAGCTTGGTTAACTAACGTTAGCTTCGGCAAAAGTACCCAAACCATTTAACGTTATCCAAGCGAAAGTAGCGACAACACCATCTAAAACTAGGCAGTTTGAAGTAAATGTGCGTCATTAAAATGTAAAATTAAGTAACGTAGCTAGTACCAGCACAATGTGCTTAAGTATCAAACGTGTGAGTTAGCAAGTCGTGAAACACAGTTTTCTTCATAGTTCTGAGTGTTAACGTTAGCTTATTTATTTCTGGGTGACGCTAGTGAGCTAAGCTAACGTTAGTAACGTTAGACACAGGTATTTTCTTGTTTGTAACGTTAGTCTGACACTTTTCCTACTGCCTCTTATTGTAAAAAACGTAGTAATATGTCCGTTTAAAATCGGCTAAATGATACTTTTAACGGATTAAAAGAACATTTCCCTCAGAATTGAATTAAACAAATCTTATATGTGGAAAACGTTAGTTAACGTTACTTAGAAATACCATAAGTTAGTATTATGTAACGTTACGTGGGCTTACGTGCAGTTTAGTGTCACAAATTATTTTCCAAAAACTGAGTGTCCCAAATAATGAGGGTCTTATTTGAGACAGGTTAAGGTAGGGGTAGGGTGGTTTAGCAGGTTCATAATGAATTAAGGACATTGTATGGGGAATTTGGGACACTAAACTGCACGTATACCCGTTATGTGATGACAGATTTACTTTTGAAACTCACTGCTGTTTTGTGATTTTGGCAGTGTAGAATCTTCACCTACATATACTGAACAAAATTATAAACGCAACACTTTTGTTTTTACCCCCATTTTTTATGAGCTGAACTCAAAGATCTAAGACTTTTTCTATGTACACAAAAGGCCTATTTCTCTCAAATATTGTTCACAGATCTGTCTAAATCTGTGTTAGTGAGCACTTCTCCTTTGCCGAGATAATCCATCCACCTCACAGGTGTGGCATATGAAGATGCTGATTAGACAGCAGGATTATTGCACAGGTGTGCCTTAGGCTGGCCATAATAAAAGGCCACTCTAAAAATGTGCAGTTTTACTGTATTGGTGGGGGGGTCCGAAAACCAGTCAGTATCTGTTGTTAGGGTTCATCTGTGAAGAGAACACCTCTCCAAAGTGCCAGACACCATCGAATGTGAGCATTTGCACACTCAAGACGGTTACAAGGACAAACTGCAGTCAGAGAGAGATGAACCCTAACCCTACGTCGTGGATATAGACTAAGCCCAACGCAACCCTAATGTTCATCTCGATGCTGAACCTAATACGCGTACATTTAGTATTGTTCTTCTGCATGTACCTGTTGGGAACAGCCCTGTTTTACGTCAGTCTAACTCCCTACATACTGGTCGAATCAAATCAAAATTTCCTGCAAGCTTTGTCCAAATCAGACACTTGAAGAAAAAAAAAAACGATACTATATGACACACCAAATAGGCCTGGAAATATTGGGACTTTAGTATGTTGCAAAGAAAAACTCCCGCACACTGTCTAACTTGCAAAAAACACAAAGTTTTAATAATAGGCAACGTTTCGTTACTATGCCATCTTCAGGCAAAAAGATATTTTTCTGTACTTTGCTATGTGACATTTTTTGGAGCCCAGATTTCTGATTACTTGTATGTCTCTTGTTCTGCTGTTGTCCTCATCTCCATTTCTCTCCGTTAGAATGGAGGCTAAATCCAAAAAACCCTTTTCCCCTAAAGGTGGAAAGAAGTTTACACAGAAAGGAAAAGGTAAGATGCAGTTCACCTTAACCACCCATGTACACCGTTACTTTCAACCAGGTTTGTGATTGGCAAGTCTCACTCTGTCCAGATTCCATAGGGACCAAACTCGGTGGGAAACCAGGCGGTAAGCCAGGTGGGAAAAAGCCCTTCAAATCGTACAACAACGCAGAGAGGAAGGGCAGACCGGAGAAGGGCGGGGATGGCGGCAAGCGAGGACAAAAGTTTGCTTTCTCCAAAGACGGGGAGGGCCCGCAGAAGAGAAAAATGCCATTTAAAGGGAAAAATACAGAAGAAGAGGGTGGAGGTGAGAAAACATATGCGAGTCGATTTTTGCCCTCCCAGAAGCTGTCAGATTGTGGTTTTTATATATTTTAGTCTTTTACTTCTCGGATATTTTGAACAGTTAGTGTTCTCACTCACAGTCCCATTCTTGTGTCTGTTCCTGTCTTGGATTCACAATTGGCCCTCATTAAGTGCTACATGTTGCACGTCAATAATTAGATTAGATTCAACTTTATTGTCATTGTGCAGAGTACAAAGACAACGAAATGCAGTTTGCGTCCAACCAGAAGTGCAAAAACAGCAGGAAAGTGCAATGTGATATTCAAGTATAGACAGGTGGTGCATAGGCAGGACAAGACATACATTGCAGTGTTATAAGAGCAGAATAAATATGGCTATGTAATATGAGCAATGTATGAACAACATGTACAGATATGTGCAATGTAGTAGCAGTGACATTATAATAGTAGTAAGAATAATATAGATGTATGCAATGTATTAGCAGAGTATATAATAAGAAAAACAGAATAAGTACGGATATTATCTGTATGAACCATATAGACAGATATGTACAGCTATGTGCAGTGTGGTAACATTATAAGAGTAGTGAGAATAAGTGTATGTGCAGGATGAATAGTATGAAGAGCAGTAGAATCTGGCTATGTATAGGTGTAATTACAGTATGTACATTTGTAAATAAATAAATAGAACAGTGTGGGTGGGGTAGTGCAGTAAACAGTTCAGGGGCGCCCTGGTAGCTCACCTGGTTGAGCGTGCACCAGAGTTCGAGTCCGACCCGCGGCCCTTTGCTGCACGTCATTCCCTCTCTCTCCCCTTTCCTGCCTTCAGCTGTCCTGTCAAATAAAGGCCAAAAATTGCCCCCCAAAAACAGTACAACACGGTAGGCATTTGAATCAGCGCCGCGATATCGACTTGCGCAATAAACGCATTGCGAAAGGCTTCGACATATCGCGAAAGACACTCGCTCCCTGTAAAGGCTGTTTTATACTTCTGCGTAAGATCTACGCCGTTGCTACATGCGTAGGTACGTGCAGACACAAGCCTACGCCGTAGCCTGACGTGCGCCTCTCGAAAAATGTAACTACACGTCGCGGCGACGCATGTCGCTCGGCCGTGGCTTGGTAGCGTTGCATTTCCTCCCGACTCATTTCCTGGTTCTCCTTCTCCATAAACTACATGAAAACAAGGAGAGGGTTAACTTTTCCTGCTCCAGATTTCCCACCGTGGTCAGAAAGCACAGGGGAGACACTTTGTTTCTCTCGCTATGACTCTAGAGACGCTACTCGCTCCGAAGCGATTGGCCGTCACTCTCTCCCTCGCTCTACCACACACGCACACACCAGCGCACAAGTATAAACATCAGGCCACTTACGTAGGCTACGGCGAAAGCTCTGCGTGGAGCCTCCGCACAACCATTAAACAGCCTTAACTGTCATTCTTTTTTTAGTGGTGCCTTTTTATATTCAATTCAATGTTCAGTTTGTTCCATTTCTTTAAAAGATTTCCTTTCGTTTGTTTTAAATTCAACAAGAAATTTGTTGTAGCTATGTTACCAGAATACTGAAAGCAGCAGAACTGAGTACACTTTAATATCTGTTTATTTATCACAAGTGATACCGTTATCGCGATATTCAACATGTTTTCCTCACATTGTGCAGCCCTACGACACGGCCAGTTAGTTCAAGTTGCAAGGAACAATTACAGTCAATACACAGTATACATGTAGTACAAATACAGCTTGAAATACTATATACACTTGAAAAACATGAAGAGGGGCTTGTGATTGGTTGCCTGTTTCGCTGCCCTGCTCAAAGCAGTGGTGTCTTACCTCCAGTTCCTCCACCGCCTGGATTCAGCCGGAATCTTTTTCTTGACGAATAACCACTGAAGTGTCAAAACGTGTTACGGAATTTCTGCGTGTGTCTGTGTTTGTGTGTGCGATCAGGTCCGGCGGCTAAGAAAATGAAGAAAGGCGAGTTCAAGCCAAAGACGGAGCTGACGGAGGAGGAGCTGAAGAAGAACAGGCAGCAGAGGAAGAAGGATCTGAAGAACAGCAGACAGCAGGCGGAGAGGAAGGACATGTTTCAGATCATCTGTCAGTGCAAACGTGTGTGGGGAGACCTCAGGAGGTACACACACAAGCACACACACACACACACAAAGTTAGAGTTGAAACCTTAACCCCACCCTTCTTTTAACAAGGCTGTGGGGGCAGCCAGGGCCTCGTTCAGCCCCGACAAAACGTAGCAACTGTAGCAAAAAACTGAAACGGGGGTGCGTTGAACTCCATTAACATGAGTTTACATCTCTGCTGATTGGGTATTACCTGTGACACACCCACCAAACGAGAGAAAACGCATCTCAAAACCGGGAAACCGCAACAAAACGGTGCACGCCGCTTTGAGATTGAACTTGCCCCTGGTATAAAAAAAAAAAAGTTGTTGCAGGCTCAACTTTAGCTGCCAAATGTTATCCAAGTAAAAGCAGTACTATAATTTATTATTATTATTTTGGATCGGACTGTTTTTCTATGTGCGTAAATGACAGCTGGTTGACTGGAACCCACCACACAGTGTAGTTGCATGCGGATCACTTGTGATTATTTTAAATAATTGAATATTTTTCATTTATGTTCCGGGGCCAGAGCTAAAATCTCTGCTGCAGACAAAGGAGAGATGACACCGGGGCCCTGATGGCAACTAAATTATGCTGCATCATTTCCTAAACGAGGGGTGTACATAATAATATTACAGCTTTAGAATATCTGCTATGATTTGACACTATAAATAAAATTTGAATTGAATTAAGAAAAAGACATCCAGCAAACACATTGACCAATCAAACACATGCAAGCCCACATTCCTGGTAGATGTAACGTGAATGTCGCTGCCTGCTCACTGATTGATGATTGTGTGTGTGTGTGTGTGTCTCAACAGGAAGAAATGCGAAAACGACTTGAAGCAGAAACTGATGAAGGAGCTTCATGATCTGATTCGCGGGAAGATCAAACAGGTGAGTCTCGGTCCACCTTTTCATCGGTTTACTGCAGAGTTGTTATTTTGTTTGTTTGACATAGCACATCAGCTTTGGGAATGTGAGAAGGGTCGTAAACAAGACACCCTTTCCCTCCATCTGGAAGTGGTGCGTACAAAAAAACCCCCAGTGTGGGACACGAATGTCTTGAGGTTTCCTATGGATGCATTTTTTGAAATCCAGCTGCCATTCAACCAGTGGGCATTTTCACTTACAAATCTGAAAATGTACCCATAGAAAGGGTTTCTTTTTATTTGAAGATATTGAGTATCTTATCTTTAAAGAATGTTTCTGGTTTATTACAACTTGGGCATTGTTTTCCCAGGTTTGGCCCATCAGTTCTGTCAGTATTAATAACATTGGACTCATCAAGTTAATGTTCCGAATCCGAACATTGTTGTAATGTTGTACTGAGGGGATAATATGAGGTGAAAATAGAGATCTAATTTGGCTTAATGTTATGAAATCTTGTGGACTGTCGTTTCTGACTGCTCTCCTGCCTCCAGATGGCGTTTGCTCACGACTCGGTGCGCGTGCTGCAGTGTTTCATCCAGTTCGGCAGCCACGAGCAGAGACAGGAACTGTTCGAGGAGCTCAAAGGTGAGCAGACGTGTTTTGCTTTTTCCATTTGCTGCCTTTGTAACTTTACTGTCACTGTGTCTGTCGACGTGTCTGTGATTACCATGTGACAACTGAAGATGGTTGTTCTGGTTTGAAAACAAACTGAGGGCTTATGGGTAGATAGCGACATAGAGAATGTGCGAAAGATGGCCAGTATTTTAAAAGGGAAACTTGCTTGTTAGCTGTACACACTGCAGGCAATCTAATGGGGTTTTTAAACTAACCTATCCATATACAGTATCTACTGTAGTGTCTGGTATATTTTGAGGAAAGGGAGCAGGATTTTCATACATGCTGTCATTACTGTAATATCCAGAACTAGAAGGGCACCGCCAAGGCCAATAGTCCAGTCTTCTATGATATGCAGATCTGCAACCGCAACCACTATATATGTCTGGATATGTTTCCAAAACTATAAGGACCAGTTTTTCCATTGCCAATTTATTTAGCCCCCTTCAGGACAGGCTAGCATGATCTGCTAGCAATACCTTATATCAAGCTTCAAAGAGTTGCCCGCTACAGCGAGTTAATGATGGCCGAGAGGGTCTCAGAGGGCTACGGTTGTGTTGTGATCCACTATTTAACTATTTATCAGAGGAACCAGCAGTCAGGTAGCCTGGCTCCGCCCTCTTATGTACTTCCGCTCAATTTTCATTTTCTTTCAGTACTACGTCTGGGTTTGCAGTATATTCGCGAGTTTTCTCCGTTCAATTTCTTGCCGGTCCAATCAGCGAACAGAGGGAATGGCTGAGAACGATGACGTTGAGGCCGTGCACTAGAGTTGTAGTTCTGTAATGGCGGCGGAGAAAGATGCGAGCGAAGCCATTCGGTCCGTTGTGGCGACGCTGCCAAATAGCCAAAAGTTAAAGCCCGAACAAGAACAATCTTTGCGGAGTTTTGTTGGTGGCCATGATGTTGTGGCCCTCCTCCCCACGGGGTTCCGGAAAAGTTAGATTTTCCAGCTCGCTCCGTTAGTGGTGAAGGAGTTGGCTAAGGCTAAGGCTAGCGATGCTAAGCCGACGTCACGACCAAACGTTAGCGATTGTTTATGGCAGTTCCAGAGTGGCTCTGAGCAGATCCAATAGTTTTAAACTTCAACAGAGTACCCGCCTTCAAGGAAGTTAACACTTGGCAATGGCGAGTGGCTAGACTCTCTGTACAAATGAACAAGAATGTACAAGAGTCTGGTAGGACCAGGCTAGCAGTCAGGACCACTATTAAAGCTATAGTGTGTAGTTTCTGTCTCCCCCATGAGGAATTCTTAGTAATGACAACAAAACTGCCCGGGGCGTCCACATGATACAAGCCTTCCGTGATCGCGCACGGAGACTGCCAAAATGCACAGAGCCACCTGTAAAGCCATAGCCCAACCTAGTGGAAGTCATGCCACGCCACTGGTTACTCATGCCATGCTGTACGTACGCGCATCCTCAACTGTCTATCAACAGGAAAGGTGTCTAATAGGGGAATTGTTTCCTTATTTACAAGAAGGTCTACTCAGCAACGTCTGTGACATGAATGTGACGGATGGAGGATCCGGAGCTGACCTGTAGTCTTAGTGCCCTACGAGTCGAGCAGCTAATTAACAAGCATTAACTGTTGCTTTGCTGTCTACCGCAGATGACATCATCGAGTTGTGTAAGTCGCAGTACGGCAAACACGTGGTGAAAAAAATGCTGATGTACGGGTGAGTGGGCTCCGATTTTTTATTTTTATTTTTCTTACTGCATACGTCTATATTTAAATTAGAATTGGATCAGATGTGGTCCCGTTACATTAAATGGATGTTATTTCAGTCGTGTGTGTGTGTGATTTGTGTTCATGTCTTTTCTCCGCAGGAACAAGGAGCTGGTGGCGGCGGTGATGCAAACGTTTAAAGGCCACGTGCGGCCGATGCTTCGCCACGCCGCCGCCTCGTCCATCATCGAGTACGCATACAACGACAAAGCTGTGCTCGCACAGAGACTCATGCTCACTGAGGGGCTGTACGGGAACACCTTCACTGTCTGCAAGGTAAACACACACACACACACATACGTGCCATAGCATTGGGCTGCTTCCAGATATTATACACCATGGTACTAGAGGTGTGAATCTTCAATGATCTCCCGATTCAATTACGATTATCATGTCTTCGATTCGATATCTCGATGCATCACGATGCGTGAAACACATTTTTTTGTTAAAGCCATATAGGATATTTAATTCATAGCTTTTCAAGCTTCAAAAACAAAACATTCTGCAGTGCTCTAATACTAAATACATTGGATACATAAAACTACAGCACTGAGCACATGGCACTTCCTGAATGTGCAAAACATAACAGAATATGTAAACAGAAAGGTTGTTAGGCCTACATTAAATTGTAAACAGAAATAATCGATTATGGCCCGGCCGATTAACGATGCAGCATCGTCCATGTCAACAAATCGATGCATCGATTATTTGATTAATTTCAACACCTCTCCATGGTACAGTATATGATAATGTTGATGGTATCGGTGGCGTCCATATTGGATTAACTGTGGTTATGTTTGTGGAATATCTGCGACGGACTGATTGGCTGTTAACATTTCTCTGCCTGTGTGTCCAGTCGACAGTGTGCAACACCATCGAAAAAGTTGCTGAGGCGAACCCGGACAAGCTGAAAAACATCATCGACGAGATGAAGCAGATTCTCACCCCCATGGCCCAGAAGTAAGACCAGAAAACCAAATCGGTGATAAGATAAGAACCGAAGAGAAATGAAATATAAGCAGCTGAACGCAAACATAAAACTACAAATAAAATGTTGTTGATCCGTGCAGGGAAATAGTTTTACTTAATATATGTTATCAGCTTTAGTTTGAGAGTAACCAGACCAACCAATGATGAATCTTTAAAGGTCTATATGACAGGTCCTATGACATGCTGCTTTTTGGATACTTTTATATAGCCCTTAGTGGTCCCCTAATACTGTATCTGAAGTCTCTTTTATATAGACCTCAGTGGTCCCCTAATACTGTATCTGAAGTCTCTTTTATATAGACCTCAGTGGTCCCCTAATACTGTATCTGAAGTCTCTTTTATATAGACCTTAGTGGTCCCCTAATACTGTATCTGAAGTCTCTTTTATATAGACCTCAGTGGTCCCCTAATACTGTATCTGAAGTCTTTTATATAGACCTTAGTGGTCCCCTAATACTGTATCTGAAGTCTCTTTTATATAGACCTCAGTGGTCCCCTAATACTGTATCTGAAGTCTCTTTTATATAGACCTTAGTGGTCCCCTAATACTGTATCTGAAGTCTCTTTTATATAGACCTTAGTGGTCCCCTAATACTGTATCTGAAGTCTCTTTTATATAGACCTTAGTGGTCCCCTAATACTGTATCTGAAGTCTCTTTCCTGAAATTCAGCCTTGGTGCCATTTCAGCTGTTGTGCGACCGCTTTCCAAACATGCGCGTTTGCCGTGAAAAGATACAGGCAACGCAATTTTCTTGTCACGTTAACGGCGCATGTTAAAATCCGGTGCCAGTAGTGCACTAGTGCCCGGTATCTACCGGACGAAATAGCAACGCGGATTACGGTGCCACTTAAATGTCTGCGTTGGGCTCTGATGCTTCAAAACAGACGTTAGAGGCAACCGAAACATCGCTGCATGTCACGCTAGTAAACACTAATAACACGTTACACAGCAGCTAACGTTAGCCTACCGTTAGCTACAGTAGTAACTGGATTAAACACGGCTAAAATGCTGACAGCTAAACAGTGTATTTCACTGTAGAGGATTCCAACAGCGGGATGTACAACAGTCTGCCGCTAAAGCTATGAGCAAAAAGACTCAAACTAGCACTGGTCACTGCTGTTGTCTGAAAAACAACAGACGGGAAAATAATTTGCGTTTACTGGTAAACCTCGGGACGACTTATGACCGACGGCTATCTGTTGTGGAATTTTCTTCACGTTACTCTGTCCTCTGTGACTGTCTACATCTAAACTAAGCTGTGCGGTGCACGGAACAACTCTGATTGGCTCATGGAGGCACGTGATCAGAGAGTGGTTTACGGAGCTTTGGAAAAAAAAATACTTTGATACAGAGCATTCTATGAACAGAATGAAGCATCTTAAATATCGCTCGATCACGTGAATTTGATCATGGGAAGCCAAAATCGTGATCGTCATTAAAATTTGATTAATTGTGCAGCTCTGAATAGGGTAAAGAAATAGAGAACGAAACAATATCATGCTAATTGCAAGCAAAATAGCACCAACAAGGAAGAGAAGACAACATTCCCACAGTAGAGGATAAGAATAATGTGATCCATGTTACTTTTGTTATTTAACGTTCGCTTTAAGTTTAGAGCTGCTGGAAAGCTTCGATTGACTTTTTCTAAATGTTCTTGAGGTTTCTCATCTGCAAAGTTTAGTTCTGACTTTCTTGGGTGAGTTAAAGGTAATGAGAAACTCTGAATATACAGTATATATGCCGTTTTACTTTATTTACTTCCTTTCCTCCCCCTTTTCCTTATCTAATTTGATGTAATTTGAATTAATATGGTATCTTAATTTATTTTTCCACTTCCTTTGATTGCCTTTTATTAATATGTAGAGTTGAAACCTTGTAACTGCAACCTTTGTTCTGTTTCAGAGAACAAGTGATCAAACACTCTCTGGTCCACAAAGTCTTCCTGGACTTCTTCATGTTTGCGCCGGACAAACCGAGAACGGTAAGCAGCTCTTCGACATCTCACACAATGTCAGTATTTGAAAAGCAGCACATTTCTCTATAAATGCTTAAAAGAAGAAAAAAAATATAGTGTGGGGTAAAACAAAATGCATCAAACGAAAATCAAAGAAGTAAAGGAAGCAAAACATCAGCAGACATTCGAGCTGCGAAGAAGACAAATATTACACGTTCATAGGAGCACAAAATTATAAAATAAATAAAAGACCGATTAAAAAGTGTATTTGGTGCTGACCGCATTAACCATTTGTATTTGTTGTGATGTGAGCAGGAGATGATCGAGGCCATCAGAGAGGCGGTTGTCTACATGGCTCACACACACGACGGAGCCCGAGTGGCGATGCACTGTCTGTGGCACGGGACGGCCAAGGTGAGTTATTAATGTCCAGAACACACAGATTACAGGACTACATCGACGACAATGAACACAAATCTATTGTCAGAAACATGCAAGCAATACAAAATATACCCAAAAAAATTTACCAATATCAAAACTATAAAATAGGCCATCTGGTAATTTTGGAGCCAGCGTCTGTGCAGTATCGATCGGGCGGGGGAGGCACGGCACCGAAGTCCCGCCTGACCAATCACGAGTCAGTCACAGCTGTCAATTATGACATTTCACCCAGTTTTTCAAAACGTCAAATAACTCATAAAAACCAAACTTGCTTGTCTATAAATACTGTTTAGACTTACACAGTCTATGCAACCCGTTTGCTACATACAGTACATTATCATCTGTGTAACATGAAAATGCATGTCCTAAATACTGCCTTTATACGTATATTTTCTAATGTTACTGGGTCATTTACAGATATTAAACAACAAATTATGGGACGATATGCAGAATATTATGAGAAACCATCGAGCTTTGAGATTCAGAAGATTGGCAGGAAATAAGTGTTGAAGTAAAATAAATGTTTTTTTTGTTTTTCATCTTTCAGGACAGAAAGGTCATCATCAAAACCATGAAGACCTACATGGTGAAGTTTGCCACGGTGAGTTCTCAACGCTGCTCCACTCTTTCATTCTAGAAACAAGCTGTCAAAACTTTATTAGCTCATTGGTTTTAAACAGTGATTATTTACCAGGAGAAAAGGTCTTCACCGAGGTTCAGCGTTTACCTTTGTTGGTGTTCGGACCAGCGGAGAACACATGTAGAAATATCTGATCTCAATCATCAGTCCAGACCTGATTAGATACCCTGCACTCTTCAAGTCTCTTCTAAACTCCTGTTGTTGCTGCCTCCTCCCGCTGACTGGCTGTTTGTCCACAGGGAGAGTTTGGTCACCTGGTTCTTCTGGCCATGTTCGACTGTGTGGACGACACCAAGCTGGTCAAACAGGCCGTGCTCTCGGTGAGTCTGATGCCATGTGGTTTGAATGATGCTTCACGAGACTCAATGATAATCCTGATTATTGAAACCCTGACTGCACTTTAGTCAAACCCAAGTATGACGTGAATGATAGTTTAAAGAAGCTGCCAGGTTGTGATTAACAGTTTGGAGATGCAGAGATGACGTGGTTGTTGTTTTAAAAAAAAAAAAAAAAAAAAACTTGTCTCACCTGTTTCCCACCTGTGCAGGAGATCCTGTCGTCTCTGGACGAGGTCATCGGTAATAAGTATGGTAAGAAGGCGCTGCTGTACCTGCTGAGCCCCAGAGACCCCGCTCACCTGCTGCCCGAGATCATCAAGGTGCTGGAGCAAGGAGACGGGAACGCACACAGGTAACAGCCGTGGGTGGTTGTCAAAACTTTCCCAATGACACCTTTTATTCATGATGTCACTTTTCCTTACAGTGGAGTTCTCATTAAGCTGCAGCGCAACAACTGCTACCAACTAAGCCTTTAAACAGACAGTTTGACTTGTCATCGAAGGAAAAGCACTTCTAAAGTGCTAATTTATAACGAACAGCTTCCTGATGGAAGGAAATGAGTTGAATGCATCAGTAGCGAGTGATGTAAATGATGAGAAACTATTGGAGGCCGTAATGAACCCCAGTGACATCAGTGCTGTGTTCCTCTCGTCAGTAAAAAGGACATGGCACTTCGGAGGAAGGAGCTGCTGGAAGTGGTCTCCCCCCCACTGCTGGAGCATCTCCGTGACAACGCTGCCGCCATGGTGATGGACAAGGCGTCCAGCGTCACCGTTAGTGACATCCTGGCATCGGCCTGTGGGGACCTGCGGCCCGCCATGACGGCCGTGGCTCAGCTGGCCAACCAGGAGTTGGTGCCAGGAGGGACCAACGGACAGGTAGAGTGTGTGTGCGTGTGCGTGTGTGCGTGCGTGCGTGCGTGCATGCGCGATTAGCGAGTACCGACTCTGGAGGCATAGTGGGAGAAACAATGTGTCTCTCCTGTGCTTTCTGACCACGGTGGGAAACCTGCAACGCTATTAAGTAGTTCAGTTTTTCGAGAGATGCACGTCAGGTTACGGGGAAGGGTCCGGCGTAGGGTCGGTATCTCCACGTACCTACGTATGAAGCATAAATCACGCTTTAGTAGGATGGTTACCAGAAGAAGCAATCCTGGCAGCGGGCTTCCTCACAAACATATAATCCAACAACATGGCAGTTCTGCTGTTGTTCATTGTGAGTTTTTGCTTGTGCTGCAGCTTCACATGGCGGAGCATCCAGCAGGACACCTGGTGCTGAAATGGCTCATGGAGCAGGACATGACACTGGCAGAGGCCGGCAAGGAAGGTAAACAATAACACACACGCACGCACGCACACACACACACACATGCACACACACCTCTTGTAATTTGGCTTTAAACTGCTGGGCGAGATAATCTGCTTCTTAAAGCACTATACTGGCCATCCATTCATTTCAGGTTGCATAAACTTTAAATCACAGAGACATGCTGTAATCAGTTTATTACAGCATGCTATGAAAAGGAATTTAGAGAGACTTTAAGTGACTGAAAAACGTCCTTTTGTTGGTCAATTTATTTTCTGGTGCACTGAAGACACTCACAAAAAATAACTTGATAAAATGTACTTCATATTGGGCAACCGGGATAGAAACAATGGTAAAAACAGAGTGTTGCCTGTATGCCTCAGCCACAGATGTGCTTATGTGAGAGTGCAAAATTATGGCCACAGGAGGGCGCCAACTGCACCAAAGACAGTTGACCCAGGGCCCAACCTTCCACCAAAATTGCACTGAAATCCGTAAAGTTTTTAAGACAAAGGGGACCATGACTTCAGTTCAAATATTGATAACTTAAGCATTTTCTTCTGTTCCCCTGTCTCTCTCCCCCCCCCTTCCTTCTCCCTGCTGATGTCCGTCTCACCCGCCCCCTCAGAGCGGTTCAGCAGAATACTGGTGGACACTGTGGGAACAGACAAACTGAAGAGCTGGGTCAAAGTCAACAGAGGAGCCATGGTGCTCTGCAGGTCAGCACACACACACACACACACACACACACACACACACACACACACACACACACACAGAGGTGTATTTGTTTACAGCGCACACAGAGGAGCTGCCTCCCTCCCCTCATGAAGTTGCGTGCCGCGTGCATGACAGCATCAACATTGCACTCCCACTCAGACAGAGAGGCTATCGTTACGTTAGCAGTAGCATGCTGCTGCTGGTGTTGCCGTGGGATTAACTGTACTAATAAAACCGTTGAAACAACGCAGCCACGCTGCTGTGAAAGCTCCCCGAACGTCATTTATCAGAGTCTGGTTGTTACCCCTCCCCGCGGCAGTCTCCTCCACTCCATATCTTTATAACGGAGCTAGCTAACTGGAGCTAACCGCTAATCAGAGCTAATCGTTGTTAACCGAGCCTTCAGTTCTGCGTGCCTGTATCCATTAACTGCATGTATGGACTCGAGCCCGAATAAAACCCTTCATTTTATTAAAATGGCTGTAAAAGTTTTAAACTACAACTCATTTGAATGACAGAAATCTGCTCAAGGTACGGCGTAGCGTTAGCGTGCTAAGTTGATGCTTTCTCTGCCGGTGCAGACTGATTTGCTCTTGCGAGTCACGTGAACAAATCACAGCCTTTGCGATTAGGAAATCGTTCAGCACTAACACACACATCACGCACACACTTCTGCGTCTCAGATTTCTCACAACAATAAAAAAAAAATTACATTTACAAACAACAAAAAGGAAGTTCTTTCCACAGTGTCCACGTTTCTCTTGATGAGCCACAACGCGTCTGTCGACAGTGTTAATAGGAACTATTTCATTATTAGTAGAAAGCTGTGCGCAGTGGAGTCTGTGGATTATTGACGTAGCGATTCAAAACTGAGCACCACAAATGAACTCCGTTGCATTTGGGTTAAGGCAGAAGCGTCAGACGGATAAAACCAGAACTTTCTGCATGGATAGATGCCACTAGAGGGAAGTGAGACAGAGGGCTATATTTCTACAAAGCCTGCTGTGCAGATCACATTGGCCACAGGGATGGATCAGAAAGAATACCATACATTATAGGTGGACGTGTTAGAGGCTGTTACAATCATGGCCAATCACTTTCACATAGACTACAGCAGCTCAAATATACTGCCGAGAGCAGGTGGGGACTCTTTCACACGTTCAGTTTGACTGTTTTACATGCAAGCAAAAAAAACTGCTGACAAATTATTTGTAATTCTAAAAACAACAGTCTTTTGTCTTTGGGCGAATTTCAACCCAAACAACCTCGATCGCACCCTGTCACAGCCACGTCTTACCTCATGTCTAATACGTGGAGCTCCAGGCGTGCGCAGTTGTTGCCCCGGTTACCCAGTGTTAAGGATGGAGACACCGGGCGAGGACCGGGAGGACTGGACGGTCCTGAGGGAACTATTGGCTAAGAGAGACGTTTCAATTGATCATTGATTAAAAGCATTGTTCTCCAAGACGTCTGTTAAAGCTGCAGGAGGCAGAATTTGTTTAGCGGAAGCCTCGATTGCCCCGTTTACGTTTCCTCTCCGATCTCCGGCGTCCGTTTGGATAGCAGCCTCGGGTCCTCGTAGCTAATGCTGCCATCCAAACGAGGAGACGCCTGAGAGGAAGTGGAAACCCAAAAAAACAAGCTGGTGTTCATGCTAGGCTAAAGGCTAACCAAAGCAGATGAGCTCTCCCGACACCAAACTAGATTGAACTATTTTTACACTATTTTGTTCCTCTGGTACATAGATTGATCACACTAAAGTTTCAGTTGACTACGGTAAACAGAATATCACTGCATGCACATCTGCATTGGCAGAACAGCCAATAGGAAGGATCTCTCTCCCCGAAATGACCTGTGATTGGCCAGAGTCTCCTGTGACAGCTAGATTTTCTAAAGCCTGAAAACGGAGCCAAGAAGGAGACGCAGATGTTTTCTCTCACACCACTATTATAACAACATGCTAAAGGCTTATTGTGGATTTCTTTGCCCAACAAGGCCATGAATGAAGGGCCTCCCCGAGCTTCAAGGTGTAGTTGATATTGTGTAGAGGAATTCATTAAAATGACAAGTTTGATGGGCAGCGAGGGCTGATGCTGGTTGCATTAGTCACTGGATCCATCGTGGTTCGACATCATCACTCCAGTGAGAAACTGCAGATGGACACCGTCTTCCTTCAGATGGCTTTAAAGAGTCCGATAAGAGGAAAGGCCTTCAGTATACGCTACCACGGTAACCGTCGTGAGAAGCACCCATTCAACTTTATTCTGCCTCGCTGGCATTAATGCCATAATTGTAATAAAACCTTTTTGTGCTGCGTGGTCACGAGTGGACAGGTGAACAAAATGATTTTAGAGAGGTGTTTATGGGTGTGCCTTCACAAAGAACGTGACCCCAATAAAAGTCAGGAATTTGCGATGTCGCGAACACAACAATTCACGCAAACTCAACCAGTCTCCCCGAATTCAGCGTGACTCGCAAGGTTGTCCAATCACCGCAACTTTACCGCAAATATGTAGAATGGATGCCAGCCAAACGTAGCCCCGCCCGCAACATTTGAGGTCGTGTGCTCGAATCAGAGCTGTTTGGACCAATCAAATTGTCAGGGCGGGCTTTAGACGATGATGGCCAGATGATCAACAGTAACGTAATCAACCACGTCACCAAACAGCGCTCGGGTTGAATTTGTTTACAACAAAGATGGCCTCTGCTGGAGAACTAAGATGTGTAGATTACTCCATCACGTCTGTTATGGAAGATATCAACAGCGCATTCATTTAAAAAGGAGGAACAGAGAACCACGATCAAGGCATTTGTCGATCGGAAAGATGTTTTTGCCGTCCTCCTTACGGGATTCGGCAGCAGTTTGATTTATCATACGTCGCATACTCCGTTGCTCTGATTGGTTGGAGGTCTGTCCAGTTGAGTGCAGAGACATTCTCTTTCCCGGTTCGGTTGAAACACGCCCCATAATCACAGCCCAATGGAGCAGCATCAGACTCAGATTCTGACTAGAATCGGAGTATGACCACGTCAGGCTAGATAATTTGACCAATAACCAGAGTTTCCCCGCGACTTCAACCAATCACAGCTGTCCCACGTGCCAGACTTTTGTTTCAGTATGCGACTCTGAGAGCACTGACCAAGCGGGAGTGAGAACGGGTTGACGTAACACACGTACGTATGTCGCCAAATTCATTTCCTTGTTTGTGATATGAAGATCACATCTCACATTTGCCAACAAAACAATCCAGACGGTCCTGCCAACCTGTACACACTTTAACATCACGCTGTAGCGCAACAAAAACACACGAGACATTGCAAATTTGATTGGAATTTTTTTTTTACAAAAGATGCCGCCAAATCTGACATTTTGGGCTGCAACAATCTCAAAAAAAGGTCTGCGAAATCCTGGAGGGCCTGAAAATGGAACACAGTGTGCTGAGCCGCGTTCTGCACAACATGACCCCAATACGTGGGTGAACTGACCATTTAACAACCAAATCAAATTTCTAAGCCATGACATTACTTGAGCTGCACTGTTTAAAGGTTACAAGGGACATAAAACGAGTAACATTTTAAATAGTTGAATGCAAGTATGAAAAAAATTATCGGCCCCAATCTAACTTTTGTGAAATCTTTCCCCTTTTGTTTTTGTGTGCAGCCTCCTGAACAGCTGTGACAAGTCGGTGGCAGCAGAGGTGAAGGCGGCGCTGGAGTCCATCAAATCCGAGCTCAGCAGCATCAGCAACACCAACAAAGGAGCGGAAATCCTGCTGGAGAATCTGAACAAGTAGAGACTTTTGATTTCAAACAGACTGGTGCTGTTAAATACATCACTTCCTGTGCAGCAGTGGGCCTTTCCCCCCCCCAGAAAACGCCTACACGACTGCGAGCGGAAACTTTTTCACAAAATGGATACAACCTGGAGCACCGTTGTCATGGCCATCACTGACGGAAACAACGGACGTGAATTTGTGTGGAAATGTTGACAACTGTATCTGTGTACAATGAAATAAAGGTGTTTGGAGGACGAGGCGACGCTTCAAGAAAACAGATGCCCCCTGTGTGCAGGCAGCAACAATGCACATAACGTAAACATATAACATACTTACATCTTTTCAATCACGGTCAAGCTGTCGCCAAATAAAAGCATCTCTTTCACATTAAAAGCTTACGTGGGGTAAGAGAAACTACGCTCTCACAGCCGCTCAAGGCTTTTAAAGTGAGTTTCATTGACATCCAAATGGAAAAAAACTTCAGTCGATAAACAATTAATTCTAAAATAGTATTTCACTTAGAGGGGAGAGAATAGAAACTCAGAGCAGCCGACTTGTGAATAATATGATTCTGTTGGATTATTCAACAGCAGCATCTATTTTACAGGAACAGTGTCCCTGTGGCTCAGTACCAAACCGATATCTCAAAACCGTCTCTATGGCAACATACAACCTAAAGGTTTTCTTGCGGTCATTTGAGTGAGCCAGGGGCTAGAAACAGCAGCCCCGTTTCTAGATGTCCAGTAGTCCTGAATGTTTGTGCCATCCTCTGTTTCAGATTTTATTTCTTAAGATTTTTTTTACCTTGTGATAACTATCAGCTGAAAAGAACGTGCGTTTGCAAATTAAAGATTATTTGAAGTACTTAATTGTATGATCTCATATTTTAAACCAGATGGGGAGTAATTAAAAACGTTAACGGTTTTCTAACCAGGCAAACATAAGTCCAGGGCTGTTGCTATTACAATGAAATCATGATTCCGTGATTTGTATTATTCCGTGCACGTAGTGTCTGACATTTGATTTAAATGAGAGGACAGAAACCACTATCATGTCTGTCAAATATGAAGCTACAGGAGGCAGCTTCATGGGCAATTTTAGACCCTTTTTAGGGGGGGCTCAGCCCGTCACGTGGGTCTGGTTTCTCTGTCATGGCGGCTTGTTCAGAATACGATCTCCTTCTTCTTCATCTTCATCCGCTTATCCAGGGTCGGGTCGCGGGGGTAGCAGCTCCAGCAGGGGACCCCAAACTTCCCTTTCCCGGGCCACATTAACCAGCTCCGACTGGGGGATCCCGAGGCATTCCCAGGCCAGGTTAGAGATATAATCCCTCCACCTAGTCCTGGGTCTCCCCCGAGGCCTCCTCCCAGCTGGACGTGCCTGGAACACCTCCCTAGGGAGGCGCCCAGGGGGCATCCTTACCAGATGCCCGAACCACCTCAACTGGCTCCTTTCGACGCAAAGGAGCAGCGGCTCTACTCCGAGCTCCTCACGGATAACTGAGCTTCTCACCCTATCTCTAAGGGAGACGCCAGCTACCCTCCTGAGGAAACCCATTTCGGCCGCTTGTACCCTGGATCTTCTTCTTTCGGTCATGACCCAGCCTTCATGACCATAGGTGAGGGTAGGAACGAAAACTGACCGGTAGATTGAGAGCTTTGCCTTCTGGCTCAGCTCTCTTTTCGTCACAACGGTGCGATAAATTGAATGTAATACCGCACCTGCTGTGCCGATTCTCCGACCAATCTCCCGCTCCATTGTCCCCTCACTCGCGAACAAGACCCCAAGGTACTTGAACTCCTTCACTTGGGGTAAGGACTCATTCCCTACCTGGAGAAGGCACTCCATCGGTTTCCTGCTGAGAACCATGGCCTCCGATTTAGAGGTGCTGATCCTCATCCCAGCCGCTTCACACTCGGCTGCGAACCGATCCAGTGAGTGCTGAAGGTCACAGGCCGATGATGCCATCAGGACCACATCATCTGCAAAAAGCAGCGATTAGATCCCCAGCCCACCGAACTGCAACCCCTCTCCACCCCGACTACGCCTCGATATCCTGTCCATAAATACTACAAACAGGATTGGTGACAAAGCGCAGCCCTGGCGGAGGCCAACTCTCACCTGAAACGAGTCCGACTTACTGCAGAGAACCCGGACACAGCTCTCGCTTTGGTCATACAAAGATTGGATGGCCCTGAGAAGGGACCCCCTCACCCCGTACTCCCGCAGCACCTCCCACAGTATCTCCCGGGCACCCGGTCATACGCCTTCTCCAGATCCACAAAACACATGTAGACTGGTTGGGCATACTCCCAGGCTCCCTCCAGGATCCTTGCGAGAGTAAAGATCTGGTCCGTTGTTCCACGACCAGGACGGAATCCGCATTGTTCCTCTTCAACCTGAGATTCGACTCATCGACCGAACCCTCCTTTCCAGCACCTTGGAGTAGACTTTACCGGGGAGGCTGAGAAGTGTGATACCCTGTAATTGGCACACACCCTCTGGTCCCCCTTTTTAAAAAAGGGGGAACCACCACCCCGGTCTGCCACTCCTTAGGCACCGTCCCAGACTTCCACGTAATGTTGAAGAGGCGTGTCAACCAAGACAACCCCTCCACACCCAGAGCTTTAAGCATTTCTGGACGGATCTCATCAATTCCTGGGGCTTTGCCACTGTGGAGTTGTTTAACTACCTCAGCAACCTCCACCAGGGAAATTGATGCCAATCCCCCTCATCCTCCAGCTCTGCCTCTACCATAGAGGGCGATTAGTCGGATTTAGGAGTTCCTCAAAGTGCTCCTTCCACCGCCCCTATTACCTCCTCAGTTGAGGTCAACAGCGCCCCATCCTTACTGTACACAGCTTGGATGGTTCCCCGCTTCCCCTCCTGAGGTGGCGAACGGTTTTCCAGAAGTACCTTGGTGCCGACCGAAAGTCCTTCTCCATGTCTTCTCCGAACTTCTCCCACACACGCTGCTTTGCCTCTTTTCACGGCAGAGGCTGCAGCCCTTCGGGCCCTTCGGTACCTTGCAACTGCCTCCGGAGTCGCCTGGGATAACATATCCCGGAAAGACTCCTTCTTCAGTCGGACGGCTTCCTGACCACCGGTGTCCACCACGGTGTTCGTGGGTTACCGCCCCTTGAGGCACCTAAGACCCTAAGACCACAGCTCCTCACCGCAGCTTCAGCAATGGAAACTTTGAACATTGTCCACTCGGGTTCAATGCCCCCAGCCTCCACAGGGATGCACGAAAAGCTCCGCCGGAGGTGTGAGTTGAAAGTCTGTCGGACAGGGGCCTCCTCCAGACGTTCCCAATTTACCCGCACTACCCGTTTGGGCTTACCAGGTCTGTCCAGAGTCTTCCCCCACCCCTTGACCCAACACACCACCAGATGGTGATCGGTTGACAGCTCCGCCCCTCTCTTCACCCGAGTGTCCAAAACATACGGCCTCAGATCAGATGAAACGATTATGAAATCGATCATTGACCTTTGGCCTAGGGTGCTCTGGTACCAAGTACACTTATGAGCATCCCTATGTTCGAACATGGTGTTCGTTATAGACAATCCATGACTAGCACAGAAGTCCAACAACAAACAACCACTCTGGTTTAGATCAGGGAGGCCGTTCCTCCCAATCACGCCTCTCCATGTGTCTCCATCATTACCCAAGTGCGCGTTGAAGTCCCCCAGCAGAGCTATGGAGTCCCCGACTGGAGCCCCATGCAGGACTCCACTCAAGGTCTCCAAGAAGGCCGAATACTCCGAACTCTTGTTTGGTGCATATGCACAAACAACAGTCAGAGTTTCCCCCCCCACAACCCGCAGGCGTAGGGAGGCGACCCTCTCGTCCACCGGGTTAAACTCCAACGTAGCGGCGCTCAGCCGGGGGCTTGTGAGTATCCCCACACCCGCCCAGCGCCTCACACCCTGGGCAACTCCGGAGAAGAAAAGAGTCCAACCCCTATCCAGGAGTATGGTTCCAGAACCAAGACTGTGCGTAGAGGTAAGCCCCACCAGATCTAACCGGTAGCGCTCCACCTCCCGCACAAGTTCTGGCTCCTTCCCCCACAGAGAGGTGACATTCCACGTCCCCAGAGCCAGCCTCTGCTGCCCGGGTCTGGTCCGTCGAGGCCCCTGACCTTCACTGCCACCCATGTGGCAGCGCACCCGACCCCAGCGGTTCCTCCCACAGGTGGTGGACCCATGGGATGGAGAGATGTCCGCCACGTAGCTTTTTCGGGCTGTGCCCGGCCGGGCTCCGTGGCAAACCCGGCCACCAGACACTTGCTGACGAGCCCTCCATCTGGGCCTGGCTCCAGACGGGGGCCCCGGGCTTTCTCCGGGCAGGGTCACTTCATCCCTTCCTCGATTTTTCATAGGATTTTTGAACGATCTCCTATTTTACTAAAATAGTTCACCGAAACATGTTTCTGAAAACATTTTAAGCCAGAAATAGACCAGGCAATTGCTGAATTGTTGCTGAATCAACAAAGGTCAGTTTAAAAGATTTTCGTCAGATTTTGAGAGACTCTAGTCACGCTCATTCCGTTCCCCGTTTCCGGGTTGGCACTCTACCAATCAGATGGGTCATTTGAGCCCGCCCCGCCGATTATACGTCAAATCGGCCAAAATGAAGGACGCCGGCCCCTCGGACGGACACCGGCCCGGAACACACCGAACAGACTCGAGTCACTGACCTCGCCAGACTGTCCGACGGCCGATTATCGTCTGTGTGTCCGGGCCTTTAGGGGCTGAGCCCCCCCCCTAAAGGTTTGATCCTAGAATCGGCCCCTGGGCAGTTTAGAGGCTGGAAAGGAGGGAAACAGTCTGCTTCTGTCCAAATACACACACCTCTAAAGCTCACTAATGACCTTGTTTAATCTGTAATAAATGCTATCTTAAGATAGGCTAATCGCCTTGCTTTAAATGTAGCATACTGTCTGTCACTAACCTTTTAACCAGGAAGTAACATATTGTTTATTACAGCAGAGCTGACAACTGCTAAAACTACTGATCTGGTGACACTGATGATTTAGTGTAAACATTTTTTTTACAGTTCTCAATATGAAAATCTGGAATTTAGTAGACTGTTTTTCTGCTTAAGTTGAAGATGTGTTAACATTTGGAGTTTTTATTTTTTTAAATCTGCAGAATTCTGTGTCCACAGATTCCGCGTGGCCCTGGTAACCACTTCTACACCTACACGCACACACACACACACACACACACACACAGAGCAGCTTTATGACGACAAGTTAAAGAGACAGGTTTATTAATAGAGAGAAACGCATGGGGAAGATAAATATCAAATATCCGTCGTCCAGATGTCAGGTCTTCAACTTCTGATTTATTTGAGTCCCGGTGGCGTTGGCTCCTGAAACCTGGATTACTTGTGAGCTTTAGAGACTAGTGGATGGAGGAAGAGTAGAGGTCGGTGACGATGATGCCACGGACAGCTTTAGCCTACAACTACAGTATGTAGATTAAAGCGTGTATAAGATAGCATTTTGGCAAATGAATTAAAACAAAAAAAAATTTACCAACATTAGGGCCGCAACTAACGATTATTTTCATATTCGATTAATCTGTCGATTATTTTCTCGATTAATCGATTAGTTTGGTCAAGATGACGTTCTCAAATGTCTTGTTTTGTCCACAACTCCAAGATATTCAATTTACTGTCACAGAGGAGAGAAAAAACTAGAAATATTCTCATTTAAAGGTATAGTGCGTAGTTTCTGTAGCCTAGGAAAACCCTGGCGAACTTCTGGCAAATGTGAGATTTGCTCTGCAAGTCGGTCTGGCCAAGAGCCCATTCAAGCCCATTTCTAATTTTTCCAAATCGAGGCACCAATCACAACTGTTGAGGCGGGTTTTACACGATGACGATAGCGCAGCGAAGGCGAGCAGCTTTTTGTTTACATTCAACATGACGGCCACCGAAGCGCAGCAACCCGTTGATGCCGCTGTCGCTGCTACGTCACCCGGATCGTTGGTCTGATTGGTTGAAGGACTATCCAATTGCGCCCAGAGGCATTTGAGCGGTGTCCGTTGGCGACGCCCCTTTGGAAATGAGCTGTGAGTGAACCTTGCCCAGACCCACTCTCAGTTACAACTGAGAAGGGTCTGGTTTCAACCAGGCTATAGTTTCTGTCTCCCCCCATGAGGAACTCTAATGACAACAACACTGTCGGTGCGTCCACATGATACAAGCCTTCGGTGATTGCGCTCTTCAGAAGAGGTCATTATCTTCACTTGAGTTTCTGCGCACGAAAGTCGCCGGACGCCACAATCTTCTGAAACACAGCCATACTGAGGAATACAGAGAGGGTTGTGTGGAGCTGATAGTCTCAATTAGCTTTGTAGCATTTGGCAACGGCTTGAATGTAACGGACGTTCGTTATTATAAAAAAGTTACGCACTAAAGCGTTCAGAAGCTGGAATCTGAATTTGCAGAATCTTTGCAGCTCTTACCAACATTTGTCCCCCCTCCCACACCCCCCCTCCAATCTACTCCAAACCCACCCCACTGATTCGGAGGGTGTTTCCCTATGCAGTGCATGCTGAGATAGGCTAAACAGCAATACACGGGTATGTAGGATGGATGGATCCGATAGATGAAAGGATGTATATTAAAATTTCTCTTCAGCAGAAATACAGTCCTGACCTTGGAGTTACATTTTGATCTCGAAAGCGTCTTAACTGAGGTCTAGATAGTTTGAGATTTCTCAGCAGGTAACTGGTTCAAACTTCCATGTCTCCTGCAGTCTCACTCTGCCACAGGGTTTAAGTAGTCTTTGCCGAATGTCCCAGGTTCATTTCACATCCCTGACTGTCACTCCTGCCTGTCCAGACACATCTTACTGTAGAATTGGAGATCTACACCCCGGCTCACTGCCGGCGGGATGTCCTCGGCTGAGCAGCGTCCTCGCAGCACTCGGCCAACTTCTTGGCCGCCCTCCTGGCGAAGTGCATCTTCCCGCGGGCCTTGGTGACGGTGGCGTACTCATGGGACTTGAGCTTGGTGTAATAGTCGGAGAACTTGTTGTAGAGGATGGAGATAGGCATGCCGTTGAGGATGACGCCGAAGGAGATGCAGGCGAAGGCGAAGATACGGCCCAGGCTGGTCTCAGGGAGCATGTCGCCGTAGCCCACGGTGGAAATACTCACCTGAAGGAGGAAAGACACACCGAGGAAGACAGAGTAAACCACAAAATTCGAAATAAAAAGACTTGATGAGATGTTGACGACGTGATCATTTCTCTCTATCAAATATAAATCCTATTCTGATTCAGTCAAAGGACATGCAAAGTATTTGTTACCACAGTTAGCGCTGACAGCAGTCGTTCATCTCAAATACGTACGGATTCTGGGATCTGTGTATTATTAAAGGTCCCATGGCATGAAAATTTCACTTTTAGGTTTTTTAACATTAATATGAGTTCCCCTAGCCTGCCTATGGTCCCCCAGTGGCTTGAAATGGTGATAGGTGTAAACCGAGCCCTGGGTATCCTGCTCTGCCTTTGAGAAAATGAAAGCTCAGATGGGCCGATCTGGAATCTCCTCCTTATGACGTCATAAGGGGAAAGGTTACCTCCCTTTACTCTGCTTTGCCCGCCCACAGAATTTGGCCCGCCCATGAGAAAGAGAGAGACATCATGGCTTTCAAACGAGCAAAGTGGCAGTTAGTCAAGGCCACACCCCCCACCCTCCACCTTGCCCCCCCCCTCCTCCTCAATAGCTACAGACACAGAAATGGCACATACTAAGTAAGGCCACGTCCACACGTACCAAAACGATCTTTTTTTTACCCGTCTTCCCAGGTGTAAATGACTCAACGCGCTACTTCATATTCCAGGCCTATAGGCGGCGCTGTTTCTGCTACAGAAATTCACCAAAACACGGAAGAGTCAACTTCCCATCATAACATGACTAGCTAGACTAACGTTCTCTTAATACATCCATGGACTAAAATAACTTTCACCACTCCTCATTTTATAAAGGCCTTCGCAAGGAAACACATCTTTGTTTACATTGTATAATGTGCTGTGGATTGCTTTTTATTTTGCAATTCTGTCTGCCATCGGACATGATTGCAGCGCGCTAGCTGGCAGAGCTAACGTTAGCGCGCTAACGTTAGCTCTGCTAACTAGCTAACATCGGCAGTCAAACAAACATCAATGAGCCAATGTCTTTTTGATAATCTACACGTTTGTCTTGCAGTAGCTTTTCTACAATAAGCCGTGGTAAAAGTTACTATAATCCGTTCAAGGAGTTGATAAGCAGATAGATTAGCTAGCTAGCTTCCACTTTATAAACAGCTAGTTAACCATAGCAGCTAACGTTACGTCGCTGCTGTAGCGGTCAGCTACTTTAGCGATGTTTAACGTTAGCTACATAACGTTAGCAATATATCTTGTGTAGAATCCAGGACCAGCAGAGCAGAGGGAAGTGTCAGGGAGCAGAGACAAGCTATTTAGCTAGATGAAGTGAGCTGGTTTGACCATTGAGATGGGATATGCTCGCTTAGCTTCACCGCAGTCGTGTGTGGCTGTGCGCTAGTGCGGGACTGCGGTAAGAGGTCGAGGGGTGTGGCGATGACATCATCGATACGATAAATATCCGGTTTCACCATCCAGACGAAGCCAAAAGAGAGCCGTTTTCGAATTTTTTCACCCTGGGACCCAGTTTCAAAAAAGTGCATTTTCAGGCAGTGCGTTTAGTGGATTGGTGTGGACGAGGGGCCCAAACGATGCTAAAAATGTGCGTTTGCACCAAAAAGCGTCTGTGTGTGGATGGCCCCTAAAGCTCATTGTGGGACTGGCTCTAGTGGCTGTAATTCTGCACCAAAGCTGAATTTCGGGAAAGAGACTTCAGATACAGTATTAGGGGACCACTAAGGTCTATATAAAAGACTTCAGATACAGTATTAGGGGACCACTAAGGTCTATATAAAAGAGACTTCAGATACAGTATTAGGGGACCACTGAGGTCTATATAAAAGCATCCAAAGAGCACCATGTCATAGGACCTTTAATACCGTACTTGCTGTTACCACCAGTGACTCATCACTTGACCCACCCTGTGGCGGTGTCTGTATCTGCAAAGACCCTGCTCTCTGCCTGTACTTTATTATTTTCCTGTGTGGAGGACGTTTATGGGCGTCAGCAAAGAACCTTTGGGCCCCACATGGGTGTGTGGCCAATAACAGCACCCAAGACAAGTCCCTACGGACTGAGCTGCTGCTACCCCCAGACTCCTTCAGTTAAAATCTCAGGTTCTTATTTCGATTATGCTTGAAGCCGGCAAGGACACCTCACCTCAAGCTACAGACCTATCAGCCTGATTAATTGTGATCTTAGGATGCTAGCCAACATTAGAATCAGTCATATCCCATGTAATTTACCTGGACCAAATAGGTTTCAAAAAGGGCCGATATTGCAACGCTTATTCAGTCCATTCTGAAACAGTCTGGACCTGCAACTGGTCATCCCTCTTCCAAGGGTCTGGCCCAAGGCAGATACAATGGTCCTGTAACATCATGGAACCATACAGCCTGACATCTGCCCGGTACTGTGCCTGTCCCCCGTTAGCTGCAGCGGTAAATCTCAATATTAACAGAAAGTAACCTCCTTGGGTGTCGCCATGCTCAGTTATGTTTACGTTGAGAAAAATCTCAAGGCAGATATTGGTGTTAGTCAGGGATGATTTAACACTGATCTGCCTCCTAGTGGATTGATTTTTTTTTTAATTCCCCAGGAACACACAGCAAGTAGACAAGTCACTGCTCACGTCGCAGCTACTTGTCTGTGTGTTTTCTAAACTGAGTATACTGACTGGCTGTATTTTGGAAAACCCCACTTGCTGAAGGTGATGTACACAGAAAGTGATGGGTGCAGAGAACAGGTATAGAAAACAGACAGAAAGCAGGTTTATTAACAGTTTGACTCACAGCAGCCCACCACCATGCGTGTGGGATGGAGGTGAAGTTGGTGTTGTAAATGTCATGCTCCACAGTGTACACCATGGCTGAAAACACGAAGATGCCCATGCCGATGAAGAGCAGTAAACAGCCCACCTGCACACACAAACACATTCTATTATGTAGAACTGTGAGGCGTCTGAGATTCATTAGTATCTATCCACACACAGGTTTTTCAGGCATTTAAACACTTTCTTCATCGCTCCTCCTACACATTTCATCCAATTCTTACTAGATTTGGTGCCTACTTGAACCAGAGACGGTTCAAGTAGCCCTAAATCAGAGTAGTTTCCTATATCTGTGTCACATGGGTTTCTCCACGGCTATGCCTCATTAGTAGAGTAGCGGCAGGTCCTGAGTGAATTGATTCCAATGGGAGAAGTGAACGTGAACACAGATTATGAACTGAATTCTTTTGACCCATAGTCACCAAATTAAATATTGGACCCACAAACCTCCCAACATTCTGACACTAAAATGGCATTCTTTTTAGACAGCCAAATCAGGAGAAAATTGACTCTGTCTGAGACCTGTTTCTGTCTCAGGACCGAACTCTCGCAAGATCTGGCAACACAAATACGCTAACATCAACTAACGTTAGCAAACGCCCTAACAAAACTATTTTTCGTAATGCTAAATATCTTTCAGCTGTGTAAATACTAATGTTAGTGAAAAAAAGTATTAGTAAATTATGCAAATATAACTTTTCTTCCATCCACATGACGTTCGCTACACTTTCAGACGAGGCCAGGAAGACAGGAAGTGTGTACCGTTTCTTTCATTGGCACAGCGTGTAGTCTATATGCACGACGTTCCACTTCAGGTATTGCTCCGGTGCCGCTGGAGATTCCACCGGATGTCCCTCTTTGATGTCACGCTTTCTTTGGTTTTCTAATTTTAAACTCTGGTGGATTTCTGAGGACTATGATTAACTGCTCCTCAGATCTCTGCAGGGTAAATCCAGACAGCTAGCTAGACTATCTGTCCAATCGGAGTTTTCTGTTGCACGACTAAAACAATCTTTGAACATACACGTTCCACCAAAATAACTCATACTGCAGGAACGGTATCACCGAAAATGTTAGTGGTTCTGAAACCGTGACTTTTTTATACCACGGTATACCTTCAAACCGGTAACCGGCCCATGCCTAGTGTGGACTAGCCAGACCTTCCTCCGCAGCGCTGTGGAGGAAGGTCTGGCAATGCGAGACTACACAGCGTGTAATGTGCTATCTTTAGTTATAGAAAATCTTTGCTTGAACTCAACTATGAAAAAATGTAATTCCTCTGTCTTTTGATTCTTATTACTGGCTTCTTTGACATCAGCTGTAGGTACAGTCTGACCTAGAGCTGTAATCGGGCCTTAAAAGTTCGGCCCGACAAGGCCCGAGCCCGACAAGTACATTTTGATTGACAGCTTTTTAAAAGCCCGAACCCGTTTACAGCCCGACATTATTCAAATGTGTGCAAGGCTCTTTTGCCTTTAGTCAAGAATGAGTCATTTATACATTTTTTAGCATAATTTATTCATGACTAACGTAGGCTATAGGCCACTTGGAAGTTGGAACAAAGAAATAAAATAAGTCCTCCAGAGGCCAGCCTCCGTTTCACCTCCTCAGCATCCATTTGTGGCGCTAATCGAAACGCATCACCTGACCGCTCATTTACCGCGCAACCCGGAGCGCCAGCCCGAGCCCGGCCCGAGCCCGTGTAAAATGATAGAAATTAAGACCGAACCCGACCGAAACCGTCGGGTCCCGTCGGGTTCGGGCAAAGATCTTCAGCTCTAGTCAGACCTGCTGGTAACACTGTCTCAGTGTGAAGCCGAACGCTCTGAGGCCGGTCGAGTGACGAGCCAGCTTCAAGATCCTGAAGATTCGCATCAGACGCATGATCCTCAGGACCTGACCCACCTACAGAAAAGATAAAAACACAGAAGAAAAAAACCAATGGATATGGGTGAGACAAAATCAATCCAATCATCTCATGCTAACCTCCCCCATCAGCCCCCTCTCTTACCTTCCCGACACGCGCCACGGTCTCAATGTCCCCCGAGTGCAGGTGCATGTCCTGGTCCTCGAAGCACTCCAGCACCATCTGCAGGTAGTGCGGCAGGATGGCCACCAGGTCGACCGTGTTCAGCATGCTGCGTCCAAAACACTTGAGGTCGGGGGTGGACGCCAGGCGCAGCAGGTACTCCAGGGTGAAGAAGGTGATGCAGAACGTCTCAACGTACTCGCCATAGAATCTGCCGCTGAGCTGGCCCGACGCCGTCTGGAAGAAAAAAATAATAGGAATTATAAAAAAAAAAAAAAAAAAAAAAGTGGACTGTTTGCTGGATGAACTAGCTGGATATGATGTTTATTTTCTTTAACATTTATGGTATGATTAGTGAGATGTCCTTAACTGTTTTTGGAATATCCAGATTTTAACTGGGACTGTTTATGTTGTCTTCTTCTCTCCTTTTTTATTTTTTTTTAATCTTTTATGTTTTTACACATTTGCTTTGGATTTTTTTTATATATCAAATGCAAATGAATCTACGAATATAACAGACAGTCTAAAAATAAAAATAAATCCCGTGTAAGTTTGCTTGCATTTAATGCTGTAATGCTCCGATCGCATTTGCTCTCTTACCCTGTGATGTGGGAATTCTAATACACAGGGTGAGATCTAAAATAAGGCTTCAGTCAACAAAGTCTTTTAAGAATTTATTCTTTGCGCAAAGAAGGTTCAATGCATCAGGAGAGTCTGAGAGAAAAATACAAATAGTTTTGGAAGAGCAGCATCCTTATGTAGTTTCTACAAGGCTGTATGAGGGTGAGGGGGAGGGGTGAAAGCTGGTCAGAACCAGTTCTGAAATGAGATTCAAGCAATCAAAGTTAGTCAGATATGCAATTTTCTATCACACCTGCACACCTACACTCACACACCAACCCACCCACCCACACACACACCTTGTATTGCATCTCCTCCACGGTGTTGAGCGTCATGGCGACCAGCGAGACCAGCACGAAAATGGAGGAGGCGACGCCCATCAGCTTAGCGCTGACCGAGGAGAACGGCTTCTCCATCAGGTTCCAGATCATCTTTCGGGACGTCCCGAAGGCCAAGCCATCAAATAGCACCTCGTTCTCCTCCATCTCCAGCTGGATGACACGGGGCAGAAATACGTCCCAGTCACAGAACAGAAACAGGAGAAACATTATTGTTGATGGCAACAAAAAATACATTTTAAAAAGTGGACAACTATGGAAATGAAAGGATTGATTTTTTTTTCTAAAATACGTAAACTTTTATTTAGGATAAAACAGAACTAAACAGAATACTTTTTAAGTGTAAAATGATACAATAGTCTATGTACAAAAAAAAGTATGTATTTAAGCAATGAATAAGAGTTAAAGGTTTATAAAAAATTTCTCATTTTAAATGAAGACAGAGCAAAACAAACTAAAACCAATTGAATTCATTGCTCGTAGGAAATTGTTGGGTCTTTGTAAATTATAGAGCGTGGTCTAGACCTACTCTATCTGTAAAGTGTCCTGAGATAACTCCTGTTGTGATTTAACACTATAAATAAAATGCAATTGAATAGAAGTAAAAACTAACGGGGGAAAAAATTGGTACAACAAACTGCATCAGAGTGGGACCTCTGTGACGGAAACATCTGTCTGATAGCCTCAAAATCTAGACGCAGCCAGGGTCGTCTAACAACTCTCCGTTGGCTTGCGAGCTGGAAAAACCAAACTCTAGTCAGGCCAATCACATGGTGTATAGAGTCGGTGGGCGGGCTTAACATAATGACGGCAGAGTTGCGACGGTTCCGCGTGAATTCCCTGCTACTTGAAAACAAAGAAGATGGCTGCTGCTGCTGGCGAACAGCGGTCTTTTGAATCGGCTTTTGGCCGCGACTCTGAAAGACTTTTCTTTGAGAAAAGAACAAAGAACGGCACTGAAGTCATTCTTAAAAAAGGAAGATGTGTTCGGAGTTTTGCCGACCGGATACGGAAAAAGTTTAATCTATCAACTAGCTTTGCTCTGGTTGGTTGTAGCGCGATCCTATTGCGTGCAGAGGGAATTTGAAAGACAACCGTTTATCCCGCCCCTCGGATTGAGCCCTGCCAATGGTGAGTTCCCAGACCCAACATCTGGATGTGGGTCTGGCTTGTCAGGCTGTCTGTCTAAATCTGTGCCAAGGAAAAGCTTATTCTCTGCTCTCCATCTGTTAAAATGGCGACGCGGAGCAGTGATTTATAATGTAGGTCAGCCAGCAGATTACTAACTTAATCTCACAGGTACAAAAACAAACTGCTGAACCACTGAAGCTAGAAGGGGATGACTTCTTGACATCCTATTTGCAACATGTATAAACATAGAGCGGAGGGGGAGAGTAGGCTAATAATTAGTGTGTACAAAATACTAATTCATTACATAGTTCAAGTTGCAATTCTTTGGATTATCTACGGTAAATGGGACACTGATTTTATGTTTTTATTTTAAAAATGTAATTTTTCAATGGCCGCACTACACAACATAATTTCCATTCACATTCATTGTTTTGGGGTGGAAGCAGGACTCCCAACACCTGAATAAATAAAACCAAAACTATATGTATTGATAGGTAACACTAGAGGTAAGTGACAAAAATAATTTTTTTTTATTTTTGAAATAAACGTGATTAATGGAGGAGGAGCTTACTTGGACTATTATGGTGTTATACTTTAAGCCAGTGGTTCTCAACCTTTTCAAATCGCGACACCCCCAAAATAGTAAGGTTGGTGTTCGTGACCCCCCCCCCCCCTCCTCGACAATGAGAAAGAGGGCTGCAAACAGCTGTTTCTATGCGCCTCCCCCCTGCTGACGTTGAGTGATTTTTGTGAATGCTCCGATTAATACATGTAAACAATTAATTCTTTGCTTTAATGACAGTTTAGTTTAGGTTTGAGTTTTAGCAGCTAGCACCTAGCCTTGTCCAATGTGCTCCAGGCTCTGTGGATTTTTGATGCGTTTGTGACTTGTTCTCTCCCCCTGACCCGCCTTCAGTCAGTCCCCTTTCTGTGTTCCAGGACCTCCTGATTTACAAATGAAGCTCTGAGTATAACACATGAAATGTACCAAACTCACACAGTAATGTAAAAACCATTCCCCACTCTCATTTTCTTCTCCCCAACCTTCTGGCGACCCCCAGAAATTATCTTGCGACCCCCTTGAGAAGAACCACTGCTAGCTAACTTATTAGCTGCTGTTTAATCCTGCTCAGCAACACTCTCACGTTTAACTAAATGTGTTGTGATAATGTGAGGAAAAATACATTTGAACAGGAGCAGGATTGTTAGATGTGTATAATATGTTAGCTAATGTAGCTAGCTAATAAGCATATCAAACAAGCATATGTCTTTGTTAGCCTGTGTTCGACATGGATGTATTAAAAGAACAGTGTTGGCCAATACTGCATGATAACCTACATCTTTTAGAAACCAACACTAGAGCCCACAGCCATGCTAGCTGCTCTGTGAGGCTGTACTAAGGCACAGCGGTGCTTTGAACTAAATGCTAAAATTAGCATGCTACCTTGCTCACAATGACATGCTAACATGCTGATGCTAAGCAGGTACTGTATGTTTACCACGTTCACCATCTTAGTTAAGTGTTTCAGCATGCAACATTTCAAAGTTTTAGCCATTACGTTTGCTTTTTAGCACTTAACACAAAGTACAGCTGAGGATGATGGGAATGTCATTAGCTTTGCAGGTATTTATAATAGGCCATGGTATTTGGTCATAAACCAAAGTGGTCGAAAAACTTACATTTGGACCTGATGAAAACTGTAGATACATATAATAAACATAATAGAATAAATAATGGCAAGATAAAAAAAAAAAAAGTCAATCAGCAAAATGATTTATTCCTATTCATGATAGGGGACCATTTATGTACCACATTTCGTGACATGACCGTCCCACTGACATTACTATCTATACCAGTCTGCAGGATTTCTTTTCAACCAAGGACTCCACCCACTGATTAGCACTCCTTTAAGTTGAGTGGAGGAACACGTCTGGCCATCAGTGGGAATGAAAACCTGCAGACTGTTGGCCCTCCATTGCACATGGTTGGTCACCCTTGCTCTATTGTAGTTTCATATCTATGGTTTAGTATCATGATCACTGATAAAAAAACAGTGAGTAGACTGTTGACTGTAACTAATGCTGAGTTTAGGATGTCACTATCTGATAATGTCACAAACTTTATTGCTTCACAAAAAGGCTCTCCACCTGGGAGACAGCCATTCACCAGAACACCACTTGAGTTGTCAACAAATGATTCAGAGATCTGGAACCAGGCTATCTTCTGCAAGTCTCCAGAGGTACAGGTACAGCCTCCTCTACGTCCCTTACAAAACAATGTGAACACACACTGCCAACCCACCTCTGCTATGAGCTGCTTCTGTATTTTCAGTTGCTCGTTCAGCTCCTCCTGCCTCTCTTCAAAGGAGATGCGGCAGCAGCGTTGGCTGTTTTTGATTCTGACGCCCCAGTAGTTTATCTCCTCCAGGAAGCTGTGGGGACACAGCTCGTCTTTAATGCACAACACTCCAGTTCTGATGGAGAGGACAGAGATAGGAGGAAGGGGTCCAGAATTATTTCAAGAAGTCCTAAAGAAGAGGGAATCTCATTTCTTCTTTCATTTTGCAATGTATGTTTATGTAACCTGTAGAAGTTGAAGATGTTATGGAAGACTTTAGGGTCCCGGTCGAAGAAGAACTCGTTGCTCTGGACGATGTAGTCGTCACAGAGATCCATCTTCCTCATGTGGTCTGTGTTCATGGCCAACTGGCCGATCCTTGTCTTCGGATACCTGGCAGCTAACCTATAGGGCAAGTGGTACACCTGGGGAAGAGGAAAACAGAAGACAAGAAAGTGAAATATAGTATAAGGTAAACCAAAAAATGTAACCATTTTGAGAATGAACACACTAGAACGCTTTTAAAATGTTTATCCATGCGTAAAGCATTTGAGACCAAGACAAATTTCTCTATGGGGACAATGTCATGCAACAGAAAACTCAGATTGGACAGATAGTCTTGCTAGCTGTCTGGATTTACCCTGCAGAGATCTGAGGAGCAGTTAACCACAGTCCTCAGAAATCCACATCCAGGAGTTTAGAACGGCAACACAAAGAAAGCGGAAGGTGACAGACATCCGGCCCGAAAAGAGTATAATCCGGCGGAATTTCTGTCGGCACCGGAGCAATCTCGGAAGTGGAACGTCGTGGATATAGACGACAATAAAAGGGGGCATCAGGCTGGTTTTCAACATATCTAATTAAGCAGTATGTTCATGGTAGAAGATGAGTAAAGTTACCGTTCCTCCAACGTTGATGTTGAGAGTAAAGTGTTTGGTTGGAGAGAGCAGCAGGTGGGAAGAAGACACCGGGAGTCGATCTTCCTCCTCCTCAATTTCATACTCAGCATAAATATCATAGATGTCTCTGCTCAGATCCTTCAATAATAACACAAAAAACGTTATGTTGATGATGAATTGAGCATTTTTGACCCATTATGCTAATTCAGGTTCATACTTTTTGTATGTATTTTGTGTTTCTACTAGAACATGTTTACATGCTTTAATATTCCAAAAACTTTTTTTTTTTCTTCTAATACTGCCCCTGGCTGCTGCCCCTGTATCACCCTCTGTCTGAGATGCTCTGTTGGAGCCTCATTTAGTCAATTTTAACTTGACAGAGGGACGTGATTTTCCCTCTCAGATCAGAAAACTAAATCCTGTCTAGTGAAGAGCAGAGGAATTTAGAGAAAGACTAGAACAAATGAAAAGAAACATAAAACTATGAGTTGATAAAGTGTCTGACCTGCATCGAGTTCCATGGCTTGACAAAGTTGTTCGTAAAGTCCAGATAGTCGGCCGGTTCTTGGACGGTTTCGGTCCAGCTGCCGATCTTGTAGCTGGGGAACAAACTCCTGCTACGGGCTCTGAGGTGGGTCAGCATGGTCCTCGTGCATGCGTATTTGAACCGAAAATCAGTCAACCTGCAAATAGAGACATGCTGGCAGCTCTACCACCACCTAAATCTCAACAACACACTGGAACAGCTGGAATCTTGCACATGTGCCTTGACCTTCATCTCTCACTCACTCTCTCACACACACACACACACACACACACGAGGTAGAAAGTGACTCTCGTCCTCTAACGCAGCTGACTGAGATGATCTGGGTGCTTAAAGTTTTAAATACCATTATCCTCTTTTCATTTCATTCATCTCTTGATCTCTCTCTCCCCTCCCACTTTACTCCGACATATCATAACTTTACCAATCTGGTTACTTGGTTCCGGACTGAACAACATAGTTGCAAGCAATGTCTAAAATATCAAAATTATGTTTGATAATGTTTTTTTCCTGCATCACATCCTAGACAGGTGATGAAATAAAGGAACACTACTAAGAGTCTACAGCCATGGTAGTGAGTCTGTGAGGCTGTACTGGCAGAATGATGCTTTGAGCTAAATGCTAATGTCAGCATGCTAACATGCTGATACTTTACAGGTAATGTTTATTATGGTCCCCGTTTAGTTGAGTGTGTTAGCATTCTAACATTTGCTTAAAAAAAAAAAAAAAAAAAAGCATGTTTGTTCGATATGGCCACAATAAATTGGTGAAATTGGGATTAGTCCACTTTGTCCTGAATATCTGTGTATGTGCTCCCATTTTACTTTTGGTTATTCAACGTTGGAACTCCTTTGGTTTAGTGCCACTAACAAATACTGGAAAGGTCTTAAAAGACACGTCCATGTAAGGTCCTATGTTGTATCACGTTACGCATGTATACCATGCTGCTCTTTTATTATTTCTATTTTAATGCAGTATTATCTCATGCAGTATTTGTGATTGCTGTCATGTGTGTATTTTATTAAATTGCCTTTGTTCTAAAAACCGAATAAAATGTTGATTTAACAAAAAAATACTGGAAAGGTTCATCCTCTTAAATACCTATACACTACACTATATAATATATTAAAAAAAACAAATGAAAGTCGAATGGTACAGAGGAAGACTGATAGCTCTAATATAAAAGTGTATATAGTCACACACACTTTTATACATACACGCATGCGCATACACATACGTACAGTTGTGTTCAGAATAGTAGTGTGTTTAAAAAAAAGTGAATAATGCTCAACATCCTTAGAATAGCTTTTAATTCCATAATATCAATGCATTGATAACACTGCACATTCAATTCCAAAAAAACATGACCAAAATTGATGACGTTTGTGTTCTACCTTTACAGAAAGTGAAGAAAAAGGAATGTTATTTGCATTTTTCTTTACAAACTTAAACATTTACTTCATGAACTGAAAAACGTCTCAAGGGTTTGCTTTACTTTGAATCACTGCACTAATATTTAGTTGCATAACCATTATTTCTGAGAACTGCTTCACACCAACTTCTGGCACCTGTGAGCCCAGGACGATTGAACTACATTCCACAATTCCTCTGCATTACTGGGTTTTGCCTCAGAAACAGCATTTCTGATGTCACCCCACAATTTTTCTATGGGATTGAGGTCTGGGGATTGGGCTGGCCACTCCATAACATCAATCTTGTTCATCTGGAACCAAGACTTTGCTCGCTTACTGGTGTGTTTTGGGTCATTGTCTTGTTGAAAGACCCATTTCAAAGGCATTTCCTCTTCATCATAAGGCAACATGACCTCTTCAAGTATTTTGATGTATTGAAACCGATCCATGATCCCTGGTATGTGATAAATAGGCCCAACACCACAGTATGAGAAACATCCCCATAACATGATTTTTGCACCACCATGCTTTACTGTCTTCACAGTGTACTGTGGCTTGAATTCAGTACATGGGGGTCGTTGGACAAACTGTCTGCGGCCGGTAAACCCAAAAAGAACAATTCTGCTCTGATCAGTCCACAGACTCTAGTCTACTCCAAGGTGCTGGAAAGGAGGGGTCGGTCAATAGTCGAACCTCAGGTTGAAGAGGAACGATGCGGATTCAGTCCTGGTCGTGGAACAACAGACCAGATCTTTACTCTCGCAAGGATCCTGGAGGGAGCCTGGGAGTATGCCCAACCGGTCTACATGTGCATTGTGGATCTGGAGAAGGCGTATGACCGGGTCCCCCGGGAGATACTGTGGGAGGTGCTGCGGGAGTACGGGGTGAGGGGGGTCCCTTCTCAGGGCCATCCAATCTTTGTATGACCAAAGCGAGAGCTGTGTCCGGGTTCTCTGCAGTAAGTCGGACTCGTTTCAGGTGAGGGTTGGCCTCCGCCAGGGCCGTGCTTTGTCCCGTTTGTAGTATTTATAGACAGGATATCGAGGCGTAGTCGGGGTAGAGAGGGGTGGCAGTTCGGTGGGCTGGGGATCTCATCGCTGCTTTTTGCAGATGATGTGGTCCTGATGGCATCATCGGCCTGTGACCTTCAGCACTCACTGGATCGGTTCGCAGCCGAGTGTGAAGCGGCTGGGATGAGGATCAGCACCTCTAAATCGGAGGCCATGGTTCTCAGCAGGAAACCGATGGAGTGCCTTCTCCAGGTAGGGAATGAGTCCTTACCCCAAGTGAAGTTGTTTAAATACCTTGGGGTCTTGTTCGCGAGTGAGGGGACAATGGAGCGGGAGATTGGTCGGAGAATCGGCGCAGCGGGTGCGGTATTACATTCAATTTATCGCACCGTTGTGACGAAAAGAGAGCTGAGCCAGAAGGCAAAGCTCTCAATCTACCGGTCAGTTTTTGTTCCTACCCTCACCTATGGTCATGAAGGCTGGGTCATGACCGAAAGAACAAGATCCAGGGTACAAGCGGCCGAAATGGGTTTCCTCAGGAGGGTAGCTGGCGTCTCCCTTAGAGATAGGGTGAGAAGCTCAGTTATCCGTGAGGAGCTCGGTGTAGAGCCGCTGCTCCTTCGCGTCGAAAGGAGCCAGTTGAGGTGGTTCGGACATCTGGTAAGGATGCCCCTGGGCGCCTCCCTAGGGAGGTGTTCCAGGCACGTCCAGCTGGGAGAAGGCCTCGGGGAAGACCCAGGACTAGGTGGAGGGATTATCTCTCCAACCTGGTGTAGGTCCTGCCTGTTTACTGACTCTGGAGGAGTGTAAGTCCTGAATGGAGGGCAGATACGCGGATTATCAGTTTACGGTTAGGTAACTTACGGCTTTGTTTGTGTATGTAAAACAATACTGGAAAGCCAGCAAGGCACTTCCTGTGAAATATATGTAAAATGTATACAATTATTAAAGACTGGGGTATAGAGCGGCATTTATTTTGGTTAAATTTGACATTGTGGGTCAATCTTGCTTTTATTGCTGTTAAAAGTATTTTTAAAACGTAAATGAGGCAGACTGCCGTAGTCCTTTATGTAACTTAGACCCACACATCTGACGTCTGTCTTAATCCAAGTGCGTTTGACGTATATGTCCCACTGATAACTCAAGCATTCAGATAAGTGGAGATTAATCCTTGCTGCAGTTAAACTGGGATGATGAACTGATGGAGCCCGACTCGTTCCAAATAAAAACGACTTACCAGCTCTCCTACCGCCTCAACCCACTTCACAAACACTCCTGTTCATCCTTCAGCTGACTGACCCGGCCATGACTAGTCAGGAGCGGGGAGTTTTTTGCAGATTCAGGGGATGTTTCAGCGGTATTAGCTACATGAGTTTGATACCTGACCGTGGCTTTTGTTTCATGTCTTGCTCTGTCCTGCTCTCTGAAACCGCTCCTTGAGAAGCGGGGTGCATCTTGTTTGAATTAGTTGAATTTTTCCTCTGACTCGTCCTTGCCAGTCTCTGATCCTCAATCACACTTCTTTACAACTTAAGACTCCATATTGTAAAGAGTCTTGATTAAAAAGCAGATTTAGGTGCTATATAAAACTGCGATCTGAAGGCTCATAACCCATATTCAGAAATTGTGCCTTTAAAAACAAGACTTTTGTGAAGTTTTGATGTCACAATTATATAAATCATTCAACATTTATTCATATAGCACTTTACGGCAACCAGCAGGCATCCAAAATGCTTTACATCAAGAACCAAGAATACAACATGCAAACACACACACACACAAAGATCTAACCGTAGACAAAATGGATCAAAGTAGGTCCACGTTGACGGGCTACAACAGTAAAATATTTGCACATTGATGCATCAATGATCTAATCATGTAATATATCAGCCACAAGAGCCCTTTTATACTTTATGTACATTTTGCTGATAATATTGCCGTACTTTTACTTTGAAATGTAGGACTTTTACTTGTAATTTTAGATTGCTGTATTGGTTCCCTTTTTATTAAGTAAAGAACCTGTGTACTTCACCTATGAGAGCATTGTCATGTTGAAGTTGGAATTACCATTGTCTAAATATCGCTGGATTCTGTACATTTAAGATTTCTCTTCATTGGGGCCTAGACCATGAAAACAGTCCCAGACTAGAGCTACATGTTCTAGTATGTAGACACCCCTGTTCATAGTGGATCCTCGCATGCATTCTAGAAAAGACAGGATGCAGTGTTTTGAACAACGTTGTGGACTAGGTTTTATTTCTCAAGTGGTCCAATCAGTTTCTTCACAGATACAGAATACTTTAGTTGTAATAATATCCCCCCCCCCCGCCACACTGTACAAGGCTAGAAAAAGTTCACAGCAACAGCACACAAACATACAAAATAGTTTTACCAAATTGAGTTGCGTTTTACTTCCCGTTTTCAGCTTTTCTTTGTTAAATATTTCTGATCTTTAACCCTGGTACGATGCCCAACCATAGCAAAAATGTATTTCAAGTCAAATGTATACAATCTTATTTACACGAAGAACATTTGATCAAAGTGCATTGAAGAGAGTCCTGATTGACGGTCATGTCTGAGGGCTGATGGGTAAATATATACACAATGTTTACAAATGCTGTCACCATAACTATCCTTACACAGCAATATAATAATAATAATAATAATAATAATAATAATAATAATAATAATGCACTGGCTGAAAAAAAAAAAAAAAAACGCTGCAGAAGGTACCATTGCAAAGACAACAAAATAAGCAAATAAAAGAAATTTCATCTTAGATATTGCTGCCCAAAACATGATCGTACATAAATATTAACACATCTGAGCCCGTTGGATCAGAGGAGGCAAGACAAAGTTTGGTTTATATTTTGCCGATGAAGGCCTCACTTCCTGATGACCCTTGACCCCTCTGTACTCTGAATAATAATCTACAAAGTAGTCTCACGCTGTCTTTAGCACGTCACTCAGATCCAGTTTTAAATCCTGTCCAGCAGAGTCGATCTGTTTGGCGAGAAACGTACGCCGTTCTCTTGTCAGTTTGAACACAGAAAGCCCAGTAACAGGTGATGAAATTGAGGAAATTGGCTGCGTTTCTTTCCTCTCGTGAAAAGATGGCGGACTCCTTTAGAGGGGCGGGGCAAAAAAGACAAAAGCTGTGGTCCGAAAATAATGAGGACCAAAAGGAAAAGAAATCCTCAACACGTTGGACGTACCAAGTGAAAACTGTTATGGACACATAATTCATCGTAGTATTCACATAATAACATTTCCTCAAGTCATCCTCTCTAAAAAGTTAATGACATAATGCACTTCAGAAGGCATGTGGTCGTACTGTAAGGGCTGCTGCGGACAACCGTCGGCATGGGAACAACGTGGCGCCAAGCAACGCTCCGGCAATCATGATAAATCGTCATCTGTGCTCACTATTGAAATCTGGAGACAGAGAGAGGGAGGGGGAGGAGAGAAAGAGGTTTTATTTTGAGTTGAGTGAAGACTGGAGGCAGGGAGAAACTGCTAGCCTGGCTCCGTCCAACGGGAAAACAGCTACCAACACCGCCATCGTTAATTTATCAACACGTTGCATCTCCTTTGTTACACATGCAAACAAAAAAGGGAAATGTAAAAAAGTTTCTTTGCGTTCTTTTTGCTGCAGCTGGGAGTTTAATGGCAGAGGTGGGTGTCCTCTGGCTGGGTTTAGGTTAATCTCTTTAATCTGTGTACTGAGAGATGGGATCTGGGGACGGCCTGCAATGCACCAAGGATTACCCAAGGCCACAAGGTCAGGGTGAGAGGAGAGCTCATTGACATTCAGTCTCCATCCTGTGTCAGGATGAAATTAATTTAAGCTGCGTCGCTGCTCAAACTCTACAGCACCAGATTTTTTTTTATTATCCTTTTATCATTTAAGAGGGCTCTAAAGGTGCCGTGTGTAGCACTTTGTGCATTCCAGTTCACATGTTCTCTACTGAGAATTATTAATGGGAGACGAGTGTGTTTTGGAATGAGTACATCCAGCCTCTGAGGTCGTTCGCCGACCATTCTTACCCATGATGCTCCATGCTCAGAGGCGGTTTGGTTGTTTACTCACCGCAGGGTAGGTGTGACCCACGTTGGCACCGTGCCGGGTGATGTCGATGTTGAGGTCTTCTTCTGTGGTCTTCAGGTAGACGGGGTTGTCAAAGTTCATGCTCTTCTGGTTCCTCAGCTGCCAGTTTCTCCACATCAGGTAGCCGCCAGCCGCCGCCATCGCCAGCAGCACTGAGTGGGGGGGGGGCAAAGGGACACAAATAGTTCGATCATCCAGTATCAGGGCAGATAGGCTGTAGTTCCCACATGTGTATTAAGGTGTACTATCTTGGGGGTAACCTTTAATAAATAAAAAAAACCTTGCCTAGAATTCATAGTGTTTGCCCTCAAATTACAAATCATTTCCTCAAATGAATTCATTCCAAGTTTAGTGACCCTGTTTTTTGTTTTACATTCTTGCTTCATTCATACTTGCTCAAAAAATATTGTCACAGCTTAACTGCCATTTTAGCATTACAAATAACTCAAGGAAACAGTGGATCCAGTTATATTGTATTATTTCAAGCTTGGACATTAGTACAACAACATTTGCTGTATGTGATAGTGGTGTTCAGAATATATGATGGGCACACACAGATCCTCTTAAAACCCTGGGTTCCTAAAGAGATTTTTCCAGTGAAAGGAAGATTTTAGCGAGAATTCCCACTCAACCCTATTTTCAAGGACACAAATTACTGTTTAAAGCAACCTTAACTCTATTGAATGCACATATAGTATGATGAACTTTAGACATATTACTTATTTGAGGTAACCAAGCCATGGCCGATGGATCTGTGTGTGTGTGTGTGTGTGTGTGTGTGTGTGTGTGTGTGTGTTACGTACAGACAGGAAGTATGGCCCAGGCAGCAGCAGACCCTCTGGCTGTGGAGTTCACCTGGATGGATGTGCTCACGGCTTCTGAAAAACAAACCAAACCACAGGTCAACGCTTTAAACCCAACACACATCTACTTGTTTAGTTTGAGAATGCACACGCATTTCAACATGTTAAAAAAGGGAAGACGGTTTAGTCACAAGATTGACTGGCATATTGTCCTGACACGGGCCTGAGAGGCATGCAGGCCAGGGAGCAGAGTTGGGTTGGGCGGGTCAAGAAGATGGCTGGTTTGGGTGCTGGAGCGTCACTATGAAGTGCTGATCTAAAATGCCTCAAGGCAAGGGACAGACGTCTCTATTGACGAATACTGGGTCATTGACATTGGCTCCAAAACTTTAACTTTGGTACAGCACTGCGTAAAGAACAGTTTTTTTTCCCCCCCTGCATCATCATCAAGTCTCGGTGTTCATGCAGCAGGCTGCAGGGTTTTGGTGTCAGCGACGAGTGAGTGACATGACTGGCAAACAGCTTGGCTGAAATCAGCGGCAGAGACTTCAGGACAAAAAAACGGTTTGTTAAGTTGTGTTCTTGCTGCCAGTCAGTCTGCTCTGCTGCCAAAAGGCTTGGCGATGTAATCAACATGCCTCTCGGCCAAGAAAAGGATCGAAACGCAGAGGAGCTGGCCAAACGATGTCAACAATTAACTGTACAAATACACCATACATTCTACTTCCACAATAATTTAGGCATCCACCTGCTTACACAAAAAAGGGGGTCTCTTCTCTAACCTTTAATTGTAGTATCAGGACTTGATTGGACACCGAGACCCCTGGTGTTCTTTGCCGAGTTCACAGACTTGGCATCACCAAGTCTCACAGTAATACAACTATCACACTTTCATTTTGGTGATTTGGGACACTTTCTTGTTGCTACCACTAGGTGCTGCTCCTGGGCTGTGCTTGCAGACAAACATCTGCCAGCACAGAGTTGGACGCTAAACTGTGATTTGATATGCAGAAAACCTTCCCTCGCCAGCTCATCCTAAAGTAACTAAAGATCAAAACATGAAATGGTCAACACCCTGTGGAGATGCATCCTCTACAGCGTTCCATGTGTGGGGAGAAGTGAGCAGACCGCTTTTACCAACATTCTGGCATCAACACAAAACTGAGGGTCATGAGAACAAGTGCTATAATCAGACACAAACAAGATCCCATCAGCAAACTGTCTGTGCTCCTTGTGTTGCTGATTAGAGTCCCTGTTTCTATGTGGAACTCCTTCTCCAACTGCATTTTTCAGAGGATTAGGACAAAGTGAGTGAGCAAACACTCATTTTAGCATACGTGTACTAATCACATTTAGAGAGAATCAACATGCAGCTGAAGTCGAGCCAGAAATATGGCCTAAGACGGACACAAAGCACATACACGGTTAGGCCCAACTAAACTAAATACCATGCACAAAATCGATCATTAATGAAAATGTGGTGTCAGCCTCCATGTTTAGATTCTGGTCTCACCTCAGTGGCTCAACAGGTGCAATAAAAAACATAGAACTATACGGCAATCACAGCACACAGCCTGTGTTCATTTAATCTATGGAAACCTTAACATGAATTGTGATTAAATCCAATGAGAAACATGTAGAAAGTACGTACGTTTCGTGTGCAGTGAGAAAGAAATTAAATCTCAAAACCCCACCACAAAAAAAAAAAAAAAAGAGAGAAACTGTAGCCTCAGCAAACAATCCGGCTACTACAGTTCCCATCGTTCTTTGGGCGATGAAATCAGGAAGTATAACGTTTAGTGGCGCCATTTGTTGCCCAAATAACAGACCAGAGGCCTGTACTACGAAGCGAGATCAACATGTCCTGGATTTCTTTCAGTTAACCGGCTTCACCTAACCTAACACCCGCGGTCCCGCATAAGCTGCATCACGACGCTGGTTATCAACTAGTTCAGTCAACCCAGGGTTTCCCAATCCAGCGGCGTGCGCGTTCACATAAGAGGCGGCGTTTGCACAGCACGACCAATCGCAAACCTCTACCAGAGCCGCATATTTTACATAAGAGGAAATTATAATTCTACATAAATATGAAAAACACAGACGCGACTGTAGATGCGTAAATCACAACGCTTATTAATATCACTTCCCCATCAGTCAGGACCAAGATCTGACCATAATTACACTTGTGCACTTTCCATAAACTGTCGTTGCTTTAGCCTAGTATTTCAGTTGCAACCCTGGCAGTGGGAAGCCATCGTGAGAGCAAATAAAATATATAAAAACAAAATTCAAAACTGATGTGCGCATTGGCAACACACGGCTCAAGAAGCCGAGCCGATATGTAATTCCCTCCCATTACAATCTATACATTTCATAAATACACATCAGGGAATGCTAACGGGGTTGTCGGTCTCTAAATGTTTTAACTTTTATGTGCGCACCCCTTTCTCTCTCTCTCCCTCCCTCTCTCTGCGCATCGAGCTCCGCCTGATCTAAGAACGGTGACGCCGTTATCATTCGAGTATTGATTGGTCAGTAGGCGGTGCTTTTACACCGGTTGATCTCTGATCTCCAACTTAACCTGCTCCCGACCAGGTTAGGCGTTCAGCGTAAGTTACCACGGCGATTGAACCCGATCACAAGTGATCCACCTTCGTAGTACAGAAAACCCTGGGTTGAACCTGAAGTTAGCTCATTAACGCCAAATCTCGCTTCGTAGTACAGGCCTCTGAGGACAGCTGGAATAGAATTACCGATGGAAAACCTCAGGCTACTTATCAGAAGTGCACCAAGGCCTATAACACATCTGAATGTAACCATCAACTAACACCAGAGCACAGCCACAAGCCATCATTAAAGATACGTTGGACAGGAAATAGACATTCAACCCAGAATGTTAAAAATCTCGATACCGTGGACACAAGTGATTTTACAGTTTAATTTAGGCAGTAGATTTAAAAAAAAAAAAAAGCGGAATGATTAAAGAGCACGTTGCAAAGAAAAAGCCAAATAAACTGCAACTAAGGATGCAGCCAAAAATAATTAAAAGCCAGATGTCCAGTTTAACAATTAAAATGGAAAAGCACCTCTTGAATCCACAGTAAGGGAGGAAAACAGTAAATGTTATTTCATTTTTGAACAAAGCCCAACATGCTTTAGAGTCAGAGACGGCAGTGGCGCAGGCAACAGCTGATGGTTTTACCTGGGGGTGGCTGTATCAAGGCTTTTCCATCATCCTTTGAGGGACCTTTGGTAGAATGTTCTGTCACAGAGAGGACCAAGAGTCATCCTTATGAAAAGGAAACAGGCTACAGAAGTTGTCCCATTTTTAAAACTGCACACACACAAAAGTAGGCCTTCTTTGAAAATAGACCACATCTCAGGAGACTAAACTAGTAAATAAACGCTTGATGAAAGCAGGATCCATTTTGTATAGTTGGAAAGAAGCAATAAATAAGCCAAGAGACAAGACAAACAAACAAAGTCATTGACATCATTGGCAACATACACAAACAGCAGCAGCGTTACAGATTGACATAGACAATCCTTACGGTTCCTCACAGTTAACAATCAAGCCAGATGTACACAAAAGCTGGAAAAGATAGCGACATTCCGAAACAACTCAAAACGTTTAAAGCCACATCGCACAGTAAACCGTATTGATCACATCGCCTCTATCAGTTTCTGTACAACCAGGACAGACGGCCGCAGCAACAATAAAATCCTTTCAGGCGAATCAATGCAGCGTTGATTAGCAGAGGCAGCAGAGTGAGGCTGCGTTTACTGTAAAATCCTAGGGCCGTTAGGTCTCCTGTGTAGGAGTTGAAAATGCTTACTGCTACAGGTAAATACCTCCTGCCAAACAATACAACAGTAAGCACAGTCCAACTCGGACTAAAACAGTTTCCAAATCCTTCACCTACAGGACACTATTGTGCGTCGTTGCACTCCTATAACATTGTCGGAGGCACACTGGACTGTTTTAAGAGAAAAAAAAAAGATCAAAATTGATGCAGCAGAAGCAATAATTTAACTCATAACTTAACTGTTAACAGTTCAGGGACATCACTTGAGGCAATTTATCAGACTTCACCAGATCCTCTGGAGCCACAAACTGCTTTAAATTGTTTTTTTTGTTTTTTTTTACATACACAGTAGTGCTCCCCTTAACTTCAATTTGAAGTTATTTTTTATACCAACACTGAGAATCTGACACCTTACAGTTTGTATGTTTTTCTTGTGCCTGCGTGTTTCCTTCCGGGTGCTCTGGATCGCTCACAGTCCAAACACGTGCAGGTTTGGTGCGAATGTGTCCTTCTCTATGGGTCAGCCCTGTGATTGACTGGTGACGGAGGGCGTACCACCCGATGTCAGCAGGGGATCAGCTCCACCCCCCTCCCCCAAACTCAGGTTGTCAGAAACAATCTGACAATGAGAGTGTGAGACAATGGCCAAGGTTTGAAGCCCTCTTTTCTCATTCTTCTCATAATCTATTTGTCATTTTTCATCCGTATAGCCTTGGAGAACAGACAGTCCAAAAGCGTGTGCTTTTGGAAATTTGATTAGCATTTTTGATTCAGAATTGAGCTTTGATACAACATGGACAAACCCTCACTGTAAAACCCTTAATCTAAAACTATGACAGGTCAGACTAATGATGAATAATAAAACAAACTGGAGTCCCAACAGCATCTTGTATTTCAGCCTGAGATTGTTTAGTCTGAAGTAAAACACTCTCCAGTTGCCTCTAAAGGCTGTTATATAAATCCCTCACTGGTAGTTTCAGGTTCAACCCTGAAGTGAAAGCATTGCTCATTACTTTCTTTTACTAACAAGATTAGAGCCGGTCAAAGCTGCAACTGCACAATGCTCTACAGTTCTATTTGTTTCAGCTGCAATGGCTGTAAAATGGGATAAATATGTTAGCTCAAGGTTCAGTAAAGAGCTGCGAGTCTTTTGGCTGCAGCCCAACTCGGAGGAAGGTGGAGGAGCATTCAGCGAGTGACAGGCATCCCTCTTTAACCCCTCCCACACCATTCTCACATTTAAACACTACCAGACACAGACAGGCGTAGAAACACAGTTGTATCGACACACACACAAAGACACTCCACACACACGACAACCCGAGCACTCCCAGATACACACAAGACACTCAAGCTTGATAGAAACGAGTTTGCATTAATCCACATGCTCAGAAACACACCCTGGAACTGCACACACACACACACACACACAGAAGACACACAAGCTGCATGAAATTGTGCAGAGAAAAAAATAAAACCGTCTGGGTGGTACATTCAGTCATCCCAGCGGCTGGAAAGAGCCTGGAGGCAGCTCCAGATTCCTAAACAGGCCGTAAGGAGGCTGCAGGGACGTTCACGATATAAAGGCCATTACATTTCTGTAGACGAGGCAGGCTGTAAAACCGGATACAGAGCTGGCAGACTTTTACTGGAGCACAGAGCTCATCCTACCATATCTACTGGTTCCACACCTCTACCGCCACCCATACTGTATCTGGGAATCTTTCAATGATTCAAATAGAACTGGTGTGGTAAAATAAAAATGGAGATTTGAGAAATTAGAGGCCAGGGGCAAACGGCAGAACCCTCTTAAAGCTTTCCAAATACACTTCAATTTTACATTAAACCACTGGTCACAGAGACTAAACAAAAGCAAACAAATGTTAGCATCCTGGATTAGCCACTGCAGCAAACTGCATAGGGATCTACTCTCCGGTAACCTTCACCATTTGTTTCTACTTTTGAGCCATGTAAAATACAAACTTGGATCCATTTGTAAAGGACAAGAGTAGGTCACCTCCTGAGTGAGAATTTGATTCGTATAAACAAGGTCAAACTAAAGCATCAGCTAACTGTACAGCTCTACTTTATAATTAAGGACAAAGAGGTGGGCGGTTTGTTTTTTTCTCAGTAAAACCTTGGCTACTGGACAATAAGCCCCAGGTTATAAGTAATTGTAATGATACATACAAATTAATTTACAAAAGAAAAACACTCGGAAATTACTTATTCCACCAATATACAACCTGAGTCAGACAACCACATTTGAGGCAGTTATAAATGGAGCAGGAAAAACAAGAAAAGACAGGCTGCACAAACAGTCAAGAAACTCTGGAAACAGACCCAGAAGTTCTCACTTGGAAATCGAGGAAAGTAAAGAACAGAAGTCTTAAAGAAAACTGAACAGGCTAACCAGGCAGACTTTCATTCAGGAGGGCAGGAGGACGACGCAGAGAGTTGCTTGGGAGATGTTGCAGTACTTTGTGTATACCAGTGTCTCGGTCTAAAGTTTGAGTCCAATTAGGAGAGTATGTGCACAGAATTCAGCTGTCAGGTTCCTGGCCGCTGCTGCTTGAGTATGAAAAGGCTAATCTGTGGGAGCGCAGAAAGGAGCTGGGCTGCAGAGTAGATCGGGGGGGGGGGGGGGAGAGACTGATGGAGGGCAGAGTTGCAGTTTGGTGCAAAAATAATGGCAAAGACATAGCCGCAAATATTGAAAATGTTTAAACTTAAGAAATTATTTGCACTTCTCCTCAAGTTGAAACGAAAGAGTCAAACAGCTTGAGGATAAGTGCAAATAATTTCTTCAGTTTAAACATTTTCAATATTGGCGGACATGTCTTCGCCATAATTTTGCAGCACCTCGAGCTGATTTTGACGAGAGGGAAAAAAAAGACAAACTGGAAGAATATACCAGAACGTGAATTTCTGGTAGGTTAGAGAACTAATTTGACATGTGGAGTTCCCCCAAGGGTTCATTCTTGGCGACAAAGATTTACATGACATCCCCTATGGACTATGATCCCATACAATCACTAAACAAGTGGATTAAATGCATTGACTGGATGGGCCAACATTTTATCCAGTTAATCAGGATAACATTGAAATAGTTTGTTTTGCTGCCAAAGAGGACACCTCCGTCGTCACACTCTGTACTTTTGGTCTGGGGCCGTTTTCCCTGGTTTGGGCTCAGCCACTTAGAGTGGAAGAAGGATCAACCTCAGGAACCCACAGAACTCAGCTGTCAGGATGAGACCACAAAGACACTTTCAAACAAAGAGGGAGGAGACAGAGCTGCAGCTGAGATGTGCAGCAGCACGGTGTTGAGGCTTGCCAAAGAGACGGGGGGGGGGGGAGAAACTGGATCAAAACACTAACGACTCAGCTACTGTTCAGCTGTCAGACTACTAACACAAACCGACAGCTGGGTTTGTGGCTGGCATGGATACAGATAGTCAAGACTCGCAGAGGGAACACTAACACCAAGTAAACATGCTTGAGCGGCTGAGAAGCAGAGGAAAAAGGGAGGGAGTGACAAAACTCTTTAAAAGCCAGTTCCACCCAAAGAATTAAAATGAATTAATTTGGTTTCTTAGAATTGATTCCGTTTTGGGGGATCCCCTGTGAAAGCCCAGCTCTCTTTAGCCTTTGCTTTGTAATCAATTCTTTAAGAAGAGGCCCATTTGAGGCAGGCAGCACAGTAAAGGGAAGATGAAGTAGGGAGGAATGCACAGGATGGCCTTGCAGTATGTGTCCAGCAGTTGAAATGCACATTAACACGATTGACAGCTACATGTTTACCATTCGTTTGGTGGTTTAACCTGACCCATTTGTGTAAAAATGTCTCCAGATTTGCCCATATATATACGGTCATAATTCTCTATGGATTATTAATGTTTCAGCTAAAAACAGCCAAACAAGCAAGATGACACAGGATCCACAGAAGAACATGGAGTAGTGTATACTGAACAATTCCAATATCGATTTGAGCTGGCTCCATTTTAAAGCTAGAGGAAAGATAACACTATCATGTGGAGAGAAAAAAAAAAAGACTACCTAATGCAAACATTGGTACCAACCATGTCATCGTTTTCTGGTCAACCGATACTGACGGTGAAGTCTGCAGAGTTGCGTTTCATTTTGTTGACTGCAGAAGTGCGTGTGTGTTTATGTTAATTAAAAAGTACATTTAATTGTTTGGGGTCAATTCTTAGTGTAAACATTTTTGGTAACACTTTACTTGAAGGTATCGACAATCATATCATGACACTGTCATAACTACGACATGACACTGTCTTGAACGTGTCAAACAAGTCCTAAACGTTTAGGACTTCTGTCATTAAGTGTCATTCGGTTTTTGTCATGATGAGTTGACATTGTTTGGGTTGTCTTGATTATGACAACTTGACATTAAATCAAAGTGACATTACCAGAAGTTGTCTTGGTCATGACAAGTTGACATTAAACAGGAAGACATGTCAAGTTGTCATGACAAATACATCTTCTGGTAAGGTCATCCTGGTTGTAAGTTGTCATTACAAAGACATCCCAAACAAATTGAATGTCAACTTGTCATGACCAAGACAACTTCTGGTAATGTCACTTTGATTAATGTCAAGTTGCCATAATCAAGACAACCCAAACAATGCCAACTTGTCATGACAAAAACCGAATTACACTTAATAACAGAAGTCATAAAACGTTTAGGACTTGTTTATAACGTTTATGACACGTTCAAGACAGTGTCATGTCAGTTATGACAGTGTCATGTCACGATTATGTCGATACCTTCAAGTGTTAAATAGTAATGTTTACATTAAGAATTGACCCCAGAAAACGAAATGTACTTTTTTTAATGTCGATACCTTCAAGTAAAGCGTTACCCATTTTTAATAACGTTAAAAGGACTCTTTGTAAAAAATTGCAACATTAGTTCTCTGGGAATCTTATTCATAGCCAAGAAAAAGATAATTGTAAATAAAACATACCCAACTAAATCGATTCGGGAAATCAGTGCTGATAACCAAAATTAAATGGGATGAGAAATGATGTCGTGTTGAAAATTGAAGCTTGCATGTTGCAAATGTGTGCTCCTGGTTCAGGTGTAAACATGACAAATACATGCAAGTAAATAAAGCGGTTTCACCACTGTGGTGCTGTGACTCACCAGGTCTGCAGCGTAAGCTGTCAGCAGCCAGCTCCTGTCCCTCTGGACACACACAGGTGTATTTGGGGGAGTGTTTGTTGAATTGCGGCGCAGGCAGACACATGTAGCTACAGCCTCCGTTTGCACCTTTCTCTGCACACCAGTTAGGACCTGCACACAAGAGTCAGTAGCTCTGAGTACTTTGACAAACGCGTCTAGAAAATGTGCAATCAAGTTGTAGCACAGAAATCATCCATCACATCCAACTATAAATCAAGGAGTGTGTGTGTGTGTGTGTGTGTGTGTGTGTGTGTGTGTGTGTGTGTGTGTGTGTGTGTGTCGCATGCACAGTATAGCAGTGGGGGCAGGGCGCCACATCCCTAGAAGGCTTATAGATTGCGGTTCATTGGCTCTGCTATGAACCCCAGTCTCCTGGGTGAAAGTCCTGAGTTGTTTGATCCCATCCACCACCCCAACCTGCCTCCTTACGCCACTTTCACACTGGCACTTGAAATCAGCTCCGTAATACGCAATGCGCCCCCCAGTGGACATTGTACTACACCGTTGAAAGCGTCAGAAGAGAGTAGAAAAAAAAAAATGGCGGAGAGACTAGAACAACTCATTCGGTCAGTGTCCAAATGCCCAATTCTCTATGACCTCTCATCTGAGGGTTGCGTGGAGAAAAGTTGCCCAGGATGTTGATATGTCAGGTCGGTTAAATGTGATATAGCGGTATAATGTCAATACAGTAGTTTGATGTCTGTTGCTAACCAACTTAGCCATAGCAGGTATCCTATGCATCGTTTCTGCACGGAATAACTTTTCTCATACTCCAAAATGAATCGATTACATGACAACATATCGTTATGAAATCATTATTTTATTAAAATGAAGAATTCAAACTTGTTTATCTGTACCATAGCAACACTAACTTCCGCTCGGATAGGAACCGTCTGTCGTACGAATTCAAGTTTTAACGGACACGATTTTTTTTCACACCGCACTCGTTCGCATCAGTTCGGACCCATTCGCATGCAGCCTGCAAATCTCCATAGGAAATGAATGACTTCTGGTCGTTTCGCAGGTGTATCTACTATGCCAATGTGAAGGCGGTGTCACATGTAGATTTCGGTCATCCCTTTGAGGGTTAGCAACTGCACAGTGACAGGATGTCATCACTGGCGAAGTCATGGCAACCAAATAAACCGCGCGAGTAGAGTAGCAGTTTCTCCTCAGGCAGCGTGGCATACAGCTACGGAAGCCTCAGCAGCCGATTTACCATGAAAACCCTGTGAAATATGACAGCTACAGTAGTTTGGAAAATAGCATAATGGGCAGTGACTTTAATGGATTTACTGTTGATCAGACCCCAGCTGAGACACAAAGCTAACGTCAGAGAACGCTGCGGTCCCTCTGCCTTGGACTCCCTGCTGAAGGAGACGTATTCCCGACACGCTGCAATAACAATACGGTTTAAAACGTTTGAGGTTAGTGCGGATGCATACCACTCAAAACCAAAATGAAAAACGTTCAATGAGTATTTTGTTTTGTGGTTTAACTATGTAACATGAGCGTTGCCATTAAATCACCCGTTTCACGTAACGTTGTTCTAAGGTACTGTCTATGTACTGGAGCAGTGGTTAGCTAGCAAATAAGCCCACTGACGTTATTGTTCATATTTTGGCACAATGTTTAGTAATGACAAAGTAGTGGTCATAGTCAGTGAAAAAGTGATCCAAGATGCACATTGCAAAATGCGTTCTGCATCTGTGTATGCATTGGTTTCGTTTATTTCACACGTCATCATTGCGTCAAACACAATTTCAGAAGGTACAATGACCATACGTAGGTCGCGTGAAATGAGGAACCCCAAATAAGCTACTAAAAGCTTTACGGAGGGGGCACGATAATGTTTAACTGTTCATTAGCTCCAAATGCTCTATAAATCCTAGTGGAAACACTAGGTGTGTGCATGAGAGAGAAAGAGAATGTTAAGATTTTCCTTAAGTCCTTAGGAAATAAACATGCACGTGTATTGTAGATCTGGTTGTATTATTTTTCACATGAAAGAGGCAAAGAAAGTGAGTGGTAGATTTCGGAATCCACCAGCCACAGTAGCAGGTGAACAAACAAAAAATAATTTCTATCCCTGCTACCTGGATGTGTGACGGCTGGACGAAAAAAAAAGAAAAAAAAAAAGAAAAAAGGACATGTCGAATCTCTAGATTAGCCACAGCCAAGCTTATACTATAGTTAAATAGCACACATTACTGTACATTGCTAAGAGCACAGCAGTTGTCAGTCGTTACATCAGCTATCTGGCTATGAATAATGTGCGAGGGGCTGTGCGCGTTTTTGCTTCGATAGAGATTAATGCAGCGCTATAGAGATGGAGAGGGTCGATGTGTTGATAGCCCATCGGCAATAAACAGACGTAGACGCTGCTGGGCGGCAGACTTGCCAGTTATTGTATGCCTAAAATGCCCGGAGGTGCTAGTGTTAAGTCAGTGCTGAACAGGCTAATCTCTCACGATGCACGATAACGTCCTCACCAACCTCTTCTGCTTCGTTTGTCAGACATTTCTTGACACATGCACACAAACATTTTAAATTGGGCAGTCAGACCGACATGCAGGACTTTAAGATACGTGATCGGGTCTAGACCACCACGTGTTAAAAATAAAGAAAAACAAAATGAAACTAAAAGATTTCAATGGCAGAGGAAGGAGCTCAAAATTGAAATGTGTAAGAAAGAAGGTGGTTTGAAAGTGCACTTTAACCTTGGAAACAGCCGATTCACAATTAAAAAGGTTGAACTTTCAAGTTTAAAAATCAGCAAACTCCAACTGATGAACAGCTAGCGGACAACATTGTTTTGTCAAAAAGCAAAAAACTATTTGCCCTTTCCTTTCAGAAATCAGTGGCTAGTAGACCGGTGTAAATTATGGCTGCATGATTAAAGCTAAAATGATAATCATCATTAGTATTCCCTGTACCTGAATCATGTGTAATTACAGTCATTTCTGATTAACTCTCCCCATTAACCTTCATTAACTAACTGCAGCTACTTACTACAGCTTCTTACCTGACAGCTGGATCAGCTCATGGTACACTATGATGTCCTGGGGGTCATTCAGGTTGCTGGCCAGCGTCACCACGTCCGAGCCTGAGAACTTGTTTGCGCCAAAGATGGCTTGATTTTCACCATCCGTCCAGAAGACTCGATCCTGGAGAGGGGACAGGAAAAAAAAGAGACCGCTTATATTCCCATTAATAGCTAAAAGAAGCTCAGAAGTATTGTTGCCGTGGTAACTTGTAGCAGCAGTATCCGGATTCAAAATTTTGATAGACAACTGCAACCTAGTCAGAAACGAGAAGTTTCAGTGGTATTTATTATACAAATACAATATAATCAATTCTTTCTTCAGTAATAAATACTTTCAAAGACATTGATCTTACACTGCCTCACATAGCCATTCCCTGCAAATTATATTTCCTATCTGAACAACCGTGTGAGCCGACTGAACAGAGGTTCACCAGTAGTCTTTTTTTAGAAGGTCCTTTCAAAAATATTTGAGTCCAATGTTCAGTCAGATGTTAAATGGGGATGGAAAGACTACGTCACAAATTCAGCCATCTGTGTGTCAGGACCGTGTGTGTGCTGTTCCTGCACTGCACACGTTGCGGGGACCACCTGTCAGTCAAATCCACGTCTCCACTTGGATTTTCTGCCGATTTAGACTGCGCTCCGTTTTGGCCTCTTCAGCCTTGGTGGCTTTCACCGCTCATGTTAACATCTTAATTCTTCTCATGTTTATCCCCAAAAACACGGAACTTCCTGTGCAGCAGAGGATTTTTCCCATGAAGGAGCGCCGAGGTTGCCTATGATGAGAGCACTGAACCTTAAACGCTTCATGGACTGATTAGTTAGATCACACTTCTATCATTTGGAAAAAGGAAGATGCAAAAATGGCTTTAATAAAACCGTTACTAATTGTTACAACCGTATACTGTAACTAACATTGTGCACTACGCAGTGTTCAGACATGAGCTGCATCTTAAGCACAAGTGTCTGCATGTGAATAAATGTCATCCGTCTGAGTGAGCGAGTTAGCAGTTGTGCGAGTGGGTGTAGGTGAGAGAGACAGCGAGAGAGCCACATGTCCACGATTCTATAATCCCGATAGATTACATGTAAGAAAGCCCTATACATGCATATACTATATGAAGACTACAGGTTTTAACCAGCAGATATCATTGTTGATACTTGAGATTAGGAAACTATAGTTTCAGATAGAAGGCGTGATCCACTAGCCTGGATGCCAGCCAAATTTAGCCCCGCCCACAACATTTGAGGTCGGGAAGTTTGGTCTGGACTTGATCCGTTGTGGAGCAACTGTGCTCAAACCAGAGCTGTTTGGACCAATCAAATTGTCAGGGCGGGCTTTAGACGATGGACAGATGATCAACAGTAACGTAATCAACCACGTCACCAAACAGCGCTCGGGTTGAATTTGTTTACAACAAAGATGGCCTCTGCTGGAGAACTAAGATGTGTAGATTACTCCATCACGTCTGTTATGGAAGATATCAACAGCGCATTCATTTAAAAAGGAGGAACAGAGAACCACGATCAAGGCATTTGTCGATCGGAAAGATGTTTTTGCCGTCCTTACGGGATTCGGCAGCAGTTTGATTTATCATACGTCACATACTCCGTTGCTCTGATTGGTTGGAGGTCTGTCCAGTTGAGTGCAGAGACATTCTCTTTCCCGGTTCGGTTGAAACACGCCCCATAATCACAGCCCAATGGAGCAGCATCAGACTCAGATTCTGACTAGAATCCGAGTATGACGACATCAGGCTAGTGAGCCACCAAGTGTACCTGCTTTCCATGAGTTAATCCCCTCACTAGAAAATAGCTGATATAAACTAAACATGCTTTAAATAGCTGTGTACTCACTAGAAGGCAAACTGCAAGCTATTCTTAATGTTTTCATTTCTCATCAACGTAGATTGCTGGTTACGGCAGCCAGAAAGGAGCACATATTGGATGAGTAAATGCAGACAACACAACGGACGACACGTAGACGGATTAGCGTCGCATTTGCAAGGCAGCCAACAAAATCCAGCAAAACACACTTTCCCTATGAGTGTACCAACACAAACTATTAATCCAAGTTTGCTGTGCTTAATGATACTGCAATCTCTGCAGAAAGTCAAAGACACGAAAGGAAAACATTTTGTATTAAAAAGGGGGAGGGAGGACCGTCAACATGACAGTGAAGTGAATTCAAAGCAAGCTGTGAATCTGCACAAAAAGTTAGCTCCGCCCCGATTCAGGACAGGCCATGGTACTAGAGACATAGAATGATGGTCCTCGATCAGGGCTACTGTTTATTAGTTTCGTTTTACATATGTTGAGGGACCTGATTCCTGTCCTAAAACAAATACAATAATTATAATTTTAATGATCAGACAATTAAACAACCCCTTGTCTATATCGACGAGGATTCATTTGTTGTTCCGGTGCCGCCGGATGTCCCTTATTTTCGTCCGGATGTCCGTCACCTTCCGCTTTCATCATGTTGGCGTTCTAAACTCTGGTGGATTTCTGAGGACTATGGTTAACTGCTCCTCAGATCTCTGCAGGGTAAATCCAGACAGCTAGATAGACCATCTGTCCAATCAGAGTTTTCTGTTGCACGACTTAAAACTTTTTGAACGTACACGTTCCACCAAAACAAGCATCTTCCCGAACCTATTTTGCAGAGGCACCGTGGTTCCGTCTAGCACTTGGCACCGCCCAAGACGACTGGGATTGGTTTAAAGAAATGCCAATAAACCAGAGCTCGTTTTTCTCCGCAGCGCTGCAGAGGAAGGTCTTGCAATGCGAGACTAGACAACCCTAAACGATTTTATCTCCAGACTGTCAACACCAACTGACCCAGACTGCGGTTTCCGTCCAACTTGTTTCAATGAGTCAAGACCAAATGATAAATCATTATAAGACAATCATAACCTGTGTGCCACCTTTAGTTGGTCAGAAAAAAAATAAAGAGTTGTGTGAAAATGAGAATATAACAGCAGCAATACCTCAAAAACCGTGAGAGCGAAGGGATGAGCCAGGTAGTCCGGAGACTGGAGTACTTTCTTCCTGTTGTCTCCGTTCAGGTCAACACTAGAGAGCATGTGCAGTTTAGAGTCAACCCAGTACAACCGGCCTTTGATCAGATCTGGGGGGGGTTGGGGGAGAAACAGGAGAGGATGAGGTGAGAAATTCGAGATGGAAGAAATAACAGAAGAATGGTTAATAAATGAGAGAAAAGAAAAGTGGAAACAAAAGGAAAGGAGTGATACATGATAAATGAGAACAGGGAGTTAAGGAATAGGGGGACGAAAGAATGCAGAAGAGTACAGAAAGAAGATGAGGCATGGCAGGATGAGACAAGGAGAGAAAAGAAATTGAAATCAATACAACATTTCATTAAGGACAAATCGATGGCTTTTCCACAGTGGGGGGGGGGATGCAAGCACAGGAAGAGAAGAGAGACCGAACAAAGGAGAGCATTTCATTATAAAATATGATCTGGTCAGGTGTTTAATAAAAAGAAAATATTAAATTTATTTCAGGAGCGGAGTTATTTTAACAACATAAGGCATCTGGGAAGAAATCCACAACATTTAATTGGCAGATTAAATGTAAACACTGCTACAAAAGGAGTTTGTGTATAAGCTGAAAGACAAGAAGAAGAAAAAAAACGTGCGTGCGTGTGTGTGAGATCCTACCCAGGGAGATTCCATTAGGCCACTGGATGTCCGTCGCCACCAGAACCTGTCTGTCCCCTCCATTCATACCAGATTTCTCAATCTTGGCTGGCTCGCCCCAGTCAGACCAGTACAGGAACCTACAGGACCCACACACACACAGACCTGTAAATGTATATTGTCAAATGGAAATGAAAGGTTTTCACCTGAAATCAAAACGAGCTTTCCACCCACCCAGACAGCGGATCTACAGCGATGGATGCCGGTTCTTTGAGGCCTCTGTTGAACAGAACTTTCTGCTTGGTTCCGTTGAAGTTGGCTACAGAAATGGTTTTGGTGCCGAGATCAGACCAGTACAAGTGCTTATAGATCCAGTCCACGGCGATTCCCACAGGAGTCTGGACGTTGTCTATCACTTTGCTGTGGATGCCGACGTCCCCGCGTTTGTCCAGCACAGTGCTGAGGAGAAAAAAAAAAAAAAGAACAGACCATGTCACTAAAATTTAAGATTCATATCATCTATCAAGACCTCGACAAACAATCAGTTGAATCTTCACATGGCCACATTAGTTTAAATACAATTTTTCAGAAAACAACGCAGGGCAAAGTCTTAACTAATCTCGCCTCAAAAAGTCCAATATAAAAAAAGTCCAATATAAAAAAAAAAGTCTAAATATGGATGCCTTACTTCAGGCAAAGTTAGTGGTTCAGATAAATATACCCAAACTTGAGCTTAATGCTAACATTTGCTAATCAGCACTAAACACAGAGTCCAGCTGAGGATGACGGTAATGTCATTAGTTTTGCAAGTATTTGGCAAATTAAAATGACCCGATGATGGCACTAGATGAAAAGTCAGGGGATTACCAAAGTGATTACAATTCATCCTGAGGGGGCCACAGATGTGTGAACCAAATTTAATGACGAGCTCTAAAATTGTATGTAGATTCTCTGCCCGAGCCGATATTTTCCGCCACTATCCTCGGGCCAGGGCCTTGATCAAGCATTTGTGTTTTTTTAATCACTACTTTATTAGCCTTATTCGGTGGGGAGAAAGCTCTGCCTCTCCAGCTTCTCCTGTAGCTCTGGGTGTCTGTCCTGCACTGACTTGAGTGTGAGGTAAACTGGGCTACATCGTGTCTCCGCCCCCCCTCTGCAGCACTGTTGTCGGCCATTGCGTCAGCATGCAGACCGTGGTGAAGGACAGTATTAATTAGGTGATCGAGACAAGAAAGTCTCCTATATGGTTCCAGGGCTTTGATTATGTTACTGCCCTGATCTGTTACCCACGCTATTCAGCTGAGGGAGCAGCTATAGGGTCGAGTTTAGGTTAGAGTTTTTTTGTTTTTTTTTGTGTTTTTTTTTTTTACACGTTTCTTCATTTCGGATCCATTTGCGATACATTCCATTCTGAATAAACAAACAGCGCAGTTTACATGCTTCGTCCTTGTTGCATTACCTGTAGTTAAGAATTCTAAACCGATTTCTGTAGTTCAAACAACTCACTGCATTAGGCTAAGTGCGGCACGCTGCTCGCCTATGACGGCAAATCAAACGGGGACTTGGATGATGAACAGACATGAAGCAGGCTCGCCGTGGCAGAAAAGATGATAGTCGGCCTTCAACGTCCTCTCTTGCTACTTCTCCAAACATGAGGGCGAAGCAAGCCCTCAGAGAAATGCGTTGAGTTCAAACAACTCAGAATTGTAGTTGAGAACGTCAGTTATAACGGCCCACGTATTAAAAGTGTCGGGTTTAAAATCGGGCTCTGGCTCATAATTCCAGTTAATGTGTCGGGCCGAGCCGGTCTCGGACACAACGTGCACAGGCTCTGGTTGGATCGGGGTGGATTTTTTGGGCCAGATCTAAGCTCTACCAAGAGCCATGCTGCTAGCATGGCTAAAAATAAAATCAGGATTCATGCTGTGGGAAGCACGGACATACTCAACGTCATAGTGACCCATCCAACAGTTAGAGGTTTTACTCTGAACTTGGCGATGTACTTTTCAACTAACAAAATTGACATATGTGGAACCACACCACTAGTATGGCTACAAGACCGCTAAATGGTTTTCTTAAAAAAAAGAAAGATGCCAAGGTTAGATGCACTTTGAAAGAATGATCACTGTGGGTTGTTTTGAAGATGCTCAGAGGTAACAGGTCTTTATACTGACAATTATGTTTCACTGCTTTCATGCAGCCACCATGTTTCTATCATGTTAGAAACCGTGAAAATCTACTTTAACTTGAATGACAAAGTGGAATCATCGTATTGAAATGTCAAATCAGAGGAGACTCTGCAGCTTCTTTGTGTTAGTGGTGTTACCTCACATGCTTCTGTGTGGTGTGTGTAATCTACCTATAAATGGCCCTCTGGCCCAGGTCAGCCCAGAAGATCATCTGCTGGTTATAGTCGGCATCCAGAGCCACTGTGTTCCTCTGCTGCTCCACAATCTGAGTGTACTCCTTCCTCTCCAGACCCAGGCGACGGATGTCACGGCGGTTGGTGAAGATCAGGGAGGGTTCCTTACCTGAGGACAGGGAAGGCTTAGTTTATAGCTCACGTCTTCAATGTACCTCCGGTTGCTCTGTTCCACCTGCTGATGCTGGATCATTTCAAAGCCTTTTAAACATGGGGGGGGGGGAAATCTCTAAATAAAAGGTTTTATCAAATGGTCAAAACTTGTTATAGAGTGTGGGCTCTTCTTTTTGAGTCTTTCATGTCACTCAGAATCTGAACAGAGCAACCAAATGACTGAATATTATAGTGTGATAGAAGAGGAATTCTATTATAAATAACAGTTTATAGGATTGGATGACAAATCAATAGGAAAAAACTACTTTCAGATTGAAGGATACAATGATGGTCTTTGTCAACAGGCAACACAATAAAGTCCTTTCACTGCAGAAACAATCAGACTGCATGTGATCACCAGACTAGAGAATGGCATCCCCACCTCGAGCCTCTCTGATGATATTTGAATGGTGATCATTTATTGATAACTTTAATGTATAGTTTAAGTTCATTTTTTTTACAAATTAAGATTCTTCTGGCATCTTGTTTTCACCTACCCAGCTCTCGCTGAACAAGTGTGACTTTTTGTTCATTTTACTCATGTACTTGCCCACGTTTACAAAGCTGCTTTTTATGATTGTATCTATTAATTCTCAGGGAAAAAATGATTTCAGTGTGCAGCCGGACAGCGGTTCTCAACCTGCCGGGTGGGTTAAAAATAGCATTTAAAAAAAAAATAAAGAGTTCTACCACACAAATGATTTGCCTTTTCCATTACTCAAATTCTTTCATAAAATGCTAATGATTTTGCCTATGCAGGTCCTTTAATAGTTATCCACTTTTTTTATTTTTTTATTTTTTATTTTTTTTAAACACAACCTAGAAACACTGTCAAGACATAAAAGCAGGTCAGCCTATGTTCTTAATGAGACCAGTGGGGTATCCAAGAACAGGATATCGTTCTTTGAAATCTGAATTTTTGCCGATTCAGAATATCTGGATTTTCATTTCAAGGGGAGCCTCTAAGTATTGAACTGCAAGACGACCCACCACCATTTAAACTTTACTTCATCTCTGACCAGATCTGTAATTTAATCTGAACACAAAAATAGACTTTGGGAGCTTGTGAGTCATGTGACACAGCATTGCCAGATTAGTAAAATAGCTCAACAATTCTACGACAACCCATCATTTTCCAGGGCATTTTGGTTAATTGGGTTTTGTTCCCACGACGTGTTCATGACTAGAAAGCTGCATTATACCGTACACTCAGAAGCCCATTTAGAGAATTCACCTATGCGGAGTAATAAACAGCCAAGGTCAAAATGTTCAGTTCATATTCAACCACTTTATATTTTATCTGCCCACATAAAATGGGTGGACAAAATATTGGAGACACCTCTCAGCAACCCGTTACAATACAACAGCCTTTTATCTCTAAATCCAGTCAAGCCAAACAGCCTGACAGTAGCCTGGTATGGTGTGGCTCACAGTTTTCTTGAGCAGAAATTAAGTATACAAGCCTGAGACCTAAAGAAAGAACATTTGGTGTAATACTTCCCCACTGTGCATCTTAAAAGATGAGAGCTGTTCTATTTCAGCGAGTTGCACTGTATTCCCAGCTATTGACTCACCAACAGCCTTGCAGACGCCGGTGGTCGGATCCATCTGGTAGCCGTTGTGGCATTCACACTTGTATCCACCCTTCAAGTTGATGCAGATCTGACTGCAGATGCCGGGGTTCACACACTCATTGATGTCTGCACACAGAGAGACAGACGAAGAGAAGAGGGGATGAGGAAGAGAACACAGGGGGAATACAGCTGGTATGGTACATGTTTAATTAATCAAGCCTGCTCAATGCTTCAATTTGGGTGATCAGACGTTTGCACACGGCTCTTCTACAAACTTTTTAAACAATTACTTTTCCCTTGATTGCTATTGCATGATTGTAAACTGATGTGAGCTTGGGATACACAGTGAAAATTATACCCAACTATAATTGCTGTTGCCATTTTGCCAGAATGCTCTCTAGCCAGATGCTCTCATCACAATCAAATGTAAATACACTGATTTTCATGAGTTTAGTGGTTTATACCTGGGAGTAGATTAAGCGCCTGTGCAACCAGTGGGGTGCATTCCGGATGGGATTATACACATTTCTCAATGTCCAAAGTGGTGCTTGAGGCCAAGATTGGCTCAATAATGAAAGTGTGTCGGATCAGTACCTCCCTAACATAACCAAGAGGATTGCTACTTTTAGAAAAAAATAAATGCAACACATCCAATCCCATTACACACTGAACCCTTCAGAAGCCAGAAGTGCACGGACCAGCCTTAAATCAAACATCTCCGAGTCACAACACCAGCCTACAGTATGTCTGACCCGGCCCGTTGGATTAGGGCTTTCTAAGAAAGACAAATGCAGTAACGCATCTTCAGTCCGACAGTCTCTCCAGTCTTGAGGTTTTATTTTCAAACCATCCAGGACAATAGCCTGACAAGGACATTGCGATTTGGGATTAATTTTGAGCCCCATGATGTTTAAAGCCGACAGTTCTGTCTGATCTACTGTTCAAACAATTGCATGGCTGCCAAGAAACAAAAGTATGTCAGGGAACAACAATAAGTGGTGGCGTTTATGTTGTCTCCTGAAAATAAATGCAATGGAGCCCGAGTCCTAAATACATATGGTAATGTGGAAAATGCTGCCAATGTTTAGCTTACACTAAACGGACTAAACTGGGTTCACTGAATCACATGTCTACGATCAAACAGACTTACAACCTGTAGGAAACGACATTTAACTGGAATAGACAAAGCTAATCTGTGTGTATTTACGATTAATGCTACCTAAAACAACAATGCTATACAAGTGAGTGTTTTGACAATACTACTAAAAAAAAAAAAAGAAAAAAAAAGCAATTTACAAATGCAAATATTTTGTCAAATGGCTCGAATGTAAAGGTCACCTACCTCCGCAGGTCTTGTGGTCTATGAGCTGAAGTCCCGGCGTGCAGTCACACTCAAAGCCGATGACCATGTCTTTGCAGATGTGAGAGCAGCCGCCGTTGTTCATGAGACACTCGTTTAGATCTGAAGCACAGGAAGGAAACAGGGCTTTGTTGAAGCTATGAGAGCACAGTTCAATCATGCAAGCAAGGCACACAAACCGTAGATACCAGTCTAAATAGTAATCCTGTCACGCTCGCATCAGTTAACGGCTATAAAAACAAAAACTTGGTATCATCCAGGCATCGACAGTTTAGACAGGAAGCAACAAGAGAGAGGGATGATACAAAGATCAGTCTGGATTCAAACTGGCGCTACTGAGGATGTTGTGGTTCAATATGCATACTTTAACCATGAAACGTTATTACAAAAAAAAAAAATTACATTTTGTAATGCTAGTTTGTGTGCCTGGTTAAGTCTGTAATGTCAAAACAAAAACAAGTTTTTGACAACGTAGCAGTGAGTTCTTCTTTGATTTCTTTACAAACATACCATTTCTCCTGATCGCCACGTTCTTTGATAAAAACACACGTTCCCTTCCTTTATTCAACAAAGCAGACAGTGCACCAATACTGGAAACAAGATTATCCAGCTCATTAACAACTGTACAACATTACACTTGAAAAAAATTTAGTTATTTTATCCATTAAATTGACCATTAACATGATATGCCAATCTTTTTCTCTGATTGAAGTGCAGTACAATTCAGACTCAGACTTTAGTATTCAGATTGTGGAGAGCATATTCACTTTTGCCGAGTTCTTTGATCCATGAAAGAGAATTATTTAGGAGGCACTATTCATTCGCTCATGCTGAAATGCAGGACTCATTAAAGCTGCACAAGGCGGGATTTCATACGAAAACCCACATATTATCAGCATAAATCAATGTGCAACAGAGAGGAACATCGTGTAGTTTTACCGTGTTTGCCCAAATGAAAATCTTCTTTTAGGTATGGACACTTTCCTGCCCACAGGAAAAGACATCTGAACTTACTGAAAAGCAATTTGTGACAGAGACCTGTCCAGTGCTATCTAAATGTTGGACCTTCTTTTATCGCTTTGGTTTGGTTAGGGTAAATACGGTGGCCCTGAAGTGCAAATCACAACAGCAAATAGAAAAACGCAACAGCAAATCATAAAACACGACGGCAAATAGGAAAACACGACGGCATTAACTTCTACCGGAAAAGATAGGGCCTATCTAGCAGAGGACGGACCCTCCTGATTGGACAGACTGACTGTCTGTCTTTTAACAGGAAGGAGAGGTGAAAAACACGGAAAAGTGCATACTTTTAACAGAGAGACAGTCCATCTGTCCAATCAGGAGGCTCCGTCCTCTGCTAGATAGGCCCTACCTTTTCCGGTAGAAGTTAATGCCGTTTTGTTTTCCTATTTGCTGTAGTGTTTTCCTATTTGCCGTCGTGTTTTGCACTTCAGGGCCACCGTAGGTAAAGCATGTAGAGAATCAGCATTCTAGGAACTCATGATCAAATATTTCTAGTTCAAACACTTTCATGTCACTGACATTGAAAGCTGCCAGCTGGGGAAGCACTACAAGACTTGATAAAAGTGACATTTGCAGATTACAGGAGCCAAACACTGTGGGTTGATCACAGCTCGAACTACAAGATCATTCATATTTACGAAGATTCTAGTGCAAACGTAATATACAAAAAAAAAAAAAAATCAAACATATTGCTCAATCCACATTTGTTCTGCCCCTCGGTTGGGAAGGCTGGGGAAATATTTTAATAATCATCTGTCAAGTGTCATCTACATCCGTTTGGCATAAAAAAGGTCCCATGGCATGAAAATTTCACTTTGGTTTTTTTTTAAAAACATTAATATGAGTTCCCCCAGCCTGCCTATGGTCCCCCACATCCTAAGTAAAGCTCATTGTGGGACTGGCTCTAGTGGCTGTAATTCTGCACCAAGGCTGAATTTCAGGAAAGAGACTTCAGATACAGTATTAGGGGACGACTGAGGTCTATATAAAAGCATCCAAAGAGCACCATGTCATGGGACCTTTAAAACAAAGCTTTTGTGTGAAGGCACACCACTCTGCATCTCTTCAGTTGTTCCTCATTAATGTAGGCACAAGGAAAATATCCTAAATAACTAAACTTCAAATCAGAAAATCGCTACAAATGGTGATGTCAGGCCCAATGTTACTAAACCTGATAACCTGACCGTGACTACAAGACTCCAGGAAGCAGACAGTCCCGACTGTGGGGAAGACGAGCTTTGGTTTTGTGTACACGAGTTGTGTCTGCTGCTGGGATTCCAAACTGCCTACTACATACTACCAACGAACGCGTTACGCAGACAGACCGTTACTGATTGAGAAAATGAATTCTCCATTATGCATCGGACCTTCCAGGTATTTTTGGTATACAGTAAGTTTTGTCTAGATGCTACATTTGGGCCAAAACCATACATATTGCTAGTATAGTAGTAGTAGTAGTAGTGGTGATGATGATTAGTGTATTTATCACAGAACAGACAAAAATCTGTAGAACCTTGAAAATAAAAATCGACAAATGTAGAGTGTTTCTGGCTTTAGATAAGCGTTAATTTGATTTTTTTGAAGATGTTGATTTTCTTTGTTCTCTACTTACTACATTCCTTGATGGGTTCGTCGCTCCAGTCGGGACAGTCTCGGGCCTTGTTGCACACTTTGCTCATCTCGATACACTCCCCGCTGCGACACTTGAACTTCTCTGGTCCGTTACACTGAGTCACTGTGGAGAGAAGCACACAATTTTACATGTCCCGCTTACACACAACATTCTTTATTCCTTACACACAATGCATTCCTTTAAAAATCCAATTACATGAAAAGCCATCATATCATAATGCTTTATTACATATAGATTTAACTTCTCTTTTACAGTCTCCTGTATGTGTAACAGCCAAGCTAGTGGTTGCCCACTGCGACCAGTCCTATGCTAAACTAGCCACTCTCCTAATCTATCGTCCGTACTACGGCATACTACCAAGGATACGCCATACAAATACGTGTGTAGTATCAATCTTCTCATCACACTCAACTGCCACAATTCAAAATATGTTCAACTATTCCTTTAAGGTTGACATTCATTAAAGCGTCAACTTTTCAACTCCATATGAACTTCAGGAAGCGAGACTGCAGACTAGGAATGGGTGAGAAAATATCATTGGGTTTTGAGCTTCACCAACATGTATTCTGTTTTGGAACAGTTGAAGCTCTTCTCAGTCCTTCAAGATCATCTAATAAAAGTAGCTCGATTTCAAACCGAATCGTGACAACAATGTCTCTTTCAGCAGTCTAAATGAGAATCAGGAACAAACTCGTCAAAGTCTGTTTTATGCTGCTACCCCACACACACACGAATGTGGTAGAAAAATTCCTTTAAGGTATAAAATGTATGCATTTCTGCATCGTCATTGTTAACTGCCCTGGCTCTGAGTGCATCTACACTGTCTAGTCCGAAAGACTGAGAACTTTGTCTCAAATTCTTGACATGCTAATGGAGACGGGGTTCTCCATTCTTAGACTGATAGGTCAGAAGTGCTACACAGGCCTCCAGGTGTGACCTTGTTCTTACGAGTACTAGACTGTAGGAAAGATCGTTTATCATGCAAACTCCATGCCACAGCTGTTGTTTGGGGTCTGTTTTCTGGTACCAGTATTGTAAATAAATTAGGGCTGTCAAAATAACGCGTTAATTTCAATTAATTAATCTGAGAACAAATAATGCGTTAAAAACAAATAATGCAGATTAATCCATTCCATATTGACCTTTGACCCGGAGCCGTTCTAGCCACCATTGGACTGTAAAATGAAGGAGGGAGACGAGAATGTTCTGCCTGGATCATTGATTGGAACATTTACTTGTAAAAATCTTCTTCCTGCCAACCCTGGCTACCAAAATCTGGTGCCACTGATGTCTGCGCTTCTCTCTGATGCTCTGAAACACAAACACCGCTGCACGTGACGCTAGTTAACACTATACTCGACAGCAGCTAACGTTAGCCTACCGCTAGCTAGTAGCTGGATTAAACACGGTTAAAATGCTGACAGCTAACGCTAAACGGTGTAAAGTTTGACTGTGTTTTACTGTAGAGGATTCAACAATCTGCAGCTGCCGTCGGAGAAACAACACAGACGGTGCGTTCAATGAAACTGGTAAACTACAGCCTCATGGTGCATTTGAAGTTATTGTAAATGTCCTTTTCCCATCTGATGGTTCAACAGCAATTTACTACTGAAATTAGTTATTGTTATACATTATTATTAAATAATTTAATTTTGACCATATTGCCTTAGCAATAAACAAACCGTTCTTTAATGCCACTAAATGTTTAGTACCCTTTTTTCCTTTTCTACTTTCTTAAAAAGTATCGGTTCAGGCACTGTTAATTATGTATGCGATTAATTAATCACAGAGTATGTCAATTAGATTACATTTTTTAATCGCTTGACAGCCCTAAAATAAATACATTCATTTTAAGACTACATTTTTCTATTTACCAAAATAGAGACCGACCTGAAAGTTCCCTTCTTTACTTGACAATTCCCTCAGGATAATTACACACACACACACACACACACACACACACACACACACACACACACACGTAAAGCTGCAAACACAAAGAGCACATACGGTTTTTGCAGTTTACTTCATCTGATCCATCGGCGCATTCTCTGACGCCGTTACACTGTCTGCTGCCCAGGATACAGTTTCCATCATCACATTTGAACTGATCCGGAACACACGAGCGTACAGCTACCAGGGACACACAAACCTGAGTTACACATGATTCGTGCCAATCACTGGCTCATTCACTTATTGACAATCTTTAGTATATCCGTGAAACGACGATTACCACATTTAAATAGTTAAAAAATTCCAATCTGCCGTGGTACCAAAAATGAATGCCATTAGGCTCTTAAATGCTCAATGGTTAACGTGTCGACAGCTGGTCAGTACATACGACAGTTGGCTTCATCGCTGCCGTCCTTGCAATCTGGGTCTCCATCACACCTCCACTTCTTGTGAATACACTCTCCTGAGCGACACTGCATCTCGCTGGTTGAACACTTGGCAGGTGGAGTCGGGTGACGGCCGCAACGAGACGGAGACTCATCTGACTGGTCCTGCAGTGGAAAGAGACGAGAATTTGATCATACACCGTCTACAATGCAACTACAATTAAGAGTTATCCCTTTTATATGTATTGGTTTGGATGAGGGAAATCGATGCCATTTTCAAATTTTTAAGAAAATAGTCATGTTATAGAGTTTGCCAGTTTTGCTCTGTGTTTTAGCCAACATTCAGCAGTTCACTTGCTCCGAGACCAGTTCGAGTAAAAACTAAGAGCAATTTTGAACACCGGAAGTGTGAGGTTTAGATCTGGTATGGCCCTCTGAATGAAGAGAAATGTGTGGGACAGAACATAAACATACAGAGTAAATCTCATTATTTCCAAAAGGCATTGACTTTGATTATACAAGAATCTGAGTTCACTAAGAGTAAGCTAGCTACAGGCCTGTTAGTGTTTCAGCCCTTGGTTGCACATTGTGGCGCTGAGTGTTTTCCCCTCAGTTGGGCGTGGTTTTTAGAGTATGATGCAATGCGCTCCGACTATGATACACCCACGTTGTTTGATTGACAGGTGATCTGGGGGATGTGCAGGGCAGAAATGCCACAGCTTCAGGACTCTGCTCTCACAGATGTTTATCCCTTTAATTAGAATCAAGCAAGAGAGTGAATAACAATGACCTTCCCATTGAACACAGTACTTTATACATTTGTGGATGAAGAGTTGGCATCAGTTTTTCATTTTGCTGCGAGGCCGTCACAGTGATAACCACACAGCCAATTAGCAAGGAACAGGCAAATTGCCGACTCAGTGGAACTTGTTCTGCCATGTGAGGAAACGTGTGTATGTATGTATTGGGGGGGAAGAGAGAGAGAAGAATTTTTTGCAACAGAGAGTAGCAAATCTTTAGACCAGAAAGCGATTGTGAAATTTAACACATTGATTAAAGGCGCTGGTCCACTACTTGACATAGCCGTAGGCCTGTTGCTGCTCCTCTGAAGGCTTCATGGCGTCTTTTAAAACAAGTCGCTAGATTTGTCACTAGTCACTTTTTTTGACCCGCCCTACTGCATTTTTTGCGCAAGCATGATCGCTTGAAAGACAAGCATGCACAGGAGGTTCCTCAATTTATAGTTGGATTTCAAATAAACTCAAGAAACTCATAACATGAAAGACAAGAGAAGAAGCAGGTCGATGCTGAATAAGTGTAGTACAAAGTAGAGAAGTGGCAGATCGGGACAGGGAATTTAGTTCCTTAATTACCGACATTTGGGCAATTTTAAAAAGTGCGCTAATGAGGGACGCCAGTCCACACTGGTCACAGGCCACGTTTACTGATGAGAACATCTTGTTTTAATTTGGAGAGTTGCAGTATTTTGAATTGCAGCAATCCATGTCTACCATGCATTATACAGCAGAGGAGTGGACTTATTCATGCTCCTTTCCACAGCTTATCAGCGACCTCCACTCCCACATCATCTTGCCATGCCACTCAACCATCCAATCAGGATTGTCAGACTTCCTGTCCAAATATGCTGCCATTAATAATTGCATGATTCAAAGGGCATTCAAAAAGGGCATGACTAGAATTCATAAGGACAATTATCCAGGCCAGGTCAAATTGACTTGCCAAACTCCTGCTAAGTCTTCTGATGGTGCAGGAATAAAAACACTCCAAAAATTTTTTGTCCACAACTTGTAATCCGTTTTTCAGAATGCGTGCGTATGTGGCATTGTATTGTGTTCATCTTACCTGGCAGTCAACGTCGTCGTCACACACCCAGCTGGCCGGGATGCACGAGGAGTTTCCACACTGGAACTCACTGGGGCCGCAGGAGGACGGTGCACACTCCATCTCATCTGAGCCGTCGCCACAGTCGTCCTCGCCATTACACACAAAGTTCCGGGAGATGCAGCGGCCGCTGGCACACGTGAACTCATTTGGAGCACAGGTGATGTTACCTAGAGGCAGTTGGGGGGACAGGAAGGAAATAGGAGAGCACTGTGAGGATTAACAGCTCAGTCGCTAAAAGCAACATGACCGTGTGCAGCAAGCATCACTTTCCAGATGGAAGGCAGGTTATCGCGAAACGGAACTTGATACTGATTTAAACATTTGGGCTGCATCTTCAGCACTGCTGCTCATTGGAATTTTTTTTTTATTTTTTTAAAGGACGTCCCTGTGTCCTATAACACTACCCATACATTATTATTAAAAAAGGGGACATAAGGTTGGTATCACTGTGTGGCAAAAAGTATATGACACCGTCCTCCAATTAGTGGATACAGTCACGTAGACATCCATGCAATCTTCATTGACAAACATTTGGAGTAGAATGGGTCACATTGAAGCTCAGCAACGTGATGCCGTCATAGGATAAAACATTTCAAATAAGTCAGTCAATTTCTTGCCTGACCATTGCTGTTAGTGTAGAAAATGGTCATGCGTTTGCATGGCCTAGCAGTGACACACAAGCCTGAGATTACCATGCATACACAGTCCCAAGAATAAATAATGCAAAGCACACTTCAGTTGGATGGTCAAGTATTGGAAACGTGTTCACCATTTGACAATCTGAGGAATGAATTGGGTTTGGCAGATGCCAGGACAAAACCTGCCACCACCTGCCTAAAGTGCCAACTGTAAATAATGGGAGGAAAAATAATGCTCTGGAACTATGGAGTCCAAACTATGGGAAACCACTCCAATTAAGGGAAATCAAATGCAACAGCATGCCATTACATAGACAAAAGTGCACTTCTAACTTTGTGGCAGCTGCTTGTGTCGGACCCTTTTCTGTTTCAACAGGACAGAACACCGCGCACAAAGCCAGGTCAATTAATCGTTTTCCCACTTTGGTGTGGGAGAAGTTGACTGGTCCGCACAGAGCCCTGACCTCAACCCCCATACAACCCCGGGAACACCGACTGTGAGCCAGACCTTATCACCAAACATCAGTGTTGGACCTCACTAATGCATCTCCTTCCTTGAAGTTTTTGTATTTCAAATCCAGCATTGTTTACATCCATGTTTTACCCGCATGCATGTGCGTCCTTGTGCACGAGTCAAGAGTCCGACCCAGGGCCCTTTGTTGCACGTCACCCCCCCCCCCCACCTTTCCGTCAATGTCTAGAGATTTTGATTTACGTGGGCCTGTGGCAGCTCACTTTAAGAGGTGTGTGTGATTTACTACACTGCAGTAAAACATACTGGTATAAAGAGATTACATGGAAAAAAAAACAAGACAAATAAAAACCGTCTTCTACTAAGTAGCCGATTTCACTGATGCTAATCAGCTCCCAGTACGCCAACACTGGGATGGTATAGATGAAACATTCATTGGAGTGATTAACATCTTCCATCGTCAGATTCATTTTAATCATTACTCAACTTATTATCGGTCAATTTGGTTTGGCAGATAATAAGTCTAGTTAAATTAGACATTATCCTTCATTTAAAAAAAAAAAAAAAAAAAAGGATTCTACCGGTATTTCTCATCCAGGCTTGGGGATGCCTTAAGACCCCCCAGGAAGAGCCGCCTTGCTCAGCCTGCTGCCACAGCAACGTGACCCCTGATAAGCGGGAGAAATTGGACTGACGTATAAAATGTACCAGCATGCTACAGGCTGCTTTAGCGTTTGTCAGATCCAATTATTTTAGTTTATAGTTTGTCCAGGCACAGCATCATGCTCTGCGCAAAAGGCCGTTAGTGTGTTTACGCTGCACAGTGTTTAGGATAAACAGCTGGAGGTTGAGAAGTAATTGATACACACATCCATTAAAAACAGCTGTTACTATTTGAATCCCTTCTGAAAAGCTGCATCATTGCACTTCTTCAGGTCACCGCAGTCTTGTTTATACGAATCAGGCAGTTGTCTGTCCATGGACAATACGAATCAGATAGGAGGAGGCTATGGTTTAAGTATCTTGGGACCACATCGTAGGTCATAGGTCTTTGAGTCCAAGCGCTCATCAATTACTCAAAATGCAGGACATGATCTGGACAAATGAACAAACCACAGCATAATGCAAGTAATGAGAGCCGGCTAATGAACCTGCTAATAAACTTGGAAGTCTGAATTTACCTAACCCTAAAAAAAGCATTCAGGTCCTCATCAACTTAAAGTTTCACCATTTGGGGAGAAGGTGAAGGTCTATTCATTGTGTTTTAATACACCTACAGTATATGGGCCCTGGATCCAACGCTTGGACAATTAAGTACCGGGGGAAAAATAATGCCCGTTGTTCACATCACTCCTTTCAGCTAAAATATATGCAATATTCCCCACTCACCGACTACAAAAATCAACAAATGTTTAAGTCCAAATCCAGGGATTAACTGAAGTGAGTTAGAAAAAGTTAAAGTCTACCATGTTGTGTACTCCAGCAAACCAAAAAAAAAACAAAACAAAAAATGATTGTCCTAAATGCTGTGTCCACTTACCACAGCTGACCTCATCCTCTCCATTGTCACAGTCCTTCTCTCCGTCACATTTCCAGAAGACGGGGATACACTGAGTGGAGCCCGCTCCGCAGCTAAACTCGTTCACACGACATGTCCTTGTGTCTGCATAGACAAAAACACAAAACACACCGTTAGAAAATGTATCATTTCATTTGTGGTTCTCTTTAATTCACACCAAAAAACACATTTAAGAGACGCATATATTTATTGATGACATTACAGAAGTGCAAAATGGAGTGGCCTTTGGATATTATGTTGCAGCCAAAAACTGGCCAAACGTTTTTTGTTTCAGATTGGTCCCTTACCTCACACGTCTTTGCTGGGAATTAATACATTCAAATACATGTAGCTATATAGCTAGCTCTCACTGTGACCTCCACATTGTTTGTAGAGGATGTCCGTCAGTCTGCTGCTGAGAAAACACTTTCTAAGCAGAGAAAAAAAAAAAAAAAAAAATGTATCAAATAGTTCAGTTTAACAAGTTTTTACAGCGGGACGGCCTCTAGCTCAATTTGTAGAGCGTGCGCCCCATGTAGGCTGCATCCTTGGCAGCAGGCCGGGTTCGATCCCGACCTGCGGCACTTCTCTCTCATTTCCTGTCTCTGATCTAATAAGAGGTCTGAAAAGCCCCAAAAACTCTTAAAAATATACATTTCTAATCATCAGGTTTTTATTTTACAAAGACAGTTCATCTGCATATTTGGGACTTCAAGGCCACGTTCAAGCCTTACCAATTCAGATTGACAGCTAAGATCTATCTTGGGATTTCTTGTTGTGTGCTTAGAAACCTATCCTAGGGCAATTTTACAGCGGCCACAACGATCATGGCTGCTGTGCCTCCTCAGTTTGGCCTTCAAAAAATGATATGCCCTGCAGCCACAGTGGCCTTGAGCTGCTGGCACTACTATAGCCGATTTCGCATTAACACCTATGCCTCCTTCCAGTCAATACTGTTTAGTATCTCTTGTCGAGACAGAAATGCGCATATGCATCCTTTGTCAGATTTATGGGAAACAAAAAAAGGGTACAGTATCACGTATGCGGTCACCACACAGTTGCAGTGGCTACTTGTTGCCTACATGACAGCAGGGCCAAAAATAACAAGTGACAGAACAACCAAACTGCTTGTTTCCATAAAATTTCAGCTTCAAGACCCGGCTTATCTCTTCAATCTTCCACTGTGGAGGGAGATAACGAGCAGCGTGGCACAGAAAATCGGACTGCACTGTGATAAGAGCTGCTCAGTGGAGCAGTAGACAAAGGTGAATTGAAGCAGAGGGATCGTAGGCTCTGTTCGGTACTGCTGCTGCTGCTGATTCGTGCAAACACTGTTTAGTTGTAGGTATCAAAGCAATGTTTGTATTGTTTTTTTTGAATGACACATTACAGCCCCCTGCTGGCATGGAGAGATTTCTTCTCCCGCAGGAGCAGAACGTACGTGGTAGTTAGCCAGCGGGTGTAGTCTTTGGTTTTGTGGTCAAGCGCAATTTTTGGGCCAAAGGTGACGTCACCGTCGGCCTTTGTCCCCACTAGATTCTCAGGACAGGAGTGTAAGGTTGTTTGTAGGAGTGGTTTTGCAAGCAGCAATACCACAGTCTGAGCAATGGGTTTTCAATGGACACTGCACTAGGGTTTATATAAATATAAGTGAATTCAGTTCAGACAGTGCAAATTAATAAAATGCATGGATAACAAAAAAGGTTAAAAATGCCAAAATTAGCCAAATGGCAAATCTAGTAACTACGGTTTTCCTTTTGGAATCGTTTTCCATTTTAAGCGAAAACTGGGCGTAACAAATCAGCAGTGTGAGCCTGTGTAAGCAAAACTCAGATGGTCAGCTAAAACCCAGGTTGTAATTTGAGCTAATGGAGAACTGAAATCCTACTTTTATGATGATCAAGTTAATAGAAGCTGCAGCTCACTTCCTGAATTCATCACTGATGCAATATAACTGATGTAAACATAACCACAGCACCTTTACAGAGAAACTGCCAGACGTTTGCACACGCACACACACACACTTTAGATTCCATTCCCAGCTGCCAAGTCATGTGTAACAGCTGGTCAAACAGTACAGTGATATAACAGCTATAGTAGCTGGGTTGAACAGCACGTACACCACTGCGGCTATTACTGGAACTAACACACAAATTATATATGGACTACAAACTGGAATGCTATTGATGACCTTTTGTTGACCGACAGAAAAATGTGCAGACAGGTTGTCCACAATTTGAACTTGATAATCACCAAAACAAAATTGATTGTTATGAAAATAAGAGCATTCATACATTGGAATACAGAATACTAGGTTTGTAATCATTTCTGCTTCAAACCCTTTTATTTAAAAGAGTTTAAAGTATAAATAATTCAATAATTATTAAATAGTGTATGGTTAAGGTTAATCTATTTTCATTGTCCAACACAGGGTTGCACAGTTCAGACCAAAGATTCCCCAAACTGTTTTTAGAACATTGCAGCCAGGCGCATTTGTACCTTGGCGCATTGCTATTATGATGGCGGATTTGCTAAGCAGGAAGGATGTTTTGCATGTTTGTGTGGTGCTGTACATACATACATGTGTAACAAGCATAGTGTGCACACGTTGTGCACAAGCTTATGCGCATTTTAGTAATGCACTGTTAAAATAACAATGAAACGCTGCTTTATTGACTTTAGACCAGGTTTTTGTTGATCACTTCCCGCTGCCTCAAGATAGGAATACGCCAAGAATGCACCTGAACACACCTCCCTGCAAGACCAGCACGCCCATTTGCTATTTAAACGACGTGGGCGCTTGACGGTCTTAAACTAGCAAAGACGCTTGCGTCATGCTTTGCGCTGGCCCGTCACTGGTGCCTTCCGAAAAAGTAAATACCTTCAAATTGCAAGAAATAATCCATTCCATTGTTCTAGTCAATGTCATTTGTTGTATATAGTCCAAAATCCCAAATCACATTTGTCTTTACAATTTCTTTTACATAAAAATTTTATCCTGAAACCCTCAATTCTGACACAAAAATCCCTTTAATGCATAGTTTCTAAAACACGTGTTATGTGTTATTGATTACATTTTGTTGCCTTTTCTTCCGTTTCTGAGAGACACTGCTCATAGATTATCCTTTAACTTTTATTGCATATGATAACCATTGTCACCAGTTGTATCTCCTAGTATTTTTTTTTTTTTCTTCTTCCAGAGTTTTCATGCATAGAGGAATTTTTGCCACCTCCCAAAGAGGTTTGAGCCAGCCCCAAAGGAAAATCACCAGCACCAAAATGATAAGCATTGAGAATAAAAATACCAATTCAAATCCTCACTCGGGCTGATTTATTTAAATATTTTTTTTTTTTTTTTAAACCAGTTTTGTTAATTGGGGTTCATTTACTCAAGCATAATATACATTTGTCACAATCAAATTGTCAGAAATAACAGGAAAATGCATAGATTTCTGTCAAAATTAAGGTAACAGACTCATTGATTTTACTGTACGTGGACCGATCATGCTTACTGCCATGTGTAGTTCCCCCCCCAAAGACCCATTCTGATCCAGGAAAAACCCTGTGCATCTATTTGCTCACCATCACTTGTTTATTAAACTGCCTGATGAACATGGTTGCACTGAAGCTTAATACACCTTTCTGTAAACAGGTGTGCAAAGATGACTTTTCTTTTAATCATTTTGTAAAAACAGCAAGCATTTATCATTTAGTTTCAAATTGCTGTCGACTCATTCCGCTGCGTTGCACTGGCACACAGTAAAGTTAGAGCATCCAAGAAATAGAACACTTATTACTGACATGGGTTTAATAAACGGCTGCTGACAGTTTCTTTTCTACTACTAAAAAGGTATATTAAAGGAGTACTCACCGTCTCATCAACCCTCCAGTGAGTTTCATTGAGGTACTTTGTGCTTGAATAGCACAATAGGGTTGGGAATAGACCCCAGGTTCAGCATTTACATCAAGTACCATGGATGAAAGACACTCGCTGTATTTATTTGACTTTGAGTGAAAAATGCTTAAATGCTTAAAGTATTCAGGAAGCAGTAAATATCAAACCAACATGCATTGGATGAAGTGCCTTCATTTTTCCTGTGAGGTTTCTCTCTGTAGCTGAGAAAAGCTATAGTCCATCGGTTTTTTTTACAACAGCACAGTAAAGGCAGTGCAGACAAGATATTCTCATTAAGATGACTTCAGTATAAACACGTTCCATCTTTGATTTCAACAAGCACCTCGGCAAGACTCACATCACAGTTATACCATACAAAGCTAAGCAGCTCTCCTCAGTTCCATTTAAACAACTTATGTTTGACAGGGCTGCTCCCCCCTCCCCCCCGCCACACACTGCTTTTAAGTGCCACTGAATTTCTGCAACAGTGAGATAAGAGCTAAACACAGCAAGAAATCTCTACTATGCACTTGGATTCAGGGAATGTAATTCTTTCGGCCCTGACGGAGAAAGCATATACGCCTGCAAGTGTTCTACTCTGTCAAAGGGTAAAAAAGAAGAACGCTTAACAGAATGCAAGAACAGTGAATGGCTCTTCATCTCCATGCACACTGACCGTAGGCCTCTGGCTTTACGGCACATCTACAGCAAGGGCTGGCTCACCTGGAACTCCCAAAACCGCAAGCAGGTCTACGATAGCCAACAATAGCTAACGCTAGTGCTTGTTATAGCGGACCTCTGCCAAACCAGCATAAGTTAACTGTATCCTGCCAGGCTCTGTGAAAAAAAACAACGGCAGAGAGAAACAGACCTAACTTAACATAGATGCTGTTTGGGAGTTCCAGGTGAACTCATTAAGACATTACGGTATGCTAGCTGTGTGCTGATGGCAGGTTCTGTGGCTGTGGGTCCAGACCCTTACTATAAACGTCCACTTATTAGCCCTTTCAGTAGCTTTCAACTGCATTTCTTGGTTTTCATCGAATAGAAGGCCATGACCAAAGAACTGCAGTTTGGTCAATTGACAGCTCCAAAAGCCACTGTAGAAAGGGAATCTTTGAAAAGATTACTGAAACAGGATCATTAAGAAAGAATTTGCATACTCAAAGTATGCCGTTTTAACTGTACAGCAAATATTGATGCATGGTTAACATTGAACCAAAGACTGTCCATTTCAGTCTGTCGGGGTTATTCAAGACCAACACTATGAATCATGACAGCCTAGGTATTTATATACTACCCACCACTAGTAATAAGTGTGGGGACTTCTGTATAAAGGCTCATTGTGTCGGTTGCATCTTTGTCATCATAGCAGCAGCAAGCAAACACCCAATTGTCAGCTCCAAAACAAAGCAATTAAACAATTTTTCTTACCATGACGTTTACTACAAATAGATTGGATAAACTGCTTTTAGATCAGTATGGACTAGCCATGTATTGCTGAGACTGCAGTAATGAACACTGACCACCTGTGGGACACAGGTGCACAAGTCCTAATTTCATACATTAATGTTCATTATGAACTGCCTTGTTGTTAATCTGCAATTATGCATTTGCTCCTCTGAATACACCCATGGGAGAACCTGCCCTTGGTGCACCTGAGCTCTGACTGAGTGTTGCGTCTACAAGACTTCAAACACAGCCATGTAATGTCGATTTTAGAGGTTAATTACTAGGCCCGTGTTTGACGCCTTCAAAAGATAGATACTTGTTGAGGTTAGAAAAATTATGATTATAGTTTTTTTGCTTCATTTTAGTGTTAAAACTATTTGCATGAAGTCTGTGTGCAACTATTTCCGTTTCTCATGAGATAATCCTAATTATCACTGACCTTGTGGAAAGCACAGAACACCCGAGGGCAGGACATGCCGAGGAGACGTCAAGCCTGACCAAAGCTAAGAAAGTTTCTCTTTGTGTGATATTACTCCCTTTTCCCTATAAAAAGCTACTGTTAAAGACTATCGACAGTCATTTTCTGTACTTATGCTGAAGTGCTGTAAACTGATTCTAATTGCTGCAAGTAAACTAACTTAAGAGAACGCCAGTGATTGGGTCCATTCTGTGATAAATAATTATCCTAACAGTTGATGATTTGAAAAGGATAATATTTAAGATATTCTATATTGTTCTCACTGTCACAAATCCAACGAAAACACTAGACAATGAGTGTATGTATGCATGTATAAAAAGAAAGGTAATATATTCAACCTGCTGCTGATGACATTCGTACCATTACCCAACAGCATACTGTACCCTACATTTTTTTAGAAGCCAGGAGGGGGGGGAAGAAAAAAAAAAAAAAAATCCTTTTGGTTCACACCTACTGTAAGAGGTATGAAAATTGACTTGGGAAATGAAATTGACAAAATTGTTTTTGCATAATAGTCTAGGATGGAATTAATAGAATAGGAATTGAATAGCTTTTCACATATAATAAAGGTTCCTCTGACATATCCAAACCACAAACACAGTAATAAAGTATCTGATTCATGATATCGTGTTACTGCAGAACAATAACTTCAACCAAGATTAAGTAGACAAAAAAATGCCTGAAATGACCTCTCAAGCATGTTTCAAGTTCCTAACAAGTAGTCTATATCCACGACGTTCAACTTCTGGGATGGCATACCATAATTTACATCATACTGAAATAAATAAAACTCAGTGACTGCCTGAAAGATATTAGGAAATCAATGCAAAACCTACGTTTACCTTAATACAATGCATATCATCAGTTTCCATTATCAAAAACTCAGAACAAAATCTGACTTGTGTGACCTGTGGGAGATTTGTCGGAGAGGAAACTGTCTACTCACGGCAGATTTCTACGCTTTCGTCGGACCCATCCTCGCAGTCAGGCTCCCCATCACAGTGCCACCGCTTCGGGACACATTGGCCGTTGCGACACACGAAGTCCACCTCCACACAAGTCTTTCTAACTGGAGTGGGAGAGAAAGATGGATTCATTATACATTTAAGAGGAGACGGACGGGCTCCTTTAATGAAACGTGTCATGTCAAAGAAATAACAAATGGGTGGAGAAAAAAGTACACACACACACCTACCTTTCTTTATCAGGTGAAAAGGTCACAAGTTTACCATTTGTTTCCTTCGGATTAAACAAAGCTCAAACTCCACATTTGCATTGAAAATGCATTCAAAACTATCCTCTGGCGATTTGACCGATATTCATTTTCCATCAATGGGGGAATATGGAAAACACACCTTAGAGATAAAAGGGAAATTAAACTCCAGTCCTAACCACGAGGCAGATACATTTAATGGGAATTCTTGCTTTACAAAAGGACGCTGCGTCGAGGGGTAAACCTCTATATATGGGCATCCGCTCTAACAGGTGAGCCCACCAGGCGCCCCCATATTGCATTTTAAAATAATATTGTTTCTACATAAATACAATTTGTTTTAACAAAGTTGAGCACCTCCCAGGTTTATAGGACTATAGGAAAAAAATGACCAAGTTAGCAATTGGAAACTTTCATGGGAATTAATGGAAATTATGGGAATTTGGATGGGATGTAGTCCTTGGGCTCAAGTGCAGTACTGTCTTCACTCCGCTTCAACCTGCTGTAGAATGTTGGATTCTAGAAATGATCTGTGCAGTGGGTGTGGCCTCATTAGCCCTGCACTAGGCTACGTAGTAGCCCAAACCATTGACTTTTAGCTTAATATATGAAGGTAGCTAGCATGCTGCCTTTGATTTACCATGGTTATGGTTATATGCATGCTAAGCTAACCACCAGTGCTGGTTATTGTTTCCAGCCTATCAAGAACAAGTGGGCTATACAATTAACACAAATTAGGTTAATAGCAATGGGTTATGTATTATTACAAAAAAAAAAAAAACACCCCACTCCTGGATTTTAAAAACTAAATGTTGGCAAGTATGTAGTAGTCTATGCTGATTATGGCGTGCGTGCATGTCAGACGAATATAGGGAGGACATTCAAGCTGCAAGATGGGTTTTTTCCACACTACATTTAAGTTCCCTGTTATGGACTAACAGTATTATAACAAGCATAACAAATATTTATTTTATTCCCATTAATTCCCATGGAAAGTTTCCAACTTTGAAAATTCCCGGAATTTTGCAACCCTACTCTAGATACACTGTAATCATGAATTATATGTTGAAAACAGCTACATTGCAGTCCGTTTACAGCCTCCTTTCCCAAATTTTTTTTCCCTTTGATTTATTAATTTAGAATTTTAGAACCTTGACAACAATGATTTGACTGGCTGTTGATGTAAACTCATCTTCCTCCATGTTTACCTTGTCTGGATAAAAGTAGTGTGATGCATTTTCTTCACAGCACTAACAAAGAGCATAATCCCTCCCATTTCTGACAGGCTTTAATTTTGAAAAGCAGCAGTGTTGAGCTAGTTGTGTTGAACTGCTGTGAAAATGTACATTATATTGAATATAGTATGTGAGCCATTAGAGTACAGGGAATTAATCTACCAACTTCAATTTCAGGATATTACATGTATTAATATCTTGGGGGGGGGGTCTTCTAGTTATTTGGATTCTTTTCCCTTATATTGCCCTCCAGTACGATCAGCTGTTCTTTTACTCCCCCTCCTTCCCTTGCTTTCCCTCACTTGTTTTGTCCTCCCTCCCAGTCTCATATGACCCAGATAGATGACAAATATAAGAAAATGGAAAGAACTGAAATGTATTGGGCACGCACACACACACACACCTCTGTCGTATGACTCGTATCCATATTTAGCTCTGCTCTATCTGCAACCTTCACATCACCAGGTCACTCTGTCCCAAGGGATGCTGGGAAGTCTCTGGTGGGGCCAAGCTAACATGGTGGGGTTTGAATGTCATGTGACATCTACTGTATGTGCATAAATGTGCAATAGTGAGAACATGCAATCTATTCTATACTGTCTGTGGGCACTTTACACTAAAATAAATTATGTTGTGCTTGACTGTCTGTAAACCATCTACAGTATGTGTGTGATTAAAGCAATCAACATGTGTGCATCAGACTCATGCAGTGTGTATTAGTGCATTATATAGACACTTTCCTGAGGTAATAAGTGAGAACAAGCAAGGCATTTTTAAAATTTTCAGAAGGTTTCTAAGTGATGAAATCTACAGGAAGTAGGGGTGGTACGGTTCCCAAAACCCACGGTTCGGTTCGTGTTATTTTTTCTTTTAATCTTTAACACTCCAGAAATATACTTCAGTGTATGATATATAGCTAAAATTAGCATATTGAATGCATGTTGCATAATACATGCATTCAGTGGCAGTTTTTTTTATATATATATATATATATATATATATATATATATATATATATATATATATATATATATATATATATATATATATATATATATATATATTTTTATTTCTGCTGTCATCATAGGTAACATGAAATCCAAAATGTTCCCACACACCAGACTATATACACGACCCTGGTATCCTCCAACTCCAGGCAGCCTTCCTCATCTCTCCCACTTACCATTTCTGCATGTGACCTGCAGCACTCCACCTGAGGAGCGGTCGGCTCGGCGCCGGAAATCTTTTAAACTGACCTTTGTCGATCAAAAAAAACTATTTTCGTAAAATACGAGATCGTATTCAGAACGAGACCCCATTAGAGTCCGTTTTGAAATTCGGGAGCAGCAATAACCACATGACGCGTTCGTCCAATCAGCTGCCATGTGTTGCGTTCATGTTGCTCCTCCCCCTCGTCGTTTCCAGTAAGTGTTTTAACATAGGTGTCGAAAGTGGGCACTACGGCAGTAAGTGGTTAGTGCACATTAACAGTGTACCGACGAACCGTGCGACACACACACACACGCTCTGAACCGAGACATGCGAACCGAGCGGTTTGGATGTTTGTTCATGAACCGTACCACCCCTAACAGGAAGCCAAACTAAAAGTCCTCAAAATCATTCAGTGCTGCTTAAACACCAGAAAAGCCAGATAGATGCTAAAGTTAGTTGACTTTCCCCTGTCTGTGGCTCTCAGCCCATCGGTTCCAACTAAAGATGTAAATCTTTAAAAACTGCTAACAAATGTATTGTTTAGGGGTGCAACGGATCATCAAAACGTGGTCATAGTAATGCAGTTATCTGTGCTCAGAGTGTGCGTGTGGTGCGTTAGCACTGTGTTTAGCATCTCACCACAGGAGTGCTCGTCACTGCCGTCGGTGCAGTCCTGGTCTCCGTCACACTGCCAGACGGACGGGATGCAGCGACCGTTTCCACACTGAAACTGGCTGGCCTCACATTCCGTCTTAGTACCTACAGAGGAACAGAGACACAGAGGGGGTATGAGGAAAAACTGAAGTGATTATGGTCCCTTAAATCATTTGTTGAGCTACAGTTTGCTGTTTGTTTAGTCCTAGCAGCATTCCCTGCAGTGCTGAAATTTAGAAACAAATTGCATTGAAATTCCAGCAGATCCCAGCAGCTACTTAGCCACTGTGGAGATATGCCAGCTCCACATGTTGGATTTCCACAGAAAGTTGAGTTCTTCTTGCTTCACATTTTTAACAACTGTACCTCTGCTACTAGGGCTGCGTAATGCAGAATAATGTTCTTACCATTTGCAGATAAATATAAGAACGTAAAAAGAGACCAAATGTGTTTTGGTGTATGCTTCTTGCACAGAGTTGTGTGCTGTCAGAGACGGTGGTTCCCCAAACAAAAGGAAACTGACAGACGGTTCAACTTAAGCGGTAAGGGTCACAGTGGCCTCGAGCAAAGTACATTGAGTAATAAACGATGACGAGATATAATACAGTGGCCCCCACCCTGGCGTGTGTTGTGTGAAGACGGCAGTCCCGGTGCTGAAGAAGAAGACGGGGCCCAAGAAAGAAAGTATAAGAGATGAGGGGAAGAACAGATCGGGGCTCACGAGGTCTGACAGTCTAGAGATACGTGGACCTAGGGCTGGGCGATATGCAGAAAATCTGATGTCACAATATTTTTGACCAAATACCTCAATGTCGATGTTGTGATGATATTGTAGGGTTGACAAATCGGTACTTTTACAAAATAACTTCACAATTAGATTTTAGATAAATAATCATCAATAATGTGGATACAATAACTAAGTGGGTAAAGGCAAATAATAGAACAGTTACAACAGTCTGGTAAGTTCAGAAAATGACATCACTTTACTGTAATGCTGCCTTTAAAACCAGCAAAAGACAGAACTTTAGCCATTTACGATATTACGATATCTAAAATCTAAGACGATATCTAGTCTCAAATCACGATATCGATATATCATCAAAATATTGTCCAGCTCTACGTGGACCTGGATTTTGTCTGTTGCTAGGGAAACTTAGTCTCTGCGTGCCTTGTGATCCCACAAATCTGTATTGAAACTCAGATGCTTGACTGATTAAATAAATGTATTTGACTTTATCTTATTCGGCTCTTGCTTAGGATCAATGTAACTCCAATTTAACAAATGTGCGGGGGAGATCGATCTATCTATCTAGGTCTTTTGTTTGGAGTCAGACACCTTGTCCCAAAGGGGGGGCACAGAGGAGGAAATCCCCAACAGTACTGAATTCAATACTTTTTAGGCACCGACCGAATTGCCTCTAAAAGTAGTACCAAAAAATGCCTTGTCCTTCAATACTCCATTTTAATACCCAAGGAGTAAATCTCATCAGCGTCAGTGAGCCAATAAGCATGCGGCATGCTTCTACCTAGATCTAATAATGTCTGCGATGGGCTTTCTAACATTACACGTCGTAGAGACACAGGAAAAACTACGTTACGCACAGAGATACGGGGCTCACGTAGTAGGAACTGAAATATAACAAAATATTTGTGCCGTAATGTGTAATGTTGTAATTAATTGTTTTATAAAATTGGTATCGAAAAAAAGTATCGTTAAAGGAACCGGTATTGAAGTCACGGTATTGGTACAGAATAGTTTTAAACAATACCCAGCCCTTACTGCTACACCTCAACATTCAGGAATTGCGGTGAAACATTCCATCCAGCTCCACTTGTGCAAGGCACTATTCATACGGGCTGTTAATCTAAACAGCTCTATAAATAGGAGAGAAAACCCTTCCTCCAATAATACTGTGTTTGAGCACTTGAGACGCACACTGCTGATGTCTGAACTGAAACCCTGTGTTTGCATTTGCAACTGATGATGAAGTGGCATCAATATTTTAGTGAAATATGCCTCCGTGTCCTAAATGTCCTGAATGTCTACGGGGTAACATCTGTTCAACAGTCGTCTGAAGGACATCAGATGTACAGAAACTGAGGTAGAGGGAAAAGACGGAACCTGGGAGGATTTTTTTTTTTGGCCATTATTCATAACCACGTAAAACCAAATGCCTGACTTTTAATATGATTAAAAAATAATAATAATAATAATAATAATAATAATAATAATAATAATAACTCACTGACTTTAGAAAATTAAAGAACTGTACCAACAACAGCAATCTAACAGACTCTAGAGTAGAGCTGGGAGATATGGAGAAAATCAAATATCACGATATTTTTGACCAAATACACCGATGTTGATATTGTGGCGATATTGAAGGGTTGACTATTGGCGCTTTCACAAATATTTACACAATGAGTTTTGATAATCACCAATAATGTGGATACCTTGGCAAATTATAAAACCGTAAGTCAGGTTAAGTCCAGAAAATGACATCACTTCACTGTAATGCAGCCTTTAAAACCAGGAAAAGGCAACACTTCTCTCATATCACAATATCCAAAATATAAGACGATAGCTAGCCTCATACATTGATGTCGATATAATATAGATATTGCCCAGCCCTACTCTATAACGTTTCTTAAAATAAGAAAAAAAAATTGATTTTCCAATCCGTTTAAGTAAACTATAGTATCAAAAACTGCAGTAAGATCTAGTCCCAGAAGCACCGAGATGGAATCTTAGCAAATATTTACCACTTAATCATTTTTAAAGATTTGTTTTTGCAAACAAAGAAAGAAAGCAAAGGGCTGTGAGTTGCAATCAAACCTGCTTTAGTAGGTCTACCATAGCTCTTAGTTGTGTAACGGACCATAGTTGATTCGTGTTCCGTATGGATCAACATTAAACGATTCGGAATGCATGTAAACCGCAGATTAATTGCAAAGTTTAATCATAATAGTGTATCAAATGTTTACTGTTGCCACTACTTAAAGTAGGCTGCTAAATCTCTATGGAGGGAATGTGAAAAGGCCAGGCAAAGCAATTTTCACGTTAAAAATGACTTGATAGAGACCGTCATGGCTACTCGAGCAGTGTAAGAACTCAAAACCGTGACGCCGTCTACCGAGCTTTGTTGCATCAGCGGCAGTTGGTGATTTAGTTACCCAAGAATAGGGGGCTTTGAGCCAGGAACATGGCACCACGTGCTGCCGGCCGTTAACTTTAGGCACCAAAACGACGCTAATGGCTTTAGCAGGTGAGCTACCCTGCACCCCAGATCTTTTACCACTTAAGTAAGTGCAGTTTCAGTGGAGCAATAGGCTTTGAAAGTAGAGAAGCACTGATTGACCGGCTGGTGAGCCATATAGAGAAAAAAAAAAAAAAAGGAAAAAAATCGGAACCGGCATCGGCTGGCCTAACTCGAAAATCGGCCTAGAAAGTTGGAATCGGTGCATCTCTACTTGAAAGCAGATTGAAAATGTTAAAAATTACTTTTGAATGTTGACTGAAAGTTGCTGAGACGCAACCGTTTAATACTTTTCAAAAGAATAGAAGGTTAGAAACTGGCTAATAATTATTTAGAAACCTTGGATCAAGGTGAGGTTTTTCTTCATTTTTTAAGTAGAGGTTTAACCACAGCATTCTTAAAGCTAGTGGAGACAGCACCAGTCGTGAGTCATAAATTGACAATGTTCAGCATTGGAGGTCCACAGATGGCCAGAGATCTTTAAAACGTGTAGCTGGTTGGTGGTCAAGGAGGAAGGTAGTTGGTTTGGAAGCAAACTGCAGCTTAGACATTTTAAGAATCCCTAAATGTCTAAGAACAGAGCCTTTTGGGAAAATCATCAGGGAGGAGGACAGGATGAATGACTGGCACGAAGAATAGTCATTTTTAAAATTGACATTTTAGACGTTTCCAGTGAGACATTCATGAGTTTATAAAGTGACTTGTTTTAAACATTACCGTTGCTGCTCTACAAACATTCTGCCTAGTTACATTTAAAATATTCAATTATAATCCAGTTCTGAATTTTAAAAAAAGACAACCAGGCTGACATGGGAAATGTATAGCCAATATGCACACTAGGGCTGGGCAATATATGGCTATTATATCGATATCGTGATATGAGACTAGATATCGTCTTAGATTTTGGATATCGTAATATGACATAAGTGTTGTCTTTTACTGGTTTTTAAAAAAAAAAAAAACAAAAAAAAAACAGTAAAGTGATGTCATTTTCTGAACTTACCAGACTGTTGTAACCGTTTCATTATTTGCCTTTACCCACTTAGTCATTATATCCACATTACTGATGTTTATCAAAACTCTCATTGTGTAAATATTTTGTGAAAGTACCAATAGTCAACACTACAATATCGTCTAATTACTACTAAACTACTAATAATTGTCTAATTATCACACGTCACGGTCAGCCCAATGTTATGGCAGATATTTATCATAGTGCAGGCCTGATAGTCAGGTGGGGAAACTCAATATAAAAATGATTAGCAATCATAAACCAATCGTATCGAGACCAAACTGAAGAATTCAATCATTTATCAGCAAAGCTTTGTTAGACAGTGATCTGATACTTGTAATTGATTCACAGATTTATTATCAGCTAGTACAGTGCCCGTTCAAAACGGCCTGTTGGGAAGGGGCCAACTGCTTGGCCTCCTGTATCACTGCTTGTAGCCTTCTCCAGAACCATTGTACTCCAAAATAACTTACAGAAGGACCCAAAGCACTTAACATGACACTCCACTGTATACTACTCACTCACTGTGTACTTCTACTTCAGGAGGAAAACATTGTACTACTAGATTTACCTGAGAGAAATGTTACTGGTTAGGTTGCAGATTCAGATTGTACCCTTTTATCAAAATATTACAAGTAAAAATGTGGAGTAATCAGACATTTGCCTCAGCAGTGTGCCATGTGTCACCCATCCGGTCTGTTATGAGAGCCAATCAGCAAAAATATGCATTCATCAACCACCAGAACCGGACCAAGTACAGAGACTGACCCACACTGGACTGGCAAAGATGGAGTCAACCGTACGGAGGAAGGCCGCTCAGCTCCGAGATTACATTTTTTTGCGGTCTGCTTAAGTTGTGAATTGACAGCTTAGCTTGGCTTTTGTTTTATCTATGTAGGCAAAAAAAAATGCCTTTTTAGTGAGTTTCCTCTTAGCGGAATGCTCAGAGTGAATTTATGATGGGCTTTAATTGTGAAGGGTAAACGCGGGAGAGCCAGCTTATGGCAGCGGGTTTTTTTTCCCCCTCAACCTTTATTGTGCGGTCGTTTAGTTTTATTTACAGTTTATTAATGGCCAATATCCAATGCTGTCCAGACTTCTCAGAATTCCAAAACACCAAGTTCATAGGGTACCTACGAAACCAAGCGTGAAGTAGATCGGATGAACGGTTCATGAGATATTTGAAAGACTAAAGCGTCGCAGCAGAATCATCATTTGGTAAACACTGAAGCAGTTCATATTTTCTGTTCTGTGGAAACAAGTGAAACTACAGTGGAAACAAAACTGTCAAAGGTTCGATTCCACGTCAACAAGAACAATTTGTAGTAGAAAGCAGTGTTTGCAGTGCAGTCTGTCGTAGTGGAGATAGGGACGGCTCCAGGTCTTTAAATAACACTGTCTGACCTTGACGACTGCTTTAGTCTGGACTGTGGGTAAATGGAGCAGAAGAGGACGCACATATCGCTTTGCCACCGAGTGGTCAACTACTTTTCATTAAAAGGAGGGTCAAAAGTTTCCCTGTAAAAACATTTAGGGCGATTGCCAAAATAGAAGACAAAATCCTTTTCGGGCCAAAAGGATTGCAGGGATTTGTCAGAATGGAAGGAAAAAAAAAAGAACTCCAAGTCTCCAAGAACTGCATTTAGTCACTGAAACGCCATTATGAAGGGAACCGTTTTAAGTGGGTCAGCAGCTCCTTAAGGGGGAGAGAGAGAGAGAAACATCGCTGTTTGATTGGAACCTGAGGAGCTTCAGGCCTTTAACTGAAGCAGCAACACGCAGCTGAAGACCTGCATGTCTGAAGCTGTGCCAACGTTACCAAATCTATGGTTCTACAGACTATGTAGTAGGGCTGCACAATTAAAATCACAATAAATTACGTGTGAAAATCGATTCCAAACTTTGGACACTGTCGTTTTCTCCAGCCTGGCTCTTCTTAGCCCCTCACCATTTATGCCCTCTCATTTTGTAAACTGCTCCGTCAGTTTCATGGCATGTGTCGCCAGCAGCGTCAAACCGGTGCGAGACTAATAATCATCCGTGCGGAAACACTGAGAACGTTACGTTTCTAACATTGTTTAAACGAAGCGTCGAGGCAGATCATTTTTGCATCGAGGATTTTTAGTAAATCGAATTATTGGAGTTACTCGAAGGAATCGTTTCAGCCCTAGATATATTTTCCTGATATCGTGCGGCCCTACTACGTAGCGTCGGCCAGTTAGGAACCTACAGTCGAGAATTCATCTTTAACAATTTTTTTTATAATTCATTAAATTGTTTAAGTCATTCATCAAGCATAAACATCTGGTTTCAGCTTCACAAATGTGAGGATTTGCTTCCTTTGATTAAACACCCTTGTTTGGTACGCCTGACACGAGTCCAGGAAGTCCTCAGCACAGGAGGAGGTCAATTAAGAGCCAACAGCCTGCAGACTTCCATTCAACGAGACTACAGCTGTACTTGCACCAGTCACGTTACAGAACACGCCGACGACCTTTCGTCCACAGTAGCATTTCAATCACCACAATCAAAGCTTAAATGGATCACAGCGTACCGACCTGAATCAGAACAAAATGAGCACATCAACCCATCAAACAAATAACTACTGCCATACAGACCGATGATAGGGAGACGGACAAAACATGTATTCTTCTTGCTGCAACTATCGACTATTTTGATTAGCGATCAATCTGTCGATTGTTACTTCAAAGAGTAACAGACAAAGACCTCCCGTCGGTTTTTTTTCTCCGTTTTGCGACGGTCATCTTCACATCTTCTAGCCTCACAGCAAAGCATTCGGGTCTAGTCAAAACTGAGCAGCTTAGCTGGCTTATCAGCACCAAGTGTAAAATATAGCAGCTGTGGATGAGAGGGAGGCTGACTGCTGGAAAAACAAACCAGACCTTTTAGCGCTCGTGATTTTCCGGTGGCGCCGAGCGTTTCTTTCCACACGAATGCATAAAAAACATGGCCTGTCTACAAATTGCATGCAGTTTCATAACAAAATGATCCATTTCACATTGGTGACCTTGCACAGCGTTCACTATCACCGTTTACTTTTGAAAACCACTTACTCAAACTATGCTGCAAAAGCACAAACTCTAAAATACCATAGAAAAGCCAAAATGTTGCCAACACGCACCAGTCATCATCATGAGCTGCTACATCAGGGAAATATTTCACAACAAGTCCTGACTCATCCATCAGCCTGACCTGGTGATTACTGCTGACGTACATTTAATGCTGACGGAGCGAGAATGATCACAAACAGAGGGCCTCAGGCGCCCGGTGACGGCTCAGTCCTGTGTTGATCAAAAACAATATCACCACGTGAAGCACAGACGCATCATAAAAAAAGGCGCAGCAGGGTTTGAGATAAAACAAAATCTCAGCTATTCAGCAGTTCATTTGGCTGAGTCCATCCATCAATGTTCCCCCATGTTTGTTTTTGTAATTCACAAGGGCGGCTACAGAGCTGTGCCAATATGAAACCACAGTTTCGGGACCAATACCAAAGCCATATACTGCATGGTAAGATGGCAGGTTAGGCTGTGACTGAGTCAAGTCTGTTCAGTACCTACTGTAATCGTAAGGGCTGCACGATATGAGGAAAATATGCGATCGCATTGAACAGCGCAATAATGATATTAATTGCGATAAACAGATGTTAAAGTGTACTCAGTTCTGTATTTCTACTGCTTTCAGTATTCTGGTAAAATACAACAAAGTGCTTGTTGAATTTAAAAAAAAAAAAAAAAAGGACATCATTTAACATTTTATTGAACAAATGGAGCATTAAATATCGCAATAAATAAATGAGTGATGTATTGTGCTGCCCCAGTACTAGGACACCCTGTTCTGACACGTAGGCCTACGTCTAAAAATCAACTCAAATCGGCATCTTTGGCAAAGTGGTTTGCTGTAGTGTAAAGTAAATGTGAGATGAGGTTAACATGACGCAACATGCAAAGCCACTGGAACCAAGCACCCGAGTTGCAGAGAATGATCTATTCCTGCGTTGGTTCTTTAAGGGTGTATTCTCTGGGGTTACCATTCTAGTGTCTCTTTGACTTAGTCAGGAAAACTGCACACCCTGCACTTTGAGCCAATGATCAAGTACATAAACCTGTACAAGAGTATTCTCCTTTTCCCTGCAGTGTCAGACTCAATTTTTAGCTGACATCCGAAGTCAAAACACTCCAAACTGTACACCGATAGTGCTGCCACATAATGGCTGAGAAAGCTTTCAGCACTTTTTCCTTGCAAAAAGGCATGAAAAAGGTCACTGCTTCTATTCCTTCAAAAATCCTTTGTGTGCTGGACCAAGAACACATCAGCTAACTAAGGATTGTGGAAAGCTAGATGCAGCAATATTTTGTAATAGCTGCACAGTACCATTTCAAACTAATTTCTAAAAAAAGTTCAAACCTCAAGAAACATGAACCAGATAGAATTTGGTGAATCCAGAACCACGTAGAAAACAGGTTTGTGTACTTCATGTGGAGGATGTTTGGCTCCATTCTGGTCAAAAAAAACGGCAAGACCGTGACATCTGATCACAGAAAAGCTTCAGAATTACTCTCAAAATATTGTGAATTTATTGTGAAAGTATTACAACTTTGCAATGTTGGGACTTTTCAAAACATTTTTCATATTAAGCATAACAATTCTTAAAATCGGATTGTTGTCCCAACAATGACTATAGTAGTAGGGCTGCTCAATTATGAAAAGAATCATAATCACAATTATTTAACAGGATAACTGACTTTTGGAAAGATGTTGCATATATTGAAATACAAAAAATAAAAAAGTGAAAAGGTTAAAACAGTCAAAACAGCTAGAACTGTGAAATTTCCCTTTATAAACAGGTTTTTATTCAGAACACAAGACAAAATATGAGTTTACACGCAACACGTAGTTTCTCAATTATTCTGTTTTTGGGATCATTAGGAGCCCAAATCGGAACCGCGATTAAAATTCCGATAAATTGCACAGCCCAAGACCCTAGTCCACCATCTTAAATGTGTAAGTCACCGTTATTGCATGCAAATGCACATTAACTGAAAGAGCAAAGCTCTCCTTCACTAAAAAGGCTCGAGTTTGAAAATGACAGATTATTCCACATGCTAATTATTCACCTGCTTGTACTCCCTGTGGATTTCAAACCATAGATTCAACAGGCGTGGGGCTGAGTGAACCGTCTACTTCCCAAAATAATAGATCATTGTGCGCTTTATAAAAACGCTGTCACGCTGGAGGTCATGGTAATGCAATTTTCCCCAGTAACAGAAACTGGTTGCAGTGTACTACTCCTCCTCCCTCTGTCCACCACCCCGCCCACTTCAAGAACAAACACACACACACGTCTAGCATGGTATCACACTAACCGTGGAGGAAAAATACATCCATTTTAATCAGGCCAGCGTTGTTGCTGCTGCTGCTGCTGCTCTTGCCGCTAGCCAATTTGCGTTACGTCTTGCTCAAATAGGCTCACACAATCTCAATCTGCGTGTGCGTACACGTGTGTTTGGGTTTGGTTTCCCACTGAGAATGAGGTGGTGGGTTTATGCATGTTTTGGGGGAGTGTGTGCACATTATAAGGACTAGTTTTCTCTCTCTCTCTCCCTCCCTCTCTCCCTCTCTCTCTCTCTCTCTCCCTCCCTCTCCCTCTCCCTCTCCCTCCCAAAGGCCATTTTCCACAGTAGGTAGGAATTCGAGAGACTGATCTGTGTAAGACGCAGGCAGCCAACACAGCTCTCTGCCTCTCTGAGCGGTTACATAATTTAGCCTGCGCGAAAAATACTGCTGAAATATGATTTAGCCTGCGTGCAAACTACTGCTGAAATGAGTGTAACTGCATTAATTAATTAATAATATGTACCTGGGGTAAGAAAGGTCCCACAGTTCTATCTCCAACGCCGATAACAAAATCCTTGGATTGTAGCCAATCTTCTAAGCAGCCCATAAGGTGGGAAAAAAACATTAGGCAAGTGCAAAGTAACTACATATCACAATTTAACTTAACCAAGAAGGGTCTCTTCAATTATAGGATTTACCCTATCTACCACTATAAGGCTTAGATGCAGCACCGAAGCCGTTTTGGGCACCAGCTAAGCTGAATAAATGTAACCGAAATACTTTTCTCACATCTAATGATTGTAGTTTGTCCCCAGTGGACTTCTTCAGCAAGTTTTGTCTTTAAGCTTTTTGAGTGTTCATTTGTATTATCTGTCCATTTGTCACAGTTTGAGAAACAGATATGGTGATCACAATGGTCCAAAATGTGAAATTGCATTTTTAGATAAAAAAAAAAAAATGTTTCTAACCCCTAAACCCCCTGCCAAATAAGTGCACCTAAGTCTTCCACAAATAGGGAAAAACACTGGTAAATACAAATTATTCATAACCAACAAACTATATAAAATATTTTTCACTAAGCGATAGATATTCTTGGATCAGGGCTGGTTGGCAACATATTTAATATAACATTTAGGATGTGAATTAGTGCAATTAATTAGTTGATCAAGTAAAAAAAACAAATTTTATAGAACTAAATCATCAAGCTAAAGCACCCAACATTTGCTGCTTTCAGAATCCCAAATGTGAATATAGAGAGTTAGTCACAGCCTAAACGTGGCGTCTTCCAATTACTCGTTTTGTTCATCTCAAAACAACGGTCCAAAATCCAAAAACAATATAAAACAGAGGATGTCAGCAAACCTTCACATCACTAGTATTTTCTAGATTGATTTACCACCACCAGTTAGTAGCCTAATAACTTAACCTTGGCCACTCTGCTTATAATTAGGTCCTCATTGGGTTCACCTGCGGTCGGTAATTGGCCGGTCACTCCTCACCTGCTGCCCCCCTACCGGGACTGCGGTGCTGCTTCATACCCTATTTTTATCGCTATACATCAGTCCAAAGTAACCCCGTTTTCCTTTTCCCCTGCCACCCCCGCTGTCGGTTTCCACTTAGGAGCAAATACATAAATTACCAACCTCGCTGGGGGTGGTGACGGCAAAAGAAAATCCCATAGCGGAAGTGAACGAGAAATCAGGACACGCACAACCACCAAACCAGTACAATACCCAGGCGTTTATTCGGAAGGGCCGCGTGTTTTCAGGGCGAAAAATTAACGTTAATTGACCGCAGGGCTAATTGGCCAGGAATGAGTGGCGACAAGCAGTGCTGTACAGCAGGCAACACAAACCACACGGGCCTCTCCATCCCCCCACCCCCTTTCATTTCCAGAGACGGATATTGAGCTGAAACACTCAAGCTACATACATTACTAATTTAAGGACGAACACATTCCTTACAAATACATGTAAAGCACGCACAAGGCAGAACATGGCCAATTTCAGCCCCCAAATTAATGTTACTTAAGAGGTTTCTATGCTAAGAAGAAGAGCCAGGTTGATTAGCCCAAGGTGTAGCCAAGCACGGTCATTCCCTCAAGGAGCAGCCAAGACAGGTGTACAGCTCGGCAACGTTAGCTAACCTCACAGGACACGGTGCGGGTTTCCCAACACACACAGACACATTAAGCGAACAAATATACACACACACACACACACACACACACACACACACCCAGAGGACTCAAGACTTACCGTGGACGTTAATGCAGTGCTGGAGACATATTAGCATGGGCAGCAGGAGGATCCCCGGTGTGGACGTGACCATCTCTTGCAGTGTACGCACGGTTGCTAGCTGAGCGCTCGCGGGCTGCATCTCTGCCCTGCCTGCCTTTCTTGCTGGCTCGCGCTGGCCTGCTTCTACTTTGATTCTGCCGGTTCACGCGCAAATCATTCATACAGACAACAGACACGAGCGCTCACACACCGAGCAGAACAGAACCGAACAGCCGCTCCTGCCGAAGCCAGCGACCGATCAGCAGCACGCGCAGCACAGAACTGCGTCCGAAGAGGGAGCAGTGAGAAATAAAACGGAGGCGGCCGCAGCGCAAAGACCACGCGCCTTTATGAGCTCGTTCTACACACACGCGCAGTGGGGGCCGTTCGGGCTCCCGTTCACTCCTCTCGAGCTGATAATATCCATTTCCTAAAGTTGACGGTAGCGAGCGGCCCCGGTAACCGGGTTGATAGTGGTGCTACACAGCCCGTCACAGCTGAGGAGGCTTTCTCTTCCTCTCTCAGGAGTTCTTGGAACATTGTTAACCCTTCACTATCCGCATAAATGATAGATAAGAAGTAGATCCTATTTACACACAAATCTCAATAAAATAGGAGAAATTAGACTATGTATAATCAGTGTTACGCAATTCTATCTATATTTCGTGGTTATTTATTTGTCAATCAATAGATAGATAGATTATCTATCTATCTATCTATCTATCTATCTATCTATCTATCTATCTATATATCAACTTACAGTTTATTTATCAATTACTCTGGACCAGTTGCAAAATATAACCAGGGAATGATTAACGTGTGTTCGACAGGGCACATTTCTTTAGTTCCAGATTTTCCTTCTAGCTATCACTACAGTCTAATAAAAAAAAAATATCACTCCTTCACCTTCAGCCAGAAAGGGGCAAATAGTGCAATCCCTTGGTTTGTGTTGATTGGCTCATATGGAAGTCTGTAGCAGCAATAGGCTACTGTACTGCAACTGCACACTAAAGCTCCACCAGCAGAAAAGTAGTTTGCCGAACATAAACACATGTCTTTACTAAACAGTGGCCACTGTGACCACAAGTGTTAATTACAGGACAATGTCCCATTTCATTTCCATACATTTCCCAAGATTCTCTGACTTTCCTGTCCCAGCAGGACTTTAGGCCACATACTCAGGGGGACCTTGACACCTTGACACTTGGCATACTTTGTGTGAGGAGGTTCACTCTGTCTGGTAGATAAGCTGAAGACCCTTGGAGATGCCTCATCCTCACAATAAGCATGAATGATAGGAAAAAAAAATCACAATTACCTAAGCTCATCATTCTAAATGTCAAGATCAGCCTACAGCAGTGGCGGGTCTAGAAGAGGGGGCACACGGTGGCACCGGCCACCCCTGAAATATGATTGCGCCCCCCCCAGCCCGGTACTCCATCCAATCCATTGGGCTAGAATGCTGTCAATCTAACAATTGTGGTTTCCATTGGATCAGAGTGCTGTCACTTGGCTGCCTGTTCTGCCAGTTTCCCCCAGCCATTGTCACACGACCAATTCATGTTTCCATGATGACTATCCAAAATTCTGATACCATTGAACAGCACTCAAATCTTTTTTTTTTTTTAAAAGTGGCAGACTAAGTCTATAAAACATGTGTATTGTATTCTGATATACAATTTATTTAAAATGAAAACAAGTGAAACTATTAATGAATGTGATGTTTTATTTAGCAGAATTGCATTATGTTCCAGCCTATCCAATATTGCCTATATTTCTAAGCAGATTTTCTATGCTATATTCAGATAAAATGCAGCTACCAGTTAAAAAAAAACGAACATGTTTAGTTTGGTATTGTTGAGTAGAAAAGCAACATTCACTCCGCTTGCTTTGTCTCCTTTGTGGAGAAGGGAATTAAATCCCCCGGAAGATCCATTTCCAGAAGAACAAAGAACATTCCCACACACTTGCCACCTCTGCATCGGTTTATTCGGTCGACATTTCGCTCATGAGGATCTTTCTAAAGACAAATGACTGAAACGTCAACCCATTAAACCAACGCAGAGGTGAACAAAAATGTGTGCGGGAAATAGTTTTGGTTTTCATTGCCAATCATTTTGTAAGAGCAGACGTCTCATAGAGTGAATACCAAATCCTGGCACCAAATTCAGCTCTTACGTGTTCTTCCCTCCGTCTGTCTGATGCTATTTCTCCCCATTTTCATCACCAGGCCTTTGGATTTTCCAGAGGGCTGCATGCTGCCAGCTTTCATAGGCTCTCACCAGTTCTTATCAGAGGATTGAACCTCATCTTCAGTGATGGCTGATGGCTGCTGATAATACACCCCAAGGCTCATTCTGTCCCAGATTTTTACATGCCCTGAAAAAAAATAAAACAAACACAAACCACTGTACAAATCGGTATAAGGAAGTGTCTCCGTCTCTCTACGACTGTCAGCATCTCTTTCTTGCAGTCACCTCCAAACACACACTAACACACAACCACACAATTGCAGATCAAACGGTTGAAAAATCCAGTCTCTTATGAAAATCAACTGTGGAAAATCATTATTTGAAGGCCCAAAAAAACTAAATCTAAATCCATCACCTCTTATTTCACTTAATAATTTGCTCTATAACTGCTGGAAATAATTAGAGCTTTGAAGACACAATAAGTTGACTTTTTATCGTCCCATGGCAGAGAATTGTCACAATATATTGCAGAGGTGATGCGGCTGTTGATCAGATACAGTAAAACACACCAGAATTTAGTGAAATCAACCAATCTTTTATCATTAAATAACAAAAAGAGCACTGTGTGTTGCTACAGATAAACACAGGGGCGTAGCACAAAATTCTGTGCCCTGTAGAAAAGCATTTTCTATGGGCCCCTCCCTGCATCCACACCTATTCATTCTAGCATATTTTTGGGTCCTCCTCACATGAGGGCCCTGGGTACTCAGTCCCCCTTTTCCCCCAGTCCGACACCCCTGGGTAAAAAGGAGACAATGAAATACAATCCAAAACGTTTTTCTGTGATAGATCCATAAGTGTGGAGGCCAATCAGACACCAACACGCTGCAAATGGTTAATAATGCTGTTTATAATGACAGCATTTTACAACTCTGAAAAAGTTATAACAGAAGCAATCATTTTTATTCTCCTTGGTTGTGATTGGCAGGTAAACAGTAAAGGTACCGTTACAAAGTAATCTACCAGGAACATGTGTTTGCACACATTTGACCAAAGCAGTGCATTGCTGGATGAAGCTGCTTTGCGCTGCACTAAAAGCAAGGCTGGAGCCGCTGCACCAACACAGTGGACTCAATAAAATAAACAATATTAGGCTGTTGCATGTTTTATGCAGCGCTAATGTTGATCTGAATATGGCCTGGTGTTGCAATGCACATTTTTAAAGGTTTGGACATAGCCAGGCTAGCTGTTTCCCCGTTTCCAATCTTTGTGCCAAGCTAAGCTAATCACCTGCTAGCTCTAGCTTCATATTTGGTGTACATACATGAGAGTGGTATGAAAACAAAATGAGCATTTTTTTCAAAGTGCCAAACTATTTCTTAAATGCAAATGCTCGTTTTGACGCTTCTCTGCTGATAACACGTCACTGGATAAAACACATCAGGTACGATAGCGTTACATGTGTTCCGGAACAGCGCTAAGCTAGCTAGCTAGCTAGCTAGGCGACGTAAATTGTGGTGGACGAGAGATGTAGTTCACTGAGCGGTTTCACGCAAAACTAACTGGTCATACGACAAACCTTCGACAAACTGAGACTTTCTTCGGTTGAAAAATGTCTTTTAAATTGGCGAACATCATATTTGTAATCCATGGCTCAATTCAAACGGGATCAAAAAATAATTTGCTTCTCCCCGTTCACTACCATGCATATTTCTTTTCCGAATTAAGGTCCCATAAGGTCCACTGGAAGGGGAGGGACTTTGCCTCTCTATAGCCCTGGGCTTGGGTTAACCCTGGGTTAACAATGTGTGTGGGGACTGCAGTAAGTTACCCCAGGGTCAACTAAGTATAGCCCTGGGTTAAGAATATGCAATGTGAAACCGCCTAGAGTGGCTTAAAGTGCCCATATTATGAAAAAAACACTTTTTCTGGGATTTGGGGTGTTCTTTTGTGTCTCTGGTGCTTCCACACGCATACAAACTTTGAAAAAAATCCATCCATGCTGTTTTGAGTGAGATACGGTTTCTGAATGTGTCCTGCCTTCAGTCTCCGGGTGAGCTGTTCAAAATCGTCACAGCTTGTGACGTCACAAGCCGAAACGAGCTGGCTAACCGCAACCGTTAGCTCATAGCGTTAGCATGCTACCTCGTTCTCAATAGCAAAGCGCTGCTACAACACACACAAGTTCACCATAATCTACAAAAGAACTACTTCCATGTGCGCCCTCATTTAGAAGTCTCCCAGCTAATCCTGCCTCGTAACTGACCGAAGTTGGAGAAACAGCCTTTCTTTTATTGTCTATGGAGCTAGCTAGCTGACATGATCTACATCTGAGCTACTGCACATGTGCGAGTGCAATCAAAGATAGTACAGAAGAAGAAGAAGAAAAGAGGTCTCACTCTGTAGCTAAAACAGAGACCAGGTGGAAAGAGGATCTGCAGCAGTGAGAGAGAGCGGTGCAGTACAAAAATATGGTGTTTTTTGAAAATTAAACCATGTAAACCTATTCTGGTACAACCTTAAAATACAATTATGAATTCTGAAAATGAGCATAATATGGGCGCTTTAAACTAACCAAAAGGACACACTGGCTGAAAAGAGGCACCTGGCCTCTGACTTTAGGGTCCTGTTAGAGTACAGAGATACCATGGTTTAAAAATGCTTTCAAATAAAAACAAAAATGTGCCCGCCACTGTGACTGTGGCCAGTCTGCGTTGGCTGCAAGCTGATTGGTTGCTTTTGAGAAGCTTAATGATTTTCTGCGCAGTCAAAAATCTCTAATTAAACATGGCAGATTGATGTCACTGCATAGTGTCAACATGCACAAAACCCAAGGTGAACATTTACAGTACCAGATGGCTCCATTTAAGCAACTTCACCCCCCCCCCACATCCATGTTAACCTGTAAATGTTGTGGCAGTTTTCCAAGGTTTTCCCTAGATAAAAAAAAAAGATATATCGTATGACTGTGTTATGCAGTCAGCAAGGGGTTCCTGTCTTTGCAAAGGACCAGTGCAACATATATGAGAGTTAAGGCTTTACCTGAAAACACTGGCAGGGTTTTTGTTTTTAAAAAAAGAAATGTCTCTGTATGTTCAAATCCAGCTGAGAAGCGACATTTATAAGGCAGAGAATTGCACACAGCCTACAGATATCAACACTGACTCAGACCAAACAGTTTTATTCTCATCTCACCAGGAAGCTCTTAGCACCGGCTGAAAGCAGATAATAATCGTGCCCAAATCTGGGCCAGGATTCTGAAGAGGTTTGTAGCCAAAGGGGGAGTTACTTTATCCCTCTGCGAAGGAGAGCTGGTAGACCACTCTCTTCAGTATTTTTATTTCCTCTATTTCTTAGCCCTTTGAGAAAGTGGCAGAGAAGGGAGAGGAGGTTCCGCTGTGATTTAGCACCACCAAAATGAGCTATAACCTTGTGAAAAATGATTACACCGATTGGTACACCAAAAAAAGTCAGTTATAAAAAAAACACAGTGACCGCGGAATGAAGCATGATGAAAATGTCACAAAAAGAAATTAATAGAATGTGTAGCTGTGAAGCTATCTATGAAGATGAAACTTATTTCATGGATGGGTGGATCACAGTTAGTTTGCTTAGTCATTCATTACACAGTTTACTGGTCAGTTTGGAGCCATGATCTCCGTGTGCAGCACCACAGACAGCGACACAAGTCTTTACGTGACAGTGAGAGAGATGTCGACGTGATTATGTTCACATGATCGGCAATCAGCTGGCACAGCTGGTATTAATTAGGGGCGTCGAAATGAATCGTCGCCTCGATGCATCGCCATGCGGACCTGGACGATTCTGCATCGACGCAGTGACAGACCACAGTCGGTTAGCGCCTACGGATGTTGCTTGTTGATTTTTCCGCTCGCTGCTTTTTTTTTTTTTTCTGTATCTGCCTTTTGTCCTTTTGTGTTCAGACTCCGCTACATTCAGGAAGCGTCTTTCTCAAGAGCAGATACGAGGGTTTTCATTTTCATTTCATATATGTCCGACTGCTTGAATTTGTCCATGAAAACCATGTGTAGTAATATACAGTCCTTCCAGAAAAACGCGATTATACGATCGCATAATTCAACGCATAACCAGCCAAAGTCCGTCATATTTATGCGGGGGCCGCATTTTTTCAAATACGCCGCACTTTCGGCGCATAAATTGCCGATTTCCGCGCAGAATATGCGGGGCTCGCATGATTTCATAATCCCCGCATTGTCGTTGCAAAAATGTCCCATATATCTTAGCAGAAAGTTGAAAAATGTTGCGTTTACGTCACACAAGAGCAGCCATTTCCCCCTGTTGCCATGGGAACATTATGAAGTGACGTTATGAAGTGACGTTATGAAGTGACGTTATGAAGTGACGTTATGAAGTGACGTTATGAAGTGACGTTATGAAGTGACGTTATGAAGTGACGTTATGAAGTGACGTAGTTTTTGCAAGTTCCCGCAATTTCATCGCATAAAATTGCATAAACATCCCGCATATCCCATCGCATTTTTGAAGAAAACGTGCCGCATAATCAAGGATTTTTGCCCGCAACAATCACAAAAAAACTCCGCATTTTTCTGGAAGGACTGAATATAATAATATTGAGGTGACGCATCGTGACCAGTGAAGGTTCACAGCCCTTGTATTTATCAGCTGTTGTTTCCTGACTGTAGGGATGCATCTTGGTCTTGCCCCGTGCCAATTCGGATACCCCAACTCAGATTATCCGCATGTCAGTTAAACGTCCGTCCCGACCCAGAGCGTCAAAAAGGGACGCCAAGAGTCCTGTCCAACAACGTCTGTATGAGGAGACTTTTTGCGTCAATAAGAAAACACCAAAGGCACCCGACCAAGCGTCGCTTTTTGACGCAATGGGAGTGAGAATATGTTGACATGACGCAAGCCTTCGGTGCACCGAAAAAAATCAAACATGATGGAGGCTTTAGAAGAGGGAATTATTTTCACTCGAGCTTCTGCACGCGAATGTCACTAGACTACACCAGTTTCTGACAACACAGTCTCACGGCAGTTCGTGAAATGGTCACGTCATTTTTAATCTATTGATTCGTGTACAAGAACACGTTTATCTAATATTTTATAGGTTGGGTTTAGGCAAAGAAGAACGGGGGAAGCAAACGTCACACCCCGGGACACGATCCGAGGTCTCTGGGGGACACGCAACGACAACAACGGGATGGCGGAGGTGGTGTTTAGGAAAAGAAGAACGGGCAAAGGACACGTCACACGCCGGGAGACGGACGGTTGTGTTTAGGGAAAACAACAACGGGGACACGAAACGCGACACGCGGGACACGATCCCCGTTCTCCGGGGGTGAAAGTCCTGTGTCGTTTGACCCATCCACCACCCCAACCAACCTCCTTACGCAGATCTTCGGCATTTCATACTACTCGCTACCGTAGTTGTGCTGTGATCACGAAATATGCTTCCCATTGAAATACATTAGTTAAAGTTTCGTGCTGTCCACCACGAAAAAAATGAGAAAAACGTGCCCGTGTACACGAATCAGTAGATTAAATAACGTGACCATTTCACAAACTGCCGTGAGACTGGGTTGTTTCTGAACACAGCCATACTGAGAAATACAGAGAGAGTTTCGTGGAGCCGATAGTCTTAATTAGCTTTGTAGCAACTCATTTGGCCAATGGCTTGAATGTTAACGGACGTTCATTATCATAAAATAGCTGCGCACTATAGCTTTAATCAAAATAATATATCATTTTTTACATTGGATGAGTTTCTAGAATTGTCTTTCTGAAGATCAGACAGCTGTTTGGGCGTTATGAGGCTCAAACCTGTAACTTCTTTACAGGACAATCAGTAAGCTCAAAAATGTGGATACAGAAATTGAGAAAAGGCAAACAACAGGAGGCTCTGAGTAATCCTTTATAACAACATATATTTCGGTAGAAAACAATATATTTACATTTTTACAGATGTGTTTTTTTTTACAGTACATACAGCATTTACATATAAATATAGTGATTTACAGCATTAAAGTCAGTGGTGTACAAACTGTATACATTTGCAGAATGTCAACATTTTTGCAATTGAGAAACAACTCAAATTTGAATTTCTTTATGTTCAGTTTGGCATTTAGCACCATTTATGGTCTGGCTTCATTTCTTAATAAGTGAGATGTTTTGACCCTCTAAGGACTCGCAAGAAAAAAGTACAACTTCAGGCGTTGGCATAAATCACAAATTAGTTTTTGGACTCTGCACTTGGACAAGAAAGATGTGCATGTGTTCTGCACACTAAATAGGTTACACAGAGATAATAGAGGTACAAAGTCTGGGCGAGAGGCTGACGATTTGTGTAATATTTAAATATGTCGCTGCCCTCTTAATAATGACTTTTGACATTTGAGGTTCAGGGTATCTGCGTCTGTTTGGGATGACACAAGTTTGTGTGGTTTGGTCCTGAAACTCGTCCGATTGGAATCATCTTGGGGCACGTGATGAGAATATAAGATTGGTCCATCCCAAACCCAAACTATTGGAACACTTAAGCGCTTGCCATGCGCCACCAATTAGTAGGACAGTTATTATTATTATCCCATCACAGCTTCAGAGGGATATTCAGAGGTACGTGTCTCCCACAATTCACCACATCCAACCCCAGTCCAGATGTTGGCAGTACAAGTTTGTTTAAGGGCTGCCGAAAACCAACAGACACAAAAAAGTTGAACTTTTTTTTGTTGGATTCAGCCTAAAAATGATTCCTGTCCAAACAATATGCTGAACATTCGGTGATGGTTATCTCTTAAATATCAAAAATATAGTCATATTGATGAGACTTAGCATATAATAGCACACATTTGACATTGTAAAAACATTTTTTTTTCTTCTGTGATTTTGAGAAATCCTTTTTCTTAAAATAAACCAGAAATCATTCAAAAGATAACATGGTTTCTGAGTGTGAGTTTGTTTTTTTCAGTTCAGTTGCAGTTAAAATAAGAGACTTGACTTCTCCCAAGTATAGAGAGTGGCCATTGGGACAGACTCAAAGGAACTGCAGGTAAACACATGTCAGAGACAGATTCTCAGGATCCTACATGAAGCTGGATTGGATTTTTGGAATTTGGTGTCACGGCGCCCCTCTGTGGACAAAATACATCACATGCATCTGACCACACTGGCTCTTGGATTGGGCTTCATCACGATCATTTCACTCCTGTTAACCCTGTGTCTTCAGATGGCATAAAGCAGCAGGAAAGTTTCAAAAGCAGAGCCGGCGTCCGATTAATTAAAGGGGAACACTGCATGAATCAAGAATTCCAATATGTTATTTCCATGGCCTCGGAGAGGTTAGTCGATATGTGTGAACATGAGCTACTCTCTCTCAAAGCCAAAAACCACAGCAAGTGTCAAACTTGTGATGTCATCAAGTATTAAGTCTGGAACTGCTCCATAAACAACAAACTGGAGACTTTGATTTTGTCCTCTGTTTTTTACCCAAATGAGGTCATTCTATTTTATAACACGGCTTTGTTGAATACTCAATTCTGATTGGTTAGTTATTCTACAGTCTGTTATTTCTGTATAGCAGACCACTTCTATGAAAAACAGCTATGGACAGCTATGGTCGCAGTTCATACGCAGATCATACACTCTGGAGGACCATTTTCAAATCAATAAAATCACTTTTACATCAATGTTTTCTGTTAAATTATTGATTTCTTTAGTATGTAGCCATGTAATAAGCGAGATAATGTCGAGCGAGCGGGTCATTATTTCGCGAATTGAACCCCAAACAGGGTGGTCTCGCATTGCAAGACCACAGCGCTGTGGAGTAAGGGCCGGCTACACTACTGATACATTCTGGGATAGGAGAAAAAAAAACGCTCTGGGTTGTTTGCATTTCTTTAAAGGTCCCATGGCATGAAAATTTCACTTTATGAGGGTTTTTAACATTAATGTGAGTTCCCCCAGCCTGCCTATGGTCCCCCAGTGGCTAGAAATGGTGATAGGTGTAAACCGAACCCTGCTATGCCTTTGAGAAAATTAAAGCTCAAATTGGCCAATCTGGAATCTTCCCTTTATGACGTCATAAGGAGGGAGTTACCGCCCCTTTCTCTGATTTGCCCGCCCAGAGAATTTGGCCCGCCCATGAGAAAGAGAGAGACGTCATGACTTGCAAACGAGCGAAGTGGTTGTTGGTCAAGGCCAGCTTTTAGAACGGGTTTATTGCTGTCAAAACTAAAATATTCCCTTAATAACTGACCTGTACTTTACACGTTTACAGTAGCTGATTTTGTCAGTGCACAAAAGATGACGATGGCTTGCTGTGTTAAGATATGATTCTAGTTTGTCTTAAAGTGAGTTAAAGTGCTCATATTATACTCATTTTCAGGTTCATAATTATATTTAGAGGTTGTACCAGAATAGGTTTACATGGTTTAATTTTCAAAGAACACCGTATATTTGTTGTACTGAACATTGCTGCAGCTCCTCTTTTCACCCTGTGTGTTGAGCTGTCAGTTTTAGCTACAGAGTGAGACATCTCACTTCTGTTCCATCTTTGTTGGGAGTCGCACATGCTCAGTAGCTAGGTAAGGACTGCTAGCTTGTCAGTTGTAGAGTATGAGGATGTGCCATGCTAGCAGCTAGGTGAGCATTATAACGTGTGTTACGAAGTGACGCACGTTCGTCACGGAAGTAAAGGCTGGACTACAATAGAGCTGTTTGGAGCAGTTTGTGAACAGTGTTTTCTCTGGAAGACGGTAACTCCCTTTGGGGTGGACTTTGGGCTTTTTCAATTTGTAAACCTATAATATGCACAAAAAGATATATAACACAATAAAGGAAAGGGAAAAAACCAAAAGGCATAATATGAGCACTTTAAATAATGTTCCATTAACTGTTAATTGCTAATGTTTTTTTCTCGTTATTACAGTTGACATAAGTTGCATACACAACACCATGATGTCCGAGCAGTCAGAAAGTTACTGTCCTTGCTGTTTAACATGAAGCTTTGCTGTGCATTCTGGTGCAACCGCAGGTCTCTCCCACTGAACAGTGAGAGGTATGATCTGTTATTTCATCTGCGCGAGCGAATTGATCTCCATGTGTCATTGACGGAGACGCATCCTGACTCTCCGTTCTGATTTGGATCGACTGTGTTGATCAGAAGCCCAGTGTCTTTGTGTAGGGCTTCTGCAGGCAGAGCGAGCCGTGGTGAGGAAGCGGATGGCTGTAGTAGTGTTCGATCACAGCTGCCAGGGTGGGGAAGGTGACTTCATTGTCCAGAAACACACAGTCCTCCTGGCAAAAAAAAATAAATCACCCACAGTGAACAGAATACTTAAATAATGTAGATGTGACATTTAGGGCTGCACAATATGTCAGTTTTTTTGTCATCGCGATATCAACTGGCGCAATAAACACACCGCAAAAAGGCTGCGACGTATCGCAATAGACACTCAGAGAATTTTTGTTAGTTGAAAGAAAGTATCAGTAGAAAACGGCACTTTAAAATGTAACACTGTCACTTTTTTCAGTGGTACCCTTTTATATTTAATGTATGGTTCAATTTGTTTGATAAAAAAGAATGTTGGAAATGATTTCCTTTTTGTTGTCTTCTAGAAGAATAATGAAAGCAGCAGAAATGCAGAACTGAATACATTTTAATATTTGTTTATTTATCGCAAGTAATATGGTTGTCGTGATATTGAACAATGTTATCGCATATCGCATATTTTTCTCACATCGTGCAGCCTTAGTTACATTGTCATGTCTACACATAAATAATTAGAACTGTATATATAAATAAGTCAAAGAACGCCAGAGAGCAGCAGGCCTCTTACCTCTTCAAACAGTCGGTAGTTTCTGGCTTTAGCTATACTGACATCCCACACCACCAGCACCTGGAAAACACACCAAATGATTTTATTAGGACCAATTTGTCAGTGACAGGTGATGTTTTGACTTTAATGCCATGCTAGATCTCAGAACAATATATAGTCTGTTTCCTCTTTCTGCCTATCTGTAATGACCGTTTGTGAATATTATTATTATATTAAATTATAATATATAATATAATATTATATTACTAGGCCTAAAATTTGATATATTACACAGTACGGTACATGCAAGTAGGTTTATTTCTCTTAGAAAAATAATAAGGCTCCTTGAGGCTTTGTTATATTTGAGTGATATTTTCATTTAGAGAACTGGCTTTAAGTTCTCTGTGTCTACGAGGACATAAATGAGCTCAGTATTTATTTCGTACAGAGTGAGCTGAGGGTAGAGCATTAATAGACACAAAATTCATTTTCTGTATATTTTCTGTAGAGAACACTGAGCCGGAGTTTAACTGTTCAGCATCTCTAAATACACTCTAAGAGGAGAGCCTGTGAGTAATTCACCAAACGTCATTCAAACAGCACAAAGGGTCTACAGCCATGCTAACGGCGCTGTGACATAGACATGTTATATAGACTGGCTGTACATAGACACAAAATGAGCATGCTAACATGCTCACAATGACAACACGCTGATGTTTAGCAGGTATAAAGTTATGTTCACCAGATTAGTTTAGCGTGTAAGCATTACCATTTGCTACACACAATATAATTGAGTAGTAGCTGGTGCTAGTGTTAGGACTATAGAGACAGAGCACATTTGAAACAATTCATGGCTCTCCATTGATTTGCATTGCGTGGAGGTGCCTCCTTGTCAATTCCGTCTGCTAGCAAACAGAAAAATGTCTAAAAGCTGCTGTGTGGTGGAATTCACTACCAACATGGTAAATAACCCATTACTCTTTTTTTTAAGCTGTTGAACCGAAAAAAAACAACTTTATGAGCTTTTATGAAGACAAAAGTTGATACAGGTGTAAGGAATTAGGAGAATGAATGGAAAGACTGGGATTCTCACCATAACATAACGACATGCCCATGTTACGTGTGCAGCAAGCATTTAGTTACCAAGTCAAATATCCAAATGACAGTTTTAAGCTAACTATATATCTGTAAGTGAAGCTAAAAACATTTTCTACACAGTCTGTAACTTGTGTTATAGTGGAATGTGGATAACTCAGAAAGCTATGCAGTGTTATGTTTGGAGGTGCCTTAGCTTGCTAACACATAGCTAACATTAGCTTACTAACAGCTAAGTTGTCCTCTCTGGTAGACATAGGTTGCTAAAATACTCCTTTGACATGCTTAAATCTGATGTTTTTAGCTAGCTACCGGCAGGCACCTTCCTTTTTCTTTTCTTTAAAGATGATTTTTTGGCATTTTAGGCCTCTATTTTCATAGGACAGATGAATACATGAAAGTGGAGAGAGAGAAGAGGAATGACATTCAGTAAAGGGCCACACGGCGGAGTCAAACCCGCAGCCGCTGCATCGAGGAGTAAACCTCTACATATGGGAACCTGCTCTACCAGGTGAGCTACCCAGGCGCCCCAGACAGGCACTTTTCTAGTGTTTCAGCCCTTGCATATTGTGGCCCCCCTCCCGAGGGCGTGGTTTTCAGAGTATGACGCCTTGCACTCTGTCTCTATGTAGCGACACTCATTTCTGCAGTGGACAGGAAACCTTTTTTTATTTTCATCATTTTTTTATGTCACTGACCACAGGAACCTCTTTTTTTTTTTTTACCTTTGATGTTTTGGTTCCTGAGTTCCTGATGGCGTACAGTCCATCCTGTGGAGGGATGGGGCTCTCTCTGAACAACCTGCAGGTACACCCATCACAGGTGACAGGTTATCAATAGAGACACATACTGTGAAAACATTATCACACGCTAAATATTTTGTCTCTTATTTCAGATTACTTTATGGCTTTATGGAAATAAAGGCAATGTCGAAAAAATAATTGCATGCAATACAGCACTAGAGGGCAGAAATGTTCTGCAAAGTAGCAGAGCTGTGGCCTGCTGAAGGAACATTTCAGTTATGCAACTCTATATTACAAAAAAAAAGGGTATCCTTCTTACTTTTCTACGAAGCTGGATTCAGTCGTATCAATGAACACGGAGTCTGGCAGCTGCATCTGCAGATAGAAACACCTGGTTAAACACAATGTGTTTATTGAAGCACTGATCTTGGCTCAAATATAGGTCATTAGGATATTGAGATTTAGAAATGCACAAAATTCAGTTTGAGAAATTGAATTGTTTCTCAAAGATTTTGTAGTTGTAGAAATATTGAAGTTACCGGTATCCATTTTAGCCCTGTCTTCGGCAATCTCAGCGACCTCTTACGTGGTTTTCTTGTAATGCCACAAGAATTTAATCCAGTCATCGACACTAAACGACTTTTCAAGCGATTCCGCTGTCGCAGACAAATTTCCAATATCGGAATGAAATCCTGAGAGTTGGGGCGCGCTCCTCGTCTCAGGTGGTCATAAAACTCAATCTGAGCGGTCTTAAATCAGGCTTTTGTCCATCTAGACGTTCCAACAATATCAAACGTGTTTGATATTATCAAAGGTTTTAAATCGTGTTGTATAGTCTGTGACTAAAACCTCAGTGACATTATGACAGCTAGTCTTAAGATGTGAGATAGTGTCAGACTTTAGCCTTAAAGTGTATGGTATAATCTCTCAGTACACCTGGTCTGAGATCAGCACTGGGTTGCACCAGCTATGTGTAAATTCAAACGTAGACTAGTTTAAACGTAAGTTCTAACTTAGGTTTTTAGGAGTTTGCACGCTACTAACATTTTAACCAGTTGAAATAGTTCCAACGTAGTCCGAAGTTACAACATAAATCTTACACCTTGCCATTAGTACAGTATGTGTAAAGTCCTCCGTAAAATCTGTTGTCCTGGCGCATCATTTTGAAAGTTGGGATAACTTGGAGGACGAGGAGGAGGAGCGACCGGCTGTTTTGCGTCGGCAACGCGTTCTCCGGGATGGATTACACCCGTTGAATATGTATGATGATGTTGATTTGCATACACGCTTTTTCACGAGCGGAGATGCTGCGAATTCCCGGCCTGCTGGCAGCTGAATTAAAACATGACACGGAACAGAAACGGGGCACTCGGTCCTTCTCTACAAGTGTGTCTGGCACTACGGTATTTTGCTACAGAATCATTTCAAAACCTGGTTGGTGAAGTGCATAAGTCCACTATGTGTGTTGCAATAAGAGCAGTCGCTCTTTCATTATGTCAGCGCTTTAACCATTATGTAATGTTTCCAACTAATCATGAGCAACAAAACATGACCCGTCAGAAGCTCTACCAGATTGCCAGTTTCCCCGACATACTTGGGCGTGTCGTTCACTCACTCAATTAACGCCCGGATTGTATGTGACCTTATTATACCAAATGCTGTGATCAGCATGACAGCTTCTGGGACAAAAATATCTGGTGGAATGAGCCGCATTTGACTTAGAGTCTTGTAGTGTGCACGAGGAATAAAGCATCTATACATGATGTGTTTGAGAGGCCCGTAGTGAAAGTCAGTGTCAGTTGTCACATCACTTCAGTCTCTCTTACGTTCTCATAGTCCCCATCGAAGTCGTTTCCTCCGCTGTGTTTGGACGAGTCCCGTTTCCTCCTGAAGTCTGTGGGCGTCTCGTCTCCCAGCGAACGGAAGCTCTGGCCGTCTGGCGATGCTCTTCTGGGGGGAAAACAAAGCCTTAGTGCTGCTGCTTCAACCAGATTTACCTTTTGTGTTAAATATCTGTTATTTTGTGTTCTCTGAATTCAACTTACTGAAGTGGTGTGCCTGGCTGCCTGGACTTGGCTGCAGGCAGCGGGGGTTTCAATGTTGGCGGAGGAGGTTTAGGTACCGGTGGCTTATTTAGTAGTCCAGCTTTAAGTAGAGGAGAGAGTGGAGGGTGGCCAGGCAGTGGCGGGTGACCGGGGGGCGTCTTGTTGAGTGACAGGGTGTCTGACATCACAGGTCTGAGGTTAGCCCCTCCAGTATTTAACTGAGGAGGTAGGCTCGGCTTGCTGTGGTGGTTGCGCGTCTCCCTGTGGTGGTTGCTGCCCATTGATTGGCTCCCTAAAGCATTAAGGGAGTGGTGGGCGGGACCATTTAGGACCATCCTGCTCTCTAATTGGTCACAGATGGGCAGAGTGGCGGGGGTTTGGACCAATACGCCCGGCAGAGGCCTCCAGTCTCTCTTATCGTTCCCAGGCCCCCCCACTGATGCCACCCTGCTCTGAAGAGTTTTCTTTGCGATGGGGGGAGGAGGAGGCGGCGGGGTGGGGGAAATGGACCTGTGCAGGTGGGGGGCAAAGGGCAGAGGAGGGGGTGGGCCTTTGTTGGGTTCCTTCAGTATGGAGGGAGGGGGGGGGACAGAGGGCGGGGGTTTTTTGGGGAGCGGGCTGGTCGGGATTCTGTGTAGAGGCAGGACGGCAGGAGGCGGGCCTTTGTGGAAACCCGGACTGGAGTCTTGACGGAGCTGGGATACTGCCGGCACTGGGGGAGGGGGGTAGGAGGGGGGCGGCCCCAAGGGTCGACCTGAAGAGGTGAAAAAAAATCAGACTAGTTGTTTATTTGTAAATGTTTTTTTCCCTAAATGTTTATTGCACTCTGATTTTCCCTATATGTCCAATAGCTTCTGATAACTGGTAGAGTGTCAACCGACTATATTACTAAATTCTACATACATGCAGCATACATAACTGCACATTTTATGCATCTGAGGCTTAATAAATTTCCAATTTTTTATAGATTTCCCTTGAAAAATGTGCAGATTGTTTAAATAAGTGGTTATCTTTTTCCTGTTTTACAGTGAGCAAGGTCCACTGGTGGTGATCAGAATACACTCAACTAGTGTGAATCTTTCAATACATGTATATTTAAAATCAAATCTTCACACATTTCTTAATACTCACATAAACTGTTGGATGTGTTAAAAAAAAAAAACATATAAAAAAATAGGAAAACTAGCAAAATGAATATTACGACCATGAAAATACCCAAAACACGCGTGGGTGTATTTATATGTACAAGTGCACTTCCAGTTGCAGTTCTCTTTATTGTCCTCGCTTCCTTCAACCAAATTATTTCCCTCTAACTGTCACTTTCACCTCAGCTTGTAGTTCATTTACAGGAAGTCCTATTGCGTATGATAAGTAGTGCGGGACGAAGACACTAGAGGGTTCTGTGTCTCCACATGTGACCTTTGACCTCACTACTATTGGTTCTTCTGTCAGAGAGTCAGACAGTACAGTGTGCGTGCAGTGTGTGTGGTGGGGTTGCGTCACCTGTCGATGTCGGCGAACAGTCACCGTCTGGCTTCAGATAGTCTGCCTCATCGTCATCGTCGTCATCATCCTCCACATAATCTACACACAGAAAGAAGAGATACCACAGTGTAACAACACGCAGGTACAACGGGTGTGTTACGTGTCTGCAGGGTGCGATTTGCCGTGGGGGATGCGTGGGATTTACCCCCTTTCTGGTCTACGTATCCCTGCCTCTGCCTTTCTGGTCTACGTATCCCTGCCTCTGCTGAATTATTTGTATCCCCGGTGGGGAAAAAATGTTACTGCATCTACTTCACCAATAGCGTAGACCATATATTAATTATATAACTCAAATAGAAGTAGTCTAAAGTGCCGTAGAACGGTAAAATCAGAGCAGCAGTTGCTGGTTGGATTTAGCAGCTACAGAGCTCCGGGACGCCGGCTACCAGCGGCAGATGTTTAGCCGCCGATAGGTGACTGTGAGCTGGGTACAGGCACCGCCAGATGACGGTCCTTTCAGGGGCCATGTGGTGGAGTTAAGCCAGAAAAAGTGAGCGTCATCTGGCGCTGACAGTTTAGTTTAGGCACCAAAACGACTAGTTAAGTTCAGGAAAAAGATCGTGGTTGTACTATTTCATTTTGAGATTATTTACCATTGGATATTGAAGTGCATAAGTGTTTTGGCATGACCGGCCGAGTGGCACTATATCCATGGTATTGGTATTGGAAGGGAGATTTAATTCTTGCATGTTTTGTTTTGCTGTGCATGATTAAAAAAAAAAAAAAACATCCCCACCATCCCCCCCCCCCCCCCTCCCTTTGCATTTCGCACCCTGCGGGTATGTACTGTATTCATTAAGGTGGTCTCACCATCTTCTGCGTTATTGAAGGTGTGCTTAATATCCATGGGCTTCTCAATGGTGCCATAGAAACTGTCGGCATCTGACTCTGAGTCGCTATGGCAACAAAGAAAATGTTATCATTAATACATAATATATAAAAAAAAAAAAAAAGGTACAAACATCAAATGTGAGTGGAATGTATTGGCTGTATAGGTTCATGACATTTTCTGCAGGATGTAGATATATGAATAGCCACTAGTCTGCTCTCAAAACTAGCTGTTATTGCTATAAGCTAGCCAGTTAGCTTAGCTTCCAACTAGAGCCGCAAAGATGAATCGATAAATTGTTAACTATTAAATTAATCGGCAACTATTTTGATAATCAGTTAATTGGTTTGAGTCGGGTTTTTTTTCAAAATTCTCTGATTCCAGCATGATAAATGTGAATATTTTCTAGTTTCTTCTCTCCTCTGTGACAGTAAAGTGAATATCTTTGAGTTGTGGACAAAACAAGACATTTGAGGACGTCATCTAGGGCTTTTGGAAAACACTGATTGACATTTTTTTTTTTTTACCATTTTCTGACAATTTCTAGACATAACAGCTAATCGATTAATCGAGAAAACAATCGACAGATCGACTGCGATTTATTATTTTTTTATTGACTCTGAAAATAATCGTTAGTTGCGGACACACTGCAATTTTTTGTCTTTCTTATGCTATTCATTATGTCATTTACTATCCCAATTTGCCAGCTAGCCAAAAGCTAACATGTAATCCAATCACTTCTGGCTTCTATTTACTGTATTGTTCTGTTCTGTTTAGTTTTATTTAGCTCAACCAACGAGACTATTTCGCAGCCATTAATGCTGGTTATTAGGCTATTACAAGATGGAAACATGTTGCCATTACATCCACTAAAACAAATACATTTAAACATGTAATTATTCTAGTTAAGAGTAGGAAAAGCTTTTTCATTTCCTGCGAGATCAGGCTCCCTGACAGACTTTGTGTTTTGGGGTTTTGTATCGTGTATAGTTGACGCTTTAACTGTTTTATAATATCAACACAACTATTATTCATATAGTAAATACTTTCCGTATCACACATTGTATGCCAGTTCAGAGTCTACAGTGTGTCATTACCTTGAAATCTGGGAATCTTTTCTTTCGTTATAGTGACCTATCTCCCTTCGCAGGTATCGCATCCATTTCTGTAAAAACAAAACAATAGGTAATATCGAGAATTTTGGCAATTGAGAGGACAATGTGTGACTTTTGCACCCTATAGCCTGTGAGCCAATAATAGCTCATTTATAGGGCTAAAAACCACTATTGGAATTCAAATTGAAATTCATTGTATAAGATGGACAAATTCCATGTGTGAAATGGCACAAAAAATAGTAATATTAGTAATGATATTATTATTAAAAAAGGCATAACAGTTATTTTGGCAATTGAAAATGTTGAATTGGCAATTGTTTGAATTTGGCAATATTGTGAGCTACGCACACACACACACACACACACACACACACACACACACACACACACACACACACACACACACACACACACACACACACACACAGTACATATGAGTCCATGTGTGGTTGTCCTCACCCTCCTCTCGTCCTCACTGGCTGCAGAGAAAAACCACGTCCTGTGTTTCTTGCTGAAGTGGACGATCTTAAAAGGAAATACATTACTGGACGTTGTCTCCTCTGCTGCTCTCATCACTCTGTGGAGGAGGAGAAATGTGGGAAGAAATATTTCTATCCACGAAGAAAAATATGCTAATTTCAACTCTGTTTATGAGCCTGAATCCATCCTTGTGATAGTAAGACAAGAATTTCCGACTACCCTAATGGACTATCTGTACTGGTGGCTCGTGTCATTTTTCTATGCTCAATGCTATGGCTAAGGGAATTCGGAGTTTGGTACCCAGCCCTACCCATAGACCTACTGTCCCCTGTTATGGACATGACAGCCACAGTCTGGTGATACGCTGAGTGAATAGTTAATGATAACGATAAAGTTCCCTTGGCCTTTGGAATTAAAATAGCCCCACATCATCACATCCCCTTCACCATACCTAGAGATTGGCATGGTTTCATTTCAGTTAGCCTAATAGCTGGTTTGATTTGCATTGAGAGATGATGGAAAGTACCCCATGCCAATCTCTAGGTATGGTGAAGGGTATGTGATGATGTGGGGTTATTTGAATTCCAAAGGCCAAGGGAACTTTATCAGGATGCATAGTATCCTGGATCCATGAAATAACTGGCCTTTAGAAATAAAACTCTTCCTGCCTCTATGGGAATTTAACATAGGGGTGTACTTACTTATGCCCCCTGTATTTTAAGGAAGAACATTTATTTATTTACGATACATTATTCATTCACATAGACAATTGGTGCCCTTAAAGGTTGGAATTTTCCTCATTTTTTAATTAAGGCATTAAGATCAATTTCCAAAAGATGATTTTTTTATTCCTCTTTTTAGCCTTTTTCTTTTAGCCAATCGCAAGACAATCACAGCTTTCAATCATGAAGTTTCACCCTGGTTTTATAGCATATTTAACATCAAACTTATCCCAAAAATGAACACTTTAACAAACATCAGCGTGATCAAAACTACCTTGAATGACAGAAACAATCTTTGTGAAAAATCTATTTGACGTGTACTTTAATTTTTTTGTTTGGCCCATGTCCCATCCACTAACATGGAGGGGGCGGGGTTTATGACCTATACTGCAGCCAGACCCCCAGGGGGGCGATCAGGATGTTTTGGCTTCACTTACACAGTCTATGCATCAACCCCTGGTTGTTATTAATACACCTATGCTATATTAGTCATTTTGTGCTATGACAGGTACAAGGTACAATGTTGTGTATTACTTTCCTACAACATTACTGATTTAGGACTGTGAGCAGCTGAAGAATTTTCACTGACCTGTTGTACCCGTTGAGAGAGAATGCCCCCTGTGGTGCAGGTGAGGTACTGCTCTTAAAGTAGTAAACGCAGCCCTTATGGATGATGATGTACCTCAGTGGCCCTGTAAGACACGCAACAGATATTTAAAAACTTTTCCATCCATCCGCCTGTGTGATGAAATTGAACATGGTTTAACTGAGGTGTAAAAGTTGCTGGCTCAATAAATGAATGCAAAAAAAAGATAACTGTAGATTACAATACATTGTCAGATCTTCTGCTCATTGTGTCCACCCACACTTCATATTTTCGACATGAACTCACATTTCAATAGGCTGAACTGGCTGCCTCCCTTCTTGTGGAGGTATCCTGAAGTGGAAACTCCTCCCGGCATTGTGAGGAGGTTCTGAGCCCCGATGGCTCGCATCGGCACTGGCCAGCACATCTCTGGAGATGACATGGTTCTACCAGAGAGGAAGACAGAGGAGACGTTGTTATCATTATTGCATCGTTGTGTGATAGATCACATCAGGAGTCGCACAAGATCGTGGAAATGTAGGATTGAATCCCAGCAGAAACAACAGCAACTCTGTTCTTGTGGAGAAGTTAGTCGTGCAGATAAAAGAAGGCAAATATTTGAACATCCAGAAAGAATTCAAACCCATAACCACTCTGTTACCAAACCTGCTTCCTAACCAGATAAGCTTTCAGGTATGTGGGATACATTTTATTTAAAGAAGTGGAGTAGTTCCTAAAAAACAAAGTCAAAACCTTAAAATAAGCCCTATTTTACAATGTCTTTCAATTTTTTTTATCTGCACCTGGATTCGGGTTAGCAGTAAAAAATATCTTGCTTCTCAGTCTCCTGTAAGCTTTAAATATAAAAAGTACAAACTCAACACAAACTAACTCTGCTTCAAAACACAGTATTACTGTCCATATAGGGGGGCATTTGTAATCCCTGTGTGCTACTGTTACCTTTAGTTGACAAAAAATAGATGTTTCACTAGTGTCATTAGTACATTGGTATCAATACAACTATGATATCATTAATACATAGGCCTATATGATATCTTGGCCCCCACCTCTCGTCCACCCTCACACTCAGCTCTGGCACCCCACAAGGCTGCGTGCTGAGCCCACTACTGTACTCACTTTATACACATGGTGACTGCACAGCAATCCATACCTCCAACTCTTGTTATTATTCACAAAGAAAACGATCTTCAAAAACGAGGTTCAGAAACTGTCGGTGTGGGGCGGCCAGGTTGGTTCAGTGGGTAGAGCAGGCGCACCTAAACATAGATGTTTATGCCTTGACGCAGAGGTCGAGGGTTTGAATCCAACCTGTGATGATTTCCTGCATGTCTTTCCCCTTTCTCACCTAGCTGTCCTGTCCATTAAAGGCGAAAAAGCCCCAAAAAATAATCTTAAAAAAAGAAACTGTCGGTGTGGTGTTCTGACGACAACCTGACGCTAAATACAAAACTCCCCCAAAATAACTCATCCTAGAGTTCAGGAAGTGCAGAGCTGATCCCCCCGCCCCCCCTCCCATCTTCAGAAATGGAGACTGTGTGGAAACAGATCACAGTTTTTAAATTCCTGGGAATCCACACATCAGGAGATATCTCTCCTGGTCTCCCAACACCAGAGCTGCTGTCAAAAAGGCACAGCAGCATCTGCACTCCCTGCGAGTTCCAGTATCAGTTATGTGGAAAGCTGCTGGCAGCCTCCTACCACTCTGCAATAGAGAACATCACAACATACTGCCTCACAGCGTGGTATGCTAGCTGCTCAGCAGCAGACAAAACAGCACTTCAGAGGGTCATCACAGAAAATCATCGGCTGCCCTCGCCCCTCACTCCAGGACATTGCAAACACCCGCTACCTTTCCAAAGCAAAACACATCATTAAAGACTGTTGTCACCCTCTTTGATCTCCTGCCCTCAGGGAGACGCTCCAGGTCCATCAGAACACCAACCACCAGACTAATGAACAGTTTCTTTCCTAAGGCCATCCACACTCTAAATCTACACACTTTTTTTTATTGTTCTTACATTCATTTTCTCTGTAGTGTTATATTATTATTAAAATCGGTGCGATATATTTATTATCACAACCTAACGGCCGTTTTATGATGAATGTTCTTGTTTTTATCTTCTTTATACGGATGTGTGCAATATAGTTTCTTTTAAGCACCGCTGGGAGGGGCATTTGCAATTTCGTTGATACATTGTCAAATCATGACAATATAGGCTTCTTATCGTATCGTGTATGATAGATATTTGTGCTATGACAAGGTGCAAACTTACTTATACTGTATACCTCCTTACAGGCCCCTGTGAGGCTGTGCTGTATTATTTCAGGCTGTCCCACATGGGAGTTAACCGGGATTGAAACTGGAAATGTTTGGTTGTTAATTTAAAGTCCTCAACCCGAGATCACACCGTCAGACACATTCAGACCCAACACAACGTGCCCACATAATCTCTCTCTCCCTCTCAAAAACAAAACAAAAATCTGAACTGACTTGTTTTCATCTTCGTCTCTGCAATTAACCCTAACCCTAACTAATGAGGAGCAGTGGCTATGGCTGCCATAGTCCGGTGCCTGGGGTTCTCCAGTTGTAATGCCAGTACCTAAGTGAAGGGAGAGGTAGCCTATATCCTCAACGTTTTCTGTTGCACGACTAAAACAACTTTTGAACGTCCACATGTTCCACCAAAACAAGTTCCTTCCCGAGGCTATTTTGCAGAGGCACTGCAGCTTTTCATGGTGCTTTGCACCGCCCAAGACGATTGTGATTGGTTTAAAGAAATGCCAATAAACCAGAGGGGAGTGTGCCTATGTTCCCACATTTCTAAGATCTTTTTCCAAAATTAAGCCCTATGTTCGCCTAACCTCTAACCCACCCTAACCCTTGAAGGGAAACATAGGAGCACAAGACCTCATTTTGAAAATGTCCTAGAAATGTGGGAACATAGGTCTGTGGGAACATAGGGCCTAATTTTCAGTGGAAAAAAAAAATTCTTTAGAAATGTGGGAACATAGGGCTGTGGGACCATTGGGCTGTGGGAACATAGGGCTGACCCCAACCAGAGCATGTTTTTCTCCCATCCTGGAATGCTGTGTGGACTAGCCAGACCCTCCTCCGCAGCGCGGCGGTGGAGAAAGGTCTGGCAAAGCGAGACTAAGGGAAGGGTAATGGCAGGAGTTCCTATGCATGTCTTTATGGTGGGAGGAAACCCACAGAAACCCGATGGAGAAGAGGCACACTCCACACAGAAAGACCCTGCCCTGCCCGGGGATCCACACCAGTACTTAGCAGTGCCTACTTGCTGTGAGGCAGCAGTGCTAACCACTGAGCCACCATGCAACATCTTATGATATACAGTTCATGGATGATCCACTCATCAGGGGTTTGAACTGTATGCGGTGTGCAGTGGTGGAAGAAGTATTCAGATCCTTTACTTCAGTGAAAGTACTAATACCACACTGGAAAAATACTCTGTTACAAGTAAAAGTCCTGCATTGAAAATGCTACTTAAGTATAAGTTTGTAAGTATCGTCAGGAAAATTTACTTAAAAGTAATAAAAGTAAAAGTACTTAATGCCGAAAAATCGTCACATTTTAGAAACTGGAAACGATCCAAACAGCAACTATGTGTTTAATGGTCTGATCATTTCAGCTGGACTTGTAGGCCGATATATTGTTGGGTAGTTTAATTTGTAATAAAACGTCATATTTAATTAACTACATGTGTTTCGTGTGTAAAAATCTTAATTTGTAAAGTAACTAAAGCTGTCAGATGAATGTAGTGGAGTAAAAAGTACAATATTTCTCTCTGAAATGTAACGGAGTAGAAGTAGAAAATGGCATTAAAAAGTAGTACCTCAAATTTGTACTTATAAGTACAGTACTTGAGTAAATGTACTAAGTTAGTTACATTCCACCACTGGGTGTGTGTATTCACTCTATATGCTTATCATGAACACAGAGTTGAAGCATGCAGTTGAGTTTCCAGAATTCCAGTCGTCATTATTATAAATGGATAAAGTGATTGGACGCATGGAGCTAGCCAGAATCAGAAAAAAGGATTTATTGGCTGATGCTATGGACAGTTACTTCATATATCTCAGTCTCAAAACTCTTTTTTTTCTTTAGAAAGTCATCCAGACATGCTCAGGCGTTGCCTACCTCCTGTTGAGCCTCCTGTTGATGCTCTGAACAGCAGCGCTGTCCCTCAGCAGGCTGACTGCGGAGGCTAACACTGTGGACGCTAACGCCGGCAGCAGGTCCATGACAGAGACGACCAATAGACTCAAACTCCTTCTCTTTCTGTCCTCAGTGGGTTCACTGTTGCGTCTCATCAGATCCAAACTGAGAGGGTTTTTTTGTCTGCTTTTCAGCCTCCTCTGATCCCACTCCCTTTTCATTTCTCTCTCTGATGATCTCTCTTTCTCAGTCTCTCTCGCTCTGGCTGCCTTTGATGATGTTTATCTCTCTCGCCCTCCCTTGCACATAGCACACATTTAAACGGAGATAGTGCAGCCTACTTAGGCGTTCAAGGCTTTGTGTGTGTGTGTGTGTGGGTGTGTGTGTGTGTGTGTGTGTGTGAGTGTGTGTGAGTGTGTGTGTGTGTGTGTGTGAGTGTGTGTGACGGAGATAGCAGTAGTCAACATAAACATCCCAAGTGAAGTTCTTCATCCTCTAATGTGTAACTTCCAGTCTATCAACAGCATCTGCTGACCTCAGAGGGAGAAGGGAGGAGGTGTGTGTGTGTGTGTGTGTGTGTGTGTGTGTGTGTGTGCGCGCACTTAGCAATAATTAACCTCAATATTTATCAGGACTTCTTGCCAAAATCCACTCCATTTCACAGAGATAAAACCCTGCAGGAATGGTTTTCTACTCAGTGTACTGAAACTAATCTGCCTCTCCACCTGTTCTATGCGTGAAGGGACCTTGACATGCAGTGACTGGCAGGTTGTTAGCTTGCTATCTGACAGTTAAATGTTGTAGTCACTTTATCACCAAGCTTCCAGCACCACCGATTTTGCACGAGTGGATGAACTATACAGCGCTGCTCTAATATGACCGGGCTCACTAAGAACACTTACTTAAATGGAGCTGAATAAATAAATAATAAATGTCATGGCAATCAATGCGTCTGTTCTTAAACCCTGCTCAAAGAAATTCAACCAAACACTTTCATTTTAAAGCTAGAGTGCGTAGTTTCTGTCGTAGAAGGAGGGCGTGAGAAAAAATAAATAAAATGGAGGCGAAAAACCTGCCTGATGTAAGACACAATACATAACTAGGGTGGAGCTGCTGCTAGTTTCTGACCCCTGGGTGCCCTGTAGTTTGTGTGTATGTGTGTGTGTGTGTGTGTGTGTGTGTGTGAGGACTTCAAAAGGACCCAAAGGTTATCATTTGTATACTGATAACAAGCGCACGCAGGCCGCACGCAGGCCACACACACACACACACACACACACACACGCACGCACGCACGCACACACACGCACACACACACACACACACACTTAAATTCCAGGTATGAATTTTAGCCCCGTCTTCGGTAATCTCAGTGACCTCTCACATGATTTTCTGTCATGGACATCTGTCATAATGTCACTGAGTTTTTAGTTACAGACTAACCAGTGAACGCAGGCCACAACACACACACACACACACACACACACACACACACACACACACACACAGATAAACTGTGTCTTTTTTGATACAAGGATTTCCTGAAGTCGTCATTTGGCTCCAGCTGAGCAGACACACAGCTAGCGGACGACACTGAAGCAACATGATGACACTGACTGCACTCAGCATTTTCCTGTTTTCTAGAGGAAGTGGCCTGCAACTCTACACGTTTCAACATTGGTCCCTTTCCCACAGATAGAGGAAAAAGATGTGCTCGGGTGACAGAACAGGCAGACACACGAGGGACATCGTTAGTTCATTTAAAGGTCCCCATCCTGAACTCTGCAGAGGTTAATCAGACAGAGATGCTAATCAGAGAGCAGCAGAGTTTGTCCGGAAGGGAAGCACAGGAGCTCCCTAGACATACACACACACACACACACACACACACACACACACACACACACACACACACACACACACACACAACGTAAAACAATGTCTGGGCTCAACAGGGATTTAAAGTCCCCTTCACACTGTGTTTTCAGGGCTATTATGTGATGTTGTGAGTCCATTTTATGGAAAAGTAAGTTTAGTGGCTGAAGAGCAGACGCAACTAAATGTAACAGGATCAGAAAAAAAACGTTTAAAAGTTTAGATGACTGACAGGTGTTGGGGTGGGAATTTAACCAACATAAGGGCATAATCCTCTGGGTTTTAAAAAAAATAATAACTGTGATCATCTGAACCAATGAAAGCCTAAAACGGATACAGGACAAATGTGAATACAGCAAGGAAGCTGCTACACTACAGAAATCAACAACACACGTTGACAACAGGTCCCCATCCCTCAGATTCTAGTCTCGCTTTGCCAGACCTTCCTCCACAGCGCTGCGGAGGAGGGTCTGGCTAGTCCACACAGCCTTCCGGGATGGGAGAACAACATTTAGAATTCCAACACTTGAGAAAGCGGAAGGTACAAAGGGCCGAAAAGAGGGACGTCGTGGATATAGACTACTCTGATCCTATCTGAGAGGCTACGTCTGCAGAAGGCCGCAAAACAACCCAAGCATGATGCCTCCGTTATCGGACTGCTGTGAAAAAGGATGTAGTAGTAAAGAGGTAAGTCTGTAAAGTGCTCGTCTCTCACAGTGAACAATGGACTGACCCATGGGCTGATCTAACAGTAGGGGGGGACAATAAACAATTTCTGAAGAGCAATTTTTGAAGGGGACACATATAATACAGCCACAATTATACTCGTAGAGGACGTGTGTACCCAGATGAAAGCCTTAATACTATCATTAGTGTAGCATGGAGACTGTACCATTATCCTTCTTTTCAGTGCTTCTCTCGATTCAATGAAAAAGCTGACTAAATTGACCAAAATATTCTTCTTTAAAACCATGTATTTATTTCTAAGTTGTTTACAATCAAGCCACAAAAATACCTTAAAACATAATGACTTCTTTTGAAAAAGCTTCCCCATGTGAAAGAAATACAATGCTTTTGTACACTTGTTAAATTAGCTGATCATAATGTAAATTAGTGAGCCACTGGTAAAGCTCATCTGCTCACCCTGACAGACACACACCTCCAAAATATGAACTGAGCTCAACACACTTACCTGAGACTCTACACCTGACTGTCCCTGGTCTCCCTGAGACTCTACACCTGACTGTCCCTGGTCTCCCTGAGACTCTACACCTGACTGTCCCTTGTCTCCCTGTCCCTCAGTTCTTTCTGTCTCCTTTGCCTGTAACATAGTGACGTTAGTAGGCTATTTCCATAAGCACCCATTCTTATAAAGATGTTACCAAATTGTCTTGATATGAGGACTTATGTCTGTTTTTCTTTTCTCTGTCATTTTATGTGGGCAACAACACCACAAATCTTTAACGTCAGATGTCTAAATATGAGTTAGGTTCATAGGTTCACCACGCGGTCATATTATAATTATAAAATGATCTTGCGTCCTCCACATAAATATTAGGTTTCGTCTGGGACAGAGGATATATATTTATCTGATCAGCCACTTAACTTCATATTCAGCAAAACACAACTGTAGATCTTCAATATTAACCCTAATATCAGTTCACACACATAACGTTAGGCTTATCGCTGTGATAACGTTAGTTGTAGTGGGTGCATTTCTATCCAACAAGCTATTAAACAAGCTAGGTAATGTTACGTTATATTACACTAGCATAGCAAACTTTTTTGTCATGACTAATTCATTAATTACTCAGCATCATTTCTATTTGAGAAAAGAATAACTTCATCCGATGTTTAATAATAGCCTTGAACCGCCTACTTACTACACTCCTGTCACTACCCGATGTGACTGTGTGTCTAGTGCAGATCCTGATGTACAGCAGGCAGTGGACCAAACCACTGTGAGGCAAGGGAGGGGGGACTCAAAATGTTTCTAAACTCAAAAAGCATTTTCACAGATATTATAAAGTATACATCATTATGTTATTTACAATACGCAGCATTGTTTTACTGATATTTCGAGGGGGGGGTCAACCCTTAGATGACCCCTGGGATTTACGCCCTTGGACTGACCACAGAAACAGAAGATGAAACTAGTGCAACTGTGAGATAAAAAATCCCTGATGAATCATGTCGCAGGACATATTCTTGTTGAACTTCCCCATTACAACATGATAGAGGCAAGATAATACAATACATTTAGATGTATGTAAAGGTTAAAGTTCTAACTTTAAGTTCTAATTTAAGGATGTTTCCATCCATATTAGGTGAAGAGTGTAGCCTTGTTGTACACAGTCTATATACATATTTGGTGTCAGAAACTTTTGCAGTCAGTGGCTGTCTTAAGTCTGTGATCTACAGACAAACAGCACGCTCTTCCCTGCTGTTGTTCTGTCAGGCCTGGACTGTAGCCTGCATCACATCTTGCTGGTTTTGGGAGGCGTTGTGCCTTTAGTCTGCCAAAGTGGTCATTTGCTAGTCACATATTTTGGAAAAACTGGGTGAAATTAGATTGAAAAGGACATTTTGTACAAACAAACAAACCTGATCCTTTTGGAAGCATATTATATTCAAATCCTGTCATCGGTTCTTTTACCATCACAACATGTACAGTAGTGATGGGCACCCCGGATAGAGTCTGCAGTTTTTCCTTAAAAGTAGTAGCTCAGATTTTTTTGAAGTGGAGTTGTATGAGGTACTTTACAGAGTCCAAAATTAGCACCATCTAACAGCCAACTGCTGGTAAAATATGCAAGTGGCTGGTAGATTTGCTTCACCAACCAGCCCAAAAAAACAATGGTAATCTATTGAGTGGCTGGTAAAATTTGATCATTCACTAGCCATTTGGCTGGTGGACAAAAAAGTTAATTTTGGAACCTGGGTACTCTTTTATAGTCGGTGTATTAGCAGACAGGAGTACTGGCACAGAAGCAAAGCAATGTACTGCTGTGGATAGGGGCAGCAGCTAAACGTATTTTAGCCCACCTTAAAAAAAAAAGTAAATTAGTTTAGGCGTCAGACAGCCCTGTCCCGCTAGGAACTGAAACCGTTATCTATACTCTGTTTAAAGCCACCAGACTCCATTGAAGAAAAAAACCCACAGTATTTTACCTCACAGAACACAGGTGTTGCTAGTCTACCGCTGGCAAAATGAACCTAGGGGTTAATAACACGTGTACCGAGTCGACCGTTCTCTGGGATTTGTTTTCATGCTAATCGAATGTGACCAGTTTTAGCGCAAACCGCTGATTAGCTTATAACGCTAGTCGTCGGGGCAGAGAGTAAAGTAAAAAGAAATCGCTATTTCTATAACACTAACAAGGCTCAAAATAGCACCACACTTCCACGGTAGCATAATGAGGGTCCCTACATGTAAACTGAAGCATTGAGAACTTTGTAAGTGTACAGACAGTTTATTAAAAAGATAGTTTATAAAGACAGTACCGTTCACGTATACATGCGGGCGCCATCTTGGGAACGAACACCGTATAACCCGTGAGCAGTAACATAGCTCAAGCACGGCGTTCGTCATTCGACTGGTCGTGATTGTTTTCCCAAGATAGTGCCTGCCTGTATAGTGAACAGTACTGTATTTATAAAATATCTTTTTAATAAACTGTCTGTACACTTACAAAGTTCTCAATGCTTCAGTTTACATGTAGGGACCCTCCTTATGGTACCGTGGAAGTGTGGTGCTATTTTGAGCCTTGTTAGTGGTATAGAAATAGCGATTTCTTTTTACTTTACTCTCTGCCCCGACGACTAGCGTTATAAGCTAATTAGCAGTTTGCGCTAAAACTGGTCACATTCGATTAGCATGAAAACAAATCCCAGAGAACGGTCGACTCGGTACACATGTGTTATTAACCCCTAGGTTCATTTTGTGCCGGATTTGTCCTTTAAAAACACCAAAGTCGTACAAATAACATAAACAAACTAATCAATTGAGGCAGCGGTAGCCTAGCAACTCCCGTGTCCTGGTGGTAAAAAATGTTTTTTTGTCAGAAGACTCTGATGGCTTAGAAGAGAGCATAGATAAGGCTTCAGTCCCCTGTGGTAAAACGCTGTCTGACAGTAAAGCAGGGAAAATATTCTGAATAGAACTTACACTTAAACTGATGTCAATTGTTTTAGGCTCTCGCCATCTACTGTAGGTAATACACTGACTATGGATAAGTAACTCATACATACCTACTTAAAGCTATAATGTGCAATTATTTTATATTAATGGACGTGTTACAAGCCATTGCCAGATGAGTTGATACAAAGCTAATTAAGACTATCAGCTCCACACAACTCTCTCTGTATTTCTTAGTATGGCTATGTTTACAAAATGGTGTAGTCCAGCGACTTTCGCGCGCAGCAGCTTGAGTGATGCGTTTTAGCAACGTTCAGCGTTGAAGATGATAAGGACATACAAATTACAAGATAATTACCTCTTCTGAAGAGTCCATTTTTTTTTTTTTATCCTCTGTGTCCTCCTTGATTTGTCAGGATAAATGCTACAAGCAACTGCGTGAAAAAGGGGTGGGGGCGGTGCGCGATCACCAAAGGCTTGCGTCATGTGGATGCACCAACAGTGTTGTTGTCATTACTTAGAATTCCTCATGGGGGCGACAGAAACTACGCACTATAGCTTTAAGAAAATCCAAACGGTCCCATAGACAACCTCCACTAATCAAGGGATTAGGACAGCCTGTGCGTGTGTGCCCACGAGGCAAAACCCGGGGTGAAAAAAGTCCACTAAACACAGATTGCAACTGAAAAGCATCATCATAAACAACACAATGTGAATACTGAAGAACACAAGCAGATTTCTTGCTAAGTCTGAAATGACGTGTTTTTTTTAATAAACAGACAGACTTCTCAGTAACCCTGAGGTCCTGGATTTGATTTCTAAAATAGCATGTAACTGTGAGCAGGATCATTAATCAGCAGATCCGTTGCCATGAAAATGGAGCAAACTCAATCCACTGATGAAGTGGAGTGCACAGAATCTCCCAACTGTCGTAGGGTATTTCACACATTTGTTGTTGTATTCTGTTGAGTTGTTCTGTTTGGCAGCATGGTCTAATTGTTTGTACGGTTATTTGTGGGTCAAAATATATTTCAATTTACATGTGTACATGCTACCTCAACATCTGCAATGGTATGACACAGATTACAACAGCTGCCTGGTATTTGCGGATAACCAATGACCTTTCTGTGCTACGAGGAAAGTGTGTGTTTTAGGCTCAGACCTGATCATCAAGCACCCACTGCCTCCCAGAAACACACATGCAAACACACCACCACGAGCAGATGGAATGGCCGTAAGTGAACCGCTGTCCGAGCTGCAGCACACGCAGAGAAATGTCTGTCCTGCTCAGGATGAGAAACTCTCATACAGAGCTGCGTTTGCTTCCTGTTCCCCTTGATGACTGACCACAACGGTTCCTCCACTGTGTGAATGCATGAATAGAAACTGAGAGTAGTATTTTCAGAGAGGTTTATGTAAACTGATTAGTTTATTTGTCCAGGTGAATGATTAACAGGGCTGTGACGGATCGTTGCACACTGTAAACATGAACAAACCATCAACAAGTCAGAACAATGACTTTGAATTTTTGTATGCTATTGAAAATGCCAATATTGATTGTTTTTGTTGCAAAAGCTGAGTTTGTTCTGAACATTTCGATATAAAACACATGGGGGATCGGTTTTATGCAAATTCCCTAAAAGGTAAATTTAAGAAGATAAGTCAGACTCAGTGGTAAGTGGAACCGAAGCAGAGGGACAGACACAGAGCTGTAGCCGAGCCAAAGTAGAACACTTTTTAATTGGTTAACTTTATCGGTTATCAGGCAAATAAAACGCTGTTACAGATAATCTGCAAACGGCCAAAAAACGGCCCCGATAATCGACCAGGGCCGATAATCTGTCTATTCCTAGTACCTCGTGCTGCTGGTGTCATCTGATTGGTGGAAATTAACATACAAGATTTAGACATATTGTTGCTCGTTCCTTATCAAAACAACAAAAACAGAACAGAAACCGAAAGTTAACTTAATACTTTACACACACACACACACACAGATAAACTGTCTTTTTTGATACAAGGATTTCCTGAAGTCGTCATTCGGCTGCAGCTGAGCAGACACACTTCCTGTGTCCAAATATGGCCATTACACTACAGAGGAACTGTCACACTTCCATAACGGCTAGGAATTAAGAGCGAGAGAGAGAGAGAGAGAGAGAGAGAGAGAGAGAGAGAGACACTCTACAAAGATAAGAAATCATACTGTATGAGTTGCTGTATGACTTGGAAAGAGAGATATGTATAAGGAGGAAGAGAGAGGTAGAGAGAGAATCAGAGGCAGCAAGAGAGAGCGAGAGCTGTATGCCCACTGTATGCCCACCCCCCCCGACACAGGGTCGAGAATGAGAACACATTTCCTGTAAATGCTCCCTTTTCTCTTCTCTGTCTCTGACAAAAAACCCTGCTGAGGAATTACCCTGGCAACTGACAGGTGACGTGACTGGAGCACCATCGGCGAGTCTCATCGCTACTGGAAAATAAAATCTATGTGTCTCTGAGGAGAAGAACACCAGATAACCGTGATTTATGTCTGATGCCTGCATCATGCTTTGTGTAGCTATTCAAGTGTTTGCTGCATATGCAAACCAAACCAAACCTCATTTGTGACATTGGCACTTTGTATTTTACTGACTGATTTGGTCACACAGTGTTCTCAATTCAAAATCTTTGGAAAAATTATCACAGATGTCAACTTTCTGCCCAAAATGACAAACAAGTTTGCCTCTCTAGTGGGAACCAAACCTGTGAACTTTCTCTTATGGTTTCTGATCTTCAGTTAACAAGTCCTTTTGGATTAAACTGGGCAGAACAAGGCACAAATTAAGACTGTATTCACAAATTGACTAGCATCTGAAACATCCAAAAAATAGGACGTGACCTACTGCACAACCTATTTGTGTGCGTAATAATGTGCTTTGCAATGTGGTTACATCATATTCAATCTCTGTATTCAGGCCTCATTCACAGTGATGTGACCAAGTTATCTTTGCTCAAGTCCTAAGTAAGTCTCATGTCATTTGGTCCAAGTCTTGAGCAAGTCTCCAGTTATCTTTTTTGTGCAAGTCAAGTCACAGGTTATGTCAAGCCAAGTCAAGTCCTTAGTTAAGGCAAGTCAAGCACTCTAACCTGTAGTATCTGGTCTTTATTAGAGATGTTCCGATACCGATACCAGTATCGGTATCGCCTCCGATACTGCCTTAAACGCTGGTATCGCTATCGGGAAGTACTGGAGTTTATGCACCGGTCCGATACCACGTAATAAAGCCCTAAAGAAAATCTACGTTAAAGTAGTTTATTTATGTTCTTTTTCTGTTATAACTGACTGTCAAACTGGATAAAAAAAGAAAGTTCTGTGGCGTTCATTGTTTGTGTTTGTTCATGTTTCATAAAGAGTTTAACCTGAGCCAGACCGACAACAAATCATATCACATCCATACAGGGATAGTAGTATACAGTTGTTGAAACATAATCAAATATATGACACACTGGTATCGGATCAGTACTCGGTATCGGCCGATACGCAAGTTCAGGTATCGGAATTGGTATCGGGAAGCAAAAAAATGGTATCGGACCATCTCTAGTCTTTATAAAGAGAAAGGACATCTAATAAAATGATTGGCTAGTTTGTATAACTAGTACAAAAAGTATGACAATGAATTTAGTGAAATTAATGTAATCAAAGCCAAAACAAATTAGCATTTATTTATTTCACATTCCCTCCCTATCACTTTTTAAACTGTGAAATACTGACAGCCAGACTACAACATCACACATTTAAACATTCAACTTGGTGCATCTACAAACCCCAATTCCAATGAAGTTGGGACGCTGTGTAAACTAAAAATAAAATAAAAAACAGAATACAATGATTTGCAAATCCTTTTTAACCTATATTCAATTGAATACACTACAAAGACAATATATTATATTCACTCATTTTGAATTTGATGCCTGCAACACATCCAAAAAAGCTGAGACAGAGGCCTGTCTGCAGGCAGGCCAGTCTAGTCTACTTTTACAAAGAAGTCACTCTGTTGTAACATGTGCAGAATGCAGCTTGGCATTGACTTGCTAAAATAAGCAGGGACGTCCCTGAAAAAGACTTTGCTTGGATGGCAGCATATGTTGCTCCAAAACCCTGTATGTACCTTTCAGCATTAATGGTGCCTTCACAGATGTGCAAGTTCCCCATGCCATGGGCACTAACACACCCCCATACCATCACAGCTGCTGGCTTTTGAATTTTGCGCTGATAACAATCTGGATGGTCCTTTTCCTCTTTGGACCGGAGGACATAACGTCCATGATTTCCAAAAACAATTTGAAATCCCAGTCTTTTGTTGCCCATGTCCCAGCTTTTTTGGAACGTGTTGCAGGCATCACATTCAAAATGAGTGAATATTTGCAAAAACAATAGTAAAGTTGATCAGTTTGAACATTAAATGTCTTGTCTTTGTAGTGTACTCAGTTGAATATATGTTGGAAAATTTGCAAATCATTGTATACAAAACATCCCAACTTCATTGGAATTGGCGTGTGCATATTTATTTGACAGATCGAGCTCTTTGGGTAGGTATATGGATTTCTTATTTCCACCTACTATTTAAAAAGGTGCTGTAAGTGATATAATGTTTGTTAAAATAAGTGTTAAACTGTACATTAATCACAGTCATCACTGGTAGAGTGTTTGGTAGAGCTTTTACATACATTTTTTTTAGATACCGCACCTAACAGCACCTTAATGTCTTGAGTCATTAACTTACCAAGTCCAAGTCGGGTCTCAAGTCATTTATTTTTTGTCAGGTCGCAAAAAAACAGTCAACAAAACGGTGACTCGAGTCGACTCGAGTCCAAGTCACCAAGTCTCAAGTCTACATCTCTGCTCATTCAATATAACGTGTTTGCCTCTCTGCTCTGCTGCAGTAGATCAATTATGCCTATTACATCTCCATTCTCTTCTTTTTTAACAGTGTGTCATACTGCTTGGCTGCACAGAGATAGCGTGTAGACAGTACAATCTTGGTATTGCTGTCTAGTCTGCTTGAAATACAATGGACATTGCTTATGAATGTTTTGAGATATTTGAAAGCTGTCAAAATGCCTCTACATCAAATGGGTCATGAGAAAATGCGTACGACATTCTATCAGGCTCAAGTTGTTGTAAAACTGATCACTTAAACAAGACAGGTAAGGACAACCTCGAGTCAACTTATCTGGGAACACATACATACATTTAGTCACAAAAAGTCGACAGCCGAGACGAGACAGACAACAAAAGATGAAGTCAACAAGACAAAGTGTGCCAGGCTCACGGAAAATGAAGACAGAGTCTGAACTTACATGACGTCCCTGTGTTCCCGACTACATATCCTGGTGGGCTTTGAGCTCCGCGCAAACGACTTCTTCTTCCTCATGGACAGGGCGGACATGTCGGCGGACATGAGGGCGGCAGCACGGCGCAATGTACCACCATACTTTTCAGCCGCGTGGACCGACAGAGGACGGATGCACGGTTGAATGGAGAGCAGAATGGTATAGAGACACGGATTCGAGATTTAAGGGCTGGTTCGATTTGGAAGGAAGAAAGCAAGGATACCGATAAATGAAAAAAAAAAAAAAAGATGGAGTGAAAGACGAAAAGAGTGACTTCAAATAGACGGGGAGATAGAACAATCAGTCGTGTTGGTTAGGAAGTCTGTTGGCTCTCTGAACCCCTAATACATTGCCAGTGGTTTCCCTGAAGGGGCCTCTTCCTCCAGCCCAGGCTTCTCATTGGTCGACTGGCTGCGACATGTTCCTTCCTGCTTTCTCAGAGCTGGTATGTGGTTGGCTGCCGGATACAACCCACACCTTGCACGCACACACACACACACACACACACACTCGGACACAAAGGACCTGAGAAAGAGGCTTTGGGACTTTCCATCCCCTAAGATGGAACAATACAGAGGTCAAGTACACACACACACATACATCTATGTGTAAATATATATATATATATACACTCAACAAAATTATAAACGCAACACTTTTGTTTTTGCCCCCATTTCGTATGAGCTGAACTCAAAGATCTAAGACTTTTTCTATGTACATAAAAGGCTTATTTCTGTCAAATATTAGGCCTCTCTAAAATGTGCAGTTTTATCACACAGCACAATGCCACAGATGACGCAAGTTTTGAGGGAGCGTGCAATTGGCATGCTGACTGCAGGAATGTCCACCAGAGTTGTTGCCTGTGAATTGAATGTTCATTTCTCTACCATAAGTCGTCTCCAGAGGCGGTTTCAGGGAATTTGGCAGTACATCCAACTGGCCTCACAACCGCAGACCAAGTGTAAAGTAAAGTAAAGTAAAGTTTATTTATATAGCACATTTCACAGATAAAAAAAAATCACAAAGTGCTTCACAATAAAATGTAATACAGTGCAACAAATTAAAATACAAGAAAATTAAATACAAATAGAAAACATAACAAAGATCGGTCCCCTCTAGTTTTAAAATGAGTGTGAGGAACCACTAATAGCCTGTGACCTAATGACCTCAGACTCCGGGTGGGAGTGTGAAGCTGAATCAAGTCAGATATGTAGGTAGGAACTTGACCATGCAGGGCTCTAAAAGTAAGGACCAGGATTTTAAATTGAATTCTATACTGGACTAGTAACCAGTGAAGTGCTGCTAAAACAGGCGTGGTGTGTGCTCTTTTGTTAATGTGAGTTAAAAGCCTTGCAGCCGAGTTCTGAACAGCCTGGAGACGGTAATGCTCCTTCTTACTCAAACAAGTAAAAAGACTGTTGCAGTAATCTAAATAAGAGGAAATGAAAGCATGAATGATCATCTCCAACTCAGCCTTAATCACCCTTAGTCACCCTAAGTCAGCCCAGTCAGTGTAACCACACCACACCAGCCCAGGACCTCAATATCCAGCATCTTCCAAGACCAAGATTGTCTGAGACCAGCCACCTGGACAGCTGCTGCAACAATCGGTTTGCATAACCATTGAATTTCTGCACAAACTGTAAGAAACCATCTCAGGGAAGCTCATCTGCATGCTCGTCGTCCTCATCGGGGTCTCGACCTGACTGCAGTTCGTCGTCGTAACCGACTTGAGTGGGCAAATGCTCACATTCGATGGCGTGTGGCACTTTGGAGAGGTGTTCTCTTCACGGATGAATCCCGGTTTACACTGTACAGGGCAGATGGCAGACAGCGTGTATGGCTTCATGTGGGTGAGAGGCTTGCTGATGTCAACGTTGTGGATCGAGTGGCCCATGGTGGCGGTGGGGTTATGGTATGGTCAGGCGTATGTTATGGACAACGAACACAGGTGCATTTTATTGATGGCATTTTGAATGCAGAGATACCGTGACGAGATCCTGAGGCCCATTGTTGTGCCATTCATCCACGACCATCACCTCATGTTGCAGCATGATAATGCACGGCCCCATGTTGCAAGGATCTGTACACAATTCCTGGAAGCTGAAAGCATCCCAGTTCTCGCATGGCCAGCATACTCACCGGACATGTCACCCATTGAGCATGTTTCGGATGCTCTGGATCGGCGTATACGACAGCGTGTTCCAGGTCCTGCCAATATCCAGCAACTTCTTACTGACTGGTTTTTGGACCCCACCGGACCCCCCCCCCCAATACAGAAAAACTGCACATTTTAGAGTGGCCTTTTATTATGGCCAGCCTAAGGCACACCTGTGCAATAATCCTGCTGTCTAATCAGCATCTTGATATGCCACACCTGTGAGGTGGATGGATTTTCTCGGCAAAAAAGAAGTGCTCACTAACACAGATTTAGACAGATCTGTGAACAATATTTGAGAGAAATAGGCCTTTTGTGTACATAGAAAAAATCTTAGATCTTTGAGTTCAGCTCACAAAAAATGGGGCAAAAACAAAAGTGTTGCGTTTATAATGTTGTCGAGTGTATATGTATGTATATATATATATATATATACATATACACATTATATGATCTGAAACATAGCTGGTCCTGTGTGAGGTTGCAGGATTACTTTCTAGTTCGGAAATCTGAAATGTGTACTGCAAGTGGCCTAGACTGTTTCTAACAACTTCCCTGTGCCCTTGTCCTCATACACACTTTACATCTTCTATGTACCATATAGATATTGTATTCCTATTGCAGACCAATTACACATCCAGTTTAAACACATTCTGTAGAGTTGGGAAGTGGGAGAAAAACAGTTGGTATTGTATTTTCCCACGCTGTAAATTCCTGTTTTTCCTGATACATAATCAACCATCCAGACCTCTCACGTCGTCTGGGATGGGTCTACTTTCTTTTATGCACCACATAACTGAACAAACTCCCAGAAAACTCGAGGTCTGCTTCAACTTTAAGTTCTTTTAAATCACGGCTTAAAACGTTTCTGTGTGACACTACATTTGACTAAGTTACATTTAGGACTATTTGTTCATATCTTGCACCAGAACCGTTGCATGGGCTATGCAAAGTGTGCGACCACACAGGGCCTCACGCCTCTAGGAGCCTCGCACCTGGCCTGGAATCCTGCAGTTTTTTTTTCATGACTTGACTCAACATGCCTATTAAATGAAATTCATCTGCTTTATACTGTATAAAAAAAAGCTTTATTAGTTCATGTAATCCCTGCAGCATCTAAATGCAGCAGGACTGAAATGTTGGTAAATCTGAAGCCTCAGAGCACAGTGCCATTATGCACGGCCTTTCACTGGGTTTACATGTATTTAGTATATCGACGATGTTTTACTTCTGGGATTGTTCAGGTGGTCAATTCCGCTGGATGTCCCTTCTTTTTCGGCCGGATGGCGATGGCCGTTACCTTGAGCTTTCTTTGTGTTGGAATTTGGTCACTCATTAAAAATAATGGTCACAAAACCTGCTAATGTACTGTATATTCACCTTCACCCAGTCCTATTGGTCGTCACACTGCTGCACATACACAAACCAAAAAAGAGGCTGAGCACAGAAACACCCACGCAGTCTGTGCACCTAAAAATAGTGCATAACACTTAGCATTTATATGCAAAATCTAAATTGGGAAATTTTAAACATAGCCATGTGGGTGTTACAATGATTCATGCGTATACATGTCAATGAGCAGGGCCTCGCACCTTCACACAAAACACATGTAGTTTATAAAAAACTAAGTTTATATATAGGTTTACAAGTCCAGCTGAGATGATTAAACAACACTTTTTTTTCTTTTTTTTCTTTTCTTTTTTTTCTTTTCTTTTTTTTCTTTAAGTGCATTTTCCTGATGATACTTACATACTTTTACTTAAGTAACGTTTTCAATGCAGGACTTTTACTTGTAACAGAGTATTTTTACATAGTGGTATTAGTACTTTTACTAGGGCTGTCAAAATAACGCAGATTAATCCATTCCATATTGACCTTTGACCCAGAGCCATTCTACCCACCATTCGACTGTAAAATGAAGGAGGGAGACGAGAATGTGCTGCCTGGATCATTGATTGGAACATTTACTTATACAAATCTTCTTCCTGAATAGGGTTGGGTACCGAAATCTGGTGCCACTGATATGTCTGCACTTCTCTCTGATGCTCTGAAACAGACGTTACAGGTAACACAAACCCCGCTGCACGTGACGCTAGTTAACACTATACTCAACAGCAGCTAACGTTAGCCTACCGCTAGCTAGTTAACACTATACTCAACAGCAGCTAACGTTAGCCTACCGCTAGCTAGTTAACATTATACTCAACAGCAGCTAACGTTAGCCTACCGCTAGCTAGTTAACATTATACTCAAACAGCAGCTAACGTTAGCCTACCGCTAGCTAGTTAACATTATACTCAAACAGCAGCTAACGTTACCCTACCGCTAGCTAATAGCTGGATTAAAAACGGTTAAAATGCTGACAGCTAACACTAAACGGTGTAAAGTTTGTCTGTATTTCACTGTAGAGGATTCAACACCGGGGTGTAACAATCTGCAGCTGCCGACGTCAGAAAAACACAGACGGTGCATTCAATGAAACTGGTAATTTATAGTCTTGTGGTGCATTCAAAGTTATTGTTAAATGTCCTTTAAGCATTAAAAATCTCTGAGACCCAACAGCAAAGAAAAAAGAAGGAAGTCTATGTTAAGTAAATCCTGAGTGTACCTTTTTTATTGGGGTCAAGCTCCTAATCAAAGAGGCACACATTCGTTTACAGTTACAGTATTGTATCTAGATGATATGGCGGTAGTGGTATGAGTCTATATTTCAAAAAGAAGTGCTTGCCCACATTTGGGCATTACATCTTTTTTATGTAAGTCAAGTCTGGAGTGGTTATCATTCAGGTCAAAAAAGGAAACTACAATGCCCCAACCAGCCACTGATGACAATATTTTTTTAAACTTTACATTCTTGTCAAGTACACATGTATAACATCTTAGAAAATAGAATTACATCAAAAAAGAAAATGCTTTTGCAGATCCGTCAAGCGAAAAAAAAATAGTTAGAATAGGCTACAGTTGTTTTGGAATTTAACTTTTGAGTGTGTTACTGCAATTACAGACAAGCATGCTGGTTAACCACAGGAAATGCCACTGCAGCTGAACATAGATTAAACTAATGATGTTCAGTGAAGATGTAGTTAAGACTACAGATTCTACATGCAGTATGAGCCCACTAAGAAGATTTGCACCGCAGTGCTGTAACACACAGCAGAGACACAATGAAGTGTGTGTGGTGTGACCTATGATAGTCACATTAGTGAGGACTGGATTCTGATTACAGTGAGTCATCTGCCCTGTCTCAAACCACAAGGCCTTTGTTTGTTAGCAAGCAACAGACTGAGTCAAAGCAAAACCGGGCTGGCACTAACACACTCTTCTTGCATCAGCTTACTGCCCGTACTGTATCCAATCAATTAAGTGACTACCAACTACTACTGTCCATGCTTTCATCTTAAAGGAGAATTCCGGTCGATTTCAACACGTAGCTCTGTGGTTTGTAAATTCTCTTTTCCGTGTTGTAGTTTGTAGACGGTCCCTAAGCACTCGTCTTGCCGTCTCAACACCGGAACTAAACAGAGCTGAATTAGCAAAACTTGTATGCATTTCTTTCACATCTACTGCAGTCAGGTTCACTGTGTTCACTCGGAAGGAATCACTTCACATGGGTAGGCACTTGTAATGACATTTCGAACATGTTAAGAGGCTAAAAGCACGTTTAAAACTTGCCCGGTTTCAGCCTCCTGGGTGCTAACGCTAGCAGGAGGATATCACGCCGTAGGCAACACCGATTGTTTTCGTTTTTCTCGCTACTGACAGCAGTCCAAATTTACAAACCACAGAGGTACGTGTTGAAATCGACCGGAATTCTCCTTAAAACTTTGACCATCTCACTGTGTGTTTTCACTTCATCAAAGTTAATTGGAACATTTTGGTCACCTAGAAATGTCGTTTTCAGAGTTCTTCCAACCGAACTAGCTAGCGCTAGCGTTAGCTGGTCACTTAAGAGAAAGTCAGCCGACTTTCAACAGGCTTTGTGCAGTGCTGTTCGTGCTGACGAACGGCACCAGTACCCGGAGGTCCGCGTTTCCCCGCCAGATAAAACTCTGCTGGATCACTCGTCAAGGGTATAAATTAGCCGACTTCTACATCTTCAGTGGCAAGCTTAGCGCGGCGCCATTGAAACTGTACACAACACTGGTTTAGACATGTCATCATCCCCACCTCCGCCCTTTTGTCCAAATATGGTCACTTCTGGCTTCAAAAAAACTAAATGGCAACGGATAAAATGCAAACTCTTGCCTCCAAAATGTCAGTCCACAAACCAATGGGTGACGTCACCGATGTTCCATACGTGCTTGTGCAAATGACAGGGAGAGGCCATTGATGTATACAGAGAAAAGCCATAGGTGGGAGAAGGACAGTCAATCTGGGGCTAATTTGTTTCGGTGTTGAGTTCAAATGCCAACAATCTTTCTCCAAAACCGCAGACTCCACCTTTAACTTCCTCCTCTCTTTTTCTACCTGTATGTCTTATGCCAGAACACACAATATTTTATTATAGTGACATAAATGTTTGTTGTGACTTGGCTTGGAGACATGGCAGACTACTACTACTGTAAAGTTTGCTGTCCTCAAACTCAGAAACACCTTATTCAGCTGCATACTGCTGTGGGAAAGGCAGAGAACCATGTTTCAATGAATTAAACATCAATCCTCTTGGCTTCTCCATGTTTACAGTTGTGTTCCACAAGTACCACAAGTGGAGGTTCATTAGCCCTACCTGTGAAAAGAACCTACAGCATAACAGCAGGACTAGTTGGAGGCTACATTATGATGATACTGTTGCACACACTGATAGAAAGCAACATGCACATGACGGCTGAAAGAGCCGATCTAACACATTTGAACAGAGACAAGGGCTATGATCCCCATCCCAATACAGTACACAACTACTTGTTATTGTGCGTCTTAAATGTCACACTTTGAAACGGCTGGAAGCTCAGAAAGCTAGTAAGTGGACTCGTGAGTTTGGATTGTTTTGTTACACATACTGTTCCCAAAGGCCAAAATTAACTTATACGCTCAAAACTCTTTTGTATTAAGAACAGTCCAAGTTAAATCCAACTCTACATATATTTTACCGCTTAACGTTCATGTATAGAAAAAAGGCCTACATGCCACAAAACATTTGACATCCATTTATAAAGGAGACAACAGCAGAACCATGGCTACATGGCTTCATATAAACCATATGTCGTGTGAAGTTGTGTTTAAACAAGCGTAAACAAAGTTTATTATCTTCTTACCACAAACTACCCAATAAAAAGCCATTCAAGAGTGAAAAACAGATCAACACAAACACTGTGTCCCCAGTGCTACCACCAGCATAGCTTAGCATGGCAACAAACAAGCTTACAAATCTTTATCAACTGTATAAATAAGGATATTTTGTGACATCAATATATATTAAGTATTGCATGTGTTCAAAGCTAAACCCCTTCACTAGTGATTATCCAGTCATATGTTAGCAACCTAGGCACGGTAGACCTGTTAGGTTTAGATTTCTTAGCCTGCCAAAGCATGGGGCTGTATTAAGATTGATACTTAAAATCGGCAATAAAGCAGGGGGTGTTTCAGGGCGTGGCTATGATGTGATTGCCAGTGAAAGTGTGTAACGTAACGTAGAGTGTAAGGGCTCCTCCCTCACTCCTCCCTCTCGTCTAAAATTGTCACATCCGCAACCAGGATGGCTGCGCCCGTAACGGCAAACTCGACGACTCATAGCAGATCTCCACAAACCAACGGGTGACGTCACACATGCTCTGTCCATTAATATTAACAGTCTATGATAATATCCAATAGTCTAACGTTAATTCTTGCTTCTCATACACATTCTTTACAGCCTGCCAGACGTCCTCAGTATGAGCAGGTAGCTGTTACGTTAAGATCACTAGCTAGATGTGTGTCAGGTGGTGTGGGTGTTGGTTTTGTGGATGCGGACTGACGGCGATAAATCAGCGCTGTAATCTCCAGATTAGAATAACAAAGTTGAGATTGACAAGTTTGAGAAGTTCCGGTATCAGTTTATATGTGAATGTTACCCAACTAAACATTACATGTTGTGTGGTGGTAGTATATTCTTAATATATAACTTAAAACAGTGGCAAATCATTACCAGATCAATTACATCAGCTCTGTAACTGTGATTGTCAGTCATCTTTGAAAAGTGCTATTTTCCTTGTCATATTTGGTTGGACCCGTGTGTGCGCAGTTTCTATGGGAACACAACCGCCAAGGCTTTTGTCATACAGAAGTGAGCGTGGTTTCATAGTAGGTTAGAAAAACGATGGACGCCTCCAGTCTAGCACTGCAGTATACGGTGGCAGATATATAACTCGAAATTCATTTGTACATTTCTGAAAGAGTGGGTCTTTTGATTTCAGACAAGAGTAGAGAAAAGCAGGCTTCTCAATTTTAGCTTGTGATCATGAATTTTGCCTTGACTGAAATAACAACTGTCGCTGGAAGATTTTGTCAGCAGCTAGCTAGCTTACTTAATGTTAGCTCTGTGAGTTGGTTGGACGCTCTGACTGCGACTTTTAAATGTTTCGACCAGTCGAAAGACGAACGCCGTGCTTGAGCTATGTTACTGGTTACTGGTTGCACAGTGTTTGTCTGGTCATGACTGTTTTCCCAAGATGGCGCCCGCCTGTATACGTTAACGGTACTGTCTTTGTAAACTGTCTTTTTAATAAACTGTCTGTACACTTACAAAGTTCTCAATGCTTCGGTTTACATTTAGGGACCCTCATTATGCTACCGTGGAAGTGTGGTGCTATTTTGAGCCTTGTTAGTGGTGTAGAAATAGCGATTTCTTTTTACTTTATCCCTGCCCCGACGACTAGCGTTATAAGCTAATTAGCGGGCATGAAAACATATCCCAGAGAACGGTCGACTCGGTACCCATGTGTTAAAAACAACAAGACCATAATTCAACAAATGAACATCATTCTGTGTTGCAGAAGACTTAAAACTAGCGATTGAGACCATAAACTAATTATGAAACTGATCACTGAGGTAGTAAATCAAGTGAGAATTGGGTCACTTTCTCATAGACTTCTACAGAAACCGACCTCCTTTTGCAACCGCACATGTCGCCCCCCTGCTGGTCTATGGATATTATATATTTGTGTAACTTAAAACCGTGGCTTATTAATATTAACAGATCAATTACCTCAGCTCTGTGAAAAGTGCTATTTTTCAAGCTACTGTAGCTGTATTTGGCTGGACCATAGGAACGCAGCCGCTAAATGTTTCGTCATATACGTGGGCGTGGTTTCATCTAAAGTAGGTTGGAAAAAACAATAGGAGAGCTTGATAGGTATAGCAACTAGGCAGACAGGGCTATGCAGTGGGGAAAGGCTAAATTGTGTTCCATTGTTATGCATTACATGAGATGAAACTATTCATATCTTTGAAGCAAGCGCTAATGTGGTAATTGTGGTAATTATTTCTGCACGACAGCAGTTTGTAAAGCAATTTGAGAATCAAAATGTCGTGATATAGATCGGCTGAGTAGGTAATGGCGCGGTGGCTATGACACATTCCTTTGGTGTGGGAGATCTGGGTTCAATTCCCACTGCGATACATCAACCACTGTGTCCCTGGGCAAGACGCTTAACCCTAGTTGCTCCAGAGGTGTGTGGCCTCTGACATGTACAGTACACCAATTGTAAGTCGCTTTGGATAAAAAAGCGTCAGCTAAATGACATGTGATATTACATAATTGCCCTGCCTTACACACATTGCATAGGAACTTTACTAGTTGGTCTCATTGGTGTAGCTTTTCTTTCCTGATCCATGTATTGGTCCATTAAAATCAACAAAAACAGCATATGAAATATAACAGCATATAAACAGAAAACGTTATCTAAATGACTTATATATATTATACTGATAGAGAGAGTGCTACACACAGCAAGTGTTAAAACAATCCTAGCAGCAATGCAGCTATCCTAAATAACTGCACCCCAAATAGAAAATAAAAGCACACATATTGGATAAAGTCTTGTTAAATGTGTAATTAAACTCACCCATGGAGTGCTGCGTCAGCTGTGTCGCTCCTCTGTCTGTGTTTGTTTCATCAGTGGTTTGAGCTCTGCAGCACTCCGCTTCAGGCTGGTTCACTTCCTGGCGTGGTGCTTCAGAGCTACTGTATGAAGTGTCATGACACCCTCCCTTCAACCATAAGATAATCTGGCTGCAGCTTTTATACAAAACACATACAGTGCTGTTTTATGGCATAACATTAACCTTATTTTGCAGCATTTTGAGTCAGGCTGCTTGAATCCTTACCAGAGATGACAACACTGTTAGAACATGTATGTGTGTATACAAGTTGTGTGTATCAAGTTTCGCTGGCTGTATGACTGCAGCCAGAACATCATGACTAACTTCCCCTTTACAGTATCGACGGGCCACTCCTAGCATCTGCTCAGCAATTATGTCATGAATAAACAAGAAGACAGCAAAAAGAAAGTGGCATGAAAAGCAAAGACTCAAGTAAAGTACAAGTACCTCAAGTTTGTACTTTAGAACAGTAATTGGGTAAATGTACATAGTTACATTCCACCACGGTACTTTCCACAGGTCACATTAACTTCTCCTTTCATCATCATTTTCATGACAAGAATGCTGTTAATATGCTGTTACTGAAAAACTCCATGCAGGAAGTGTTGATGTTTTGAACACTCTCACCCCTCTAGTTGTTGGACACACACACACACACACACACACACACACACACACACACACACACACACACACACACACACACACACACACACACACACACACACACACACACAGTAGTGAGTTGTGAGTGTTTGGTGTCTGAAAAGCATCAATGCAAAAGAGTAGTAGTGTCTGCTACCTGTTGTATTATATAACATTAGAGAATAGCGATTTGATGTAGATGTGTTGCTATTCTTACATCCTTTGTTGCTGAGTTAAAAATGTGAATTTTGCCCTGAATGTGGCACTACAGGGTCATGCGGTCATCAAAATCAGTCTGGTTCATCCTCTGGAGGGCATGAATGTGAACTGTTCCTTTAGGGAGCAACTGATATTAAATAGCATAGTTTTTTTTTTTTTTACTTTCTACTCTGATATACTGTATAATTCATGTATTGTGTTCCCCTTTGAGAAATAAAAAAACAAAACAGGAAACAAGCTTTTTAAATTTGAACGGGCTACAGCTCAACATTCAGAACATTAATATAGCAGCAAACATCTTGAATATTGTGGTTACTGTATCATCCTTTTCTTGATTTTTGTCTGGGTGGGATATGCTCATGTTGCAAATTGAATGTTTTGTGTGTTGTGTTAAAAATAAATAAAAAAAAATTGTTAATCACAGACAAAATATGGCAGCAAACAACCCGGGCTTCTCTGTTTTTTGTTGTAGCATGTGGCTGTAAACGATTTTTGGTATTTCTCATATTGGGGATTGGTCCATGTGAGAACTGGATGGAGGCAATCACAGCCCACTGTTTTTTTCAGTATTTCAGGTACAGCCCCTTTAAGGTACCCTGCAACGTGACATCATGACTTCGCGTAAACATACATGCCACTTTCTAAAGCCAAGTGGTGTGTTATCTGTACGCATTTTGAGCTATCCGTGTGTATGTCTACGCCGCATACAGCGGACTGGTTGGTTTTAGGAAAAGAAGAACGGGATGTTGCATTTTGAGCTATCCGCGTGTATGTCTACGCCGCATACAGCGGACAGGTTGGGTTTAGGAAAAGAACAACGGGACGGTTGGGTTTAGGAAAACAATAACGGGACGCGGGAAACAACGGCACGTTTGGGTTTAGGAAAAGAAGAACGGGACGGTTGGGTTTAGGAAACGTGACACAATCCCCGGTCTCCTGCGTGAAAGTCCTGTGTTTGACCCATCCGCCACCCCAACCAACCAGGCTTTCATACTACTCGCTACGGCGTAAATTGACACGCAATCGCAAGGTAACGTAAGTCAATGGAGGCCAAACGGCGTTGATAAACACGCTAAAAAGCGATTACGCGTCTTGATAACACGCCAAAATGGCATACGAATTGGCGTGTCATACATACGCCACTTATTGAGATCAGTCCGTGGTAAAATGAAATAAAAAGGCATGTATTCAGTAATCTGTAGTGGAATATGTTTTAACAGTAACCCTCCCAACACTGCGTCCAAGACTCTGAACAGAAGAAGAAAAATGTTTTCCCATTTGTTAAAACTTGTCTTTTTGTCTATAGCCTGATTATACGATACATCCGTAGTGTTGTGGTAGTGGTGTCAACGTAAGAAATCTGACTCTGAACTGTAAAACAGTCATCTGCAAATCAACGGAAGGACTCCCAATAACGGGTTGTGTTGACCATAAATCTGGCTTCAGGCCTGCTTTTTTTTGTTTGTTTGTGTAAAAAAGGCACATCCTTCTGTAGCATGTGTGGTGTTTACTTTGTGTCAGTCTAGAATTTGAACATCAATCACTTGACAGGAAGAGTATATTGACTGTGGCTTGTCTTTGTCAGTGCACAGGGAATAATCACAGTGACTGTATGGAAACTACAGTGAATGAAACGGAGCTCTCCTCCACCGCAGCTTGTCTGCCTGCCTGCATCATCTGTGTAGTCTGGACTTTGTGCTGGTTTGGAGAACTTGGATAATTGTGCGACAAGATAAACTCTCTTCTTAACAAAAACTAGAGCTAGTGTCTGTAGACACAGAGCAAACTGTGTAAAATTTAACAGCACACACACACTGATTTGAAGCCAAAATGAGAGATTTAAATACCTTTGCTTGGATGAGCCAACATGTGGGGATACAGACTTGCTGGGTTTTAAACTTCTGCTTTCTGTAGCTGCCTGGATTAAAAGAAAGCCAGAGACTTTTAGAGAAAACCATAGACACGCCCATACAGCATGGTGACCACAGCTGTTTCAGAAATGTTGGAGCAATTAAAAGAGGATAAAAATGGCAAAAGTAAAAACAAAGTACACTTCAAAATCGTATTCCTAATCTCACCTGCAGTCACAAATGTTGTTTGGTTGGGCTTATCTTGTTATCTTTGTGGGAAATAGCGACTGTATAGCACTACTGATGATCCCTTTAAAATGTTGTGGTTTGTGACCGGTTTAATTTTTGTTCTTCCATTTCAAAAATAGCATCCCAGCTACACAACAGAACCAGCCTGACCGACCAGAGTAGACACAGCACATGGAATTACAACCAGTCATTATATTTTTCTACAGCTCTGCAGTAATATCTGCCAGGCTACGCCACTATATGAACCTCACTGCCTCACAATTGCTAACCCACAAGCCTTAGTTTTATTTAGTTTCCCCGTCTTTGGCAAAACTCTCTCTGCTGTGGCAACGAGCCTCGATAGGAAAGCAAGTGTGTGCACACTTGGACAGAGGTGGAAAAAGTACTACAATATGGTACTCAAGTAAAAGTACCAATACTTTGATGAAATATTACTCAAGTACAAGTGAAAATACCTATCTGAAAAATTACTCAAGTAAAAGTAATAAGTAGTTCATTTAAAATGTACTTTAAGTAAAAGTTACTTAGTTATATTAAAAAAAAACTGTAAAACGGGGCGGGGGGGATCTCTCCCATGTAGTGAAAATAGGACAAGGGGTCATAAATCCAAAACTATTGTGTTTTTAATTAAAGAAAAATCTATACAAATGTATACACATGTAATAACAACATAACACATGTCACACATGACATTATGACAAAGTGCCTCATGCTACAATCCTCTCCAAAAAAACTGAGCTCTCCCTTTACCATTCACACTGCTGATACATTTGATGTGACTGTAAATCAAAGCCTCGTTTACATTCAAACCGGTGACAATTCCGGTGGGGCACGGCCTATTTGTTCAACCGAGACTAATGTTCACACACCTAAGTAGCCCATATGAGCTAATTAGATGTATTAATTTAGCCAGTGTCCTACATACGTTGTCCTACGCAGGCCCTCCAGGATTTCGCCGTCTTTTTTTGAGATTGTTGCGGCCCAAAATGCCTGATTTCGCGGGAGCTTTTGTAAAAAGTTGCGATAAAAGTTGCAATGTCTTTTGTATGTTTGTTGCAATGAAGGTGCGGGAGACAGTTTTTTTTTGTTTTTTTTGTATAGTTCTTTAAAAATCAAAAGGAAACTTGTTTTGGGGAGAACAAAATTACTCTGGGCTGAGATTTCCTATGTAACCAAAAAAGCTCAGGATGCTGCAAATGTTGGTATAATATGATAATGGCTGGTGGGTTTAAGACAAATAAATAATAATTTATTGAAGGAATCAAATCTGAACATATGTGTCAATGGCTTGTTGATCTTTACATTGTTAGTTAATTTCCTATCCTGGCCTGGCCTGGGACACACATTCATACAGTTTGATAAAGTAACGTTACTTATTGGACTTTAACTTATCATTGGACTTACAATAACGAGCATAGCTGTCCTCAATTTAGGTAATTGTGTTGTCTCATCTTCGGTTTTTCCTGCAGCCACCGTGTGTGATTGTGTGTGTTTGTGTGTGCGTGCATCAGTCGCGGGGGAAAACTGAGCAGCCCCGTCCACTGCAGAGAGCCGACAGGATTGAACCAGCAGCAGCTTTCAGCGACTTTAGAGAGAAAAAAACGTCACAGGTTGGCAGGACGGTCTGAAATGTTTTACACGGTCTTTCGCTGTACGTCACGATGTCATGTTGAAATGTGAGATGTTCGAGTCAGTCACACACGTCTCGTCTTCATCAGAAACAAGGAAATGATCAACCCGGGGCTGTTCTCACTCCCGCTTGGTCATTGGCTCTCAGAGTCACATACTGACGGCACGTGGGACTGCTGGGATTGGTTGAAGTCGCGGGAAACTTCAGGTTATTGGTCAAATTTGCAGAAAAGTTGCGGTGATTGGTAAAAATTGCGAGTCGCACCAAATTCGCGGTGATTGGTTGAATTTGCGTGAATTGGCGCAATCACGACATCGCGAAATCCTGGAGGGACTGCCTACAACCCGTAGGCAGTCCCTCCAGGATATCGCTAGTGCTAGACGAAAATGATCAATGCCACGAAACATGTTGTTTTGCTAATTGGCAATTTGCTATTAGTCATGAAAACTTTGTTTGAAGTACCAATGCAGATTAGATGTGGAGTTAGTGAATGCTGCCAGTTCAGTCGCCTTTGGCAGGCACATCTGGCATTGCATGATGATACTATTGGCCCTCTTGAATTTAAATGAAAAACAGTCTTTTAAATGTAGCCAAGGATTTTCGTCGTTTTGGGCAGCAGAATTCGATGTTTCAGCTAGCATTTCTACTGAAACCGTCGTCGCTCCCCTCCTACCTCCATCTCGTTCTCAATCTCCTACAGAAAGACTTGGTGCCTGGTAGGCAGCCTAGATGCTGATCATTCCTCACTGTAGTGCAGGGGTCATCATCTACATGTTTCCAAGGGACAGAATTTTTCTAAGCAGACACTCCGGGGGGCCGTACTTTCAAATAAAGAAAATAAAATGAATCTATACCTAATACGCCTATTCTTATTCGAAATGTTCACTTACTTACTGAATTAATGCTATATTATTTTTCACATGTATTAGTGTGAGCAAACTCCTAAAAAACATGGAAACTCCATAATGATAACTGGCTCTTTAACCAGAAAATGATCTCAGACTAGGAGGCAGTTCACTGAGGAGTGATGGTTAAAGTCTGTGATTACGGAAACATGGTTGTCATATGCAGCGTCCTGATTGGTGGAAAATGCTTGCAGGAAGAAACGGCTGTTGTCAGGTGAAAATGTCACTGTCAAAGAGGCTGAAGCGAAAAGTTGATGTGGAAAAGCCCAGCTTTAATGATGAATGGACTGATAAGCAGGCTATGCATTCGTCCTGTATGCCTCGTTTGCAACGAAACGATGCCGTTGCAAAATAATACAACCAGCATCATCATCAAGAGTGGAGAACGCGAACATAACGATTGCGTCATATTAAGTAGCCACATGCATCTATTTTGGTCTTATAATACATCCATAGATTTACCGCTCCAGCGGAAAGGACGGTTTGTTCAGCCAGAAGTTAAGTTAATAGGAATTTGTCCAAATTTCAAGATTCCCGGTAAACTAAGAGACAGTTAGACTACAAACCGACAGCTTTTGTTTTAGCTTGTTGGTAAAAATTCACTATTTGCAGAGTAGAGCTGTGTTTGCGTAAAACAGCGCGGTGGACAAGAGTGGACTGAGCAGCCAGAGCAGATTGAAATATCACTTTCTACATGTTTATGCCTATCTATACAGGTGAGTGCATTGTTAAGTATTGACTTTTTACTCACGAAGGTTTTATTGTAGCCTACTTACAGTAACGAGACTAGCGTGAGTTCATCTGCCCCAGCGGCCATTGGTAATCCTCTTTGTATCGTTCCCTGCTGTAGTTGTTCCGGGACGCGATTTTTTTTCTTCCTTTCGGTTTTTGTTAGTCAAAGTTTTTTTTTTTTTTACTCAGTAATAGATGGGATTTGTAATGTAGCAAATTTCAAATATGCAGACAATACCTACCTTTTACTGGGACAACTGAATAGAACAGAGCCATCGTTAATGTTATTAGTAACACCTGTGCTTTTCCTACTATGACAAGTCAAACTGTCCGCTGTAAAAAAAAGACCCAACAATGCACAGAATTTTTATTTTGGACAGATGGAACATTACATTTGTTTATAGTGTGAACAGTTGTTCGAGTTTCCTAAGTGACAGCTAGTCTGTCAGCCAATACAGTCTTTAATGACTTTTAAGGTTTATTATAAGAGCCCATCATAATAATATAATAGTTTCCCAACCATGTGGAAATTTGCCACAGGGAATCTGTTACCTCAGTTATTGTAGATATAGCTACTGTACGTATTCTGTTAAAGCGTAACTCTCACCAAAATGCAACCTAGGGTCTTTTTGTGAATGTACCCGAGGCAAAACTTCGTTTAAAAGCATATTTAGGACGGAATCGCCACTTTTAAGATTTACTGTATTTTCGTTTTTGGTCGAATGACCTTTTGAATGGAAGCGCTAGGGGCACTTTTATGCTAGCCTCAAAATAGCTATTTTTAAAACACTAAGAAGGCTCAACACAACATGAAACTTTGCTTGAAGTATCACCAGGGGCTCTACACCTTAACGAAAGCACTGACAACATTGTTTGTGTACCCAGAGTTTACTAAAAAGGTTTTGAGCAACTCTCGTTAACAGTTGTTGTTTACACTATCCGCCATTTTCCCAGTCAAAAATAGGCGATCTCCTAATACGAATGAACGGACTCCATAGGAGGAAATGTCATTCTTATATGAGGCTCCTTTTTCTACTACAAGGTCAATATTGTGTTTCGCTAACGACAAAACAACGAATGATCCGTGCATTTATATGGAACTAACCTTTTGGATCTTTCCATCTTTACTCTCCTCCCTCGACTATTTTTGACTGGCTCGATAGACGGCGACCGGAAGAACAACAGCTACAGTGAGTTGCTCAAAACCTTTCTTTTTAGTAAACTCTGTGTACACAAACAATGTTGCCAATGCTTTTCTTAAGGTGTAGAGCCCCTGGTCATACTTCGAACAAAGTTTCATGTTGTGTCGAGCCTTCTTAGTGTTTTAAAAATAGCTATTTTGAGGCTAGCATAAAAGTGCCCCTAGCACTCCCATTCAAAAGGCCATTTGACTGAAAAACGAAAATACGGTAAATCTTAAAAGTGGCGATTCCGTCCTAAATATGCTTTTAAACGAAAGTTTGACTCGGGTACATTCACAAAAAGACCCTAGGTTGCATTTTGGCGAGAGTTACGCTTTAACGGTCATGTCTATATGAAGTCCCCAAAGTTATTGTTGTAGTTTCCCACTCTGAGTGTTCAAATCGACTGCCATGGGAATAAGGTCATTGTCTACCACCACTTACTTCCTGTTTTGCGAATTATAGGGGCACCACTGGTAATGTGATCAAGGTTTCTTAGATTTGATTAAACAATATTCAAATATTGCTTGTTGCTTGAAAATATTTCTGTGTGGGAGTTACCATGCAATGACTGATTTGCATGTTGCAGTTTTCTTCTGAAAAAGGGACTTTGGGAGCTAGACATGAGACCCACAAGAAAGGTGTGGGTAAGTGTACGTGCAAACGTGGTGGGTATGTGGGTGGTGTGTTAAAGGTATTCTAGATAGGAGAACTGATGGGTAAATAAACTGCTCACGTTTCTCATATGTTTAGGGACTGCCTTTGTACTATATATGATGGTACAATTTAATATTTAAGCATCACTTTTTGTGTCATACTATAAAAGCTTTTTCTAAATAATTATGACCTCCTGTAGTTTCTGTGCTGAAGGGTATGTCGAGGCAGATTTTGTTTCATTCGCTTTAACTGAAAAACTCTAAAATGTTCTTGTTTGCAGGTTTACAAAATGGCTAGTTAACTCAGATGAGTAACTTTTTTCATAGTTTCAACTACATTTTTTAATCACTAAAGGGTTATGATACACGTTGTGGAGTAAGTATATGTTAAATACTGTGTACATACTTGTAAGACATCCAATATTTTATATGTATTAAAATAAAATAAACCTTTATTTATCCCCAGTGGGAAAATTCTGTTGTTGAAGCAGCACAAGGACAGTAATACCTATATATATATAGAGAAAGTCAAAGAAGTAAATAAGATATAGGCTATATAACAGAATATAATATAACTATACCAGAGCATTTGGAGACAAGAATTACAATGTAGTGGTACTAGAATAGACAATAAGAACAGTAAACCAGGATTATTGTTAAATATGGAGGAATTTGCTTCCTTCAGCTCTTCAGTATGAAAATGATCAGGATCAGTTTGAAGAAGTTACCAGTCTCGTATAAAGTACTTGAAAGCAATACTTGAGTAAAAGTGCAAGTATCTTACAAGAAAATGAGTTTGGTAGAAGTTAAAGTCACCTTTTCGAATATTACTTGAGTAAAAGTCTATAAAAAAAGTATATTTTATTTACTGTACTTAACTATCAAAAGTAATTTTCTGATATTAAATGTACTTAAGTTATTGTTATGTTGTTTTATGTTGGCGGCAGAGCCTGCAGCAGATGCTTCTATGAGGCTATCAGTTATTATGCTTCCTCCTCTTCTTTTTTAGTTTTGGTTTATGGTTTTGGCGCTTGGCAACAGGCAGGCAGGCATTATGCACAAACTGGAACGGAGCGTGCATTAAGTTGCAATCTATGATTCGCCAAACCTGCTTTTTTGCAGTCTTAACACATTTCTTATGAATTTATTTTGCATTAACGAAGTAATGATCATGCTTATAGGAAATGTAGTGGAGTTAAAGTATACATTGTATTTAGGAAATGTAGTGGAGTAAAAGTAAGAATTTCCAGAAATATAAATAACTAAGTAAAGTACAGATACAAGAAGTACAGTAACAAAGTATTTGTACTTTGTCACATTACAATACTGCATGTTATAAAATTCAATGTTGCACATCAATTTACTGTACACAGACTGAACAAACCCATTTAATAAAACCACTATAAATCCTCAGATGGAAAACATTTTGTAAATAATAATGCTTTACCTTCCAGTTCTATAGTTAAACACGGAGTTCCACAGGGATCAGTACTTGGGCCGCTTTTGTTTTGTGTGTGTGCACCCTCCTGGTCACATCTTCAAAAAATATTACATACATTATCATTACTACACTAAGAACATAAATCTATCTTCCTGTAAATGCAAATGACTTGCAGCTTTTGAAAAAAGAGAATCGCTTGTCAGAAGTCCATGATTTTTATCAACTTCCTATATTTGAATACTCAGAAGATAAAAGTTGCTTGTTTGTCCAGACAGACATATAACATAACATGTTTTATGGATGTTTCTATGAATGTTGATGACTTAATTTATGAGAGCTACACAGTCAAGTCACAATGAAATCCTCCTATGAACAACATTTAACAGTTTTCAATTTAAAGTTTAAAGTTAAAGAAAGACGAGTAGAAAATTGATTGGAAAGTTAAAGCTATTTTAGTAAGCATCATTGTGCCCCTTTGAACCAGCTTTAACAGTCTAGGATGGAGTAAAGGAAAAATTGACAGCATGTTTTTAAAATGACCTTCAGTTTTTAATTCAGTAGCTTAATTGTAACATGGCTGTAAATGATGACGTCTGAATCAGTTTCACAAGTGGTTTTCAAATTTTAAAGTTATATATAGTGCTGACTTAGTTGTTTGAAGATCATTTCTGTGGGTGGGGGGAGACAGGCTGAAATATTGCGTGTGTGTTTCCTTATAATGTATGATGCATCACTCTATTTGCAGGTACGCATAATGCTTCAGTAATGGTAATTCATGGTTAGGTAATCATTCGTTAATAAGTAGCAGCTAACTAAGGATCAATCCTTCTTTGGTCTTTAACTACCGCTCAACAGGGCACGAAACCCAGGGTGGCAGGATTAAAGCATGCCCTGCTGTCAGGATCCTGCTGTAACTGACTGCCTTTGTGCCACTCTGGTGGCCATTTTGTATATTGTGTTATGTTTTGTGCTTGTTGCTGTTTCCCATGTGCTCTGTGGTTACCTGTCTGTCATGTGTCTTTGTCTCTGCCCATCCCCTTATATGGTCTGCACTTCCTGTCTTGTTAGTTTCCCTCCATTTCTGCTCTCACCTGTTCCCAATTATTGTCTTGTTGGTCTTGTCCAGTCACCTGTCTTCCTGTTAATTGGTCTGTGTATTTCTACACCTGCTGTTCCTCTGTCCTTGGTTGGTTCGTCTCTCCTGAGTCCTGTTCGTTTGTAAGTTTGTAAGTTGCAGAATAAAGCACGTTTGTCTGAACTTCTGCCTGGAAGAGTCTTGCATTTGGGTCCTCCTGCTGAATCGTGACACCTGCAGCAGCATACAATTGCTTTTAAGCCTTCAACAATGACAGTGCTACAGAATATACCTTGTTTGTCAATGTAAATGTTTTGTGAATATCATTATTAAAATATATTATGAGAATCATCCTGTATCACGTCTATTGTTTTTATTACTATAAATCCCATGAACAGATTTCCTAATGATTCATTAATTCAGTAACACACACAGTCTGTTTATCAGTAACTAATCATTAGTCCTTGAATCACAGTCAATCAGTAACTACTCATTAACTAACCATTCATTCCTCATTCATTTCACAGTAACTACCAGTCTGTTTAACAGTAACCAGGGACGTCACTAGGATTAGAAGACGGGGGGGCTTAGCCTCGAGGCTATGCAAAACTTTCCTTTGCAAAATCTTACTTACAAACTCTAAAGTTAGCTTTTAGATACATCAAAGCTGCATGGGGGAGGGGGGGGGTTACTTAGGCCAGACTGTGCTCCTGCTGAGTTCTTCTTTAGGCTAAGACTTAACCGTTATCTATCTGCCTGTGTAAATGTGTGGTAAAGTAATACCATACCTAATTCCTCTCTCTATTAGATAAGATGCAGGTCAAAATGAGATTATTTAATTACTAGGGGTGTAACGATACACGTATTCGTATTGAACCGTTCGGTACGAGGCTTTCGGTTAGGTGCGCATTACAAACCGAACGATTCGTTGGACTAATCCTATTTCATTTTTTTTTAAAAAAGAGCTTAAATTGTGGGAAATATAATGTTCTCAGCGCCGCTGCACTCAACAAGGCGGCCCAAATGACGAAACGGGCAACATGCTGTCTGCCCTTCCCACTCCTAAAGAAAAACACACTACTCCAGTCAGGCATGATACGCTGAACTAGCTCGTTGCAATATGGTTGACAAGGATTTAAAGTATGTCTGAATTGAATAACCTGATGGCGAGATGAATACAAGTTCTAGTAGTATGTATGTATGTATGTATGTATATGTATGTATGTATGCTCATATATAGCCTAATCTACATTTAGGCAACATCTACATACTTGTTTAATTTATTACAGCAAAGGAATGCAGAAAGTTAAGTTGGTCAGAATCAAGCATATATAATAAATATCATGAAATAATTTAGTTTAGGCTCTCTCTCTGTCTCCTAAAATATCTTCCAGTATCCATTTGTTCAATGAATTGAAGGATATACTGGTACAATAGCATTAACAGTGACACTATGAAATTTAGGGACTGATATTGTTTTTAATACTATAGAGAAAGCAGGCTATATTAATGGTAACTAGGCGAGCTTTTGTATTTCACTCATTTACACTAGCTAGACTATTGTTTTCTATAGCCAACTAAAATATTCCTTTATCTTTACCTCAAGTAAATGTAGCTAAAGTGAAGCAAGTAAAAGTCATTAACAACAACTTACAATTTCACTCTGTATCTCACTTTGTGTGCAGTAGCAAGTCCAGACCAACGATCTGCAGCATTCTGAAAGCTGCCAGTTTAAACCAATGAGAAGAGGCAAGATGGTGTATCATCTTCATAGCCATTGACTCTTTGTACTTCTGTCTAACTTTCGACTTTCCGGCTTTTTTTGAAGCTGGATATATTATTTGTTGTTTCCAATTATGAATTTGGATAACGTTAATGATAGTGAGATACTTGCTACAGTTGCATTTTGAGTGATAAATCGGCGAAAACATTTTATTTCTCTGATTTGCTGCTTTGTTTTAATGCTGCCTGGCGCTCTCTCTCTCTTCAGTAACTCTCTACCTCGCTCGTCCACATACCGTTACCGTGCAAGCGGCCGCTCGTAAGCCTCTCTCTAAAACACTGCCATTTCGACCAGTTGACAGTTCGTGAAATAAAAATAAAACAGACTGCAGTGCACGACGACACCAACAGATGAATGGCGAAGGAAGATTGATTCCACGTAGTGAGTGATAACAGAGTGCACTGTAAAAAAAAAAATCGAATTATTATTTTTCTTATTATTTGGGGGGGCTTAGGAACATTTTGGGGTAGCTTCAGCCCCCCTAAAATAGGCCTAACGACGTCCCTGACAGTAACTAATAATTAGTGCTTGAATCAATCAGTAACTACTCATTAACTAACCATTCGTTCCTCATTCATTCCTCATTCGTTAATCATTAACTACCTACTTTAAGTCTTCCTCTAAGGAAGCGTCACCTCGAACTAGATCGAGATCCATCTTTTAAGGTTGCTTTGGTTGTTTGGTTCCCCCCAGAGTTTACAGCTTGACAGCTTTAACGCCAGCCTAAATGAACTGAACCATCTGATAAATGCACCAGAGTTCATTATACGCAAGTTAGCTGTGAAGGAATGGAGCACAATGATTTTACCTTGGATTCTCCATGAAGGTTAATTTTTGTTTGTTACAGTTTGTGGTACTGACAGCTGATAGCTAGCCTGGGTAAACCCTGACAAATTTGAGATTTGCTCTGCAAGTCAGTCTGGCCAAGAGCCCATTCAAACCCATTTCCAATGTCCCCAAAATCGAGGCACCAATCACAACCGCTGAGGCGGGCTTTAAACCAATCACAACCGCTGAGGCGGGCTTTACACCAATCACAACCGTTGAGGCGGGCTTTACGCGCCGATGATAGTGCAGCGACGGCGAGCAGCTTTTTGTTTACATTCAACATGACGGCTACCGAAGCGCAGCGTCACCCGGATCATTGGTCTGATTGGTTGAAGGACTATCCAATGCGCCCAGAGGCATTTGAGCGGCGTCCGTTGGTGACGCCCCTTTGGAAATGAACTGTCAATGAACCTTTCCCAGACCCACTCTCAGTTACAACTGAGAAGGGTCTGGTGTCAACCAGGCTAGCTGATAGCTTAAGAAACACTGAAATGATTTGGTCACTCAAAAGTCATGTTTGAGTCATCTTCAGAGCTATCCGTCTTGAAAATACCACACCACTGTTCACTCTCCTCCATATGTTTTATTGTCTGTTGTCTCTTTGGTTGACTTGTTTCTCTTGACACTCCGGTGTCTTGTGGTATAACCATCATCTTTCACTTTTGACTTGCTAGCCTGCTACCACTACAAACATGTTACAAGACCACCAGCGGCCTCTTCTTCTGTGGTGACTACAGATGGTGTTGTACGTGGTGGCCTTCAGAACAGACGGGCCTGAATATAAACCTGTTCTAAACCCACATTTACCCATTCATACTTATCCTGTGACTGTGAACTATACAAAACATTAACAACTCCTTTATATTCATTCTACCCTACCAATATTGTGTAATGGCCCTTCAATTGACTTATGCATTTTAGAAAACACATAGAGCATTCTGGGATTCCAAAGAAGCTGCATAAAAATAAATGCTTGTGTGCAGAGAGCCAGTGTGTGGACGTACTGTATGCTTGTGTGTGTTAAAGAGGATGTTGCCGTTTCCAATGTAGTGACAGTAACAAGCAGCCGTCCCATGTGTCACATCCCCAACTCCTCCCACGCATCTCGCCGAGAGGAACACACAGCGCTATTATTATCACTGACAGGAAACATGTTGAACCACACCAGCGATCTGAGCCGACTATCACTCAGTGCCTTTGTCTCTCTGCCTCTGACTCATCTCTTCCTTTCTGTTGTCTGGCTGATGCGCTGCCCTTCCAGCTCTCTTGCTCTCTGTCTTTCTGCCTCAGTAACTTTCTTTTTTCTGAAAGTTTTCTTCTTTTTCCTTTGTCTTCTTGGTTTCTCTCTAAATGTCCCTTGTCAGTCTTTTTTTTTTTTTTTTTTTTTTTGTCTTGGAACTTTAACTGCAACCTGAAAAGCCCCTGGTTTTCTCACTTTCTGTACTTCTAGTGTAATCTAGCCATGCAGACAGTTTGGTTTTTGTTGAGGGTCAAAGGCACTGAAAGGGATTACTGATGTGCCTCATTTGACGCTCATCAATTGATGCTCCTACGGGTTAGGCATTCAATTTGAAATCCCAACACCACAGAACCAGCAGTATTCTGGGAAAAGGTCACTATTTATATGTAGGCAGGCACAATTTTGTATATAAGATAGGCAGGAGGGCAACAACTAGGTGCGTGCTGCTGCTTTTATCAGTCATAAAGACAGTATAGAGTCATTCCGTGCGGTTTGCTAGCCCTGAACGGGGGTTAAGGTTTGCTAGCAAACGTTAGCTTAAGCTACCGGTTGGGTAGCTGAATTGATATTATTTTACCTGTTGTCCCGACGGCCTCAGAGACGCCTCAGAGACGCCATGCCTTGTCCCTCTTGTCCATATTTTTACAACTTTGTAGTCTGCACTCATTTATCACAGGTAGCTTTTGGGCTTCATTGATGAGCTTCTCCTTGTCCATTCATTTGCTACTAATGTTACAGAGACGCCTTTTAGGACCCCACAGAATACTGTTGGCAGCTGTATGTCAAAAAATGTTTGGCCCAGCCTCCAAAATAAGAACTCCCCTAAAACCCTACATATATATATATATATATATATATATATATAGTCGATTTTTTTATCTATTATTATTATTATTAATTCATTTCTTTAATAAAGTATTGTCCTCTGGGGGAAAAGCTCTCTCCAAACAGGTACTGCGGCTGCAGCAAAAAACTGTTTTGGTCACTAGGTGCTAATTTGACACTCCAAAACAGAAACAAGGTCGGAATAGGTGCATCAAAGCAGTTTGATGCGCCTCATAAGACTTGTGGTGTGTGTTCAGGTATTTAAAACAATAGGTGTACTGCAGAATGTGCACTTTCAGTGCATTTTGGGCTTGATAGATATACGCCTCTAAGGCTTCTGCTGCCATCTGAATAAAGTACATACAAATGGATTTTGTCCATGGTGCTCAAAGTATAAAATAAAAAACACATTTCAAAAGCTCAACACCAGAATAAAATTTGCATCAACAAAAAAAACGTTTAAAGAGGCCCTATGCTTTTTGGGATTTCTTTTTACCATCTTTTAGTGTGTTACATAGTTTTTTTGTGTTTGCAATATAGGGTACAGTGCGACCGTTTCACTCGCACTTGCGACTAAAAATAGATGACTGCGAAATGCAAATGTATTTAGGAGCACATGTGCGAACGTTAGGGTATTTTCATTCTTGCCGTTTTTTGCAGATGTGGCCACCAGTAGCTCACATGAACTTCTCTCCATTTAGTTTTACATGGTTGTCTTTTTTACTAGAGCACATACAGCGTGTCTCAGAGTGGCCGGTCTTAGCTCGTCATTATATTATGTTGCAGCGAGCCTGCTGCCAGCTTTGCAACATAATATAATGACGTATGTGACTCTTCATACCAAGATCATGGACTGTATTAAACATGCATCCCTGAGTTATGAGCCGTTCAACCAAATTGGCCATTTTCCCCTCTCACATTGTTTCTTTAAAGTTTGATTTGAATAATTGTTAGAGGCCTGAAGAGGTAAAACTGTAAAGTATTTGACAAGAAAGGAACAAAAATTAGAAAAAAGCCTGAAAAATAAAAATCCTGTGTTGCAGATTGGAAATTACAGGTTTTAGACAACTTGGTTGCTTTGTATCATTAGAAACCCAGTAGTATTTTTGAATGACCGTGCTTCCCTCCCTCATGTCCCCCTGAGTCGAGAGATCTCTGTATTGTGGGTCTGGAAAAAAGCCTCTGATGACACAAAAATCATCGTTTTCTGTCATCGGAGTCATTTTTGCCCAGAGGCAATGGACTACAGTCAGTAGTAGGAGCTACTTTCGCATGTTTTCAACCCGCCCATAGGGGGTTGGACTGTCGTTTTTACTCGAAGATTGCTTAAGCAAATATATGAATATGCAGGACACTTTATTACAGACGGAATACTCGACACACTACGCGAGCTTCTCCTGCTACGGAAACCAGCACCTCAGCCTGCGGTGTCGCCCGATGAAAATAGCCGGGGAAAGGGACGTCGACAGCGGTGCGCAGACGTTCGAGGCGAGCTAGGTGGAAAGCTAACGCTAGCCGGCCACCTGTTCCATCAATCCTGCTCGCAAATGTCCGCTCATTAGACAACAAACTGGACTACATCCAACTTCAACGAAACTCCCAACGCAAGTTCAGAGACTGCTGTGTTTTTGTTGTTGTGGAAACATGGCTGAACAACAGTGTACCGGACTATCCAGCTACCAGGCCGGCTGCTCTGTCGCCGGGTAAGACTAGTGGAGGTGGGCTGTGTTAACACGGACTGGTGCAGAAATGGGGTGATTTGTATCCAACTAACTGCTAACTGCTAGTGTAGTTTGTGACTATTAAATGCCGACCATTCTACATTCCATGGCTGTGTTTATACTCGGTGTTTACAGCCCAACAAGCGCTAATGCTAGTATGTGTTAGCTGAACTTTACGGAGCCTATAATGTGTGCACTAGCTAAATGTAGCCTGTTTCGTATGTCGTTTTTATATAATGTCTTTTTTATATATTTTAAATGTGTAACACCACTTGAGCCACGGTGAAACGCCGTTTCCTGTATATGGTTGAAATGACAATAAAACAAATTTGAGTTGAGTTGAATGCTGCCTCACTGTCTGTCTGTCTGTAAACGGTAGGCGTTGCGGACTCCCAAAGCAGCGAAGCAAGTGCATTCTGGGATTCGGTGTCTTTCATCCATATGAGCCAAAAACACATTTTCCGGCTTATCTCGGCCTAGAAGGCACCAATTTCTAAAATGTTTTCACATTTCTACTACATAAGTGACCCAATTTAAAGATATATTCGTCTTTCCAACGGTGAAATATCCCTTTAAGTAAGGGAAAGATGCTGGTGTTGTTTAAACCTGCAATAATTTATTTTTGGTCACTTGGGTCAGCAGAAGCAATCTGTAAACACACCATTGACATATTATCAACTTATTAACTTAGGGTTAGAGCAAACTTGTTAGCAAACAGTTGCCAATTTTACACATCCAGCAAATACGGAGCAAAATTAGCATTCCTTTGGAAATGACACTGATGAGAGCAGTGACAGTAAATCAAACCAAAACAATGAGCTGAAAGACACTATCAAGCTCTATAAAGCTGAGGGGAACTAACGAATCGGGGGATCACGGGGGATCGGTTTGTCTTATAAAAATGTTAATTCTAGCAGCTATTGTAAAAGTCAACGATGACTTGAAGCACGAGACAGGATGGGTTGACTTTGGAATATTTATCTAAAACAACCATTTTGCACTAACCTTAAAGCTATATTGAGTAGTTTCTAGAAGTAATGACAACAAAACTGTCGGCTCGTCCGCATGATACATGTTTATTAACCAGATCTGTTCTGTACCTGGGTGCCATGTCATTTCTCCGATGCTCCATTATTCCGACCTCTCAATAACTTGAAAAATTCCCTTTGGTCCTACAGCCCAGTAGTGCGACGTCCACCAGCGATATTACGAATCCCACTATGGCCACGCCAAGACCCGCCCTTCAATAGCATTTATTGGCCAGGCGTCCATGCTTACGCAAGGTAACCTAACCCCATTTGTACAGGTCCTATCCCCTGACCAATCGGCTATCCTTACCTTAACTCGAGGTCAAATGCCTAACCCCAACCAATCGAGCTGCTTCGTAGGGCGGGTCTTGGCGTGGCCATAGTGGGATTCATAATTTCGTCACCAAAGGGACGTTGGACTAGTGGGCTGTAGGACCAAAGGGAATTTTTTGGGTTATTGAGAGGTCGGAACAATGGAGCGTTGGAGAAATGGGCAGTCCCCCTGTACCCGCAGTTAGTCAGTAAATGGCATACAGTGGAACAAAAAAAGTCTTTGAACATTTCAATTTTGGTATTTATTTGGTCGCTCTTCAAACCCTACAACAATTTTATAAGCCATTTGTAGATTTTTATTTTTTCTTCATGAGATGTAACATATCTGATAGTAAACTTTCTTTCCAGTGAGTTATCAATGTAATCCTAAATATGTCTCCAACTGACCAAAGTCTGTAAATATGATGCAACACATTATATCATACATTTTTCTTGCATGAGTCATTTCAACACCAGTATTACATCAGATTTATGTTTAGACCTTTTAAGAATCAATGTGATTTTGTTACACTGAATGACAGGAAAATAATGTGACAAAAGGACGTTTTAGAGTGTTTTGTTGTTTTGTAGTTCGAGTTGTTGTTTCGGTGTTTTCTTTCATAAAATCCCAGCTGGGATTTGATCCAACATTTCCTTGTTCTTGCATGTTTTCTTCTCAGCACTAATGGTCAGAGAGGGGAAGAAGATCAGACTGACGGAGGAAACCTTAGTGAAAAAACTTTCCCATAAGTCAAAAAGTCCCCTCACATTTCATGAACTACACAATGCTAAGGAATCCTGTGTTTTGGGCTGAAACATGTTCACAGCATGACAAAGTAAGTGAAGTTATTGTCTTCAGATAGAAACAATTTGTTTTTTAAACAAAAAATTCTGAGTAACAATATTCATTCAGCCTACATGTCATGTTTGACCAGGTTACTGAAGGCTATTGTGGCAGTAGCCAAAGAGGAAAATGCTTCCCTCTGGTGGCAAATGGAGTAAGGCCAAAACAATACAAGGACTTCCCATGAAGAATAATGAGCAGAAAATAAAAAATTCCAATCCAGAACTAAACAATAGCCCCATCTAGTGGTAAATTACATCTAGTGCAGAGGTGCCCAAATTCTCCCAAAAAGAGGTGGCCAAAAATGTATCTGGATGAAAGGCCATGAGCCAAAAAGTAAATGTTGATTTCATCAGAAAATGTATTATATTTTAAAGAAAATTAACATTAAGAATCTGAATTTTTTTTTTGAAAATAACACTGCTCTTTAATCTGCATTTATCTCCCATATTACATAACGTTTACAGTTATTTATCACTTGCAATAGTTGGAGACATGAGCCCTGTCCTTGTTTTTCAAGTCTTTCAACATTAGGGCTCCAGCTGACTTACTAAATGTTCTTTTATCAGTGTGCCACTGCCTCGATTGCTCCATCTTGACCGGCTGACTCAAAACCAGTGACGTTAGCACGGCTCACAGCACGTGAGGGGGAGCGGGAGAGAGAAGAAATACCGTATTTTTTGTAATTTTTCGTAGTTACATGCGTAATTTAATAAGGAAGTTTACCAGCACTGTGCTTTACATTGCTGTAAAACTCAGATTAAGTACTTTTTAGCTGCACAAAATGAAGTTCCGTAGTCATTACAGTTAGGATTTTACAGCACTTTCAAAATAAGAGGAGAATAAGCATGAGCATGTCAAATGCCATGGGGGGCCAAAACAAAGGGAGCACGAGCCTAACATGGCCCGCGGGCCCCAAATTGGGCAGCCTTGATTTAGTGCATACAATCTATAAATCCACAGCTTTAAATTACTTTATACTTTATATTTGTCAACTGATTCACACAATTTAGAAAGCACACATATATAAAGTGTGTTTCCTCTGCAAATGCTGTAGGTACGACTCAATAAGCATAGCCTACTGTCTTGAAATGTCTTAAAAATATATCAGATTACTTTTAAAAACCCAGTTCCAAAGTACAAAACACAAACCTTAACAGAAACTTGAAATGGTCGGATAGCATAATAAAAGCTGGAATAGTAAAATGAATGCTTCTGTTATTGTTATAGTTAACTAAGCAGATGATTAGTCCACCAAGGACCAAGGCAGTTATAAAAACATACAAACAAGAATAGGGAAGGCAAGATCATCCTTCTTAATACTAAGACAAATATGGTGATCAAAACACATCTCCACAAAAAATAAAATCGGCCTCTTCAAATCAAATGTCACATCAGTTGTATTTTATAAACAGATGCTTACGAAACATCCCTAGAATCTACTGGCCAAACACAATTACTAATAAAGAGCTCTTGAAAATCACTAAACAAGAAGTCTAAACACAAGTCATAAGTACACAAGTCAAACACAGGAAATGGGGCTGGATTGGGCATACCCTAAGGAAACCACCCTCCGGGAAAAAGAAAGCTGGTGAAGGTCTGTGGAGGCATAGTTTATATCCACGACATTCCATTTCTGGGATTGCTCCGTTGCCACCGGAAATTCCGCCCGGATTTCACTCTTTTCGTCCGGATGTCTGTTCCACTTTCTTTGTGTTGGAATTTTAAACTCTGGTGGATTTCTGAGGACTATGGTTAACTGCTCCTCAGATCTCTGCAGGGTAAATCCAGACAGCTAGCTAGACTATCTGTCCAATCTGAGTTTTCTGTTGCACGACTAAAACAACTGTTGGAACATACACATGTTCCACCAAAACAAGTTCCTTCCCGAGGCTATTTTGCAGCGGCGCCGTGGCTCTGCCCGGTGCTTAGCGTCACCCATGACGACTGTGATTGGTTTAAAGTAGGGCTGTCAAAATAACGCGTTAATTTCGATTAATTAATCTGAGAAAAAATAACGTGTTAAAAAAAATAACGCAGATTAATCCATTCCATATTGACGTTTGACCCGGAGCCGTTCTAGCCACCATTGGACTGTAAAATGAAGGAGGGAGACGAGAATGTTCTGCCTGGATTATTAATTGGAACATTTACTTGTAAAAATCTTCTTCCTACCAAAATCTGGTGCCACTGATATGTCTGCGCTTCTCTCTGATGCTCTGAAACAGACGTTACAGGTAACACAAACACCGCTGCACGTGAGGCTAGTTAACACTATACTCAACAGCAGCTAGCGTTAGCCTACCGCTAGCTAGTAGCTGGATTAAACACGGTTACAATGCTGACAGCTAACTCTAAACGGTGTAAAGTGTGACTGTGTTTTACTGTAGAGGATTCAACACCGGGATGTAACAATCTGCAGCTGCCGTCGGAGAAACAACACAGACGGTGCGTTCAATGAAACTGGTAAACTACAGCCTCGTGGTGCATTTGAAGTTATTGTAAATGTCCTTTTCCCATCTGGTGGTTGTTTTTGTCGTTCAACAGCTATTTACTAGTGAAATTAGTTATTGTTATTGTTATACATTATTATTAAATCATTTAATTTTGACCATATGGCCTTAGCAATAAACAAGCCGTTCTTTAATGTCACCAACTGTTGTTTAGTTCCCTTTTTTTTTCTTTTCTTTTTTTACTTTCTTAAAAAGTATCGATTCAGGCACCGTTAATTATGTATGTGATTAATTTGGATTAATTAATCACAGAGTATGTAATTAATTAGATTACATTTTTTAATCGATTGACAGCCCTTGTTTAAAGAAATGCCAATAAACCAGAGCATGTTTTTCTCCCATCCCGGAATGCTGCATGGACTTGCCAGACCCTCCTCCCCAGCGCTGTGGAGGAAGGTCTCCCAAATGCATGACACACAGTCAGAGTTGAGTAAAAGCTTGTGTTAGCTTTGTTCCAAAACAGACAAGGGTCAAAACCAAGAGATAAGTCAGAAAGGCAAAACTTAACCAGGCTGGGCACAAGCGAGGAATTATCAATCCATAAATCAGGCAGGATATAGGGCCTGTAACAATTATTACACCGCCATATACATCGCCATTTCTTTGTTTAACTGCCATTAATTGCTAACATTAGCTAAGGTCCTAAAGGGTATGACTGTTGATAGTTTTATGTTTATTTAAGAAAAAAATACAATGTTGTATGATAATAAAGAGGCGTGGTTTACTTCTTAGGCTGTGTACTTGTGTTATAACATTATCTTGGTCACATAACAGTGATATAACCGAAAGAGATATTCTGGGATTCATTCAAAACTTTCATTTGTTTGCAAAAATTAAATTTGACTTAAAGAGACAATTAATTGAACAGCAAAATTTGGAATTGTTACAGCTCTAGTCAGGATAAGGCAGTAAAGCAATACTGGAAAGCCAGGGTGGATGCAAACTACACAATGTGGCAGAGGTGAATGGATGTGACATGGGACTAATTGGGTAAATGGGGAACAGGTGAGTAGTTATTGGGGAAAATCAGGTGGAAACTGTAGGACAGGAAGCTGGATCTGGGATGACATGGAGAGTTAGGACTAGTGCACACGTACCGAGTATCCTTTTAAATGTAGTTTTTTTTTCTGCACATTTTGGCCTTTCATCCACACGCAAACTGCATTTTAGATCACTGGAAATTGATCTTTTGGAATACTCCTTCCAGGGTGAAGAAATTCCGTTTTCAGTGCTGACCTGAAGAATATGTGTGATTAAACCTGAAAGACTTCAGTGCGACATTCACCAAACTATTGTTATTATGACATTATGTTAAATTTATTGCAGGTCATTTACAGCATTAAACTGGAATCCATCGATCCATGCAGTTTTCTAATGCACGTAAACATACCGTCTCCGCTCCAGTGAGATCCATCCATCTCTCCTTATTTCACCCTCACCATTTTGTCTCTCCCTCCTTCTCTCCTCCGATCCTCGCAAACTCTTTGAAACATTTTTACAAGCTTTGCTAAAACTTGTCAGGAAATGGAACAAAGTACAACTAGAAAGCCATCAGTGATAAAAATAGTAGCTTTGTGGAGCCAGTACAGTATCAAATAAAATGGGAAAACCCAATAAAACCCACAAAGAAAAGCCAGTATTTCCTCTAATAAAACTTTTACATGCAGAGTTAATTCTGTAAACACCATTAGAGCGTTACCGAACAACATGCCTGTGTCTAGTGTTAAGCTCCTGCTTACTGCACTGCATGAAGCAGTCTATAATATAAATGGCATAATTGTCAATTTACAGATTAATGTGACTGAAAGTAGAGAAAGAATGACTAATAACTGTTGATCTTGTTTGCACAAGCTGTAATCTTCCTTAGCAGATATTGAACATTAAAACATATCAACGTTAATTAAACTTCACCGCAACCTGTATGAAGTGTGAGGTCTCATCTTTGTCCTAAAGCCAGAATACCACACGCAGACACGGTAGTTGTTGCTGGCAGATGTACTGTACGTGGCCTTCACCCAAACCCTCCTGGCTGTTAACAGGTCCAGGCTCAGACCTGACATTAAAGAGTGTATATATAGCTGCCTCTCTCTCTCATTCTCTATACTGCCATGCAAAGCGGAAAAGACCGTAACCGAGGAGAGTTATACTCATTAAACGTAATACCAATTTTTTTCTGCCTCTTCGTTATGTCATTGATTGATCATGCCACTTTGCAACACAGTAATACAACAGAAGGTCTCTGTTGTATTACTGTGTTGCAAAGTGGCATGTAACTTTTTGATATGATTGATTTCAATATCAAATATTGATCCAACACCAAAGATTCTTTTGTACATTAAAATAATGTTTCCAAAATCGTTTCAGTGGCTCATTAACTCGTTCGTATGAGACCTAAGCATAATGGTAACAGTAATGGACAATTCCGCATGCAACCGGTAGGGGGACCGAAGAGGAAAAGTGCTTTGGTGCCTACTATAAAGGTGCTGGTTGACAAGTAGCGAACGCTAATGCTTGGTCTATAACGTTAGCTAATTCTTGGTGGGTAACATAAGATTACGACATCGTTCAACACGTTCAGTTATTTTTTGTATGATTGTTTTGACCACCGTTAACAACTCTGGGATAACCCACAAATTCATCAGTAACGTTAACTGTATAGTTAGACGACTAATCTAATGGTAATTTAGCCAGCTAGCACACCCCTGTCTGTCTGCCTCACTCTCCCGGCGCTGCAAGGCTTCAGTTCGGATGAGAGCTGACAACAGCCCCGGGGACACATCCACAGTCAGCCCCCAGCCAGCTAGCAGCCAGCCACTATCATTACAGCAATCCAAACCCAGTCATCACTTAACTCCGGTGCTAAGGACGCTAACGGCAGTTTACTGAACCGTCGGGAAACAGACCCAGGCACCCGAGTGAACAGAACAGAACAGCAGCCATTCGTAACGTTACACCTCCGTTACCATTTACCCGACAAAAGGGGGATAAGGCAACAAAACGACTAATATTAATAGTAATTTAAAGATGTGGTAGCATTGGATCTGGACAGGAAGGATAACTCTGGGAGTTGGAAGGGGTATGTCACCATTTTGCCTTCTCGTGGATCTGACTGTCGCGATTTCGGTTTCATATCGCATATGGTTACAGCCCTACTAATGAGTTATTAGTGTGTTAGTCTCGCATTGCCAGACTTATCTCCACAGCGCTGCAGAGCAACCTCTGGCACCAGGAGCAAACATTCCTGGATAGGAAAACGGTCAGGGGTTGTTTGCATTTCTTTGAACCAATCACCACCGTCTTGGGCGGAGCTAAGCTTCTGATGAAGCGGTCGCAGCTCTGCAAAATGGTCTCTGGAAGGAACTTGTTTTGGTGGAACATTTGCACCCCGCAAAATAAAACGCCACATACGATATTAAATGAAGTAAACTGTTCACACAATACAGTAACGTGAGCTATTTAAATTAGCTGGATACCTGGTTAAACGTCAGTGTATCACCGTGTGTTTTGTTCATAGCAAATCACCGCCAATAGGTCCCAAAACGTCCCAGTTCAATAATCTTTGTAAATTTTTCCAATTATTCCCCCAAAAGAACCAAGCTGGCCTGCCTTGTTGCACGATTCAAGTTTTCTTCAAACCTTTCCATTTTCAGCGCGTAACGTTAGCTTGGTCGCTCAGAAGTTCTTGCTGTTCCTCGAATTGGCAGGAGTTCAAAATGTAAACACAGAAAGCAGAAAGTGAGGCCACCCCCAGACTGTCACTCAGGTAATATTGGACCATTCTGATGTAGGATTTTAATGTTTGCTATCTCTATCAATAATGTTTCCTATTATTGTCAGGAGGTTAATCTGGACCTGTCACCAGAACCAAACGGAATCTGCTAAGTTTTTTTCTTCCTCAGTTTTCAGCAGTGATTGTTTTTAATTTTGAAATTAATTTCATTCTGAGTAAAATTCCGTAAAATCCTGCCTCAGCAGATTCTGTGTGGTCCGGTGTATCACTTACCAGTACTTTGTTATTCAATGAACGTTAGCATTTGCACTTTGTTTAGCTAACATTTGCCAGCAATATCATTTTTGAGACGTCTTCATTTAGAGATGAAACCCTGTTAGTATAAAATAATCCTTGTGAAAGTGACTATGTTTACATGCACACAGTGTTCCATTTTTTGCCGGTTGTTTGCAAGGATAATGAAAGTGAATATTCCATTAATATTCTGGTTTACATGCATCCTTGCAAAATAAGAGTTTTTCAAAGTTTTCCACCAGTGGCAGACTTGTTCGACCAATGGGAACACAGCGTCCCTCTTTCATTCCTTCAACCAGCTTCTTGAAAAGGCCCCTAAAACCCGAATAATACCGGCATATCCCATGTCTTAATCGAAACTTATTCGGAATACCAAACGGAATACTGCCCTACAAAGGCAAAAGACCTTAACTTGCCAGAGTGTGAAACTGAGAAAAATGATTTTGAAGTTATCTTAATGTCCTGACAATTGAGTTATAGGTATACTATTGTAATTTTCACATTTTGTAGTGTATACCTGTATTAATCTATCGACAAAAAAATTTTGAACTCAAATTTGACCTTTGACCCTTTTTAGGAAGTTACTGTATTCTGCCTTAGCATTGTCCACAAAATGACGGTCATACCAAGGCAAAAGACCTTAACTTCTATTTTATAGCACAATGTTATGATAACAATGATAACTTTTATTTAAAATGTAAGCAATATTAATCCTATTGGACTTTACATTTATCAACATCATATGAAAATGATATATCAATAAAAAAAATTCTGTATTTCCTACTCATACTAGTACCACACAGGCAGTTGCATGATTGATTCACACACTCTCTGACAGACGTCAGAATTAAGCATGAGAGTGTTTTGATGTTTTAATGCATATAAAGCATGTTCTTCTGTTTGGATATGAGGCACTAATTTAGACTCATTGCAAGAATGAAGACGTGAACATAATGATGCCGTCATTCACGTGCATATTAAGTAGCCACGTTGGTTTGTTTTGGTCTTATTATACATCCATAGATGCTCTGCAGAGAGGATGGTTAGTTTAGCCAGCAGTTAAATTCACAAGAATTTCAAGACTTGTGGCAAACTAAGATAAACAGTTAGATTACAAACCGACAGCTTTTGCTTCAGCTTGTTTGTCAAAATTCGCTATTTAGATTAGAGTAGAGCTGTGTTTGTGTAAACAGCGCGGTGGACAAGAGTGAACTGCGCCCAGACAGAGATTGAAATATATTGCTTCCTACATGTGTATGCCTGTAGACAGATGAGTGGGTAATAATACGTATTTACTTTTAGGTTTTATTGTAGCCTAATTACAGTAACGAGCGTACATGTGCTGCGTGTCAGTGTCGTCTTCTTCTGTGTGTGCGCGTGTGTGTGTGTGTGTGTGTGTGTGTGTGTGTGCAGCGCGGGCATCGCATTTACAGAGTACCTTAACTCAATTTGAGCATTCTGAAGCGCCATGAAACAAAGACAAAGAACCGTAACTGATGTTATGGTATTGTGCCTTGGCTTCTCTACGGCTTTTGAAGTTACGGCAAACACAACACACAATTTTCTCCCCAAAACAAAAAAATTGACTCATGATATTTGTCCACATGATAAAGCAGATCTTTACTGTTCCAAAAATGACAATAACTCATTTTCGACCAAAATTGAGTTGCTGTCTTTTCGCTTTTCACAGCAGAATAGCCTATGCTGTTTACATGACCTGTATCAAATTCGGAATATTGTCATTTTCAGAATAATACTGGAATGATAGTGTGCATGTAAATGTACTCAGTGTAAAAAGACAAAGACAGGGAGCAACAGTCTTTGTGAGTGGTAGCAAATATAACGTTACAGCCTCTCGTTTAATCGTCATGATTTATGCGTCAGACCTGCTTATGTGGTCATCGATCTATAAATTACAGGAACGTCTGTCTGTCTGTGTGTCTGTCATATGCATATCTCTCTCTTTGTCAGTCCGATGGATTTCAAACTTGACAGGTGTCTTGCTACGGGCACGAGTAAGTGCAGTGCCAAGTTTGACGTTGTTTGGATTAGAAATGCAAAATATATTGTTAAATATATATCGGTAAAAGAACCACACATTGGCTTTTGCCGCTCCCCCTCTCACACTGCACACTGAGTGAGCACAGCGCAGGACCAGAGACAGAGAGGGTCGAAAAAGCAATATAAATGGAGACGTATCTGTATGTATGTCTGCGTGTGTGTCCGTGTTTAGGGGTGTGCTTGGTGGGAAGGTAACCTGCATGCACATAATAAGTTTTATTATTATTTTGTGGAAGCATTTTTCACTCAAAGGTGAAACAACACAGATATGATGGGTTATAGTGGGACTTGCCATGCCCGCCTAGCTCCAGTAGCTTCACAGAAAACACTGGTGGCCACACACACTCTTAGAAGGTGTCCAGGGCCAACACATTCTCACTCCCATCGCGTAAAATACGGACTCTTGGTCAGGTGCCTTTGGCGTTGTTATTGATGCTAAAAGTCTCCTTTAGCGTCATATCTACACTCGCTTTATCTATTGCCATCATGGCGTGAAAATTTCACTTAATGAGTTTTTTTTTACATTAATATGAGTTCCCCCAGCCTGTCTATGGTCCCCCAGTGGCTAGAAATGGTGATAGGTGTAAACCGAGCCCTGGGTATCCTGCTCTGCCTTTGAGAAAATGAAAGCTCAGATGGGCCGATCTGGAATCTTCCCTTTATGACGTCATAAGGAGGAAAGGTTACCTCCCCTTTCTCTGCTTTGCCCGCCCAGAGAATTTGGCCCACCCATGAGAAAGAGAGTGACATCATGGCTTGCAAACAAGCAAAGTGACAGTTGGTCAAGGCCACGCCCCCACCCTCCACCTTGCCCCCCCCTCCTCCTCAATAGCATTTAAACACAGACACAGAAATGGCACATCCTAAGGAAAGCTCATTGTGGGACTGGCTCTAGTGACTGTAATTCTGCACCAAGGCTGAATTTTGGGAAAGAGACTTCAGATACAGTATTAGGGGACCACTAAGGCCTATATAAAAGAGACTTCAGATACAGTATTAGGGGACCACTAAGGTCTATATAAAAGAGACTTCAGATACAGTATTAGGGGGACCACTGAGGCCTATATAAAAGAGACTTCAGATACAGTATGGGGACCACTAAGACCTATATAAAAGAGACTTCAGATACAGTATTAGGGGACCACTAAGACCTATATAAAAGAGACTTCAGATACAGTATTAGGGGACCACTAAGACCTATATAAAAGACTTCAGATACAGTATTAGGGGACCACTAAGGCCTGTATAAAAGACTTCAGATACAGTATTAGGGGACCACTAAGGTCTATATAAAAGAGACTTCAGATACAGTATTAGGGGACCACTGAGGCCTATATAAAAGCATCCAAAAAGCAGCATGTCATAGGACCTTTAAATAGTTTTTCGCTGCCTGCAAAGAATCACACCTACGTTCACAAAATGACTTGTTAAGTTTAAAATAGACTTTTCTGGGAAAGTTATTTTAGCGGCAGACTTTAGTGCATTCACTCACATGATGACGTTCAAAATAATGTAATTACCTGCGATTTTGTAAAAATAACAAGCAATAACATTAGGTAACGTCGTTAAAAATATGTTTATATAGTGGAGTATTTTTGGAAGTAAACTCTTCCCCCGAGTCTGACCCAAACCTCTGATGACACAGAGGATCACAACCGCCCACTCACATAAACAAAAGTGAGGATTTCCAATTAATGGAAAACATCTCATCATCTGTGCAGGCCTAAACACGGACAACATGGTAAAAATAGACGCTGTCTGTTGTTTCTCTCCATGTTTTCCATTTTGTTTCTCTTCCACCATCTTCCCCCCCCCCCCTTCCCTGTCTCTCCTCCCTCTTTTCACATTCTACTGATATTTTCAGTTTCAAAGCAGAGTAGATAAATTGACTTTGTTTATGTTCACACAAGACCAGTTTGCTAACCTGTCGTGTTAGGTTTGAGATTTGGAGACTTTAGCTCAGTGTGATGGACTGTGTGCCTGCTCTTCTAGTACCGTGAAGTGAGTGCTGGGTGGTATAGCGCCTCAACCACTATGATGGTTTTAATTTGCCGTATTATTTGAATTTTTCACATACCGTTACACCTGAGCATAGCTGCGAGAAGCGCTACGGCCAAGGTAAGCTGTGAGTGAGAACGGGACCCCAACTAGGGCTGCACAATTAATTGCAATTTTATTGAAATTGCAATATGAACTAGTACAATATCCAAATCGCAGGGGGGCGCAATATTTGTTAAAGGCAAAATGTGTGTCAAACCATTCTAAAATAAAGTATTGTGGCGCTGCAGAGACGTCCCGGCCTACAAATTGTATCCTACAGACTAAAGAAAAGATCTTTGTTTGGTACAGATCCTCTCAAAAAAGTCACACTTTTTTATAGATTTTTCAATGAAAATAAGAATAATAATACAAAAATGATCATTCCCTCCAATATCGTGAATCATATCGCAATCGCAATATCAGTCAAAACAATAATAATAATTTGATTAATTAATTAGATAATAATTAGGTAATTAGACAATTTCCTAATATCGTGCAGCCCTAACCCCAACTCTGTACCCTTCTCACTCACGGTAGTAACTTTATAACACTTTATATTATATATAAATTAATAACCCACAACTAACTGTCTTCGAAAGGGTAAACCACCATGGCACAACAATTTGTAACACTAATTATTGTACATTCACAAATGTACACCGCATGCTGGGTAACGACGTGCTGGGTATTTCATATTACTTTCATCCTATTCCCTTTCACTCGTGAGCTTTGTATATTTGTTTCCTATTCTACTTTTGATGATAAAAAGCATAATGGGTCACTAGTAACAACACCAGCACCACTGACTGAAGTGTACGAGGTGACGGTTTGTTTGTTTGTTTGTTTGTTTGCTTTTTGAGTCAGGTGCGCCGCTGTCGCAGGAGTCAAAACACAGCACGTCATAATAACCAGACCAGCATGGTGTAGCCTAGTCTACGTGATACGCAGGTAAATGCAGTATAGGTAGCCTACCCACTAAGAAAGCTCCAGGACTTCCATATACCCACTTAAAAATGCCCAATGACACGCAACAACATTATTTCCATTATATTTTTGATATATTTTGAATTGTCATCTGTGTTTTTCTTCTTCACAAAGGCTAAATAAAGGTATGTCCCCCGTAAATTGGTGCATAAAAGTGTATCCGAATACAGGACATGAAGTCGTCGATGTTCAAAACCCCACACTCTGATATGGCCCTCCCTCCCCCAAATGCAGATTTTGGCCAGTTATATACAGTACAGTATACCCACTCCAATACATTAGACTACACCACTGAACCAGACTGCACTCTGTTGTGGGCTGCGTGATGGAGAACAGTGGGCTGCAAGAATAAATAAATACAGAGAGTGGGCTGCGAGTGCAGGCAGCCTAGGGATAGCATCAATGATATATTTCAACTGTAAAGGGTGATCGTGCCTTCTCTGTTGTGGCTCCGAGACTCTGGAACAAACTTCCCATTCATATCAAGTCCTCCTCTACTGCCGAGATCTTTAAAAGTCTCGTCTTAAAACACATTGTTATTCTTTGGCGTATGATTTAGTTTAGGGACATTTGTATGGAAGTGTGTTGTTTATATGATGTTCATTGTGTCTATATTTTTATTGTCTTCCTTTGTTTTTATAACACAATATAACTTTGTACAGCACTTTGTTCAGCCTAGGTTGGTTTTAAATGTGCTCTATAAATAAATTGACTTGACTTGACTATATTTTTTCAACCTAATACCATGACTGAACGCCGTCCTTCGTGACCAACAAACAGACCAGCCCACCCGGGGCCTGCACCAGTGTATGGTTTGGTATGGTATGATTAAAAAATATATCATAAAAAAACACCTGTGCAACATCAGTATAGCTCACAACAAATCTGGTGGAAATTTCAGCGTAACCATAGAGGCACAGACAACAATCCCTGACTTACTTTAATACTGAAGAAAAAGTCTAATGATGATGAAATTCAATTCAATTTTATTTATAGTGTCAAATCATAACAGGAATTATCTCAGGACACTTTACAGATAGAGTCGGTCTAGACCACACTCTGTAATTTACAAGGACCCAACAATTCCAGTGATTCCCCCAAGAGCATGCATGAATGCGTAAGTGCGACAGTGGCGAGGAAAAACTCCCTTTTAGGAAGAAACCTCGGACAGACAAAGGTTCTTGGTAGGCGGTGTCTGACGGTGCCGGTTGGGGGTATGATGAACAATGGCAATAATAGTCACAATAAAGATATTGTAATAGTTATAATAGTTCATGGTGTCGTAGAGCACAGCAGGGCGTAACAGGACGTGGCAGGGCGTTGGCCGGACATGGCAAGTCGAAGCCGGGCATTGCAGTGCGTAGTAGGGTGTAATAGGGCACAGCAGGGCGTAGGGCATGACCACGGCGACAGCTGCCACCATGATGTAGGTGCCATCATGATCCAAGATGATGATGCTGAAATCTGAAGTGATACAGAGCCTTTTTTTTCCTGTATGATTTCTAAGATTCAAATTATTTTATATTATCCTGGACATTTTTTGCAGAGCCTGGGGAGTTGGCAGCACTGCCCTCATCCTCTTTCCTTTACTCCTTCATTCATTGTCCAGTTTTTTTCTCTGTTTTACAAATAGCATATTTTCAAACCAGAATCCGTACCATCGCCTCAGCCTGTGTGTTCAGAGTCGCAGAGTAAGGTGAAGTAGGCCAGCAGCTCCAGTGAACCACAGAGGCGGGATTCAGGCCACAGATCCAGAGGAGTGCCCATGTACGGTCACTTCCTCCCACAGAAACAGGGCCTCTTGGCTGGGCTCGCAGACTGGGAGTGCCAGAGTCCTCTCCTGGTGCCTGGTGGTCTGTAATTACTGAAGGTTGGTCCAATGAGGGCTGGAGTCTCAGAGAGCCACGTTAGTGTTAGTTCAGATGTAGAGGAACTTCCGCCAAACATGTTTCAGATTAGGGCTGAAACACACGTGTAAACATGTAATCACATTTTCACACATAAACATGAAGACCATGTTTAAGCAAAATATATGCTTAGACTTACCCATGCTCATGTACATACAGAGTACACGGGGCATAGAAAAGTGCATGTAAAAACATGCATACACTTTTACATGTTCAGACATGTAAACAAATCCACAAACTGGTTTCATGAATTTGGGATATGAGGTGTTATTTCAAGAACATATGTATTTTTTTTGTTTAAAAAATTGCCAAATTCCTCCGTTGTGGGATAGATAAAGGATTCTCTTAGTCTCTGTACTCCAGCACATTGACTGATAAAACAATGCTGTTACATGTGGTTTACAGTGTTGTCAAATTTAATTTAATGGGGTTAAATTAACATCCTTATCCTTTAATCCTTATTATTTATTAGTTGGTGTCAAATGTTTTTAAAGTCCTTTACAATAGCCGCTTCCCGACCAAGCAGTTACAGGAACGTAGTTATAGGAACAGTCCACTTCTAAACAGTTCTACTAACTACTCTCCCCCAAAACCGTTTTTTTCCATTTGCATTCGCACTGGCCAAGTGGCCATAGGAACTGGTAGGAGGGGTTAGGGAGTGACGCAAGCACGGCAACGGTCTTTATAGCGTCGTCACTTGACTTTAGCGCTACAATAAAGACTAAATGGAGTTCGAACCGCGGCGTTTAAAGTACCCACATTATGAAAAAAATCACTTTTTCTTGGATTTGGGGTGTTATTTTATGTCTCTGGTGCTTCCACACGCATACAAACTTTGAAAAAAAAAACATCCATGCTGTTTTGAGTGAGATACGGGTTTCTGAATGTCTTCTGCCTTCAGTCTCCGGTGAGCTGTTCAAAATCTGCAGGGCTTTCTACGTCACTAGCCGAGACGAGGGGGCTAGGGGGCTAACCGTTAGCATGCTAGCTCGTTCTCAATGGCAAAACACTGCTACAACGCACACAAATTCACCCTAATCTACAAAATAAATTGTATAGAACTACTTACATGTCCCTGTTCTGCAGGTATTCCACGCAAAGCTAATCCTGCCTTGTACAGGCCGAAGTTGAAGAAACAGCTAGCTAGCTGATGTGATCTTACCTAGCTACTGCGCATGTGCGACTGACAACAAAGATGTTACAGCAGTGAGATGTCTCACTCTGTAGCTAAAACAGAGACCTGAACACAGGGTGAAAAGAGGAGCTGCAGCAATGTGCAGTACAACAAAAATATGGTGTTTTTTGAAAATTAAACCATGTAAACCTATTCTGGTACAATCTCAAATTACAATTATGAACCTGAAAATGAGCATAATATGGCCACTTTAAAGACTAGACTGGAGTACTTAACAGAGAAACACAGAAGACGAAGGCTCCAGCGTAATATGATCCTAATTAATATGATGGAAGAAGACAGAAGAGCAGAGCGCAACAGGCAAACAAAATACAGGGTAAGTTTAACTAGCATTTACAATTAGCTTGTTGAATGTGTGATGTTTGTCTTATGAGTTAGCATACGTAGGCGAATTGCAACAGACAGTGAAGAATATGTACTGTTTGTGTTTCAGACGTTGCTAGGTCACTAAGGGTTCCTATGTGGAAAAGGGAAAAGACCCTGCCCTGAAGTAGGAGCTGAAAGAGTTACAGGAACTGTCAGAGGAACTTAATAATCCATAAGCCCTTGTGAGACATGGAATATGCAACATTGATGGCTTCATCAAGCTACAAAAGTGTGTCATTTAGACATAGGTGACTGTAAACGGTAATGTATATATTCAGACATGACAGCACACCTATTTGAACGTACCAACCAAAAGCTGCATGTCAACAAAGGTTGCGATGATGTACATGCACTCAATTATCTTTTCACATATCACTTATTGTTTGACAACCTGATCACAAGCATGCAAAACTTCTCTCAAACCACTACACTCCCTATACAAACAAACTATTAAGGTTCTTGATAAGAAATCCATACACCATCATCATCATTACCATATTTAAAAAAAAATATTTTTTTTATTCATGTTTTCCCTTTTAAGTTGGGAAAACATGATTGCATATACAGATCTCTATCTTATGTACAACGTCTTACATGGACTAGCTCCTCCTGTATTGAGCCAGTTTGTGAGCACAGCACCAAGACATTTTAACATGTATTCCTCTTTTAAACTTAACTTAAAGAAGTGGCTAACAAGTAGTCAGCACTGTCAACATTAGTTTAGGCACTAAAACTTGCTGCCATCTTCTTCTGCTCTGTCTGTCTGTGTTTTTTGTGCTCTGCCTGTGTGTCTGTTTCACTATTGTATAGTTAGGGAATTCGTATGTTGCTTGTTAATGTCCCACCAATGTTGTTTTTGTGCATGTCCACCAAAATGTATGTCTATGCTATTGTGCCTTGTTTTATCATCTGGTCTGACAGTTCAGCTGTGTGTATACTTGTGTTGATCTCACCCAACTGTTCTTGTTTTTAATGTTGTTGTCTTTTAGCATTAGTATTATGAACTTGTGTTGTATAGGGCCAAATCTGTATGAATTATTGATATCTTAATCGTTTAATCTCATTTTAGGGTGACCTCTTACCACCAGTCCAGGGACAGCGGATGTAGAATAGCCTCCAGTTCAGGTACATTTTATTTTTATGTATTATTAGTGGGCATTGTCACTGTTAAATAAAACTGAAATAAATAAACAAATGAATCAGATTATACTAAAGCACACCATTAATGTATTACTCCATCCCATAGGGGCTCAACAGTCTTGAATGCTCATTATTCCATATGGGCTGACAGTCATACAACACGGTAACACTACTGGATGCCAGCTACAGGCCAATGTACAATGCAGCAACGGATGTACATCAATCAGCATTTTGTTGCTATGTATTACTTACTGCGGTGTAATCAGTGCTCACTCCATCTTATAACATCTGTCTTCACGGCCTCATCCCTTCCTCTGTTGTGCACGTGTTGCTCTTTCAAGTTCCCTCTTTCTTTTTGTATCCATTAACATAGTTGATCTATGTCCCGTCTGTATCTTTCACTTCATACCACTCCTTTGTTATCTGTTGGTGTCTCTGCCCTTTCATGTCATGTCTTTCCATCCCCCAAATCTTTACTCTTCTATTGTGCTATATCTCCTGTCCTGGCTTTTGTACTGTTGTGTGCAAATATATTCTATTTTTTCTGGGGAGGAAGCATCAGGGTGTGGCGTCTTGATTTCAGTTGGGGGAACGTGTCAATCATTTGTAATTATCAAGGCCTCCAACCAACTCTTTCAATTGACAACACACTTTCTTCCGGAAATCCAGAATGACTTCCTTGGTCTTATCGGTGTTTAGGACAAGGCAGTTTTCCTCCCCATAGGCCAGTATTCTGTCCACCTGCTGCCTGTACTGCATCTCATCATTTCTCCCGATGAGTCCCAGGATGGATGGGTCAACTGCAAATTTGTAAATCCGGCAGAGTTTCTGTGAAGATAGACAGTCATGGGTGTATAGTGTGTGTATTGGGCTGAGGCAGCAGCCCTGAGGGGTCCCAGTGCTGATGGTCAGTGCTGTTGATACCCTGTTCCCCACTCGAACCACCTGCAATCTTTTGGTTAGGAAGTCAAGTATCCAACTACAGGTGGGAGAGGGCAGTCCAAGGCCTGCCAATTTAGCCACTAGCTTAGTGGACTGAACAACATTAAAAGCTTAACTGTAGTCCAGAAAAAGCATTCTATACTCAATGTGTTGGGGTTGTCAAGATGCTCCAAGGCTGAGTGCAGGGCTAGGGCCACAGTATCGCCCACTGATCTGTTTTGCCTATAAGCGAATTGAAGGGGGTCAGTGGTTACGGGAATGATAGTGTCCATGGCCTTCATCAAGGTTGCTGGACCTGTAAATGTCGTTTTTCACTGCAAACACACCATTTATAGCATCCATGCACTCACATTCCAAATATCTGTCATTGGACACGGTTTCAAAACAATGTCTATGCTTTCGGACATTCCCAGGTACCGCCGCTTAGTCACGCCCCTCGCAGTCTCATACCGATTTACAAGTTTAACCAATTTAGGAAATACATAGACATAACAAATACTATCACTGTGTACTTGTGTAAGAACATGGTTCCTTTTCAAACAGTTGATAGAAAAGGCTATAAAGACATGATAAAAGCACTGGATCCAAGATACGTACTGATGAAATTTTGACAAATTGAAATTCCAAAACTATACGGCATTGTCTGAGAGCAAGTGGAGAAAGAGCTTTTAAAAGTATTTATAATACAATTGTCAAGATATTCAATAGAAAAAAATTCACATCATTACTATTTCTGTCCTATTGGTAGAATTATGCTGACTGGTCACGGAAGGCACAGTTCAGCACTGTCATGGTGGTCAGTGGTAAATGACAAAGCGTGTATGAGCATTCCTTAGTCTTTTCTGAATCTCACTGATGCATTTACAACAGGTCTGCACATGTATAAACCTGCCAAACCATGGGACAGTACATAGACCATTCTCGGGTGAATGGGGTTACAGCTGTGTCAGTCTCAACTGTATCAGGGGTTTAACAGTCATTTCCCAGAACAGATGGCTCTACAGTAGACAGGGGTGAGTTCAGCTCTTAGTCTGAGGGAGGGTTTTATTTAGTCTGAACCCTACAGGAAAAAGAGACGGAAAAATGATGTGACGGTGGATATTACTGACCTTAGTCTGCAGTGGTTGAACTACAATGTTCCAAAGATTAATGCAAATTCTTCTTAGAAGCTTTGCCCTGTGCGTTCTTACCGTGTTGTTTCATGCAGGCTATACAAACGTGGACACTCGGTGAAAAAATATTACTAGAATGGTGCATCACTTTAAATGTTGCTGTGACAAGGAATTGTGGGATGGCATCTCAGTTCCTTTGGTAAAGGATGGTTCAGTGTACCCTATGCTAAAGAAGATACGAAAGGAAGCATTTAAACACCTTTCCTAAGCAGTTGAAATTCAACCAGCTCTTATCATGGCTGCCGCTTAATGATAGATACTTGTAGGTCATTTCACTCAGCTAGGAACCTTCCTAAACAAAAAAGACTACTCCACCGCATAAGAGTCTAAAGCCATGCTGGCTGCTCTGTTAGGACACACAGCAGTGCTTTTGAGCTTAATGCTCACATCTGCATGCAAAAATGATGTATTTCACGAGATAACTAAAACTGTGGAAGTGCTCAAACATTATAAACTAACTAGCCCCCTAAGATAAGTAGCATGCTAACAGCATGCAAAGCTAACAAGCATACTGCCTGAGCCACCAACTAGACCAAACAGCAGGTTTAAGCCAGTTAGCATGTTAACAGCATGCCACCACTTAACCAGACAATCATCTGGTTAAGTGGGGGGGGGGTCCATGGGCATGCTCCCCTGTAAGAAAATGTGTATTTTAACGTTTAAATGCATCAATCTGGTGCACTTTGACAAGAAATTCAGAGGTTAGACTTGATTATTCATATATCTATGGATGGGAATATTTGTGCTGTAGCCTGAGCTATTTTGCACTTCAGAATTTTAACCATGCACACACAGGTGGAATAGTTTTTTCTTCATATTTTTGCATTAATGTCACTAGGAAGCATACCAATAGAAATATATATTCATATTTGTAAGTGGGATAGATATATATATATATATATATATATATATATATATATATATATATATATATATATATATAAGTGGGATTGTCTGGAATCTGGCAATATAATAACCATTATGGTGGGATACACTGGCTAAGCAATTTACAAAAAATATCTGGGCTGACATGAATAGTTTACATGAGAATACATTATAAAGTTGGAGACCATGTAGACATTTTGTTTCAATTTCAAAACCGGATTACTCAGGGACCGCTTGTTGTACCGATGCATGTGTTGAGTGAAGAGTTTGTGAGATATTTCACAGAGAATAATGGGTGTGCAGAGATTTATGCAGAATGCAAATATGATAACATTTCATGTAAGTTCAATGTTAATTTTCTTGCAATTTGTCACAGCAATGGGGTTAACACTTTTGTATGCACTATATCCGTGTCACACTCTCATTAGGGGCTGAGCCCCCCTAAAGGTCTGATCCTAGAATCACCCCTGCTGCTACTTCATAAGTACTCCACTACACCTCAGAGGGAAATGTTGTAATGTTTACTGCACTACATTTATCTGACAGCTTTTGCTTTATTGCTTCACGCTGGGCTTGTTTCTGCAACAGCTCATTGAGTCTCGGATACAATTAAAACTATTGAGGAAATATTTTCATTTGACTGTCCAGTATTAAACGAGATCGCTGCAGTCGGCAACGGTGAAACAAGCTACAATGTAAGTTAATAGGACGTCAATTATCTAGCTTGTATTTACGTTCATACCATTGCCACTGACAGGCTCAGATTAATATTCTAAGTGTCTGACAACATTATGGAAAGTATTTCTAAGGAGGTCTACCTTTCTGTTAAAGAGTAAGATCCTTAAACATAAAAAGTCCGCGAAATTGCGTTTGCTGAACCCACCAGACTCCATGTAAATAAACAGTTATTTCAACATCGTAAAATGGCCATTCTAGAACATCTCTGAGCTCTGAGCAGTTCTTGCTCTGGCTGTCTTGAGCCTGTGCGTGTAGGGTGCAGGACTATTTCATTCCAATTTCGGGTCTGTCAGTCACAGTGAAAACCGGGGACATTTCCGGGGACAGCTCCAGCCGGGGACAGGTCACCGAAACCGGGGACTGTCCCCGGAAAACGGGGACGTCTGGTCACCCTACTCTAACACCATTTGCTAACAGCATACAACAACATGTTGATCCAATAGCCTGTCAGCCATCAGCAGCATGCTGCTAAATCCACCAATCAAACCAGCCAAGCCTCTTCAGCTACTGTACCTCATCCTAGCAAGCAACACACCACCAGGCCCCCGAAGAAGTGTGCCGGGCTGTCGAGCAAAAAAATAGTGGCCATCATGTGATGACCTCTGGCCCAAAATTGGACTTTTTCCCATAGACTTACATGGCGAAAGCGATGTCTGTAAATCAGTGGATACGTTTTTTTTTAGCATCACAAACCCCGTGAAATGACTCGTTTCCCTATCCGAATTTGAGCCATTCTGTCCGATAACATTTGGAAAGTCTAGAAAAGCCGCAGGGTTAAATCATTTAATCCCCATTCAAGTTAGTGGACTGCTAAACTGGACGTAGCCAGCTCAGCCGGCGGAGGTCTCTACTGCGATAATCTGGGTAATTTTTGGCTCCATGATGACCTAATGCACCACTGTCATAGAAATGAACAGTGCTCCACCTCAAAGACAGGATCTGGTTCTTATTACACATCCATGCGCTCCACACACATCTGTGTAGGGCGTCATTCATTAAAATATACATTTCTCCTGTTTGGTTTCAGGACCAATGATTTACAGACCAGATATGCATGCTGTAGCGGACAGAACCAGTGGTGGAATGTAACAAAGTACAAATACTTTGTTACTGTACTTAAGTAAATTTTTCACGTATCTGTACTTTACTTAAGTAGAATCAATAGTGCATACTTTTGACTTTTACTTTGTTACATTTTGCAGCAATTATCTATGTTTGTCATAGTTGCCATCTATTTTTCTCCACAGCGTCGTTTACTTCTCCGCCAGGCAGCGTAAGACGCGTTCATATCTTATTTATTTTGATTTCACATCCGCCTCCCCGTTTCCGCTGCTTCACAGACTTTATTTGCTTACGCTCCCATGGTTAAAGGAAATAAAACCGTCTTAAAATACATCCATGAATAAAACCAACCGCATTCCGATTCTAACAACATATTTCCGTTTTATGCTGGTTAGGATAGGAATTTTTTTTTTAAAAGCCAGGCCTTGTTTGTGGCAGTAGACAATATGGATACTGTCGAAGCTCAGCATCAAAATAACTAAACCAGCCCTTTGTAAATCACTGGGTCGCTAGACACAGTGCCCTCACTGACCAAGGTGCAAACTAATCAACTAACCAACTTTTTTTTTCTTACTTGCATATTACCATTTTAAATGGTAATATGCAAATAAGATTAAGAGAATAAATCGTTATGCAAGTAATTTTAATACTTAAAGTACATTTAAAATCAGGTACTTTTTACTTTTACTTAAGTAGGGTTGTCATTGTGGCACTTCTACTTTTACTAAAGTAAATATGTCTCTGGTTATTTGTACTTCTCCTTAAGTACTGAGATTCAGTACTTCCTCCACCACTGGACAGAACAAATGTGATTTAATTTCTCTTTGACTTGAGCACCAGTCAAACAAACTATGCAGCACCACTTCCTGCAAATCTTTTGTCTCCATCCGTCTACTTCTTTGAGCCACTTTATCTGTAAATACCAAATCATTCATCAACTTGCAGAATTCAATCCCACAGTAGCTCTGTGAAGTACTTTTGTTTCTTCTCTTTGAAGTAACAGCCTGTCAGATTTCCTGTGTTTCCGCTGGTTTGCATCAATATATCACGGTTAGCCGTACATATTTTTACCAACCTGAAAGCTGTTTGGCTGCACAGGATGTTTGGCTGGATCAGTCTCATAAGTGACTGGAAACATGAGGTTTATGTGAGGTCACTTGCAGGTCCAACGGCTCCTTCACTTCCTGCATTATTCTAGGATGATGCATACACATACAAGTGTAGGGAGGCCCTATGTGGTCACAACACAAATTCTTGAGGCTAACTGAACTACACTGGACGCATGATGTGCTTTTAGATGCCATGATTATGGCTGCTGTGTTTCCTCTGACTTTCAATAGACAGCGCGAAAATGCCAACCCTCAATCTAACTGTACTACGGTATGGAGACCAAAAAAATCACAAAGCATATTTTTATTCATATATCGAGACCTTGAATTATGGTTCAGAATGGATGTAATGCTGCTGTGACAACTGGCAGAGTCATGAAACAAAGCCTGGTGAAGAGTCCTTATATTAGTTGTATAACAGCCTGTTATCAATGACAAGCCGCTTTACACTTCAACAGATAGTTATCCTATTCGCCCAATACTCGTGAAGTGACTGAGTGTACAGTAAATGAGATCATGATGGCAGTCAGAGCAGGCAAACTAAATTCCTCATACGTTAACAACAGAACGTTTTGTCAGCTTTAAAGAGGCTCTAAATCAGGCACAAATCAAGGAAAGAAAGAACAGGCTGACAACAACTTTCGTTGCGTTCCTGACAACTCAGAACTCGAACATTTCCGGCCTGCTAGAATAGTAGAAGTACTAGAAGTACAATGGAAGGCTCAAATGCAAATCCATCTACCCTGACTTCATGAAGTAGGAGTTGTCTGATGTCACGCAACACTTAGTCTCGCTTTGCCAGACCTTCCTCCACAGCGCTGCGGAGGAGGGTCTGGCTAGTCCACACAGCATTCCGGGATGGGAGAAAAACGAGGTCTGGTTTATTGGCATTTCTTGAAACCAATCACAATCGTCTTGGGCGGCGCTAAGCACCGGGAAAAGCCGCGGTGCTACGGCAAAATAGCCTCTGGAAGGAACTTGTTTTGGTGGTACGTGTACGTTCAAAAGTTGTTTTAGTCGCGCAACAGAAAACTCAGATTGGACAGATAGTCTAGCTAGCTGTCTGGATTTACCCTGCAGAGATCTGAGGAGCAGTTAACCATAGTCCTCAGAAATCAACCAGAGTTTAGAATTCCAACACAAAGAAAGAGGAAGGTAACAGACATCTGGCTGAAAAGAGTGAAATCTGGCGGAATTTCCGACGGCAACGGAGCAATCCCGGAAGTGAAATGTTGTGGATATACACTACACAACAATGGTAGCACCCAGCGCATATCGTAAATGGTAAACATTTACCTTAAAGGCAAAGTAAAGTATATTTGACTGTACTACTTATGGAATATTTTGATAAATTTCCAAGTATAAAAGTGTTTATCAGTATTTTAAGCCCCCAACGTCTCCTTCCAGGCAGCGCTGCTAGGATTAGGCAATGGTTATGGTTAGGGTTAAGGTTAGGGTTAGGTGCCCTGAAGTCAACAGTCGCAGCGCTGCCTGGAAGGAGACGTTGGGAGCTTAAAACACCATTGAGCTATAAAAGTGCTGTAAAATAAAATGTATATCGGTGTTTTTTATCTCATGCATTTTTCCTCCTCTGGTCAGCCCTGTGTTTCATTTACGTTTGGCGTTGTGCACCTGGAGGGTGGAAGTTGGAGGTCAGAAGTTGAACGTTTCAACTGGGAAATTCCGAGCATCTGACCGGAACACAGCACATGACCATGAAGTGGACTCTATTTTTTTTTTTTATACTTTCAGTCAGTTCAAAGGTGAGAAATAAGGATAATGCATTGAGTCAGGAAACCTTGCATATGACTTTGCGAACCATTTCAGGTTGCAATTTATTAATATGACAGAAAAGAACATGATTTTGAGAAAAGGCCTAAGGGCCGAAACATCATCTGAATAAAAAAAAAAAAGAGAAATGCATATGGAGACAGAGTGTGTGACACCTTTTTCCTGTTTTTACAGAAAAGAACATGACCTTTCCTTGTCTTGTCTCTGCTCCAGATGTTTTCAAAGAATAAGCTTTGTGACTTACACAGTTTTGGTTGACCAATGACAGTGTTTTATTGGGGGTCTGAAGGCTACATGCAGACAGATCCTTTTGAAGAGCTGAAAACCTGAAGAGCCATCTTAAAGATCTTTCACCAAGCACCTAACAATCACCCAACAACAACGTTTTACTGGCTGAATGTGGTCTGACATGGCCTTCCTTCAAACTGTTAATTTTAGAAAGCGTGTATTTGTTACGTATCCTTTTAATTGGAAATAATAAGAAAGAAAATATGTCCTTTAAACTTCAACAGTTTGCATGATTTACTAATGTTTTATATCTTCATAAATGTCTGAGTGACAAACTGTGTGACATTACTGTAGTTTAAAATAGATTCAGTCCTTAAGTTTGGTCTTAATAAATAATTTCAGCGACAAAATGTGAAACGAAACCTCATAAAACGATATTCATGCAGGCTTTGTTCTGTCTTGTTGCGCAAAGACAAAAGTAACCACAAACACAAACACGATACCTAGAACGCACATACCTGCACGCGCTTACACACACACACACACACACACACACACACACACACACACACACTTAACAAAGCACAAAAGCTTGCACATATAACGAAGACAAACAACTTAAGGTTCACAAAAATACTTTTGACATTTACAGTGTTGTGCATTCTTTTGGGCGCAGACTCATGAAAGAAGATGAGTCTGCTGTCATGTGTCACTGACCACACAGCTGGCTCCACACACACACACACACACACACACACACACACGCACGCACACACACACACACACACACACACACACACACACACACACACACACACACACAGGCAGACACACCAAGTCACACACATTCATGCAGGTTGAAAATTGGAGTCGAGAATAGTAATTCAACTCTTGAACTAATAATATTTACAGAATTAACTTTTATATTCTAGCGCGATCCCAGAGCGAAGATCTGAAACAAGCTGATGCAGAACATTTACAAATATAATATAGTCAAACAATTTGGAAAATGCTTTTTCTAACTTTTTCCAAATTTAGGAAGAAAAATAGGACTTACACCATTAGATTCCAACAGCTAACAGTAAACATCTGTTTAAGGAGGAGCAACATGAACTGTCTGAACTGTCCAAACAGAAAATAAAAACTGAGTCACTTCAAGGGCAATATAATCTATTAAAGTTTCTCACATGTGACTTTCTCTCACACAAGGTATGACTCCTCACTTGACCTCTGCAAACGCATAAATAATTCAACTTTCTGGGTCCTCTTCTCTCCTGATCTATGGTTGCCTGTAACTGGTACAGTTAATAAACTCATATTTTCATAATGCAGATGGCTGAACAAGGATTTTTAGACAAGAGAAAGTCAGTAATGCCATTTACACACGTAAGCCATGTTTCCATCTACACGTTTTTTTATGCAAATTAAGTAATATTGAATGAAAAATGCCTTATGGAAACAGTAAAATTTGATTGAATTTCATGAAAAGCGACACAAAGTTTGTACATTCGATCTCATTGGATTTTCTCTTAAATGGTAAACGGCTTATGCGGTAAATGCTGATGGAAACGTTATTTGCCGAATAAATAATGAATTGCGATTACAATTTAGGTTATTTTATGGTTGCAACCGGCCGTAAAACAAAGAAGAAGTTGGTTTAGGTAATTTCTGCCAAATATTTGCAGACATGATGGGTGTCAACAAAGACTGATAAAACTGGACGACCTGCTCCGTGATTTCTACCCTCTCCATCCAGGCGCTCCAGGTGGTCCACCCGGTGGCGTACTGTCATGAACCCCGCCTCTTGAGTCTGTTTTCTGAATGAGTTTCCTGAATTCTGCCTGTAGTCTTTCCCTTTCCTTTATTGTGTTATATATCTTTTTTGTGCATGTAATAGACTTCCAAAGTGAAAAAGCCCAAAGTCCACCCCAAAGGGACTTACCATCTCCAACAGAAAACACTGTTCACAAACTGCTCCAAACTCTCAAACGCTCTTGCAGTCCAGCCTTTACTTCCGTGATGAACGTGTGTCACTTTGTAACGCACGTTATAATGCTCGCCTAGCTGCTAGCATGGCACGCCCTCATACTCCACTTCTGACTGGCTAGTAGTCCTTACCTAGCTACTGAGCATGTGGGACTCCCAACAAAGATGGAACAGAAGTGAGATGTCTCACGCTGTAGCTAAAACAGAGAGCTCAACACACAGGGTGAAAAGAGGAGCTGCAGCAATGTGCAGTACAACAAAAATATGGTGTTTTTTCAAAATTAAACCATGTAAACTAGGGGTGGAACGGTACATGTATTCGTATTGAACCGAAACAGTACGGGTGTCTCGGTTCGGTACACGAATTTACACGGAGAATACACGGTATAAAAATAAATAAAACTTGTGTGCGGAACTAATGTAATGCGGAACTACTGTTAGATACGTGGGTTCTAGGGACACCTAATCTCTAGCCCCGCCTTAGCTCTGAAGCTGAGCTCCGCCTACATGCAGTTTTTTGTCAGTTTGACGGTCCAGTGAGAGAGTGAGTCAGAGATAGCAGCACTAAAGGACGAGTATGGCGAGCGGTGGCGACCCACAAGAGTTAGAGGACCCGCCGGCCTCTTTAAGATCGCAAGTGTGGGAAAACTTCGAGACTGTATGGATGAAGCCTGGAGCCTTCCTTGTCATGCCCTCCCGCCTGGTGCCGTCCCGGCCTCGAAAACTTCGGTCTTCGGGTCAGTTACAGTAGTACAGGCGAGAGAGTGGTGGATAAGACGAGGAGTGTGCGTCGGCGTTGTTCAGCAGTTGTTGGGTATGTGAGTGGAAATACATCTAACATGCTAACGCATATCCAACGCCATCACCCAGCTGTGCCAATCACTGGATGTCACTGACCTAGATAATGTGGGGTACTCTTTGTTTACTGTTTACATCTTACTTTACACACTAAAGGCTGTTGCAGCTAGCTCAGGGGATAGACTGTATGACACTAGGTGGTACAGCCTGAGACATAAACAAAAATTGCCTTCTGCATTTTTGTTATGCTTTTCCCTCCATTGTATCGAACCGAACCGTGATGTCTGAACCGAGGTATGACCCAAACCGTGACTTCTGTGTACCGTTCCACCCCTAATGTAAACCTATTCTGATATAACCTCTAAATACAATTATGAACCTGAAAATGAGCATAATATGAGCACTTTAAATAATAACACAGTTGTCCACATTGAAACTGTAACTAAGACTTGTGTGTATGTGTGTTTGTGTGTGTGTGCGTGTGTGTGTGTGTGTGCGCGCGTTTGTGTGTGTGTGTGTGTGCGTGTGTAATGTCTCTCTGTGTGGGGGTTTAATAGCAGATACATTAAATGAAGACGTGGCTGACAGCAACAGGGTTACAGAGGGTTTAGGATCTTGTAAAGATGAAAATAGAATCACTGTCTCAGCAAAGTAGTAATGTGTAGTAGTGTGTGTGTAGTGTTATATTAGACATTATAACAGCTGTGTCATCCTCAACACAGTCATGTGTCTGTGGAAAAAAACACATGTTGAGACCATCAGAAATGGCAGGAATACAAAAGTCCTTCATTAAAGTTAAAGTGCTGTTAATTTATTGAAATTTTACTCTTTAGATTTTAAGACAAAAATCACCCAGCAGGTTCTTTTTCAAAGTAGTCGTGCAAAATGCTCCTCCTTGTGTTTGCAGTTTGTTAGAACAACGTTGCCATGCTGTGGCGGAGGGATACTCACTAGTAGCTGTGCGAATAGGCTTTATTGGAACACTGTGGCTACTTTTGAGTATTAGCTCGCCAAAGCAATTGAAATAGTCTGAGTGAGTCTGAATAGACTGAGAAGAAATGTAAATCCTTCTTGTCCTTTGTATAAAGCCCTATGCGACCTCATGTGATATAGACATTTGTGTTTCGTGGGAAACACACGGGATAAGCAAAGTCCGTATTTTACTCAAATTTACTGACATTATCCCCGGATGTGATGTCAAGGCCCTGTGTAACATCCGCTTCCTAAATGACAACAGCAATGGCTGCTAGGAAGAAAAACAGAGATTTGACGTGTACACTCAGTTTAATAGATGTGTAGGGTGAACCACATTACCAAAAGAAATTTGATCAAATGATGCACAACCAACGCGTTTGGGAAAATATTCACAAAGACCTCTTGCTTTCAGTGCCGTACACACCTCCCAGACTATGCTACAGGCTGTTCTGGCTCCAATAAAAATTGAATTGACGTATGGGTGCAGCTAGTCACACAGGATATTGAATGCCTTCTGAAGTTGAGGTACCAACCTTTCTTCAGAAATGTCTGTCACTATTGCTTATATTTGCCACTAGGATGGTAAGTTAATAGCTAAATAATAGCTTGATAATACAAACTCCAATTCCAATGAAGTTGGGGCGTTGTGTAAAATGTCAATAAAAACAGAATACAAGGATTTGCAAATCCTTTTCAACCTATACTGTATTGAATTGATTACACTACAAAGACAAGATATCTAATGTTCAAACTGATAAACTTTATTTTTTTCATTTTGAATTTGATGGCTGCAACACGTTCCAAAAAAGCTGGGACAGGGGCATGTTTACCACTACAAAGCCATGCTGTTGTAACACGTGCAGAATGTGGCTTGGCATTGTCTTGCTGAAATAAGCAGGGACGTCCTTGAAAAGACATTGCTTGAATGGAAGCATATGTTGCTCCCAAACCTGTATGTACCTTTCAGCATTAATGGTGCCTTCACATGGCAGTAACACCCCTCCATACCATCACAGCTGCTGGCTTTTGAACTCTGCACTGATAACAATCTGGATGGTCCTTTTCCTCTTTGGCCCGGAGGACATGACGTCCATGATTTCCAAAAACAATTTAAAATGTGGGCTCGTCAGACCACAGCACACTTTTCTACTTTGCGTCAGTCCATCTCAGATAAGCTCAGGCCCAGAGAAGCCGACAGCGTTTCTGGGTGTTTTTGATATATGGCTTTGGCTTTGCATGGTAGAGTTTTAACTTAGATGTAGTCACAAACTTCGTTAACGGACAATGGTTTTCCGAAGGGTTCCTGAGACTACGTGGTAATAATCTTTACATAATGATGTTTGCTTTTAATGCAGTGCCGCCTGAGAGATCGAAGGTCACGGGCATTCAATGTTGATTTTTGGTTTTGCCACTTATGTGCAGGTATTTCTCCAGATTCTCTGGCTCTTTTGATGATATTATGGACTGTAGATGATGAAATCCTTAATTTCCTTGCAATTGTATGTTGAGAAATGTTCTTAAACTGTTCGGCTATTTGCTCACGCAGTAGTTCACAAAGTGGTGAACCTCGCCCCAGCCTTGCTTGTAAACGACTGAGCCTTTTGGGGATGCTTCTTTCACACCCAATCATGACCAATTAACCTGTTCACCTGTGGAATGTTCCAAACAGGTGTTTTTTAAGCATTCCTCAACTTTCCCAGTCTTTTGTTACCCATTTCCCAGCTTTTTTGGAACGTGTTGCAGGCATCAAATTCAAAATGAGTGAATATTTGCAAAACAACAATAAAGTTTATCAGTTTGAACATTAAATATCTTATTCAATTGAATATACTGTGGGTTGGAAAGGATTTGCAAATCATGTATTCTGTTTTTATTTACATTTTACACAACGTCCCAACTTCATTGGAATTTGGGTTTGTAGAATGGGTTATGTGAGGCGATGCAAAAATTATTATTATAATTTTATATTATGATATGATTTTTTCCTAGGTGTGTGGACGACTTAGGTGCCCATTTTTGGCAGGGGAATTTAGGGGTCCTCCCTCAAAATGTTGTTTTTCAATAAAATTGCTAAAGAAGTCCACTGGGCACCAACTACAATCATTAGATCTGAGAAAAGAAATGTAATTAGTATTGATGCTCACATTGATTTTACATTCATTCGGCTAAGGTGGTGCCCAAAACGTATAATAGGGAAAACTCTGGAATCCTTTGGCTCGTTTGTGCACTATTTTGGAGAAATATTGATTGGAAAGCGTTTGGTCACTAGCTACAGGCCTAACATTACTATAATTAGGCTACCACATAATAACTGTTGAGCCTGCTGAAAGATAGATAAATGCCTCCTGAATTTGCACCCAATATGCTTTATAATAGCCTCCATAATTCAAGAACGGGAAATAGGCGGAAGAAAGGCATGGAGTAAACAAAAAAACTTGCCAATAAATTGTGACTCCAAATCAACAAGATTCCGATTAGGACGTGACTAATATTATCACATGACTTCTACGTTTGAAGAAATACGGTCGGTAACTTGCGTTAGAATTTTTGCTTGAAAATTTAGATAACAGAGATGTGTTAGTTGTGCAAATAGGGCTTTAGTTGAAAATAGACATGGGGGGGGGACAACCCCTAATTATAGTTTCTCATATTATACAAGATTGTATCAGCAATGTACTCCCTCTTCTACAGAAGGTCAATGAAGGAGCATCTTGCTTTGGATGTTACTTTGTGGCTTGTAACAGTCAGATGTCCAAACAAGGAGATTGCAGAGCTTTAGTTGACAGACTCATTTTGGAAAAGAAGAAACACAGAGAATGCATGTAGAGAAGTGTGAGTTAACAAATGCGTGTTGTCTGTTGAAATTTGTGTAAAAAATAGAGCGGGAAAATAAAGACATTTTATGGACAGCGACTTTGACACCGGTGAAGATGGAAACAACAATGATGAAAACAGCAGTCGTGACAAACTGGTGCAATGTTCGACACGTGGCAGTCAAGTGGGTTGATTTTTATTCATTATTACGTGTGACTGTGTGACTGTGTGCTTTTGTATGTGTGTGTGTGTGTGTGTGTGTGTGTGTGTGTGTGTGTGTGTGTGTAGATGAGGCAAACAGAAGAATAGAAGCAGGCCGTAGCTCAGTCTGTTAGGCTTGGCTTGGAAGTCACAGGCTCAAGTCCCAGCACAGACTAAATACGGAGTGTGGAATGGGAGCTGGAGAGGTGTAAGTTTGTGTCCTAGGTACTGCCGAGGTACCCTTGAGCAAGGCACTAAACCCCCAACTGCTCGGTTTGCCATCATGTGAGGCAGCCCCCTCGCTTTGACATCTCCCCATACATTATTCATGTGTATAGGTCCTGTTTGTGCATGTGTGTATATGAGTGTGTGTGTGTGTGTGTGTGTGTGTGTGTGTGTGTGTGTGTGTGTGTGTCAGAATCTAACTATAAATCGTGAAATCTCTGTGTCTGGGTGCTAAATCCCTAGAAGGCTTATTGATTGTGGTTCAACGGCTCTGCTACGAACCCCGGTCTCCTGGGTGAAAGCTCTGAGCTGTTTGACCCATCTACCACCCCAACCTGCCTTCTTACACGTGATGTTTGGTCTTTAATACAACTCTTTATCGTTGTCACTCTTCATACTACGTAATCTTACAAGGCTGCGGTCGAGCTGCTGCTATGCCCGGTGCGTCCCATAAAGACGCGTAAGGGTGCCTTGTGCGTCGGTATCTGACGCTGAGAGCCACGGACCAAGCATCAGTACTATTTTACGACTTGGGAATAAGAACGGGTTGGTACACAAACACGTTAGAAGAATGTCCAGGGCTCTCCAGCACATTGTTTTGTTGCCAGCGCTTGCACACATTTCTCCAGCCGTTCTGCGCGCTGTAGCGGCTTCCCCAGCAGGCTAAGCCCGGCTCCCTGCTTCCTCCGCCCGGGGCCACATCGCTACTCTAGAGTCTAGTCTCTGAGCCGCAGCCGCAGCCTGATCAAACCAACAAAAAACAATACTGGGAACAAAGCAATCAGCCCGTTCCGAACAGGCACACGCTCCAAAAAGGGACTGCACTAGTATATTTAACAACAGAGTGAAACAATTCTTTATTTCCCCTTGCTGGATTAATAAAGTACATTAAAGCTATAGGGCAGAGTTTCTGTCGCCCCCCCATTAGGAATTCTAGTCATGACAAGAATTCTGCCGGTGCATCCACATGATACAAGCCTTCCGTGATCGCACAACGCCCCACATCCCTCCTTCACGTAGGACTAAAAAAACATGATGGACCCTTCAGAAGAGGTAATTATCTTCACTCGCTGTTTCTGCGCGTGAAAGTCACCGGATGACACCGTTTTCTGAACACAGCCATGCTGAGAAATCCAGAGAGAGTTGTGTGGAGCTGATAGTCTTAATTAGCTTTGTAGCAACTCATTTGGCGATGGCTTGAATGTAACCAATGCTCATTAATATCAAAAAGTTACACACTAATCCTTTAATGTTACATTTTTTGTAATAGAATTACTAATTATTTTTTCACATAATCTCTTACAAAATTATTGATCTTTGATTTACAAAAAGCTAATACCATTTATGCAATGATCAGTTATAATCTACATCCATTTCATCACTTATGACAAAACTCCTAGCACCCACTCTATAAAAGCCTTGGCATTTGATTAATATTATGCATTTATTTATATTCTATGTGGTCTATGTAGTATATTCTATGACATTATGGTTTTAATGACAGTGATAAAGTCAAAGAGGGTGAGAGAGATTTGTTTCTGGAAAAAACAAAAAGTGTGTGTGTGTTTCTTTCACTCCTCATCTCAGACATCTCCAAACACATGACTTGGTAATGATATAAAAGCAGGCCCTGCTCTTTTCTCAGCCTCCTCTTCTAGGAATTGACTAAAAGATGTAAACACATGGGAAGCTCAGCCCACTCACTTTGGTTTCTGAGGGCTGGGTCACAGCTGCTGTTGGGCTTTTGTTCTAAATTCACTACCTTTCTGTCTGTGTGCTGCCGTGGCCACATGCTGACAGCTGCAACAGGTTTTAATAACCACCTTGATGTATTGGGAAATTTCTGCTGCAGATTGTAAAAGTCAACAGTTTAAAACCAAACTACGGCTCCTGATGAAAAAAGGGCCACACGGTGCACTCTGAAATCTTTAAGAAATGAATAAAAGTAAGGAAACCGGATAGAATTCGAAGAACAGTAGGTATTTGAGTCCTTTAACAGACAGCATTGTTGTTGTCTATTCTAAAGATACTAAGTGATTGCAGATTTTTTGTTTTTGTTTTTGTCCACTCTCAACGCTCATCAGGTTCATTTTTTCAACCACAGCAGGCAGCTGTTTTTAGGAAAAAGGCTATGATTAACCCACTGTACACTACCTGCTGTAATGGAAAATTTTGAATCTGTTATACTGTTGCTTAGTTCGTCTAAATCTGCAGTTCCTACTTTTATACTAATGTTTCAAACAATATGTGTAGACAGAATGTTCTGCTGTACGCAGGTCCTTTTAACCCCGCTCACACCTCGATTTGTTTGTCTCTCCTTGATAACCACAGAGCTCGTTCAAATCGGTCCCCCCCCCCCCCAACCTTTCTTTGGCGTTTCAGTTCCGTCACAACCAGGCCTTTCCTGCCCGGCAACACAAGTACATAAGTACCTTTTGCTTTCTAGTTCCTTTGTTCATTCTCTCAGACTCTCAGAATACATTTAATAAATGACATGTTGATGTTTGAAAGTCTCTAGGTTTTGACATAGATGTAGATATAAATGTAATTAAAAAAATGAAATAATAATAATTATCGATTTTCAAATATTGCACCTGTCAATACAGATTCACATATTCTGTATTCAGTAGCCTATTTTGCCGTCAATACTGCCGACGTTGTCTTTGCTGTAATCAAATCAGTATATATTTATGTTTAACGTGGTATTTCATTTTATCAATGGGAAATATACATGTGTACAGACAAGGCTAGCAGCAGCAGCGCCGCGTCAGACACGTTTCTGTCAGGAATCCTGCTTCCTGAGTTCACTTTCTGCCTCAGTTTCTGTTTTCACCTGTGAGTCTGTGTTTTTCTGAGTTCCTGAACGCATCCTGTCTAGTTGCCTGGCGACGAAGCAAGGCGGGAGAATCTGCAATCACACTCACCTGTATCTCATCTGCAATCTGCACACCTGGTCCTGATCATCACCTCTCCACCATTTAAGCCGTGAACTGACATCCATTCCCTGCCGGATCGTTATCCTCACCAGTATGTTTGCTAGAGTGTCAGTTAGTAAGTTTGAGAAGTTTGTTCTGCTCTTTTGTGATGTTTTACCGTTGCTAATCTGCTTGTTCCTCTGTCTTCAGTTTTGTGACCTGCAAGATTCTCTCCATTACCGTCTGCATCACCATTATTACTGAGTCTGCACTAATCCGTCAGCCGACGCAATTCCACCCACTGCCTCACCAGCTGGATTCCCCTGCTTCCACGTACCAAAACCAAATAAATACTTACCTTTTTTTTCCACTCTACTTACCTTGTCCTTGTCTGCTTTTGGGTTCCTGTCTTAGTGAAGCGTGACAGTTTCTGGTGTGCAAAGACATAGAAAACGCCACGCAGCCGCCACACAACTGACACGCAACAGAAACGCCACACAGCCAGTGTGCAGGAGGCCTTAGTGACTAGCTGGTAGTGGTGTGCAATACTGCAAAATTTGGTATCAATCCAATACCAAGTAAATACAGGGCCAGTATCGCTGATACCGACACAATACCGATCCGTTTTAATAATTAAGGTGGAAGCATCATCAAATTGCTAAATCTGAACAAATTTTCATGACCTTTAAGTGGTTTTGTTATTTCTTTTTTTTTTTTTTTTTTCTTTGGATTATTAATAAGACAGAGTTACATATGGTTGTATAAATGTGTTGTGTTCCCACTGCTTTACAGCCTTTTGACAAATTATACAGCTTGCTGTTGTTTCATTTTCAGCCTGAAAATATAATATATAATAATCAATCTCATTACACAACATTGGTATCAATATCGATATTTGGATCGATCCGCCCACCACTACTAGCTGGTGAACATAGAGTATTTATCAGCTAAACAGACAGATATTTCCCTCAGGTCTTTGTGGAGACCTTAAGAGAGGGAATATTGGACTGACATTCATCAGGAGGTCCGAAACAGGATTTCATGTGAACAATAATGTTGCTCTCCTTGTGCTATGTGTAAATAAGCAACTGTTAGCTAACAAGTTCACTATATCAAATAATAAAGAGGTATAATATGTCATTGTTGTTTACAGCTTGTTTCCGCTTTTCCCAAGTGGCCAAAAATCATTCATTACAGGTTCAAGCTAGCCTGGAAATCCAGACCCAAATCCGAAAGATTAAGGTTCTAGCATTGAGTAATGAAAACGGCCCAACTCGAGGGGCGGCACTAAGCATGCATTTGAAAATCTCACTGCACGCAATTGGATAACACTACGACCAATCACAACAATACACGTGGTGATGCTGACCAATGTGATTGCTACAAGGGCATAGTTAATGAGCATCATTATTCAATGCCAGAGTGACTTGCTGAGCAAATTCAAATTGTGCTCTCGCGAGAACTTTAAGCTAGATTTCTGCCAAACTATCAAAGTTCATCCAATCAGATTGAAGCAGACTGAGATGCTTAACATGGAAGAAGCTTTTCCAATTTCCATGGATAGATAGATTCCAAGTATTGCCTGCGTTCACTTTTGCCCACTATGACCACTTCCTGAGCTTTTTGCACATGCCCAATAAACATTGGTTTGGTCATTTGCAGGTCCAGCAATGTCCAGGTGTCAAGGTTTCAACTGGGCTACATTTGTTTGAAAGGTTAGCATTTTGTAGATGCGTGGTTGCATCTAACCATTTTTTAAACAGCCTTTCAATGAATACATTTCAACGTGTCGTTCGGCGCTGCCACACACTGAAAAATCGTCAGTGGTTGAGCATGAAAACAAAACGATAAAGCTGCTAATCCCACAGTAAGAAACTTGTGATTTCGGGACTCTGATCTCACAGTCGCACTGTATCAGCTGTGATGCTTTTGCCATTATGATGCTCAGCATCAGATTTGCCACAGTGAAAATATGCATTTACTACCTCATCGCGGTCAGCTTTACTGCAGATATTACATATAAACACTGTTTATTAGATATTAATGAATTAACGGGGTCAGGGGCTGGTAGGAAATATCCTGTAAATATGAAAGCGGTTTGGGTCCACTTTGGAATAAAAAGTAAAGCCGTTGAGAACCAAATGTTTATGGGGAGTCTGTGCATGAGGCATGAGTCTATACATAGCTTTTAAATGAGGGAAAGCACATAGGTTTTGGAACCATGAAGAGTTTTGTTTTTCTGGTTTAGTCAGGTCATTTATGACTGTGTGTGAGTATAATAAAGCAAAACATTGGCTAATTTTTTTTCCAGTGGAAAAAACCCACAATACCGCTGTTTCTGCCTCAGGGAACCTTCCATCCATCTATCATCTATACAGTATGCTTATCCTGCAGGTCTTGCGGGTGAGGGGGGGAGTCAATTCCAGCTCACATTGGGCCAGAGGTGTGGTGCGCCTAAACAGGTTGCTGGTCAATGGCTTATATGTACAACCATTCACATCTACATTTTTATTTTCATTGCAATGATATGGGCCTGATGTAGGGATGGACGGATCCTTTGATACTTACAAGCTACTCATTTGGTATCGATCCGTTTAAAAAACATATTGATAATAAAATTACATTATACAAAACCTGGTTAGCTGCATCACTTCCAAACGTTTAACGCTTTTGTATAAAGTTTGTGCCGAAAACAGCCCTGAAGCTAGCCCTTGTCACATGACTGTGGAATAAGAAATTATCACTATCAATATCGGTATCGGTATCGGTATTGGCAGGGCCGTGCAGAGACCTTTTGAGGGGCAGGGGCTCAAATTCAAAAAAGGGCACATGGAACAAGATTTGTTAACAATATATGTCATCTTTATTTTTATTTTTATTTTACATTTTTACATAATACTAAATCCACAATACTGTACACCTCAAAATAAATTATGGAGCCTTACATTAGACTACATTCACACAAATATATCCAAAAAATGCAACCGTGTAAAGCAAAATGTAATCTTACATACAGTATCCAAACTACAGTATACAGTATATAGAAAGTTATAATAATACGTATGTTTGAACATGTCAGATTCTTGTGTGAAGCACTATACTAACCTGTGGGGCTCCTACTTACCCAGCTGCAGGGATCCACTGCCTTTTGCTACCTTCTGCAGGTCCTTCTTTTTCTGCTTATTTATTCTGTCTTTACGTGGCATCTTTGCACTGTAGCAGAATTCAATATCATGATTTACAAAAAGAGACAAGATAACAAGATATCAACCAGATAAACCGTTTAATTGTAGCCTATAACTGCAACCTGAGCTGACTATCAGATTTCTGTAGCAGTGGGCTAGTAGGCTTTGAATCAGAAAGGGATATGCAAAGGTATGCAGCATATTTCAGATTATTTTCGCAAAATATAAGGATGTCCTTTATTAAGAAGTCAAAATGTATAGACCACCAACCTACACTGCAGACTACAAATAACCTAAGCTAATTTCCCAAAGAAGTGACATGTTCTTTTAAGTGGGCTGCTGGTTGAGAGGCAGAAAGCAAATGGAAAAGTGTGTGTGTGTGTGTTTGTGTATGTGTGTGTGTGTATGTGTGTATGTGTGTGTCACGCACACACACACACACACACACACACACACACACACACACACACACTGCTGCTGCCGTCTCTTGTGTATCAGAGAATGAAACGGTGACTATCACACAATGACTCTAGTGTGTTCCCTAATAAAACGAGTAATTGTGGCTGTGGCAGCTCGTGCCAAAAAACAAAAAAAAGGGCACTTTGGCCTTGAGGGCAAAAGGGGTAGGTGCTCAAGCACCCATCGCCCCCCCTCGATGAAATTGTAACAAAAAGTATCGGTATCGTATCAAATTGAAAAAGTTTGGTATCGCGCATCCCTAGCCTGATGACTGATCGCACCAAGGAGGATAGAGTCTGTTCCATTCTGGGCCAGTTGGCGCTGACAGTAAGAAGAATCGGTAGTTAGATTTCAATTTGCGTATGGATTGATTCTACATTTTGTTCCTGAGTTCGTACCTGAATTCGTCCAAATCTCCTGAGATGTACAGTGGGGCAAAAAAGTATTTAGTCAGCCACCAATTGTGCAAGTTCTCCCACTTAAAAAGATGAGAGAGGCCTGTAATTTTCATCATAGGTACACTTCAACTATGAGAGACAAAATGAGAAAATAAAATCCAGAAAATCACATTGTAGGATTTTTAATGAATTTATTTGCAAATTCCTCGGGAAAATAAGTATTTGGTCACCTACAAACATGCAAGATTTCTGGCTCTCACAGACCTGTTACTTCTTCTTTAAGAGGCTCCTCTGTCCTCCACTTGTTACCTGTATTAATGGCACCTGTTTGAACTTGTTATCAGTATAAAAGACACCTGTCCACAACCTCAAACAGTCACACTCCAAACTCCACTATGGCCAAGACCAAAGAGCTGTCAAAGGACACCAGAAACAAAATTGTAGACCTGCACCAGGCTGGGAAGACTGAATCTGCAATAGGTAAGCAGCTTGGTGTGAAGAAATCAACTGTGGGAGCAATTATAAGAAAATGGAAGACATACAAGACCACTAATAATCTCCCTCGATCCGGGGCTCCACGCAAGATCTCACCCCGTGGGGTCAAAATGATCACAAGAACGGTGGGCAAAAATCCCAGAAACACACGGGGGGACCTAGTGAATGACCTGCAGAGAGCTGGGACCAAAGTAACAAAGGCTACCATCAGTAACACACTACGCCGCCAGGGACTCAAATCCTGCAGTGCCAGACGTGTCCCCCTGCTTAAGACAGTACATGTCTAGGCCCGTCTGGAGTTTGCTAGAGGGAATTTGGATGATCCAGAAGAGGATTGGGAGAATGTCATATGCTCAGATGAAACCAAAATAGAACTTTTTGGTAAAAACTCAACTCGTTGTGTTTGGAGGGGAAAGAATGCTGAGTTGCATCCAAAGAACACTATACCTACTGTGAGGCATGGGGGTGGAAACATCATGCTTTGGGGCTGTTTTTCTACAAAGGGACCAGGACGACTGATCTGTGTAAAGGAAAGAATGAATGGGGCCATGTATCGTGAGATTTTGAGTGAAAACCTCCTTCCATCAGCAAGGGCATTGAAGATGAAACATGGCTGGGTCTTTCAGCATGACAATGATCCCAAACACACCACCTGGGGAACGAAGGAGTGGCTTCGTAAGAAGCATTTCAAGGTCCTGGAGTGGCCTAGCCCGTCTCCAGATCTCAACCCCATAGAAAATCTTTGGAGGGAGTTGAAAGTCTGTGTTGCCCAGCGACAGCCCCAAAACATCACTGCTCTAGAGGAGATCTGCATGGAGGAATGGGCCAAAATACCAGCAACAGTGTGTGAAAACCTTGTGAAGACTTACAGAAAACGTTTGACCTCTGTCATTGCCAACAAAGGGTATATAACAAAGTATTGAGATGAACTTTTGTTATTGACCAAATACTTATTTTCCACCATAATTTGCAAAATAAATTCATTAAAAATCCTACAATGTGATTTTCTGGATTCTCATTTTGTCTCTCATAGTTGAAGTGTACCTATGATGAAAATTACAGGCCTCTCTCATCTTTTTAAGTGGGAGAACTTGCACAATTGGTGGCTGACTAAATACTTTTTTGCCCCACTGTAGATGCCAGTCCGAGTTTTAAGCCTGGGGTGGACCGTCTTATTCACCCAGGGCTGAGAGGCTCTTATATTGTTTAGGTACAAGGAATCGTCATTCAAACTGTTTACAAAGCCATTTTAATTGTAAAATATTGCTAAAGCAACTGCCGCGTTATGTTGAAGAACCAGACACATTCGGCCTGGTGACTGGTGTGGACCTACAGCAGACAATAATTGTTAATTCGGCATCTTCAAAGCTTCATCTATCTGACAGTAATTCTACTTATACAGAAGCTATTGTACAGTCAACTCAATGCAGGTCTACTGTCTTTCTGTCTGATTTTCCGTAACACACAGAACTGGTGAAAACACAAAGAGGGGGTTTTCCCAACAGAAGCTACCACAGTTTATATTGTAGGTTTGGAGAACAATAGATAGGAACCTGTGGCTAACATAGTGTTTGCCACAATGATACTGTATCAGACACCACAGTGAAGCTGTGTATGACATGAGGCTGGCTTGTTGTTATAAGCGATTAAAATGTATCAATTACTGTCTAAAACAAACTGCAGACTCAATTTAACCAGGTCACCGAGATTCACATTCAACACATTTACCAGAGGACGTCTGAGGACAGCCTCACAGAGCCGCTAGTCTGGCAATAGACTTGAGTCTTGTGTGACCGTTTAATCACTACATGCTGCAGGATTTCCAAAATATGGCACTGGCGCAGTTAGCTGATTACCTGTGACATTATTGGTGGTGTTTACTCAACCCGTCACTCCCAAATGGTCAAATGCTGACGCTTGGTCAGTGGCTCTCAGCGTCAAACCACCTACAGAGTGTCTCCTCAGATCTCTGCAGGGTAAATCCAGACAGCTAGCTAGACTATCTGTTGAATCTCAGTTTCCTTTTGCATGACTAAAACAACCTTTGAAAATACACGTTCCACCCAAACAAGTTCCTTCCTGAGACTATTTTGCAGAGGCACTGTTGCTCCATCTGGCGCCTAGCGCCGCCCAAGACGATTGTGATTAGTTTAAAGAAATGCCAATAAACCAGAGCACCCGGAATGCTGTGTGGTATAGCCTGACCCTCCTCCGCACCGCTGTTAAGGAAGGTCTGGCAATGCAAGACTATTTTTTTTTATCTTCGATTCATTCTTGAAGTCAATTTGGGGCTGTTATTTTGAAGGAAGGTTTTGTCAATCTTTCTCTTTGGCAAGACTTCTGAGGGCAGTGTTGCCAACTTGTCGACTTTCTTGCTAGATTTAGCAGCTAAGCGACTTTATTTCTAAAAAGCGACGTAATGACATTGTTAATACGCAAATGAAAGTATGACGTAATCTAGAAACTTTTAGTGACTTTGGAGCTAGTGCTAGATACCGACACAAAAGGCACCCTTTAGCGTCTGTATTAGACACACCAGGCATAGCAGCAGCTTGATGGCGGCGCTATAAAATTATGAACTATGAAGAGCGAAAAATGTAGGGAGTTGTTTAAAAGACACAGGACTCTCACCCAGGAGACTGGGGTTCATGTCCCGTGTGTCACTTAAGGTTACTTTTTGTAACCAATCTTAGCCTAACCTTAACTGAGTGGTTTTACTCTGCACATTGAAATATGACGGGGGACCAATTTGTACTCCCTACCCAGAGTGTCAGAAAGTTTTACCAATGGTCCGACCAAATGCGTTGAAAAATGATGCCAAAGGCCAGAGCGTCAAATATCGCTGCAGATGGTATTGCATTATAATTAGTTGAAAGCGGGGCGCCTGGGTAGCTGACCTGGTAGAGCGCGCCCCCATACATAGAGGTTTACTCCTCGACGCAGCGGCCTCAGGTTCGCTGCATGTCATTTCCTCCTCTCTCTCCCCCTTCATATCTTCAGCTGTCCTGTAAAAATGGCCAAAAAAAATCTTAAAAAAAAATTATTAGTTGAAAACCCCGTGCATCTGACCATAAAGACTCTGAGCCCCTAAAGGAGACTTCTGTCAGTAACTAACGCCATTGGTGCCTGACCAAGTGTTGGTTTTTTGACGTGCTGGGAGTGAGACTGTGTTGGTTTAGTGGTGTATTATGTAATGCTAATGACCATGCTCTCAACATAATGAAAAAGTAAATCTTTTTAATTAAAGGACCATAAAGAAGGAGAAAAAAATCGTCATAAAACCATCAAAACAATGTTCAGAGTTTCAATTTTTCTCTCCTCTTCTGTCCACCTATTTTCATTTCCCTCCCTTCTTACGTCTTCTCTTCTCATGTCTTCTTCTCCTCTTCTTTCTTTCCTGCAGTGTGTAACTGTCAGGTCCAATCGGGGAATCTGACCACAACATGACCACAAGCCGTCCATCTTCACAGACAAAAATACCCCATGCAGCCCTTCTGCAGCCACACCCTCACTCAAATATAGTAGAGACAACACAGGCGCTTGTGGGGAACTAGACTGCATTGAGCCAAAAATATATGGAGCTACAGAATAAACCAAAATCTTCTCAGAGATGTAATGACAAAGTAATGAAGCACTCTCTTACCCTGAAATATGTATAGCCAAACTATTGGAATGAAGATTCAAAAACAATACTACAAAAACAGGGTTAAATAACCAAAAACATGTGATTGGTCGGGTTCAGGGGTGACAATAACCTATTAAGCAAAATATGTATTTGTTTTATTGACACCACAGCATTTTTTCCTGTTATGGTGCAACAAAACAATGTCAGAGCTTAACTTTATGGCTGTTTTTATTATGCTGCTTGTTAAATAGCAGAATACCCAAAAACACTGACCAACACCCAAACAAGACAGCAGCCAACATGAACAGAAAACACTGGCCTGGTGAACAGTGATGCATGAGCTGAATGTCATTCACAAGAGGTTTATGTTGGTGCTCTCTGGCACCACCACAGCAGTCTCTACGGAACGGTGAGAGTCCTTCTCAACCAAAACCAAGTTTTTCAGCCAACAACCCTCGAGCATGCTCTCATACACACAGCGGTGACAAAAACGCACCACCCTGTTGGGACTGACTGGACCCTGCCAAGCTGCATACAATCACTGATGAAAGCTGTTAAGGCTGTACCATGAATGGGGTAGGCATGAGCAGTCCGATGATCAAACAAAAAAATGTAAATGACCCTTTAATATGACTGATAAATTGCAGTGTTTACCCTTTAACTTAGAAATGGCTTTAGGTGAGATTTAATAATTTTTTTTATCTAGTCTATATCGACGTTTTACTTCCAGGATTGTTCAGGTTCCGTTGGAAATTCCGCCGGATGTTCCTCATTTCGGCCCGATGTCCGTCACCTTCCACTTTCTTTGTGTTGGCATTCTAAACTCCGGTGGATTTCTGAGGACTATAGTTAACTGCTCCTCAGATCTCTGCAGGGTAAATCCAGACAGCTAGCTAGACTATCTGTCCAATCTGAGTTTTCTGTTGCACGACTAACACAACCTTTGAATATCCACCAAAACAAGTTCCTTCTCCGAGGTTATTTTGCAGAGGCATCGTAGCTCCATCCAGCGCTTAGCGCCGCCCAAGACGAAATCTGAAAAATGAAGCCTGTGTGTCTACCTAACAGACCAGAAGTAATGCACCAAGACCACTTTTACACCTAGAAATATCAATCTGTATCAAAATAGCAATACACAGCAATGTAGGATAATAGGAATATCATTAAAGAAAGGCAAACAGATATTAAAAACTTGAACTGCATCTACGAAATGAAGTGAAACTAAATGGTTTCTTTTAAGCTACAACCCTATATAAATATTATATGATGAGATGAGGTTGGATGGTTTGCGGTACCATCTAGTGCTGCTAAGGGTTGGTTAACTTTGATGTAGCCATTAGCTGCAGCGTCCTGCTGCCAGTCGGTCAAAATATAGAACAAAAACATGACTGGGTGACGCAGCAGTAACCGCTCACTGTTTGAAGGCACCATTAGTGCTTTTTACCTCAACACATCACTGGTTCCTCACAGTGACCTTTTAAAAACAACAGAAACTTGACTATAAAGTGGGTGTTTGATATTCTCCCAGGTCTAAGTATTTGTCCAAATGACGCAAAACAAAAATACCCACCCACCCAGCAGTCTGAGATCAATTCCTCCTTGTTGGTGGTCCAGTTCTTCACATTACATCTACACAGAGCTTGCATAAATGTATGGTTCTTGTTACCTCCTCCTGGCTTATAGTCTCCTTTCAGAACTCCTTTATTATTCCAAGTGTGACTTGGTGACTTGTTGATTCACTGGACTGCCAATGCGGGCCAACATTGGCTCATCATCTTCTCAGCATCGCAGTAAAGCTTCCAATGAACTTGTGCATAACAGTTTTTTCCAATACAATTATTGCCACATCTGAATCGTCTGTTAAGCAGGACTTGGACAAACATCATACATGTGGGTGTATATTTTGCCAGAAAATCTTGGGTCAAGAACTGTAAACATGTCCTTACTAAACCTCCTTGTTAATGGTTATTCCACAGAGGGCTCAATTGCGGCATGTTGAGAGCATGTTGTCCATGACAGATATTGACAGAGAAATCACAAGATGAGCACCTGTCTGCCTTTCTTTGTGTCAAACTTTAAAAGACAATTAAGATTAGGATTAAGACATTTATCAATCCCGCAAGGGGAAATTACATTACCAGCTGATATTAGCTGATACTGATAGAGCCAGTTTAAAGCCAAGCTTATGAAAGGTTATGCTTCTTCTGAGTATTCTGAGCAGCTCAACAGGAGCTCTGTTTAGCCTTTTGGCTAAAAGTGATGCATTTTGGATGTTGTACATTTAGCATTCATGCAGTTTGATGCAAAGTATGCAAACATTAACTGTCAGGTTACAGTTTTACTGGATTATATTACATTTTTAAGATTGTTTTGGTCTTTGATGGTTAACTTTGTGTTATGGTGACACTTAAGTCAATGATAATTTATGAAGCTGTTGGGCCATTATCCACAGCCAGTGTTAACATAGTCTTAACATTAACATACAGTATAAGTCAGTGCAACATCAGCATGAATCATAGCCTTCAGAAAACACAATGGAGTTCAAATCAACACCTCTCTGACAGAGTTTCAACAAAATAAATGGATATTGAAAAATGTACAAAGGTAGCAATTTCTTTTTGACCCTGTCTTGCTACTGCATAAGCATCCTAAAGTTGTGCACAGTCAGATAGCATTCACACTCTTAATTTAAACTGTGCACACAAACACAGACCCATATAACATTTTAATGAGACACATACACAGAAAGGCTGAAGTGATATCATGGTCTTTACCCTCAGTGTAATCTGGTTAAATGTGTTTGTTTTGACGAAGCCTCTGGTTTAATATCGGTCTACAAGAGCAGGATTAGCTCCTGGGTCTCATCCCATTCTGATCTAAGCCCGTAAGCCTGCAGCTAATTAAACCACAAACTGTCAGGAAGCGGGAATGAAACTACATGTCTAAAAAAGTAATGGCTGTGGTGTTCGCTAATGAGAAAGGAACAAACTCTAAAAATGAATAATTTGCATTAAAAATAATGGTTGTTTTACTTGCTAATGGGTGACATAAGTCTATAAGCCAGCAGCAAAAGAAACCACACAATAGTCTTGCTAGAGTAGATTTAAGAAATGAAAGTTAAAAGCTACCATATATTGGTGTTGAGAGCAATAATACCTATAAATGTTATGGGGCACCAGTCTTTCCCTGTTCCTAGTGTGTGTCTTCTCTTTTCGCTTGTGTATCTGTCTGGCTCTCAGTCTGTGAAATGGTGTGTGTCCATTGTCAGCCACCGCGGTTGTAGGAGGGTGTAGACTGTTTTCTTTGCTTGAAGAGAAACTGGTGGCAAGCTCACTAGTGTGCAATGCAGGGAAGCGAGGCGATCCCATCCGTGAAAACAACGCGTATATGGACACCCAGCATAAGTATGTCAAGGGGCTTGGCCGCTCGATCAGCTCTGCCACTCTGCCAGCTCAGCTGCTGCCAAACCACTACTCACCTCACCGATACAAAAACCCAGGTTGATCTCACTATCATTTCCAGATCGTTTTGTCCACCAGTGTGCTTCTAGTAATTACCTGCTTCTCTGCCCAGACCCCCCGCCTCAAGACCTGCTGCACTACCGGCTGTTGTCTGCTCGGCTTCAGACCCATTCCTACTCCCAACTCGTAAAATACGGATGCTTGGGCAGTGTCTGTCAGCGTCAGATACGATGCAAAAAGCACCCTTCAGCATGTGTATGGAACGCACCAGGGTAGAGCAGCAGCTCCCCTGTGCTTATAGATGACGTAGTATTAAGAGTGGCAACGGTAGCGAGTAGTATGAAAGCTGGAAATTCCGCGTAGGGAGGTTGGGTGGGGTGGTCAAACAACACAGGACTGGGGTACGTTTCCCATTCTTGTCCCACGTGTCACTGAAACGTTCATTTTATAAACCCACACACAATCTTTTCCCAAACCCAACTGTCCTGTTCTTTTTCTTACTAAACTCAACTGTCCCGTTCCTGTCCCGTGTGTCACGGAAACGTACGTACGGAATAGTCCTGACCAAGCGCGTTTAGATAAAGCGTGTTTTGATATGACGCTAACGTCAATAACAACACCAAAGGCACATGGCCAAGCGTCCGTCTTTTACGCGATGGGACTGAGAATGTGTTGGACACGTCCGGATTTGTGAGAGATTCACCACTGCCTGCACTGAGAATGTGTTGGACACGTCCCTTCATCCCTGGCTCGATGGTGTTTTACGCTCCCAACGTCTCCTTCCAGGCAGCGCTGCGATGGTTGACTTCAAGGCACTTAACCCTAACCTTAACCTTAACCCTAACCATAACCATAACCACTGCCTAATCCTAATGCCTGGAAGGAGATGTTGGTGGCAGTACAGACTGTCATTAAAACACTCTTTGAAATCACATCTCCGTGCCTCATGTAAGTCTCTGTGTTCTGGGTCAGAATCTCAACTTTACCAATACAATGTGCAAATGTAATGTTAAAGCTTCATAAATAAAATAAAAAAAACCTTACATTGAAAAACATGACTTTGTAGCTCCCACAGATAATTCTTTTATTATATTATTATTATTATTAGCAAAAAAGCTCTCTCTCTTTCCTACCTTTCCAGCATCAAACAGCATAGCAAAGTTAGCAACTAGCTAAAGAAGAAAGTGAAACATTTTGCTGCTTAAGAACAGACTCCCGATCGTATATCACACCACCACACTATTTTAACAACTAAAACACAGAGCTTTGATCCGTGTTGTTCATAACTGGACTACATGGAAGAAATCATTCAACTATTTAAACTACTTACTTTTATAATAGAAGCACAAAAATCCAGGAAAAATTACCCAAACAACGAAATCTACGAGTTGAGCATTGCGGACGGCCGAACAAAACCACAGCGCAGCTTGAATGCAGTGCATCCGGGCCTTGTGGAATTTCGGGGGAATTGTGTGGTTTGTACAGTAGGATTTAGAATATATATATATATATAAAAACAAAAAAACATTTGAAAACCTTTTACTGAGCTAGTCAGAGCCTCATCACTGTTTAAATATTTGTAAAACCCACAGACAGGTGACAGAAAACAAATCTACAACTTTGGAAAAATCAATTTCTAATTTACATTATTTGTTTAGTGAAAACTAAAAACTACATTCGCTGGTTGCAGCCTCTCAAATATCTCATTGTTATATATGAAAGTGAACAGAATATCTTTTGGTTCAGGACTGTACTGTCTGTACTCCTGTACTGACAAAACAACAGCGACAACATCTCATTCACCGTAGCAAGTGTTGCATTTGGTAGGGAAAAAAAAGTGTTGCGCAATGCCTACATCTGTATCTGCGTAGAGCTGAAGTTAACCTAAATCCAGCTCCACCCTAACTATATCCACTGCTGTGAATTATATTCTCAGATTACAAAATCAACAAAAGACATAATATCTTGTCTGAGACGCAGCTCTGAGCAGAGATTTTCTGTGTTGATGGTAATGACTGTGACACCAGAGTGTAATGCGTCAGTCATCAAGTGGAATACAGAGCTTTACATAGGGGGCAGACCTTACTATGTTTTACTATCCCCCCCCCAGGCATAATAAGAAGAGGAATGTCTGAGAAAGTTTGTTAGGGAACCACCCTGAGCTCCTCACACAGACAGGGAGCTTGACGTATATTTCAGACCTGCAATTCTTACACTGCTCTGCTTCGTGTCTCTGTGCATTAAAGTGACGCAGATTATGTTGGAGAAAAAATAATACAGAAAATATATATCTCAAATCTGCACCTTCTGCTGGGGTTCTCCAGAGCTGGATATCGTCATTTAGCTGAAGCTCTGCACACGTGTCTAGAGAAAAAGCTGTTTCTATATTAAGAGGGCTGTCATCACAAGAAACCATAAAGTAAGGACATTAAAATCAGAGCAGTCGTCGGCTGGGGGAAAAAAAATGTCAGAGAAGTGGCAGGAAACGTGTGCTGAAAACTGAAAAGCACCGCAGAGTGGTTAAAGATCATTTGTTATAAGAGACAATCGGAGCTATTTGATCAAAGGTCTGAAACGAAAAAGGTGTTACGAGTTGGAAAATGAAAGTAAGGCAGTAAAAAAAAAACATTTCAGGCTTTAAAGACCAATTGTCCAACACATATGCATGCTAGTGAAAAAGCAAACAAATGTTCCTATCTCGGCAATTTTTTTTTTATTCTTGCCACAATCAAAGTCACTTGGTCCAGATTCAGGCCCTTTCACACACACACTGCAAACCTGAAATATATCCAGACATACCCGGCGGAGCTGTATGTAAGAAAGCAAATGTGTCAATCAGTTGGATCGGACTTCAAATTGTCTTTACCCCTGCCAACACCTAATATCTGGTTGAGCCCAAAGTGATCTCAGCGAACGAGTGGGCTTCTATCGGCTCGCACAAAACCAGAAGAAAACATACATCCGAGGGTTATTTACACAAAGACTTGTGTCTGTAAGAGTCGTAAGGGCCGACGCCGAAATTGTCAGATAACACCTTTGTCACCCCGAAGATCCCAAACTGTGTTAAAACAAGCTGGCTGCGTGTGATGTCTTTCGTGCATGTGGGTCACCACATTTAATTTGCAAGACACACAGACAGACAGACAGACAGGCAGACTCACAGACAGATGGATGATACTGTGAGGATGTAGGCAGCAGCACATACCACTGCAGTACTGACTCTTGTGTTAACATTTACTCCAGTTGGCGGAGCTGCCAACAGGCCTGATGCTCATGTTGTTTTATTTCTAAGGTTCTTGACCTGAGATTACCCTTTATACTACTATATGAGAAATTCCAGTTATGCAACACCAGAAGTTGTATTGTCCAACTCTCACAGAGCCAATGCAATCATGCTGGATTTTTCTCTCAGATAAGTATCATCGTTTTACGCAGCATACACAGCTGTACCGGTCTATATACAGTACATACTGTACAGTTGGGATTGGCAGGAAACTCAGTGGCCTGGTGTCAGTGCCAGACTTCTGCCGAAAAAAGACTATATGTAATTAGTCACAGACAAACTGCTGTAATGTCAGAGTAAAACTAGAGGAGAGGTAAAACTACACTCTGGAACACAAAAGATTGAGTTGATTATACAGTAGTTACAGTAGCTGAAAATGAAACAATCTACATATTACTTAACAGAAGCACAAACAAAAAACTGAAAATAACTTTCACATACAGTGTGTGTCTTAACTGTGAGCTGAGAAAGCTGAACATGATCTCTTGCGGGGGACTTTGGTAGTGATGTAATTAACTGTTTTTTCAATTTTTTGAATTACGTAATATGGTCTAAACCTTGAGCATTAGTTTGCTCCATCAAGTCACTTAAGTTTTGCCTTACTCTCAAAGTCTTTGAAAAGCTACCTTGGTCTTCTTTTAGAAGCAAGATGCAAAAGGTTTGCAGTGGATCACACAGTACTGTACAGTATGTCTGATATCTGAGGAACCTTTCTTTAACTTGCTCTATGTTGTTAGGCAGGAGTTAAAGTGGGCTGGAACGATCCAGAATGGCATCTGTCAGTTTCACACATCAGTGTTTCCTGTTTGTTTAAAATAATGCAAAATATTCATTCAAGTGTTTCCCCTATTCATTCTCAGCAGCGCACCACTGTTCAACCCGTTCTCACTCCCCACGCAGTGGCTGTCAGCGTCAGATACGACGCAAAAAAGCACCCTTCAGCGTGTGAAGAACACACCGGGCAGAGCAGCAGCTACGCGGCAGGAGACCGGGGTTCATGTCACACGTGTCACTTTTCCTAAACCCAACTCTCCCGTTCTCCTTTATCTAAACCCAACTCTCACGTTCTCCTTTATCTAAACCCAACTCTCACGTTCTCCTTTATCTAAACCCAACTCTCACGCTGTTCTCCTTTATCTAAACCCAACTCTGCTGTTCTCCTTTATCTAAACCCAACTCTCACGTTCTCCTTTATCTAAACCCAACTCTCACGTTCTCCTTTATCTAAACCCAACTCTGCCGTTCTCCTTTATCTAAACCCAACTCACGCTCTGCGGTATCTAAACCCAACTCTGCCGCTCTCCTCATCTAAACCCAACCCTCACGCTCTTCTTTATCTAAAACCCAACCTCTACGCTCTTCTGTATCTAAAACTCCAACCCTCACGCTCTTCAGTTTATCTGAAACCCAACTCTCACGCTCTTTCTTTATCTAAACCCAACTCTATCGCTCTTCCTGTCTAAACCCAACTCTCACGTTCTCCTTTATCTAAACCCAACCCTCACGTTCTTCTTTATCTAAACCCAACTCTATCGTTCTCCTTTATCTAAACCCAACTCTCACGTTCTTCTTTATCTAAACCCAACTGTCCCTTTCTTGTCCCATTCTTCTTTTCCTAGACCAAACTTTCCCGTTCTTGTCCCCCCGTGTCACGGAAGCATACCTTTTATAAGCCCACCCACGATCTTATCCTGTTTAGATATGACGCTAAAGGAGACTTTTAGCGTCAATACCAACGCCAAAGGCACCTGACCAAGCGTCCGTATTTTATGCGATGGGAGTGAGAATGTGTTGCGTCGTTAGTCCCTGCACAAGGCAGGTGTCTGTGGTTTGTCATAACAGCAGGACAGTTGAGAGTTAGAGTTATCTAAACTTGTAAAGTCAGTTTAGCATGTGAAGATCACATTGTCGGTTTCGCAGTTACAAACAGGCTAGACAGTGAACGATACGGTCCCGCCTAGTTTCTGTCCAAGCCCAAATATAGCAGTTTTTTAGCCCGAGTCGATTAAAAACCAGAATTTAAAGTAACATTTTTTTATTACAAGCTAAAGTCAACTACAATAATAGTTCTCCCTAGGTTTGTGGAACACTTAGGTGCACATATTACATAATAGTATAATACACGTATTATACACACACACACACACACACACACACACACACACACACACTGAAAGCCATGTCATTCCATGGAAACTTGCTGCAGGCTCCAGGAAGTGAGGCTAAACCAGATACAGGAAGTGAATGGCCACCCAGTCATGGTGGAAACTGGGGGTGGAAGCTAAGAATAGGACAGACCTGTGTGTGTGTGTGTGTGTGTGTGTGTGTGTGTGTGTGTGTGTGTGACCTGTGGTCTGCAGGAAAAGAATCACATCAGGAAGTGATAAAAACTCTGAAAGAACAATTTTATTTTTCTGTTTTTCAAAAACATGTTTTACTACAAGATGTTTGTCCCTCTCTTGCTCTTATTGGGCATTTTATATTTTCATTTGGAACATGAAAACCATGTCTGCTTTAAAATCAGCAACAACATCCCAGATGAATTGTTTCTTGGGTTGCCAGGTTTGGCCCTCGTCGTGCTCGGTGTTGGAGAGGCGACTGTTTTTATTTAAGAATCCGATTAACTGTATAATGCTTACTGAGCACTGTGTGTTTGTGTTTCAGAGGTCCAACAGTTGGCTGTTATACACGGCAGACGTGCATCCCCAGCCGGAGCCTTGTCTGTTTCGCAATGTATTTATTTCCTGTCTCAACAACTGCGGCTTATCCAGACTTTGTTTATGGAAGATGCAAAACTCAGGCAGAAACTATCCAAACTGTGGCCAGTTTCACCATTGCTTCGGCTCAGTTGGTAAAACAGCAATCAAGTAGATTAGCACTTGGGTTGTTACAGTATGTGAATGAAAAGATCTGGAGAGCTTGTTTTTGCCAAAAGTTTTGTTTTGTTCCTCTGCTTCTCATTTGGATAACATCTGATCATGGACCATTGCATTTGCATAACTTAACATAACATAATAAGCAGTGAGCTGGAACCTGAGACACACCAGAGACAGACGCTGTCAGTGGTGGAATGTAACTAAGTACATTTATTCAAGTACTGTACTTAACAACAAATTTGAGGTACCCGTACTTAGGGTTGTAACGATGCATTGATCCACGATCCAAAGTAAAAATATTGATACATATCGTCTGTAAGATTCCCCTTTATTTTAGATTCCCACTTTATATGCATCCTTTTTATTAAAAAGAATAGTTTGTTTAAAAATAAAAAATTCTGGAATAGCTCAGTAATAAAATTGTGAAATCATATTTTAGTTGCTTTTTTGAGATTTGGGCATATGATATTGTCTAATATCTATTGCAGGCCCCTGAATTGAATCGAAATCATATCGTGACAGACTTTAAAGGTGCCGTAGGTAGGATTGCGAAGATCCAGGACTTAGCCAAACATTTGAACATGTCACATCTGCCCCGCTCTTATTGTGTTTTCTGCTTGTTTCCATTGACTTCCTGTTTTATTTGGTAATCCACTGTTTGTCTTCATTCACTTCACTTGTCTTCCTGCCTTTGTTTGTTTCCCACCGTTTGTGATTACCTGTCTCCGCCCTAATGTGATTCACCTGTGTCTAGTTGTCTTCCCCTCCCCCGTGTATATATACTCACCTGTGTTCACTTGTTCCCTGCCAGATTGCTGTTACTCCTCGTGTCTCACTCTCCAGCGTTTCCTAGTGTTTGTTTTCCTGTGTTTCCGTATCTTTTGTTTGTATTTTCGACTACGTCTTCAGCCTCGGATTTGTACCGTTGCCTGGATTGTTTATTCATTAATAAACAGACTTACCTTCTACTCTGAATTGAGTCGAGCATTTGAGTCCGACATTGTACCCGTGACAGAACATCAACAACTTTTCAGTCCCTCCCACCTTTCTGCTAAAGCCCAAAACGGTCTCCTAAGCCCCTCCCCCCACAAGGGAGAATGAATGCGTGTGCATGAGCAGTAATTAACACGCAGTTAGACACCCCCCCCCCCCTGGCCCTGATTGGTGCATCTGAACAGGGAGCTGTGGATTTTTGCAAATCACACTACAGGCTGTAGGTGGTGCCAGAGGAGCTGGATTTATTTTTAAATGACCTGCTTCATGTAGTTCTACTGGAACATAGAGTCAGTTTCAGCAAATATGACAGAAAGTTAGTTTTATAAGTCTTACCTACTGCACCTTTAAGATATCAGCAAATATATCGTTGTCCAAAGAATCTATATAATATTGTATTGTGATAAAACTTGTGATTTGCACGCCTACTTGTACTTTACTTGAGTCTTTCCTTTAATGCCACTTTCTGCTTCTACTCCGCTACATTTCAGAGAACAATATTGTACATTTTACTCCACTACATTAACCTGACAGCTTTAGTTACTACACTGAAAAAAAGAAATCTGAGTGGATGTCAATATAGCATGAATAAATCTGTGGTACTAACAATACAAATTAAGTAAATTAATTCATATTATCTGTACATGAATGTATCTATAAATTGCCTACAGAGCATCTCATTGCTATTGTCCCAGCATAACCACAATCCTGGGGAAAACTTACTATTAGCTAACGGTAGGCTAACGTTACCTGCTGTCAAGTGTAGTGTTGAGTAGTGTCACCTGCAGTGATGCTTCTGTTGCCTGTAACGTCGGTTTCCGAGCATCAGAGAGCAGCGTAGGCATTAAGTGGAACCGAAATGAGGCAACGGAATCCGCGTTGCTATTTGGTCCGGTAGATAACGGTCGTTTAGGCACCGGTGCCATATTAGCACTGGGATCCGGTACCCAACCCTAATTAAGTAAGATTTTTTTATCTCAACTACTAGTTCAGACATTATTTTCGACTCATCGCAGGCAAACCAAATAATAAATCAATAAATAAATCAAATAATCTGTTTGTATTTGATTATTTGATTTGGTTGTTTAACTCTGACATCGGTACAAAAAGCATTACAATCACAATCACTATAACAAGTTGGCATGAAACAAATCAAAGTATCAGATTATGTGAAATATGTGAAATATTTTTTCTCATCTTTCTAGTGTTGTCCTCATAGAAGTACAAAAGCACATACACTTCCACTGCACGGACACACACAAACACAGTCTGGGAAAGTCCTTATCATTGCGGGTTCACACTCAGAATTTTTTTTTCACACTTCTCATTAGTGTCTTGTTCCACTGTCTGCCAGCCAGTGTTCCACCACATTTATAGCCTGGAGTGTGTGTGTGTGTGTGTGTGTGTGTGTGTGTGTGTGTGTGAGTGAGTGTGTGCGTGAACCTCCACAGCGAGTTGTTCCAGCTCCACCAGCAGCCAGACCACATCTGATCTCTCCCAGCATCCATTAACACTCTCATATATATATTTTACGATAACAGAACTTGATGGGTTAATGCTCTATTAAAGATTAACGCAGCAATTTATATGAACACAAAAATATCCTGAACTTTTTATTAAAATGAATAATTCCACTCTGAGGCGACCAGTGAACACTGACCAGTACCAAACGGCATAGTTAGAGACTACCTGGTGAACACAGTTGAGCATTTAGCTGCTAAAAAGCCAGAGTTGTAATAGTAATAATCTATGCCTACAAAAACAAGGTACAGTACATTTAATCAAACTATCACCTCCATAACATCTTTACAGCAAATAGTTATATATATATCAGTAGCCGCGGCATATTCAACGATCAGTAAAGAAACAGACACACAGATGGACAGACATACAGGGGGGTGTATTTGACCCCTCCGTCACTGCTCGCTACTGTAGTGTTACAAAAGCTGGTAATAGCTAGCTGAAATTATATGGCAACACTGAAAAACAGCCAACTCTTGCTGTTTTTTATTCAAATGATATTGCTTACTAACTCTACACACACACACACACACACACACACACACACACACACACACACACACACACACAAACACGCATGCACGCACGCACTCGCACAATATAAAGAATGCAATAATATGAACACATATAACTAAAAGACAGAAAGAGAGAAAACACTGACAGAAAAAAACACATACAAACAGAACTGAATGCATGCATGGCACACTGAGGCAGATGTGTTACACATACACACACAAACATGGAGGAAAGGATACAAACACACACATATCAGTCCACTTGATGTGTTTCCAGTTGCACTTTGGTCCTTTTTTTGGTACAATTTTATTGAACTATGAAACACCACTTTTGTGTTTTTCCAAATAAACGGTTCACACCACTCAGATTGGTTTTTGTTCCCAACGATGGAAACTGTAGGAGGCCTTACAGGAGCCTCGGTGTCCCAGACCAGTCCGTCCTCCGCTCATCACGTTTGATGTTTTTACTGTTCATTTACTTTTTTCATTGTTGCTGCTGCGGTTGGCCTGAGTTGACATTTTCATCTTCAGGCTGTTTTGTTGTCATTTGTTTCTTCTTCATAACTTCTTTAACCGTTTATTTTCTGTTCAGAAACTGACACAGTTCACTATACTCACCTGGTCAGTAGTCTCGCATTGCCAGACCTTCCTCCACAGTGCTGCAGAGGAGGGTCTGGCTAGTCCACGCAACCTTCTGGGATGGGTTTATTGGCATTTCTTTAACCAATCACAATCGTCATGGGCGGCGCTAAGCGCCAGACAGAGTTTACAATGTCAATGTGACGGACATCTGGCCGAAAATGAGGGACATCCGGTAGAATTTCCGGCAGCACCTGAACAATCCCAGAAATTAAAGGTCGTCGATATAGACTATTACTGGTCAAATACGCCCGCTTGATCAGGAACCCTTGGCATCACTTTGTAACGTCATGTTTCAACATGCAGGGAAGTCCCGTTGTGAATTCCAACAATTCTCATCCCAACTCGTCACACGCTGCTGTTTTCACATTGGCGTCACTTGTCAACCCACTGGGTAGCCCTGCATGTCAGACAATGACCCTCCACTGCAGTTGCTGTTTTAAACACAGTTGCTCTGAGAGCCCGGTGTGTCTCATACAGACGCTGGGAGCCACTGACAAGTTGGGAATGAGAACGGGTTGTCTCACACACATAGATAGACATAACATTTCTGTCACTGGATGAAAGCAGAAGTAGAAACTTTATCCAGCGTGTCCACACACACAGACACACACAGACACACACACACACACACACACAGCGTCCTTTTGTAAATCAACAACAATCAATCGTGGTGATTTACAATCAGGGATTAAAATACAATGATCTGTGTTTTTTCATTTACAGTATAACAACATATTCTCACTCCCATCACGTAAAATATGGACGCAGAGGCACGGTCAGGTGCCTTTGGCGTTGTTATTGAAAGTCTCCTTTAGGGTCATATCTAAACGCGCTTTATCTAAACGCACTTGGTCGGGACTACTGGCGTCACTTTTGACGCAGTTAGGTTAAGGAAAAGGTCGTGGGTGGGCTTACGTTTCCATGACACGCGGCAAGAATGGGACGGTTGGGTTTAGGAAAAGAAGAATGGACGGTTGGGTTTAGGGAATGTGACACGCGGGACACGATCCCCGGTCTCCTGGGTGAAAGTCCTGTGTTGTTTGACCCATCCACCACCCCAACCAACCTCCCGGATTTTCGGCCTTTCATACTACTCGCTACCGTAGTCGCTCTTAGTGCTACGTCATCTTCAAACCCCGTGTAGCTGCTGCTCTCCCTGCTGCGTTCTACAAACACGCTGAAGGGCGCTTTTTTTTCAACAGAGACGTCTTTAAAACCAAACATTTAAGATCTATAATCTTCAATCGTCAGACAGCGACGGTTCCCATACAAGACTGAGCAGGACGCATCTGCTGTGTTTCACGTGTGACATACCTCAGTCTGTCGGTGGAAGAAGAAAGCTTTGATTTGAGCGGTTGAGTAATTGGGCGTTTGTGGCTGCGAGGCCTCAGAACTCATCAAGCTGTCAGAGTTCAACATGGATGTACCATCAAAGTGATGGCACGCTGTGTTACTAATCAGACTGTCAGTGTGTGTGTGTTTGTGTTAACCGAGTGACTAACGGTGTCGACAGAGTGTGTCTTATGTGTGTTCTAAAATGATTGTGTTTAATGCATTAAATGACTATTAATGTGACGTCTGTATCTGTGCATGTGTTTGAATGTGTTTGTGCAGGCCCGTAGACAGGGGGGGGGGGGTTTGGGTGGTTCGAAACACCCGCCCACCCACACTGCCAAAAGTCCATAGTTGAAGGTAAGCTTTATAAAACTACTAACTGCGTGTCAATCACTGCTCAGGCCCACACATTTCATAGCGTCCTCCCCTCCCCCCTCTTCACACGCGCTCTATCGTGCACAGCTCTCCCTTGTGGGGGGAGGGGCTTAGGAGACCGTTTGGCCTTTAGCGGAAAGGGGGGAGGGACTGAGAAGTTGTCGATGTTAAAATGTTTTGGCTAAATCCTGGATCTTCGCAATCCTACCTACGGCACCTTTAAGTATTTTGTTGTTGTTGTAATAAACAAGCGGCTTTTAAAATAACGGCGGCCAATAATTCAAATTAACTTTTAACTTCCTGCGGGTTCATGTCTTGTTTTGTTGGCTGACTTCTTCAGCTTGTGACCACCTTGCACCAGAATTTTAGCAAGAATTTGTCTTTTATTTTTTATTTTATTAAGATATATTATTTATTTTGGGGCATTTATTAGATAGGACAGATGATGATATGAAAGGATGAGAGGGAGGGGGAATGACATGCATGGAATGGAACCTGTGGCCGCTGCAGCAAGGACTGAGCATCTGCATATCTGGCGCACGGTCAACCACTCTCTTGCAAAGTGCCAGTTAGCCGAGATTAATTGATTATTTTGGATTAATTGGGGACAGCAAAAACAAGCTGTATACACAACATTGACATATTAACACCTTATATAGTTGATATAGTTTATGTGCAGGCCCAAACGTAATCTGCGATTTATTTACAGTTTTCAGCGGTGATCCAGAATGAAAATCTGCAGAATTTAGCGGATTGTATTTCTGCTTGTGGTGGAGATTTGTGATCATTTAGAGTTTAAGTTTTTTGTTTTTTTTTCCCCCCTGCGGAATTCTGTTGCGGATGCTGTGTGGCCCATCATCTATCTGGTCACCTGCTGAATGTAGGTCCAATATTCACTCCCTTTTAGCTCAAGTTTGGTCTCCACTAATCTCTATAAACAGATATCTGTGTATGAATGTAAAATCTGTCGACAATGGGACATGATTTTGGTATCGGAAGCGTTCTGGTTTCAGTTTGCCATCCGTTTCTTGTCCATGTAATATTGACCAATCTTGTTTTATCATGTCTAACCCTAACCCTAGTCTGTTTGTATATCCACGAAGTTCCACTTCCAGAACTGCTAGAGTGCCATCGGAAATTCCGCTGGATTTCACTCTTTTCGGCCAGATGTCCGTTACCTTCCGCTTTCTTCGTGTTGGCGTTCTAAACTCCGGTTGATTTCTGAGGACTATGGTTACCTGCTCCTCAGATCTCTGCAGGGTAAATCCAGACAGCTAGCTAGACTATCTGTCCAATCGGAGTTTTCTCTCGCACGACTAAAACAACTTTTGAACGTACAATGTTCCACCAAAACAAGTTCCTTCCTAAGGCTGTTTTGCAGAGGCACCGTGACCGCCACCCAAGACAATTTTGATTGGTTAAAAAAATAAAAATAATAAAACAGAGCATGTTTTTCTCCCATCCCGGAATGCTGTGTGGACTAGCCAGACCCTTGTCCGTGTGGAGAGCAAAAGAGATGGGACAGATTGGCCGAAATGCAATTATGGAACCCATCAGCTATCGTCTGACGACGATTTAGCTGTTTATAGAGAAGTCTGACTCATTTTTGTCAGTATAAAAGTTGTATGTTTTGTTTAGCCAGATCAAGACAGATGTATTCTCAACTTTGAGAAGTTTATAGGCGGCTCTGTGAACTGATCCAAACTAAAACTGTTGACTTGTGTTTACTTAGTATTTGGTTTTTGCTACAGTATTGCCAGCATTAGTGAATGTAGCAGAAATGGAATGAAGGAAAAATGAGCATCAGGTCAATCATGCAATGAAGTGTATGAATGTTTTCTTAATCATCTAAGTCTTCTCTCAGCAAAACATAAGAGGCACAGGTGCAACACATACCTGGTTAACATGGGACTTCTAGGTGGCAGTAAAGAGTATATATTTTGTGTAAAACATTTTGTTTAGCAGCTTTATTTATCAGTGTTACTCTGAAATGGGGAGTCCCTTTGGAGCATGACTTACCCAAACTTAATATGTGAACATACATACAGACATTGGATATCTTAAAAAAGTAACACAGCATTATGTTTCTGAGATTTCTGGGAGATCAAGTTGGTTTATATGTTTGTGGTGTTCATCTATTTGACTGTTTCTAGATCATAAATCTCAAAATATGTAGGCATGTGTGTGTGTGTAGTTTAGTGTATTAGTGCACTTAGATGTAAGCAACTCTGCATCTGCGTGTGTGTGTGTGTGTATATCATCAGACATACTTTAGGAGCCAATCAAGTTTAATGATTGTGTAGTCTCAACATCGCTGCAAGCGTAAAATCAAAATTACAAGAGAATTCTGAGAATGTGTGTCTGTCTGGATACAACCCACTTAACCCCCTTTCATAAAAACCCTCCTCTCAGTCAACATTTTGAATCTAATTCAGCAGGATGTAAAACAAAATAGTTTTCAAGGTATCCAAACAAAATGTGTTAACAACAAACTCGGCAGAGAGTACGTCGATACATTACTGATGGCCTGTTAAAACATGTAGTCAGTGACCTAATCCAGGTATTACAGTATTAAAATAATGTAACTTTTCGTTACTTTTGTATTACCTCAATACTAGTCTCGCTTTGCCAGACCTTCCTCCACAGCGCTGCGGAGGAGGGTCTGGCTAGTCCACACAACATTCCGGGGAGAGAGAAAAACGTGCTCTGGTTCATTGGCATTTCTTTAAACCAATCGTCATGGGCGGTGCTATGCGCCGTACGGAGCCACGGTGCCTCTGCAAAATAGCCTCGGGAAGGAACTTGTTTTGGTGGAACATGTGTACGTTCAAAAGTTGTTTTAGTCGTGCAACAGAAAACTCCGATTGGACAGATAGTCTAGCTAGCTGTCTGGATTTACCCTGCAGAGATCTGAGGAGCAGTTAACCACAGTCCTCAGAAATCCACCAGAGTTTAGAACGCCAACACAAAGAAAGCGGAAGGTAACGGACATCTGGCCTAAATGAGTGAAATCCGGCGGAATTTCTGTAGGCAACGGAGCAATCACGGAAGTGGAACGTCGTGGATATGGACTACCTCAATACCAAATATAGGCTTTAAAAACAAAATAATGGAGACAAGCATTTTTGTCACTAACGTCAGAGGCCGTGATGAATGAATTGGCAACTGTTAGCTATGTTGTGTGAGACTTGTGAAGTGTTGTAACGTGTGCACATGTGCATGGCAGTACATCATTCTTCATTTTAAAATGTATAGTGATGCCAATAATGTACCTTGCACGGAAAAATCATGAGATCATGCAAATCCATCTTGTCAGACTCCAACCTAACACGTTTGTGTCTGAACTACCAGTTTACCGAACCAATCAACCTGTCCTAATAGACAGATGGTAGATCAGGTATTTTTTGAAAGTGCCTGCCCTTTCCCTGAACAGTTTCCAATGACGGCTTCTCAGACGGTTCTGTGTTAACAAACCATCTGGCATGTCAGATTAGCTAATAATGCCCCATTTTTTGTAAAATGTACATGTAACTTTAAAGGAATACTTACCTTTGTTTTGCATTTTAATTCTGTAATGCTGCTCCATGTATCCCATTACTCCCCAAGCCAGATTATTACACAATAACAATCGATTCGGTGCTGTACAGTGTCTGATTTATACACTGCTCTGCTCCAGTTGCCACCTGGACGTCCTCCTAGTTTCATCCATTTGCGTATACTGCTGTTTGTGATCTATGTACATGATATTGCCATCATGATTTTTCTATATTGTAGTTTTACTTTTCCTTATCGTATTGAGGATCCAAGGTTAGAGGGTGTCGGAGGGTGTGATTTTAAAGCCTTCTGAGGCAAATTTGAGATTTGGGATTGGTTATATAAATAAAATTGACACACACACACACACACACACACACTAAACATTTACAAAGAGTTACGTACACGTCTTAAAAAAACACAACATAAACTGTGACACGTACACAGACAAATGAGTCTGGTGTCACAGACAAATTCTCAATTATCCACAGAAACCTCAGTCAGATGATTTTCTTCTGTCTGTGAGGAAGATGAATCACTGTCATACCACCCGCCACTATATGCTGCTGTTTGTTTCCCAGAGCCTGTCACTACATGTCCTTAAATTAACTTTTGTGTATGTGTGTGTGTGTGTGTGTGTGTGTGTGTGTGTGTGTGTGTGTGTGTGGCAAAAAAAAGTACATTCACATGCTTCTGTCTGGGCTGTAAATGTCTGCATGTCTTTATCCATGTATTTGTCTTTGCATTGTGTGTGTGTGTGTGTGTGTTTGCCCCACACCACCACAGCACCAACCACAGGAAGAGTGGGAGAGAGAGGAGAGGTGGACCATGGAGCGGTTAAAGTCATGACATCACAAGCTCCAAGCTGATTGGCTGCTGCCTGAGGCTGGAGGGTTTATAAGCCAACCAGGAGCCTTGGGTTATAGCAGCAGCAGCAGCAGCAGCATCACTGAGCAGTGAACAACATCCAGGGAAACCCAGGAGATAAACTAAAGGCAAAGCACGTCTGTCTGTTTCTGCTCCACAATCTGCAGCCACTGAACTCCTGAAGCTTCCACCGCCTGCAAACAAGGTCAGAATCAACATATGACAACAATATTTACGGTGTACAGTGTTTGCCAGAGTTTTTCGGGCAACACCGGTGGTGTGATGAGAGGTGGGAGGGCAGGTTAATATTTGTAGAAGTTGCTGGAAATAGACTTTATTTAGCCTAAGAATTCTTTCTTTCATACATTTGAAATAAGACTGCATTACCAAAAGTATGTGGACATGTTTTTCATGGTTTGGCCCGGGCCTCTTAGTTCCAATGGAGGGATGTTTTAATGCTACATCATGCAGTGACATTTTAGACAATAGAGTGATTCAAACTTTTGGAGAAGGCCCTTTGTACAAAGGCCGTTCTTTAAAGAAATGGTTTTCCCAGTTTGGGCAACTGGCCTGCACAGAGCTGTGAGCCAGACCTTATCACTCAACATCAGTGTTAGACTTCACTAATGTGCTTGAATGGGAGCAAATCCCTGCAGCCAGGTTCCAACATCTTGTAGAAAGCCAGCCCAGAAGAGTGCTGGCTGATACAGGAGCAGATTAACGCCTACAGTTTTGGAATGACATGTTCAACTATCACCTAAGGTGAACATATCGGGGGTCCACATACTTTTGACCATGTAGTCTTTTTTCGTTATGGATTTCTTCTTCCAACACTGTAAAATAAGTACTCAAAATGTTCATTTTACAAACACTATGCTGCAAAACAAAAATATTGAATTTTATATTCTTAAAAGTTGTCCATAAAAACATGCAATGTAGTTTCCAGGTACTGACAATTTGTGTAACAAGCTCATCAAAGACAAATGTAGAACTCAATAATAGACGGCAATGGCAACATTGTTTTGCAGTGGACTTGGGTTAAAGGGTCATTGCTTTGGAGTCCAACTGCAGCACTGAGGGTTTTCACACAAAAAAAACTTGCAAATTAATTTTGACTGATTTTCATACACACTTGTACAACATTACCAGGAATTAAAAGTCAGTTTAGAGCAAACTCACATTAAACTTGTGGAGCCACATAAGTGTTTAGTTATCCGCCATAAAAGCTCTGCAGTTTATTGCAGTTAATTATGAGTTCTTTTTTAAGACTTTACAAGTGGTGGAAGTCGGCCTGTGATTGGTCCGAGGTGAAGCTGGGGGCGGCTGTATTTGATTGGCTGATTAGTATCACAGTGAAGCCGGGAAGGGGAAAATGTGGGTAGCAGGGAAGTCATTTCTGGATGTTACATGACCAGGTACAGCCCCGACTAACCATGCTGAGTAAACACGCTGACAACACACACATCCTGATTAGCTTCCAGCTCAGTCAACAGTGCTTTTAACTGAAGAGCTGAAGCGAGAGAGAGGCATTCTAGTAGCTGATTGGTTGAGTCTCAAAAGTCGCTGATTGTCTCGCAACCTCACCACGACAACTAGACTCGAGGAAGTCAATGCCCCGCGCAAAGAAAAAGTATGGCCCATTAACTCTCGTAAAATCAAAACTTGACGTGTTTACACTTTTGACTTTAACAGTAAAGTTATGACATGTTAATTAGTGAGCTTTGGAATGGCCAGTTGGCGGATTTCACTACTTTTGGACGTTTCCCCCCCTCCCCCGCTTCCAGTCTTTATGCTGAGCTAAGCTAATCCCCATGCTAGCTTTAGCTTCATATTTATTGCACAGATATGAGACTTCGATCTTCTCATAGCTTTTTGGAAAGAAAGCGAATAAGCACATTTCCGAAAATGTCGAACTAGTCTCTAACCCTATCCCTAACCCTAACCACTACAGCTACGTGTCTAACCCCAACCCCAACCCATACCCTAAACCCAAATTCTTATCTCAACCCAGAAACAAAGACTGAACCTTCAAACAGCCCTTAGAAGAAGTGAGGACCAGACAAAAAGTCCATTCTCTCAAGGTCTGTAACGTAAATTGGCCGCCTCAAAGAAAGACATACAGAAATACACACACACACACACACACACACACACACACACACACACACACACACACACATACAGTCATATGGGCGTCTGTCATGTCTCTGCTGCACTGTGGCTTTCCAGTTATAACTGGGTGAATTACACAGTATAGGAAGAGTCCATCATTAAAGATAGACGCAGACACTCTGACTGCTCCTCCCACAGCACAAAACGAAAAGCTTGTATAAGGGAGGGAAACAGAGGAACATAGAAATGTTTTTTAAAGCTGCTGTTAACAAGGTTTAATACCTGCAGTGAAAGAGGGATGCTAAATACTGACATTTTGCAGATATTTCACTCTAAATGTCTCCTTCAGACCGCGACTGTCAACAAATCCCGAGACCAAAACCAACAATGAACTCATCCCACTAACAAGTAATGTCTCTGTACATAAAGCCTGACATATCTTATTTCTCTGTGCCACTGAGCTCCATTGTTGTCCAAAAACAATGTTCTTTCATTACCATGAACACACAATCTAGTTTATTTTGACTCAGTCCCACATACACCGCCCTGCTGCTGGATATACTTACAGGTACAAGAGCTGTGGTTCTCAGACTTTTTAAAAATAATTCCCCTCCTTTGAAATTGAAATTGAAATTGTTGGACCCCCTAAACAACAAAAAGCCGATATAAAGTGGTACAATATAGCAATGCACCATCAGTGTCTCTGATTTACTAAACAACAACATTCAAACTTAAAAACCCTAAATGCTATTTCAAATGTTTAGAATCCATTACTATTCTTTCATTAGTATAGTATAATTATTTTAGGAATTATGCATGAAAAAAATCTTACGTACCCCCTGCAGTACTCCAAAGTATCCCTAGGGTTATTAGCACCCCCTTTTGGGAAATACTATACTACAGCACCACGTTCCCAACAAATGCACTTTTTTTTCCTCCTGTTTTCTCGATGCTAGTTTAGCATTGTTGCGTTATTTCACTATGCTTATAGACAAATCTTACACCATGGAACTGAGCTCATGTGGATTTCTGTCCTAAGGCCTAAAAAGAAGAAGCAAAACGTTTGTAGTGTTTAGTATTTTTTTTACACTGTACATTGGTGTGTTTATTTCAGGACATCTGCAGGACAATATCTCATTTTAATCTAATAAAAGAAACCTCCTTAGAGAGTGCGCTGCAAAGTGATGATGAAAATGTAAACTAGACTCACACGTTAGTAACTCTAAATGTTAACTGGATTACTCCCTTAAATCTTTTAAGGCCAAACACCCACATTCCTCTCCTTCATACCTGTTATTTTCTCACATCTTCTGGACCCAAATCAGCCAGAAACATCCTGTCTCGTAGTTAAATCAACCCCGCACTGAAACAATGTGATTTTCTCGCTCTGATGACAGGACGTTTTTACTGAATGGAGTTGTCAAGGACACACAACCACTCGCTTAGGTCTGTAATTTAAGACTTAATGACTTCCTGTAAACTACCAAGGCCTCAGGAAGTGCCACTGCTAGTTAACAGGCACATGCCCATGCAGCCTCCATTTTTAGGAAGGAATCTTGGCGAGAGTATTTACTGAGGCGACTAGCAGCTTGTTTTCAGTTTGACATGTCATTGTGTTTCCTGTGAAGTTATGGCCTCCGGACGAGTATTTTTGGTGCCGTACGATCTCTGTGCATCATGATTATATTTTATCGTTGTATTGTGTTGTACGATTATGTTTTATTGTGTGACTTCAACCTGCGCGTTTCTGGTTTTCTCCCCATCCAGACACAAAACTGTGACACAATGAAAGTGGCCGTTCTTTTCGTTCTGCTCTTCGCCACAGTCCTCTGCCGGCCGGTGAGTCATTTTCTCTGTCGAGAAGTCAAAACTTCAACACAACTTTTGCAGAATTGAGAACAGCAGCTTTGTCCTTAGACGACAATACATATTTGACATTAGATTTGGTTTGTTTTCGATTCAATTTCTATAATAGCTTTGTTTGCTTTTTAGGCGAGAAAAGTTTCTGTCAGCAGTTCAGAGAGCTCTGAGGAAGCGGTGAGTATCTGGAGAGAGACAGAGACAAAGAAAGAGACAGAGACAGCGAAAGAGAGAGAGAATTTCCACTTTGACTGATGTTGGTTTTGTCCACAGGCGAGACGACCAGCAGCTCCAGCCCTCAGGAAACAGGCGGCAGAACTTCCTCAGAACCGTGCAGCTCCTGTACAGGTAAAATATTCTGTTTTTCATGCCATTGTGTTCAGTTCAGTATGTTCTCCTCGTCTCTTATTATGTTTCGCTGATGATGTCAGAAAATCTGGGTTACAAACTGAAGGTGTGGAGCTCGAAAAATGTGGGCCTTTAGGAGGTAGGGACCTCGAAGGTCGAAAGAGACTTGAGTTGCATTATGGGAAATGTAGGTGACTCAGTGATCCAGTGACCCGTACTTTTTGGTACAGAAGCCCTGAAAGGCAAGGTAATAAAAAAAAAAAATGCCGGCATTGTTGGCCATAACTTTATCTCTAGGAGATAGCATCTCCAAGAGATAGAAGTTTATCTCCTAATTAAGAGATATTATCTCGTATGTACGAGATAAACTTTCAGGCTTAGTTAGGCTGTTTTGAGGGGGGCCTTGCAGAATGAAGCGCCTTACCTTCTAAGTTAACTACAAATGTCTACTGTAAACATAATGGAACTGTGCATAGACACCGACTTGGGTTATATAGTGTAGAAATAAGGTCTGATGAAATCATATCGTAAGGAGACTGCTGTTCCAATCTGGTTCGGGCTGTTATAGTTATTGCTATAACCGCTTGCAGGCAATTGTAAACTCAGTTGCTTGCTGAGACTACCATCTCCTATGTACAAAATACGTAGGAGATGGTAGTCTCAGCGTAGGATATGCTATTTCCTAGGGGATGAACATATGTTTTGACCAACAATGCCAGCGATTTTTATTCACCTTGCCTTTCAGGGCTTCCGTACTCTCGTAAGTCCCCCAACTTTAGGGACGTACAATCCAAAATCACTGGAGTACCCCTTTAGGTCTTGCATCAATACGTCGTACTGAGGCCCTGTCTTATTCACATGGAACACAAAGTCGGCAGAGGCCCAACAGCTTCTGAGACGTGACATAAATGAAGAAGCAAAAAACGGTTTAATCATAGGATTAATCATATTATTGTATCTCTCTTATGTTGCAGAACATTGTTGCAGAAGCAGCACCAGCTGCTGCCAGCTCAGACGAGAGCCCAGAAGGCTCAGATGAAGACGAGGTGAGAGATTCATTAGATCAGTGGTCTTCAACATTTTTTAAGCCAAGGACCCTTTAACTGAGAGAGAGAGATGGAGCAGGGACCCCCTACTACATTATATTGTATAAAATGAAGTTGCATATTAAACTGGGCCTGCAACAATGTGTAGGGCCCATTTTGCATAGAATACTAAGCTATTGAAATAGCCTGCTAATTGTTGGCATGATTTTATAAATAATGTTTTAATGTTAAACATACATGTAGCACAATGAACCCTTAGACCTTTTGAAAAAACGTTTCAAAAATTAACAATAATTTGGATGCCCCCCTGCACTGACTCTGAGGACCCCCTAGGGGCCCCGGACCCCCTGTTGAAGATCCCTGCATTCGATCAATCATTGTGTTTGAATGATTTCTACAGCAGGCGGCAGCAGAGGCTCCCATTGAGATCACGTCTGACGGCACAGACACAACTTCATCCCCAGATACAGCCACTGTCAACAGCGAAGACAATGATGATGATGATGATGATGACGACGCAGAGGAGAATGTGAGTAAAACACCAATAACACATCTGGCAACATATAGAGCGTGGAGGTTATTTTTTTTATGTTAGTTGACATGGTTGGCTGCTGAAACTGTAAATAAGCCTCAGTTACTAAACATTAAACAGCAAAAAAACACAAAAAAACCTGAATGGTCTGCACTTAAAGAAGGTTTATTCAATTTAAGATTTTGAATATGTTACAAACAGCAGTAGACTACCCACTTTGAGACAACTTTCATGTAACATAGACAGATGTTAGAGGTTTCTGATCTGTGATAGTTTGTGTTTTGTGTAAGTAATTTCATTTACTATAACTATAGATGCTTTCAGGCTCGCCGGCAGAAACATATGTGTGGAAATTAAAAAAAAAAAAAAATCTTCAATTTGGGTTAGAGGTCAGAGGACAACAGTTAACGATTATTACAACTCAACCAAATTAGATGCAATGCCCAACCATCAACAAATACCAAAAAACTAATACTACCGAATTAGTCACAATTCATAACTGTCAATAAAATACAGACACAATAGAATATTATTCTCAAAAATAAGTGCAACCCCTCAAATATTGTAGACCTGCTATAGTATTGGTCTCTCGTTTTCATATTTTTCATGGTAACTTTCATTTTTTGAAACACTTTTTTCAGTCAACTTTTGATTTGACTTTGGGCACAAACAGTAGCTGCTACTTAAGCTAACAAGCTCGTAGTTTTGTGCCAAACGAAATCTAGTTGAGTATTTGTCAAAAGGCAAAGTCAGCAAATATGATAGCCAGGGACGACATGAGCAACACAGATGATGAAATTCATAGGAAGGTTCAGGCAGGGCATTTCCACCACCGGCTATCTGCCTAGATTCTCCGAACACCAAATCCGATTTTCACTCACCAACTCTCTGACGGCTCACCTCCCACCTCTGTGTCTCCAGGAAACCGACGAGGATGAATCTAGCGACAGCTCAGAGTCGGGGGAGGCCTCCACCCCCGCTCCCGCCACCGACACCCCTGTGGTCGTGACAGAGGAACCCGTGGCTGCAACCACTCTTGAGCCCATCGTGCCTACTATCGTCACCGACACGGACGCAGGCCGCGGCGACAGCTTGGGAGGCTACCCCAGTGACTATAAGTCCATCGTCTACGTGGAGGACAAATCCTACCAAAAGGTTCCTTCTCCCTACAAGTCCTACGAGTTTATCGGCACAGGAAAGAAGATGGCCTACGACATGACAGAGGGCAATGAGGTGGAGAAGTCACTGACAGTGTACAAGGTAAAGGTTAGTTTGAGTTTCCTAACAGTGTAAAGGCCTTTTCCCATGGGGAGCGATTGCCGTGCCTCGTAATTCATTTTTTAATGAGATGCGAGCGGGTAGGTAGGGGGGGCGTAGGCAATCTGACAGGCGACCCTACGAGCGAGCGCAATCCGGTGAAACTGTCGTGCTGGTCACATGCACACGCCCGAGCGCTGCAAGATTTGTGTTGAACTTTTCCCTATGCGACGCGCAGTGCAAATCAATGAACAAGAGACTGATTCTGCTGTTTGTAAGTTGTCAGTCTTATCGGGTGGTTGGCTTACTTATCTTTCAGTAACAGCTCAACCTTCTCGTCAGTCCAAGAAAATAAATCCCTGGTCTTACTTTTCGCCATTATTCTTTCTCCAAAGTATTTTCTGTATTTACAACTTATACATCCAGGATTTATAACGGCTGAGTAACGTCAGACAATCCACTTCCTGTGTACACCATCATGCGCATGCCCAGTGTATGTGATTGGTCATGAGATTAGTTCTGCTACTGGAGCGAAAACTCTTGTGTGGACAGAGATCATTTTTGTTTCAAAACGCTGCTTGAAAATGAAAAAGTAGTAGTGAGGACGTAGCCTATATTATTATAGATCCAACTGCAGTTCCAGGCAAGACCCGCCCTTCAACAGCATTTGCGCGCCATGATTGGCCAGGCGTCCATGCTCACGCGAGGTAACAGACCCCAATTGGTTCCTATCCCTTGATCAATAAGCTATCCTAACCTTAACTACTCAAGGACAATGCCTAACCCCAACCAATCGGGCTGCTTTGTAGGGCGGGTCTTGCCTAGAACTGCTGTTGGACCCATAATATCCCACCATTACCATACGTCACTGTTTACAATATACTAAACCAGAGCTAGTGCCTAAAAACACCACAAAACCTTACAGCATAAATGGATTCTTCTGTTCTCCCGAAAAAAAATCATAGACACTAATGCTCCCGTCCCTCCTCTGCCTCACCCACAGGCTCTTCATGTCCACTCCGACCTGATGGAGGAGGACACCAGCACCCCTGAGGTGGAGAGCCAGGGCCTCGATGCCTCCTCCGGCACCTCTCAGGACCAGGAAATCAGCCCCCGCCAGGCCTCCCTCCCAGAGGAGGAGGAGAGCGCTAGCACCAGCGGCGCCACCACCAGCGAGAGCTCCAGCGCCCCAGAGCAAGAGGAGGAAGAGGAAAGCGCCAGCACTGCCAGCGATAGCGCCAGTGCCAGCCAGGAGACGGAGGACGAGGACAGCCAGAGCAGCGAGGAGGCCACGGCCACACCCGGAGCCGCTGACAGCGAATCCGATGAGAGCACTGAGAGCGATTCAGATGAGGAAGGGGCGGGACCTGACACCACCACTGACATGCCGGTGGTCATCACTGCCAAATAAGCACCGCCCATCCAGGAAATGGACTGGACGGTGGTGTCGGATAGAGTCACGAGAAGAGCACACACTGCATCCAGGTGCAAATATTCCACTGTAGGGCCAAACAGGGACAGCCAAGGCTTAATTCGTATTGATTTCAATGTGTTCAAACAATATTTCTGTGATTATTTGTGCATCTTTTGGAAAGCAGAAATGCTTTTCCTTCTGGATTGTAATTTAAATAAACCAATAACTCCTGCACCCTGTGGTCTGGTTGCCCTGGTAAATCCCATGTTTGACCCCACAGGGGAAAAGTGGTCGGCTGTTGAAACCGACGATTGCTGCGTGCAACAGGAGGTGGACCTTTGGCCCCCTCCCCTCTCCCCCTCTGTTACGGCAGGGTGAGAGGTCATAACTGGAAAAGAACAAAGAAACAAAGTTGAGTCCTGATATCTACACTAGCACAACACTGCATTTAACGGCAATATGCAAACGTACATTTTGTGCTTATAAAATAAGAGAGAAAATTGCACAGTTTAAATACTTATAACCATTTCAAGCATAATACAATTTAAACTTGACATTAAGCCATACATTTGCTGCCTGTGTGGTTTAGCTTTGTTGCTCGCTAGTATCAAATCTGCTGGTGTAGATAAAAGGTTGAGAGAAACTCTATTACAGGGTTCAGTCAGGTATAGATGCAGTGCACGCAAACACACACGCACACACACACACACACACACACACACACACACGCACATTTGCACAGTTCCTACCTACACTACATGTTGTTTGTCCCATGTTGTTTACTGTAATGTGTCATATTGTACCATTTCTAAAATAATAAAGTTCTTTTTCATAAAAAGAAGACGCTGGTTGTTTACATTTGTTTTAGATGTAAAGACAGGAAGGGTAGAGAGATGACAGGCCGAGAAGATAGATATAGAATAAGTAAGGCTGTCAATCAATTAAAATACTTAATCACTATTAATCGCATGACTGTCCATAGTTGACTTGTGATTAATCCCAAATTTTGTATCTGTTTTACATGTACTTTGAAAGGGATATTTTTCAAGTTGTGAACGCTCAAGTGGTATTTGAGACTCGAGGTCCTCCGGTGGACACTCAATTCAAATTGAATGAACTGAACTGAAGTCGCTAAATTTAGAATAAGGTAAATAGTTGTTATTATTGCGTTAATTTTGACAGCCCTAATAATAAGCAGTGCATAAGGTGGTCATTAAACAACAATACAGAATTGTTCAAAAATGTATTAAATAGCCTAAAGTAGACTGACAGCACGGACTGACATTTGTTCAAGAACTTGACCCAGCCAATATTTTGAAGTAGTGGTGTTTATCCATCCACCATGGCTGTGCAGGATCTTCACTGGTTGCCTGGCAACATCGCTGCAACGGTAAGACTTTCAGCGATTGTACCCAAAGTTACAGCAAGTAACTCCCCGTTTCCCTCTGCTTCCAGTCGTTTTGCTAAGCTAGGCTAATCGCCTCTTGACTCCAGCGCCGTACATAACACACAGACGGTTTAATATCGGTCGTCGCATCTCACTCTCTGCAAGGAAGCAAATACGCTTATTTCCCAAAATGTTGATCCATACATGCATAGCATCTAAATTCATCATTGAAGGCAAAATTATTAATTTGGTGTGTTTTACAAATTGGCAACCAGGCCCGGATTGGCTAATCGGGAGCACCTGGGCCGGTCTCTTGTTTTGCTTGCGAGGGCCGGCGGTGTTCAGTCATGGTACTGGGTTAAGGTGACCAGATTTCTGAGACAAAATCCGGGGACATTTTCAGCTCAGAAGCGTAAATATCTCCAAAAAAGGTAATGTGTTTATCTTTGTAAAACTTAAAAGGAGGACACTGTCCCAGGGGGGGGGGTCACTAGACCTAGAGCTGCACTAGGGGGGGTCCATGGGCATGCTCCCCTGTAAGAAAATGTGTATTTTAACGTTGAAATGCATCAATCTGGTGCACTTTGAAAAGAAATTCAGAGGTTAGACTTGATTATTCATATATCTATGGATGGGAATATTTGTGCTGTAGCCTGAGCTATTTTGCACTTCAAAATTATAACCATGCACACACAGGTGGAATAGTTTTTTCTTCATATTTTTGCATTAATGTCATTAGGAAGCATACCAGTAGAAATATATATTCATATTTGTAAGTGGGATTGTGTGAAATCTGGCAATATAATAACCATTATGGTGAGATACACTGGCCAAGCAATTTACAAAAATGTCTGTGCTGACATAAATAGTTTATTTCATAGTTTATGAGAATACATTATAATTTTGGCCCTTTGGCTGAGTCTCTATCTGTCAGTGGAAAAGCAGGAGTGCAGTTGTGAAGAAGATGGTAATTTCATGGCGCAGATTAACACTTTTGTATGCACTATATCCGTGTCACACTCTCATTAGGGGCTGAGCCCCCCTAAAGGTCTGATCCTAGAATCGCCCCTGCTGCTACTTCATAAGTACTCCACTACACCTCAGAGGGAAATGTTGTAATGTTTACTGCACTACATTTATCTGACAGCTTTTGCTTTATTGCTTCACGCTGGGCTTGTTTCTGCAACAGCTCATTGAGTCTCGGATACAATTAAAACTATTGAGGAAATATTTTCATTTGACTGTCCAGTATTAAACGAGATTGCTGCAGTCGGCAACGGTGAAACAAGCTACAATGTAAGTTAATAGGGCGTCAATTGTACAGCTTGTATTTACGTTCATAAAAGTGCTTGTTTTGCCACTACAGGCTCAGATTATTATTCTAAGTGTCTGACAACATTATGGAAAGGATTTCTAAGGAGGCCTACCTTTCTGTTAAAGAGTAAGATCCTTTTTTTAAAACATAAAAAGTCCGCGAAATTGAGTTCGCTAAACCCACCAGACTCCATGTAAATAAACAGTTATTTTAGCATCGTAAAATGGGCATTCTAGAACATCTCTGAGTTCTGAGGCTTGCTCTGGCTGTCTTGAGCCTGTGCGTGTAGGGTGCAGGACTATTTCATTCCAATTTTGGGTCTGTCAGTCACAGTGAAAACCGGGGACATGAATCACACTTTTTCTTTTAACTCCTCAGCAGCAGCCACTAGTCCAGTTTGCTGCTAACAGGGACAATGAAGAGCCAAACCAGCAGCATGAAGTTTGTTTATCGGTGTTTTAAGCCCCCAACGTCTCCTTCCAGGCAGCGCTGCCTGGAAGGCACTAGGATTAGGCAATGGTTATGGTTAGGGTTATGGTTAGGGCTAGGGTTAAGGTTAGGGTTAGGTGCATTGAAGTCAGCTGTTGCAGCGCTGCCTGGATGGAGACGTTGGGGGCTTAAAACACCATCAAGCCATGAGCTCATAACTCCAGAGGGATTGCTCATTGAGTGAATATTACAGTATAAGAACTAGAATTAATATTCATGAAGAGTATGGTGTAGACCTGCTTTATATGAAAAATGCCCTGAGATAATAATAATGCCAGATAGTATGGTGCTACATTAATAAAACTGACTTGACTTGATCAGAAAGCTTTGTAAAAGGGGAGATTTGCGCTGAAACTCCAGGGCTGAAAACAAGTCCCACTCGGCCCTGTTGGCAAAACAAAATACTGTAGTGAATCATATGCTGTCCCACATATCGAAGGCTACCTCACACAGCTGAAAATGTTGTCATCCTTTTGGCTTATTTGTGTAGGACTAATTTTAAGCTCATTTTGCTCGACACCTACAATAACTATGTCAGAACCTGACTTTAGGCAGCTTTTCATTTTGATCCCAGTTTGAGTTTTAGCATTTGGTTTTATTGGTAGATGTGTTGCATGTTTTAACAGTTATTATTTGCATGGTTTGGTGTGGTGTGCTGTGTTTTGTTAATTGTTTGTTGGACTGGGAATCAATGTGATGAGAAGCAGCTGTGATTGACTGGACCACACCCACTCCATGGCTCAGGATTGGCCACAGCTAGTATGATGTGCTTGTTAAAGATGGATGTGAGACAGGTGCGGAGTAGAAGGAGGACCCAAACCTGCACTATGCATGTGTAAATGTCCTGATTTTGTCAAGTCAAAGCCTGGGCCTAGTGCAGACCTACAGTATATAGGCAGAAATGTTCAGACAACCAGCAAAATGAGAGCGATTTCTGCAGAACTCTCACATTAAAGCACCTCATTTTTGTCTAGACATCATCTTCTCGGCTGTAAATGTCCTCCCTGCTGTCAAACACTGTATAGACACATAAACACAGAGAGAGTTCTGACTGATTACAGGCTTCATATCGTCTGTGCCCCCAAACTGCAGCAGTGAAGCCCCTCAGGTTGATGAGACGAGACGAGACAGGAAAAAATATGTTAAGATTGATGTTCCTGTCACAACTCAGGCTGTTCTCATGAACCTTTCGTACATATAGCTACGAAAAGTAATGCACTGCAATTTATATGTATTCCACATATTTAGAGCAGTATAGCTGCTTTTACCCAGGAATGTGTGTTGTGTCCCTGGAGTACTACTTAATAGGACCGGTGTTTTAACCCAAACCACAATGTTTTTTCGAATCTTAGTTGTTTTGGTGCCTAAACTTAACTGTTAACATGACGATCACCTTTTGTCAGTTAAACGGCACTGCAACGGCTCGTGAAAGGACCGTCACCTTGCAGTGCTCTGTACTCGGCTCACAGTAAGTCATCTTGGATGAATGTAACTGTATAGGCGTGCTTGCCATAATTTTGTAGGATATAATACGAACTGGTGTGCATACATTTTCCTACGATATCATATGAACCCGTTTATGACAATACGTTGAACAACTCAAACTGCATATCTAAGAAGGTATACGGTATGTTAATGAACTGAAACTGATGTCTATGTACAGGTACAACTATCCACAGTCTATTTTCCATTAAGTGTATTTCTCTGGTGAATGCAACTTAAATGGACTGTATTTATTTAGTGCTTTTCTTGTCTTAATGACTACTCAAAGTGCTTTATCATAGTACAGGAACCATTCACCATTCACACACACATTCATATTCAGATGGTGCAGCATTGGGGGCCATTCAGAGTTCAGTGTCTTGCCCAAGGACACTTCGACATGGGACCGCAGGGCCAGGGATCAAACCACCAACTTTCTGACCGGCGACCGTTCTACCACCTGAGACACAGCCGCCACCTGAAGTGAGTCTGCAGATTCCATGTGGCCCTGGTAATGACCATCTTTAAGGATTCAAATGTGTATTTGTCACAATGCTCCTAAGACTTTGTTAACAAGTGTGAAAAATATGATTTAGGAAATAAAAATCCAAATAAATTTTGTTCAACATAACAGCTTTGTAGCCCCTCTTGGACTTTTAAAAACGGGTGTTTTTTTTTTTTTAAAGGTGTTTGCTTATTGAATGATGTCCTAATCCTGCAGAGGTTGGCGTCGATCTGCCCTGCCCTCTTCTGCACCTCGACATCATGCCACTCCTTCGTGGGAGGGCCACTGACAGCTCATTCAGCATTGGAAATATGCCTAAGCATAGCTTTTATGTAAAAGACTAAAATAAAAATAACAGGATAATAGGCCAATTATGATTACAATATTTATCCATGAGTCATGAGTGAGAGCCATGTAATCCTGCAGTGGAATGAGACATAAAGAACCAATCGACAAATCAAGTCTTTGGAAATCCAAGTCCCAACCCAGTCGCAATCGTCAAAGCAACAGAAAAGAAAAACATTTAGGATTTTAATGGACCTACCGCAGTTTCCCTTACTGTATGTAGCCATGCCCTCAGGGGTACAAAGTCTCTAATTTAAGGTACTCTGGTTGCTGAAACTGAGCTGTTGTCACTGACTTAATGACAGGGCCTGTCCATGTTTTTAGGGAAAGTATTGTAATTATCATATTAATGTGATTAAAAAAACGAGCCACACTTTTGAAAAAGTTCTTTGAGTTAAATGAAGAAACCCATTCCATGTAGAACTTATGCTGTTCAATCTTCTTGCATGTCAGTGAGTGTGTCTGTATTTTCTCTTGCTCATTTTGCACGCCACAAGAAAAACAGAGGTATTGCATATGTACACCCTTATGCATAGGCGCCGATTTATGTTTTTCCTCCGTGGGTGCGCACGCCCTTTAAAAAAAAAGGGGGGGGGGTCGCTAAAGAGGCATTTTCATCCGAGAGACGCCGTGATTGGTGGATAGGATATGGAGCAGGGGACTGACAGCGACATAACCAATCACATTATGACAGACGCTCCACTTAGCCCCAACTGCAATGTTTAATTTTAAATGAATGTAGCCTACTGGCAGTCTGGCACACGTGGGTGCTCAGTATTTTCCGTGGGTTCTTGAGCTCCGGAGCACCCACGGTATTGCCGCCTATGCCCTTATGTGAGAAACCCTCAGCCAGAAGCAGGTTTGAAATCCTCAAGGTCGATATAAATTGTAACAAATGACTTCCCCCACTAGATGGGGCCAATTAATTGAAATTCCATTTGCAGTGCTTCTTGTCCACCCTGCTTTCAATTTTTACAGGCATTAGTTAAAAGGAATAAACAGGATGCTATGCAGTTATTAGAGCTTGTTTTGGTCTTTATAACAATTAAACATCACTTTTAGGACTGAAAGGTCAATATTACTTACAAATACATCAATGTGACTAGGCACAGTATGCTGTCTTTGCTAAGTGGTGTGGTCTGTGTGAATGTATCTATATAATAACTACAGAATCTACAGAACTATGACTTCTGGAAAAACCAAAACAATGTAGCAGGATAATATCTCTTAGGTATGTTTTCTACACTTCAATTGGCTCCTTTTGCTGACTTTGATTTGGGAAACGTTTTAAGAATACGCTTCGTGGAAGTTCAGTCAGGAGGACTCTCTTTCATTCACTGTCTCTCTCTTTCTCTCTGTCTGTCTCTTACTTCTACTCAATCCGCCCACTATGGGCGTTTGCTCTTTCAGTTAAACCAATCAGTTTGCCACGACTTCCCTGAGCCAATCAGGGAGATTGTGGACACACCAATGCATGGACAAATAGGACCCAGGTTGAAAAAAATACTGAAATTAAAATCTCTCCTGATTGAACTGTTGATGAAGTTACCGAGCTCCAAGATGTTTAAAATGCTCATATTATGCTTTTTGGCTTTTTCCCTTTTCATTATTGTGTTATATATCTTTTTTTGTGCACGTTATAGGTTTACAAAATGAAAAAGCCCAAAGTCCACCCTAAAGGGACTTACCATCTCCAACAGAAAACCCAGTTCACAAACTGCTCCAAACAGCTCTATTGTAGTCCAGCCTTTACTTCCGTAACGAATGTGCGTCACTTTGTAACACGTTATAATGCTCACCTAGCTGCTAGCATGGCACTCCCTCATGCTCTGCAACTGACAAGCTAGCAGTACTTACTGTGCATGTGCGACTCCCAACAAAGATGGAACAGAAGTGAGATGTCTCACTCTGTAGCTAAAACAGAGAGCTCAATACACAGGGTGAAAAGAGGAGCTGCAGCACATAAACCTATTCTGGTACAACCTCTAAATACAATTATGAACCTGAAAATGAGCATAATATGAGCACTTTAACATGTTATACTTTGAAACATTAGGAGCACTTCAGCTGGAATTTTAAACCTTAAAATAAGGTCATTTTAGCATATTATACTGTTTGTAGCATCCAGTAAATATTGGGACATTCACGAAAACAATTGCTAGGCAGTGGCTGTCATGAACATGGGGATATCAGTCATGGAGCAGTTATTCTAATGAATTTTAAGTAGAACCCTTAATCCACTAAACAGGACATGAGCCTATATGAGTTGGAAACATACAGCATTTACCATGCAGAACAATCTGTCTCTCACTTGTCTGCTCACTGCTATAAAGTATAGAATAAGTTTTGTTGTGACATTAAAGGGTCAGTTCACCCACATTTCCTCAACACGTTTTCTCACTTAGAGAGTTTTGGTTGCACGTGCCCAGGAGATATTTGTTTCTTCATCTGTTTTCACAGGGATTATTTCTTTGGTAGGACAGAGGTCCAATAAAAACATTACATTACATGTCATTTAGCTGACGCTTTTATCCAAAAAGACTTACAATTGCTATATATGTCAGAGGTCGCACGCCTCTAGAGCAACTAGGGGTTAAGTGTCTTGCTCAGGGACACAATGGTTGATGTATCGCAGTGGGAATCGAACCCACACCAAAGGCATGTGTCATACCCACTGCGCCATCACCACCCAAAACAGTGAGGTATGTAGATCATCTATAGTAATGGAGGCATTGTTTCCGGGAGAATATGTTGCAGTCACAATGCTGTGAGCACCACATTCATTCATTTCCATTTGCCTTCACTGCATTGGAGTAGCGGCAGAAATCACAGAGACGGATATTGTAAAATCTGGTAAAACCCAAAATTACATGCATTGCTAGCAGTGTTGTAATGTAACAAAATACAAATACTGTACTTAAGTAGAATTATCACGTATCTGTACTTTATTTATATTTCCAGAAACTTTTACTTTTAATCCAATACATTTCCTAAATAAAATGTATACTTTTACTCCACTACACTTACCCTAAGCATCTTACTCATTACTACAAAATAAAATCAGAAGATGTAAAATGTTAATGTTATACAACACAAAATGAAGTACAACCCTTGTTAAAATGCACAAAACAAACATCCATGTTTTGTCTTGAGCCTTCAAAGCCATATTTTATTTAGGAAAATATGAATTCACAACCCATAATTACACCAACCCTTGTGGGCAATAGCTCAGTTTGTCTTGTAAGGCTTGCTGAATGAGACAAACAAGACGCACCCTCCACAGTCTATGAAACCACTGCTGTGGGATAAATACTCTGGATGCTTCATACAGAAGGGTGCCTTTTTATTCCACTGTAATATAAATATTACCTGTTTTAACAAGCTTGCGCAGAAATCTTGCGAAGTATCTTGCCTGTTCAGTTAATACTTAAGTAAACATAACTGAGCCACAGATTTGCGTACAGTCCATATATTTAAGGCTCTGAATACCCACACGTTTCCAGATAATCTGGCTGATAAGACCTCTTCCCAGGACTGTGTGGGTGTGTTGACTGTTTCATTGATTGACATCTTCCTGAGTCTCCTGTTAGCTTTGTTGCTCCTGTTAGGGCAGGGAAAATGTGTCACCTAATTAATTCCCATCAAAGCTCCAGCCGACCTTCAAGCTGAGCAGAGGTGTAATCAGCCAGGATAACTGAAATCACCTATGTGTGCTCAGAGGCTTCAACATATATGTGGTCTAGTCTGTGTGAAAGTTGCTCTGTAGCATCACTATTTGATGGCTAAAACGCTGCAGGTCAATATGAAAAAAAACAATCAATGTAATCTTAATATACATTTAAAACAAAATGCATTTAAAAAATATTTGTTTTTGTTCAAGAATTACCTTCATATAGTATTTTTGGGTAAAGCATCTAGTGGTAATTAAAGGATGTGTATCTTAAGGCAGTTAGTGATACTGTTAGTTAGAAGTATTTCTCAAAGAGTCGTCCGCGAATGGATTTGGCAAAATACCATGTTTTTAATAAAATTCAAATAAATGTTTCTCAAACTGTCTGCCAGCAGCTCTGAATCCTAAAGCCGCCTACACATGATAGGCGGCAAAACCGCTTTGCACTGGCCGTTCCATTGATTTCCTGAGGGGAGAGCTCGGATTTTCAAATTATTTAAACTTTTGACCTAGTTGCCGCTTTGCTCTCTGCGCTTTGCTCTGCGCCCTACCTAGCGGTGCGAAGACAGCAAATCGCTTATCATGTGTAGACGCCTTAATAGTGAGGAGCAGAGATGTGTTTTTTTTCCCAATATTAAATAAACTCATTTGTCAAATTGGCTATTTTGCTGTGTTGTCGGACTTATACAGCCAACAATTTTGCGACACTGCCTCCAATTTACATCACAAATTATCAGCGTGACATTTAAAGCAAATATGGAGGGATAAAGTTCACGGTTATTGTCAACTAACAAGATGGATTGATGGCTAAAGATAGACATTGCTTCTGTGATATCTCAGCATACGCAGCATCATTCTTCCTCATTAAGATAGCAACAAAGGCAATCGGTGAGCAAAACTGACTTCATCTGGCCTATTGTTTTTGGGGATACTTTGGCAGTTAGGTGATTCTGGAATTTTTTTGTATTGACTAAGTGGTCCTTGGTCTGAAAAAGTTTAAGGAACACTGGTCTAGATGATCTTCTAATTTCAAACTGGCCTCATTAAGCACTTGCATGTTTCCCTTTTTGTTTATGAATTTTGAATTGAAAGGTTTAACTTTCGCAACTACACTCAGAAAACTAGACATTTTAAATAGGCATGTGGTTAGTTGTTGTTTGCAGTCGGTTAACAGGAATGACAGTTGTTTAGTTGTCTCCTCTGTTTTCTGTGACGGGAGCTGGTGTTGGAATATCCACGGTAACACAAACAGTCACATCGCCAGTTGACGTGGCAACAACAGGTGTGGTCGGTGTTGCTGGTGAGGGCGTTGTTCTTGTCACAGTTGGCTCGTCTGTACTCATCGTGTCTGGCCCAGGGGTGGGCGTGCTCCCTTTTACTGTAGTAATGGTTGTCATGGCAGTGGTGGTCATGACTGTAGTGGCCAGATCCTTGACTTCCTCCGAGGACTCCGAGGAGCTAGAAGAGTCACTAGACTCCCGAGACCGCCTGTTATTCCCTTCCAGCCGTCCCTGTATGAAGTCACTGTCAGTGATGTCAGCGTCCTGATGCCGACGCGAACCAATCTGTAGAGGGAATATAAAATGAAAGGGACGTTACACTCAATTACTGTCAAATAAAGGCCAAAATTTCCTGTCCAATATCCCAGTCCAGTATCCCTAGATATCACGTCTACATCTGGTGATAATGCAGCACATGATTTATGTTCATTGCCAACCATTGGCAACCCTGTTTCCTAAAAACAACTGTATTCTCATTTACATTTCAAGGGAAATGTATTTTCCTGCAATCGGCGTATGTAGTGAAACAAAACTACTTGATTAGGTTTAGAAAAAGATGATGGTTTGGGTTAAATTAAGTAAGTTTGTTACTTAGGTTACGTACAAAAGTTATGTACGTTATGTAAAAAAGTCAATTGACTTTTGGTTTCACACGGGACATGAACAACGGTCTCCTGGGTGAAAGTCCTGTGTTTGTTTGACCCATCCATTCACCGTGACCTCTTCCCTACGCAGACTTTTATTAGAAATGTATTTGTGATGCCTCAAAGACATTTCCCCAGACAAAGATTTCCCTCGACACATATTGAAAATGCAGTTATGTTGTATGGGAACTTAATTTTTAAGGAGACAGAGCTGATGCAGGATGTGCTGTGTTCTATGCAATATGTAGCTAGCCTGGAAATCCAGACCAAAATCTGAAAGATTAAGGGTCTGGCATTGAGTAATGACAATGGCCCAACTCGAGGGGCAACACCAAGCATGCATTTGAAAATCTCACTGCACGCAATTGGATAACACTACGACCAATCACAACAATACACGGGGTGACGTATCCAGAGCTAGTTAGATTAAACTGTCGTCATCTGTTTAGCTCGCCTCTGGCCCGCCTATATCAAATACACCGATGTGATTGGTGCAGCTCGGCTACAAGGGCATAGTTAATGAGCATCATTACTCGATGCCAGAGTGACTCGCTGAGCAAATTCAAATTGTGCTCTCACGAGAACTCTGGATTTCCAGGGTAATATGTAGCAAGGCAGAAAGTAAATGTTGGTTTAATAGAAAAACTGTAATCATATTTTCAACACCTTAACCATACATTAAACCATACTTTACATTATTGTAAATTATTATTATTATTGTATTGTAAATTGAACAATGGTGTCATTGGAATTTCAAAAACTTAATTGAAAGTAATGACAGTGTGACAGTAAGCCAGTCAACTTCTGTTGTGAGCTGCTTAATTGAACACACCACAGTCTTATAGTCTATTGAACATCATTTCCCCCCTTTTTTAATGAGCACCCATATTGTGGTTATGTACCATTTAAAGACGTGTCCTTTTTCACAACACTGAGTTACAGAAAACAAACTGAGTCATGGAGTAACATAGGGAGTTCTCACATTACACAACGGCTAACACCATTAGCCCCTCGCCTTGTTAACTTCCTATGTGTCCATTGGAATTGACGCGCTATCACAAACATTGTTTTTAGTGTCAGCCCCCACACATGTTGCAGCAATCGAACATCATCAGGTGAAACTAGAAATCCAGTGCCCTTGGAGAACACTAATAAAGAGGTCCGTGCTATATTAGCAGGAAAATAAATGAAACCTGAATTTTTCTTTTTGGGGCAATTACGCACTGATACTTATTTCGACCAAATACATCCACAAGTCAAAACCAACACCAAGGATATACTGATAAATGAATTTGAATTTTAATCAGTTGATCTCTGTATTATTTGTAAGTTAACTGGGATAAATAACATGAGGTTTTTAACCATATGTGCAAGGAAATAAAAAACAGAATAAAATATCTAGAAATGAAGCAACAAACCCTAAAGCATAATGTGCCCTCCAAGAGGTTACAGTGTTATGACAGGAATGTGTTGGTTGAAACCATAGATTGAAAGAAACTGATACTCATAATGGAGCAATGTTTAGAGGCTTATCAGCTATCTATCCAATGGGATGAAAAAACCTTGCCTTTAGTGTGGAACTAAGGCAAAGGTCTTGTGATCATTCTAAAGGGTAAAGCAGGAAGAGCAGTTTACAGAAATAGGAAAAGTAACATTAACAGGGAACAGTCTCAATATGTACACCACATAATAAACAAACCAGAATATCTAAAAAGGATCTGTAAATATTCATACTAAAAAATACTGCAGTTTGACTGTGCTACACAGGTTTGAAAACTTCAGACGTGAGAGTGACTGCAACAAAACACAGTAGGAAAACTGAGGCACAGTCAGTGAGAGAGAGAGAGAAAGCACTAAGGGAGGAGGATGAGGTAAGATTCATAATGCAGTGCCTGTGGTTAGTTTACCGGCTTAGCGGAGGCTGTTGTAGACAGAAGAACGATGATGAGGGCGGTTGTCAGAAGTTCCATCTCTGATTAGGTTTGGTCTGCGACGGAGGGAAGCCACAAACAAAAACACATTCACTTACACACAACCAGAAACAAGGCACTGTCAGAGGGCCTAAGATAGTACAATGAAGATGTACACTGGAGAATTGCAGTAATCACCACAACAGTTAATGCAACAACATGTTTTCTAAAGATATATATATAGAATATTCACATACTTGGTGAAGTTGCTCATAAACCCATAAAATATCATAAGATATACATTTGTACAAAGATGTAAATCAAAATGAAATTTGAAAAAATTATGAATTAAAAAAACTCACCAGTTTTCTGTAGCACCAGATCTGTTGTCTCGTTCTTTCTTACTTCTCTTAAATCCTAAATAACATCAATGGGATTCTGTACAGCTGTGATTCTCTCAGTTTCAGTGCAGAAAGACGTCTGACCTCCATACAAGACTGGCTGCTGCTCATATATGCTGTCTGGACAGAGAGGCTGGGCATCGCTGTGACGGGCAAGGGACCTGGGGGGGAGGATTGGGCAAGACTGAGTTGTCATGGGCTCCAATGGAGGGGGGGGGGGCAGGATATGAAATTTACCACACACTTACAGATTGCCTAAATGCATGCATGAAACAGTGGAAAGAACATATCATTTGTTTCATGGGTCATTTTATTTGGCAAATGTACAAATATTTTCCTCATTCCCGGGCTGCAATGCCAGTAGATTGAAGAATAAAGCATGTAAACACGTTCTGATAGAAACCCAAAATAAAAGTATAAACCTGATGAGCATAATATGGGGCCTTTTAAGTAATGGGCAACTGTTTGCATTTCTTTTACCGTAACCACAACCACCACTTCATGCCATGTGCTGATATTGTAGAAAGTAAGATAATGGATAACAAAAGTCTAAATGAGCTAATGGAGAACAGACTGACTCCAGGAGCGTTGAGCAGTCAGTGGAATGTGAATCTGAGTGTAGCCACACTTTGATCAGACCTGTGTGGGTGTGTGACACCACTGTCATACTTTAGCACTCCGAAACTCTCCCCGTCCTCTCTTCCTCTCTCTTCTCTTTGCAAAAACCCTCAGGGTACATCATGAACAAGATGAAACATGAAAAGGTTTCAAAGTAGGAGTTTAAAGACACATAGAAAACTATTCTGAAAAATACGAGACCCCACCCAGAACCATATGTAAAACTGACAGAGGAACCATGGAAACCAGCGGAATAATTGGTAGTGACACCCACTGACCCTAAACATACTTTTTCTTATAACTAGTTGATGAATCGTAAATCTTTTATTTGATTAAACATGCCAAACAGGTTTTGGGCTCTTGGTTAGATAAAACAAGCATTGGCCAATGGGAAATTATGATGGCCATTTTCTTGGCCATGTTAGCAGCTTGTTTCTAGAGATGACAATGTTGGTCAGGCACCTTGGTCTAGACCAGTGGTTCACAAACTTTTTCTGCCGTTACCCCCTTGGGAGAATCTTTTTTTATTGCAGCCCCTACCTTACAAATTGATGATGATTATGTGACAAAAAGGAACATAGTTCACAAAATAAAAACAGACACTTTACAAGGTAATGTGTCTTCTGTGTCTTCTAAAAGTGTCTTCTTAATCAATTGTATATTTTCATACACAATTACAGATCACATAAATGCATGCATGTAAAAGCAATTTAATTTGTTTTATGAGTCATGAGTTTTTCTTTTGGTAAATGTTATACACACATATCAGCTCCCTCAGGACCATCCCTTCCTGTCAGTCTTTTGACTGGTGTCTCCATCCAAACACCGGGTAACAAGGTAATGGCTGCACCAATTATTTTTTTTATTACAACAGCCTACAAGTAGCCTATGTGTAGCTGTCATGAGCAGCGTCATGACGGGTTCAAGCTCCTCTGTGATTAAAGGGGGTGAAAGTTATGAATGTGATTAGCCATGATTGCCACAACCTCAAATGCAATTCAATTGAATTTTATTTATAGTATCAAATCATAACAGGAGTTATCTCGAGACACTTTACAGATAGAGTAGGTCTAGACCACACTCTATAGTTTACAAAGCCCCAACAATTCTAGTAATTCCCCCACCCTGTGCCCAAGTGTGCCACGTGTGTGCCAAGGAAGCCTGGCCACAAAATTACCAAAAGTGCGTTTGGCACACTCCCGATGCATTTGGCAGGGCGCACTTGATCTGGCTGCACCACTGGTTAATAGAGTTGCCATATCATAACACCTGAAAGCGGATGGACAAAAACTTTTGTTGCCCCCCCCCCCCTATTCCAGAACTACAACGCAATGGACAGATATTGCTGTTACATCTACGGGCAATTCATACATTTTTTTGTGTTACAGCAGGACATAATACGACAGATCTTTAGGCAAGCTAAAACACGGCAAGCAGCGGCGTCTGTGATGCGATGAGGTTGATTCAACCTTGCAAAGTGAAGCGATGTGGTTTGCTGACAAAAATAAACAAAACACTATTTCTCTGAGTTTATTTCTGGTAAGACTTAACAATAAGGTACACAAAAATGTAGGTAGTACCTGAGGAGCGAATGAGGAACAACTGGATAATTAACAAGAAGTTCCTGTTAGTGACTGGGATTCACTAATGCAAGCACAAATGATTAGTTACTGGTAAACAGACTGTATTAGTGAATCATTAGATAATGGAAAGTTAATTATAAATTAATGAGTTACTCTTTTTTCTGGGATTTCACAAGTAGGGGTCAGCCCTATGGCCCTCATTTATCAACCTAACATAGAAATCCGTTCGAAATCACACCAGTCAGAGGATAAGAATGGTCGTACATTGATAAATGCAGTGGCTGGAAACAATCGTAATTTAAATATCACGCCCCTTAATATTCTCAGTTTTGAGGCCTCGCCCCTACAATTTACGACATGGCGAGACCTAATCTGGCTAAGAATAGGAGCAGCGTTAATTTTATTTCGTTAAAACGGAATTATTTTTAAAGTGAGATCATTTGGCTAAAACGCTACATGCTAACTGTCGCTGAAGCTAACGTTAATGCCGGTCGGTGCCAACTTATTTAGCGTGTGCTGCCAGTCTTGAGTAATACACTAACACAAACTTGGTTAAATTGACATTATCTTAACATACCTTCTTAATATCAGCATGGAAGTATTTTCATTGGGAGCATGTTAGCATAATGACATTACAATATATCATAACACCATAATGTGCATATAAAACATATTGTGAAAAAGCCTGTAGTGTGACAGCAGTAGTACAGTTCAGGACACTAATACATTTTACATCTGCACACGTAATAGCTACTGTACTGTCTAAACTGGTGGTTTAAAAAAAAAACACACCAAAGTATATCCATCGTCATCGTCTCCAACAGCAAGAGACATAAACCCACTTCCTACTGTAAACATTCATTCACGTACACACATGTTAAAGTCAAACTGCTATGGAAATTTTCAACAATGATTCATTCAGAGCCATTGAGGGGAAAATCCTAACACTGGTCACAATCATTACCATCATCCAACCAGTGTTTTGTCAGGTATGGTCATGCATAGGAAGTGCATTTATTTTTGTAGGTTGGTTAATCAGTTTAGGCAAGTAAACAGTCTAAGTTTTTTTGAATCATTTTATTTCTGGATACCGATGCCTGAACCAATACTTTGAAAAAAAGACTTTAAAAAAATAATTTAATATTGCTGTTAAAGAACAAAAATAACTAGATGGCAGAAGGGTACTTTACAGCTTGAGTTTCTCAAAGTGCACCATGAGTTTACGTAAGGCAGGAAGTAAAACAAGACATGACGAGGGAGAAAAAAAAACCCAAACAAGGTCATATGAGACACAGCCATCTTCTAACTGTAGACAAGTCTTCTAAACAAGACTTGTAAGCATCAGACCGAGTTACAACACGCACAGAGATGAGAAGGGTATGTATCGACTTGTCTCTCTGGGGGATACGGTGAATAAGCTAGTGTCCCAATTTAAAATGGGTACTGCAGTCCAAATTCATAATACTGGAGAGAGTTGTCACCCCTGGCCCCTCCTCCCCAGACTCGAAGCTCACAGGGGCTGCCAGGGTGTGGAAGCTGAACTCAACATCCCACCACGTCAATTTTGCTGCTAGATGCTGGCTATGTTGACGGTCATAAAACACCATGACCTCCCGGTGCTTTGTACCCAGGTCACAGTGTCACCGTTTGTCGGCTAAAACTTAACTGCAACAGCCGCTGAAGAGAAGAGATTTGCCTAAATATACCCATAAAAGTTGGATATTATAAAAGTCATGTTATACAACGTTTTGTAGATACATTTATTGAAGATTTTGCATTAAGGTCACGGTTTGTCAGGAAAGGCTTGGACCCAAATGCAGTTAAGGAGGTAATTTTTTAACAAAAAGAGTCTTACAAAGTCCACAGGAAGGTAGCCAGGCAGGAACAAACGGGGAAAAAAAACACAAACAGAATCCACAACAGGAAAGATCAGCACGGTACACAAAAACCGAATCCATGACAGCATCCAACAGAAAACACAGCAACAGAATAAAATGATCCGACACCAAACAGACAGACTAAATAAACCAGGTAACGAGGACTAAAAAGGGACAGGTGACACTAGGCTGGACAAATGGATGAAACACATTAGGGCAATCACAAGGGAGGGAAACTAAAAACAGGAAGTAAACGAAACAAGACGGACCTCAAAATAAAACAGGAAACAGAAAATCACAATCATGACAGTACCCCCCCCCCCCAAGGAACAGATCACGGAGGAACAAAACAAATCAACCCCGGAGGGCGAGGGCAGGCACAAGAGTCATATGGGGCCAGGAAACCGAGGACAGCGGGACCCAGGAAACTGGGAACCGAGCTGCTAGGCACTAGGGCACGGGGTACTAGTGGGCAAAGAGGCCTGGGGGAAACAGAGGCCACTTGGGACAGGGAACAAAGAGGCGCAGCGCAGATGGGACCCCTCTGGCTGCTGGCGGAACCCTTCAGGCGGCCGGCGGCGAAGGCAGACTCCTTCAGGCGGCCAGCGAACGCAGAGTCCCTGAGGTGGCCGAGCAGGATGGCGAAGGTGAAGACCCTCTGGAGGCCAAGCAGGTCGGCGAGGACTTACAGGAGGCCAGCGACAAACGGCGAAACTCCTCTGGCGGCCATCGGCGAAGGCTAAATCCCTCTGGAGGCCGGCGGTGAAGGCAAATCCCTTCTGAAGGCCGGGCAGACAATGGGTCGGCTGGGCTGAAGACAGGCGATGGGTCAGCAGGGCTGGAGGCAGGCGACGGGTCGGCTGGGCTGGAGGCAGGCGACAAGGTAACTGGAACGGGAGTAGGCGGGTCCGCCGGTAAGGTAACTGGAACAGTCACAGGAATCGAGGCAACAGGATCAGGAACATGCAACAGGATCAGAAGTCGGCAAATCCACCGACAGGGTAACTGGAGCAGAAGTCGGCCGGACTACTGACAAAACATGTGGGGCAGGAGTCGGTCGGGCCGACAAAGGCAAAGTCTCTGGGAGGTAAGGCAAAGGCAAAGTCTTTGGGATGCCGAGACGGGTGAAGTCTCAGGGGTACCGGGGAAAGGCATAGTCTGAGATATCAGGCAACAGCACAGTCTCTGAAGTGCCGGGCAATGGCAAAGTCTCTGGGGCTGCGGTCAATGAAGGCTCTAGAAAACTGGTCAGTGCAGACTCTGGGATGTCAGTCGACGTAGACTCTGGAACACCGTTCCGCTCTGGCTCTTGAAGAGCTGTCATCGGAGACTCTTGGCGGCTGGACGTCTGCTGAGGTTCTGGAAGGCTGGACGTCTGCTGAGGTTCTGGAAGGCTGGACGTCTGCTGAGGTTCTGGAAGGCTGGACGTCTGCTGAGGTTCTGGAAGGCTGGACGTCTGCTGAGGTTCTGGAAGGCTGGACGTCTGCTGAGGTTCTGGAAGTCTGGACGTCTGCTGAGGTTCTGGAAGTCTGGACGGCTCGGAACTGCCGCACCCCTTGGGACCGCTGGACAACCCGGGCTCCGGGCCACTGGACAACCTGGGCTCCGGTCCACTGGCGAGCGTTTGAACCAGTGCATGGCGTCGGGGACCATGTCGACCACGTCCTCTCTTGCGGCCTCCATGGTTCCCAGAAAATATGGCCAGAAGGAGAACTGGACCGTAGATCACCAGCTAGTAATCTAGCAGCTTCGGCCTCCTCAGTCCGTCTAGCACATTTAGCTAGGTACTGGAACAAAGTCATGGAAGTCTCTGGCTTTCCTCCAGGTGGAGAAACTTCCTGACTGGGAGAAGCAGGCAAAGGGGTAGGCGGGGTCAAAAACAGAGAACCTGTAGCCACAATGCTAGCAGGCCTAGAAGCAGGCAGGCTAGTGGGTGCTAGTTGGCTTGGAATCTGATGAGGAGCTGGTACGTGACTGAGTGAAGCATTGGTGGAGTTAACAGGTTTGACTGAACACAATCCTTTAGTAAGTGGAGGAGCTGGAGCAAAAATGAAGCTTGTAACCCAGTTAGGAATAGAGTCCTTTAACCAAGATTTTTCCAAAACCTTACGAGCCAATGCCATAATTGCCTCATCTCAATCATCGTTAGCCTTCCTCCACCAGGCTTTGAGTTCCATAAGTTCACACAATAGGTCATAAAATTCATCAGAAATCATCTGTGCTGGGTCCATGTTTGGTTGGATCATTCTGTCACGGTTTGTCAGGAAAGGCTTGGACCCAAATGCAGTTAAGAGGTAATTCATTAACAAAAAGAGTCTTACACAAAGTCCTCAGGAAGGTAGCCAGGCAGGAACAAATGAAAAAAAAAAAACAGAATCCACAACAGGAAAGATCAGCACGGTACACACGGTCCACGACAGCACAGAGACAGCATCCAACAGACAACACAGCAACAGAATAAAAATGATCCGACAAAGACAACACAGAGACTAAATAACCAGGTAACGAGGACTAACAAGGGACAGGTGACACTAGGCTGGGAAGACAGGTGAAACACATTAGGGCAATCACAAGGGAGGGAAAACTAAAGACAGGAGGGAGACAAGACGGACTTCAAAATAAAACAGGAAACAGAACAAAACAGAAAATCACAATCATGACATTTAATGAAAGTGTTTCCTCATTATGTTGCTAGCAAACATAATCCAAAATGTATTTTCTATTGCAGATTGGCCGTACAAACAATTCTCAGGGACAGGGTTAACTTGAATTGTAAAAGTCTACTTTAAATAATGAACGGATGTCTTGTAGCATAGTTACAAAACAGAGGGTCACAGTGGACACTCATTCAGTCAGTAAAATATTACTCACAGTCCATGACATGGACTTATTATTGCACAACACGCTACAACATTATTGTAAATTATCTTCAAAACCACAATTGGATTAAAACGGAAAAATGGGCGGGCTGCACAAGGTTATCAGACCCTTGTCATGGCAGACATGTCACAACAGGAAAAGGACAAGTGTGATTAACTATGTCTATGATGTCTGCATTCCATTTAAGTGAGCCAGACCAGTTTCAGCTCCCATGTATTGCACATGCTTGTTTACTTTCATGGCTTAATGGGACAATTTTTATGTGTTTTTGTGTGTGTAGCGTGAAACTGCATTTCAATGTGCAATCCTGTATTGTACAATGACAATGTTGTGACATTTTGACCTCAGCCTCTCATATGTTTTAATTGGTATCATACATTTGTATAATCAATAGTTACACTGTTTTCCTTCCTGAAGATGTATCTGCATGAACCTCTAACTAATCCTCCTTTCCTTTGGTGCTTCATTCCTATCGATCCTCTCGAGTCATCAAAGTGAATGGAGCGATTGTTAGAAGACGTATACATATCATTGTGTCTCAAACCTTTTAAACATTGTGAACTGAACTTGTCACTTTATTCTCTGAGCCTGCCACTGCTTTAAGAATCAACTCACAGAGGTAAAGCCAGTCAATAATAGGATTCAAACCAGAAACTATCGTGATTGGATTGTTGCAATCATAACAGAGAAGGTGAACCTTGAAATTATCTAACTAATAAGATTCAAACCCAATGGATTTACGTTTGCTCGTGCAATCATTTCTACAGCCACTCTAGAGGTTGCCACCTAAAATGGTAAACGTAAATATTGGTCATTGTAAGCTGCTTACGCAATCAACCTATACGGTCGTTTTTTGGGTGAGGATGGTCTGTCAACGTCAGCTTGCAAGACGAGAGAAGACCCCGAAACTCTAAGTCACAGATCCATTTACCTAATACATAAACACATATTTGTTGTGGACCCTGAAACAACATGCCTGGCGTTGAGCCTGGCGTCGGCCTGGCGTTGAGCTGAAGCTCACCACCAGGCCAATACAAAATGTCAAATAGACGTATAGTTAACAGTTAAGTGCATGGATTACATGACGACCCCTGCTGTGTTTATATGATTCACCTGTGTCTCTGCTGACTCTTCAAGTGCTTGTTAGTGTATTCTGGAACACCTGAGTGATCCCAGGCTATTTAAGCCGGGCTGCAGTGCTACTCCACGCTCTCTCTGCTTGCCTGCTGGTTGTTCTTCCAGTGCTACCATCTTTTCTATTGATTTGATTATGTTGCTTTAGTTTGTCTTCATGCTTTGTCTGCACTTTACACACACACACACACACACACACACACACACAATCACTCACTATCAGCACACTTAAAGGCGGATTTATGCTTCAACTCAGAGCTTTCGCCGTAGCCTACGAAAGTGGCCTGAGGTTTATAGTGCGTTAGAGTTAAATGCGTTCCATTTAAGTCCGATTTTTGTATTGTGGGGTTAGCCATTGTTAGCAATACCAGTTGATAACGTATTACGCAGATTTTTGTGCAGACAAACAGCGTAACAACATGTCCACAGAAGTTGGACAGGACTGTGTGTACGACTGATTAATACCCCTTTCACACCAATGACCAGGGTTGTCTGATCAGGGTTCAACCCTCCTGTGAGAGAGAGAGAGCGAAAGAGAGAGAGCGTGAGAGCTTTGTTTTGCAACTTGGGTATAACCCTGGTTGAGCCATCGGTGTGAAAGGGGTATTAGTGAAAAACAAATGAGACAGTTGTGCTTTTAACTATATGTTACTACAGCTTTCACTACTGTTGATGCAAGGGGCAGCCTTGTTGGATTTTGATCCGAGTTCAGGGAGCGTGTTTCCCACTTAGTTTTTTGGAAAATCTGACGTCCGAGTACAAATGGAACCCAATTTTTTTTTGTGCACTGGTGTCCGCGTCGTAAGAGCGTATCTCTTTAAGAGAATAGCAGGGCCGGCGTGTGTGTGTCTGTGGGGAGTGTGTGGTAGAGCAAGTGAGAGAGTGGCAGGGGAATAGCTTAGGAGCGAGTACTGACTGTAGAGGCTTAGTGGGAGACAAACAGTGTCTCTCCTGTGCTTTCTGACTACGGCGGGAAAGCTGTAGCAGAAAAAGTTAACCCTCTCTTTGATTTCATGTTGTTTATGCAGAAGGAGAACTCGGAAATGAGTCGGGGGAAATGTGATGCTACCACAGTTGTTGCAGTTACGTTTGTTGAGAGGTGCAGGTCAGGCTAAGGCTTAGGGTCAGTTTCTACACGTATGTATCCTACTGAAGAGTCCATGTTTTTTAATCCGTTTTCTCTTGATTTTATGGGATAAACGCTACTAGTAACTGCGTGGAGGAGGGGTGGGGGTGGTGCGCGATCATGGAAGGCTTGTTGGGTCATGTGAATGTACTGACAGTGTTGTTAACATTACTTAGAATTCCTCATGGGGGCGACAGAAACTACACACTACAGCTTTAATAAAGTATATTTTTGTTAAACTTCATCATGGCTTGTCAACTATTTGTTGTGGCATAAAGCCGGGTCATAACAATTATGTTTTAATCCAGAATCTACATTTGCAGAGGAATGTTTTAGGTCTCTTGTTTAGAGTTTTCCCTTAGGAGTCAGCATGCTGACCAAAATTTCCAAATTGAATCACATCTCTCCTTTCCCAAATTATGCAAACCCTGGTTACTATTTTTTAGTAACACTTTTTTTCATTCTTTCATTCATCATCTGTTTCAAATTTTAATAAAAGCAGTTTCCGTTATACTTTCAACTTAAGTACTAATTTTGTTTTTGAATTCTAATCAACACTTCTTGACTTGACAAACTAAGTTTCCATTTTTAAATACCATAAATGTCAAAAACTCTTTGTCAAAGTCAGAAAACATGATTTAGAAACAGGACGTTATTTGTCTGTGTATATGTGCTATTCTACGTATGAGGACCTGGCAAAATATCCTCACTTTGAAGACACAAAAACACACACACACACACACACACACACACACACACACACACACACACACACACACACACACAACTTTATATTCCTCTTAGCTGTGTCCTCTGTATGTTACAAACCCTGGTGATTAGTGACATCTACTGGTAGCAAAACAAATCATGTGCAACCTACAAAAACTACAACTTCAGAGGGTTGACAAATTAACAGAAACACCTCACATTGCCGTAATTAAAATGGAAAGAGGACCTGTGTGGTCCAAATGTTGATTTCTGGATCCAACATTTCTGGATAAATTGACCTCATCTAATAAGAACTACACTGTAAATCAGGGCTCTCAAGTTTTGAAGACAGACAAGAGTGACATTCTATCCGCCTGGTGATAAATGATGCGGGGGGGGGGTCTGGTGGTCCTCCCCCAGAAAATTTTGAGCGTTAAACACTTCATTTCCTGCATTCTGGTGAATTTGTATGCACTTATTTCTACCTTTTTCTGAATCAATTTATGCTGGAAATATCTTTATGTAAAGGGAAACAGATTACAATCCAAATATAAAAACATAATGAAATAGTTTTTCCGCGTGAGAAATACAATGTGTGGCGGGAGTGCGTGACAAAAGACCGAAATGAGTGACTGTCACGCTCAATGCGTGACACTTGAGCGCCCTGGTAAATACTGGATTCTGAGATGCTCATAGTGCACTTGCAACACCATAGATGACCATTTCTACCTCATTTGGTTATGCACACCCATACGTCACTTTTGGCAGGAAAGTTCTAATTAATTATCTTCTATTGTTCCCACATTTATGCACACTAGATGTCAATAATAAACCACTGTAACATTATAAATGTGCCAAGATAAATAAGTCTCAAATACAGGTTTTACAAGTTTTACTAAAGAGGAACAGTGTTCAGGCGTTTCTATGTATGCTCCACCAAACAGCTCTGCACTGCTGTTGTATTTTATGTGTGTGTTAGTGTATGTGTGTTTCATATAGGTTTAGGTGACGTTTTAGTTCATTAAAAAGAATCCCCAAAAGCATTTTGCAGTTCTGCCTTTGCATCCCATCGCTACTGATATTTCCATCCATCCATCTTCGTCCGCTTATCCGGTATCGGGTCGCAAGGGTAGCAGCTCCAGCAGGGGACCCCAAACTTCCCTTTCCCGAGCCACATTAACCAGCTCCAACTGGGGGATCCTGAGGCGTTCCCAGGCCAGGTTGGAGATATAATCCCTTCACCTAGTCCTGGGTCTTCCCCGAGGCCTTCTCCCAGCTGGACGTGCCTGGAACACCTCCCTAGGGAGGCGCCCAGGGGGCATCCTTACCAGATGCCCGAACCACCTCAACTGGCTCCTTTTGACGTGAAGGAGCAGCGGCTCTACTCCGAGCTCCTCACGGATAACTGAGCTTCTCACCCTATCTCTAAGGGAGACGCCAGCCACCCTCCTGAGGAAACCCATTTCGTCCGCTTGTACCCTGGATCTTGTTCTTTCGGTCATGACCCAGCCTTCATGACCATAGGTGAGGGTAGGAACGAAAACTGACCGGTAGATTGAGAGCTTTGCCGTCTGGCTTAGCTCTCTTTTCGTCACAATGGTGCGATAAATTGAATGTAATACCGCACCCGCTGCGCCGATTCTCCGACCAATCTCCCGCTCCATTGTCCCCTCACTCGCGAACAAGACCCCAAGGTACTTGAACTCCTTCACTTGGGGTAAGGACTCATCCCCTACCTGGAGAAGGCACTCCATCGGTTTCCTGCTTAGAACCATGGCCTCCGATTTAGAGGTGCTGATCCTCATCCCAGCCGCTTCATACTCGGCTGTGAACCGATCCAGTGAGTGCTGAAGGTCACAGGCCGATGATGCCATCAGGACCACATCATCTGCAAAAAGCAGCGATGAGATCCCCAGCCCACCGAACTGCAACCCCTCTCCACCCCGACTACGCCACGATATCCTGTCCATAAATACTACAAACAGGATTGGTGACAAAGCACGGCCCTGGCGGAGGCCAACTCTCACCTGAAACGAGTCCGACTTACTGCCGAGAACCCGGACACAGCTCTCGCTTTGGTCATACAGAGATTGGATGGCCCTGAGAAGGGACCCCCTCACCCCGTACTCACGCAGCACCTCCCACAGTATCTCCCGGGGCACCCGGTCATATGCCTTCTCCAGATCCACAAAACACATGTAGACCGGTTGGGCATACTCCCAGGCTCCCTCCAGGATCCTTGCGAGAGTAAAGATCTGGTCCGTTGTTCCACGACCAGGACGGAATCCGCATTGTTCCTCTTCAACCTGAGGTTCGACTATCGGCCGAACCCTCCTTTCCAGCACCTTGGAGTAGACTTTACCGGGGAGGCTGAGTAGCGTGATACCCCTGTAATTGGCACACACCCTCTGGTCCCCCTTTTTAAAACAAACTTGGCTGAGGCTGATATTTGGTTTGAATTGTAAATCAATTGGATAGCCATGAGGTTAAAAGCTAAAATAAGTTTACATTACAGCTGTTCTCACTGTATCTCCAAAGTCTCAGGTCATCAGGTCAAGAAATGTCTTCAGACACTACAACAGCTTGTAATTCTAAAGTTCAAAATGAGAAGAAGCCAAAAGCAGTGAAGCTTCAGTCTCAATGAGGCAGAAAGTGAAACCTGCAACCGTTTTTTCCAAGTAAATGAAACTGCAATGGTTTCCGTTCTGTTAGTAGACATGTGTGTGTGTGTGTGTGTGTGTGTGTGTGTGTGTGTGTGTGTGTGCGCGTGTGCGTGTGTTTATAGTCATTTGCACATTATGCCTGTATGGTTCAGGTTTCCAATTGCAACGGGTACACTTTTAAGTTTGTATTACTCTTTAGCTGCTAGCATGGCTGTAGACTCTTGGTATCGTTCAAATCTACATGAAATAAATGAAATGTATCAGAACTATATACAGTACGAGTCAAAAGTTTGTACACATTTTCTCATTCACTTGAATGGGAAAGCGTGTCCAAACTTTTGACTGGTACTGTATCTGCCAGTGCAGAAAACATGGGCTGGCTCTATACTCTACATCTGAACACTCCAGCATATTGAGAGAATGTGATTATTATCTGCTCTAAGATATCCCCCAGGGTTTGGTGCATGGTCCTCTTCTTTTCACCCTGTACATGCTCCACCTTGGCAACGTCATAGGCCGTCATGGCATCCATTGCATCCACTGCTGCGGCGATGACATCCCGCTCTTCATCTCAACAAAGTCCTTCACCACTCACTTAAAATAAATCATGGGTGCAAGCCAACTTGCTCAAATTAAACTGTGATAAATCAGACATGATCACCATTGGTCCCAAATCCCTCACCAAAACCACTCACAACTTGTGCTTCACCATCAACAACTCCACTCTCCACACACATCCGCAACCTTATTTTTACCAGTATCCTCTCAAACGCCACGCCAATCATATCCCCAGGGGTCTCATTTATAAAACTGTGCGTAGGATCCTTACTAAAAGTGTATGTACGCCCAAAAGCCAAAAATGGCGTAAAAAATTCTGATTCATAATCTATACATCTGTAAGCAATGTTCCCCTTATAAATCACAGATTATCCACAAGTGTGCGTACGCGAATCAGCCTCTTATCCCGCCCTGTACACGTCCATTTTAACCATAAATAAGCACCTCATGAATGCTGACCAGTATGTTAATGACCCTGGCAGTTGTTCTTTCGTTACGCTGAATCATGACGACTGGCAGGGGGAAAAGCAATAAACTCAGACGCTCTAGAATTGCTGCAAATTGAATAATAATTCCGGCCTGTTCTCGCACAGTGTAGGGAAACCTGATCTATAGACTACCTATATTATTAATACCATCCAAAACGGCAGGCATCACAGCACTTGGGGACAGCTTCGATATACCAGACCTATATGATAAGATTTAACAGAAATATATATTATATCCAAACAAGCCTTAGTGATAAAGTTGAAGATTATATATAATATTTATAAAAAGCACTTAGCTGTCTGCCATTTCCCGCTGGAAACAGCCGGTTGCCCCCAGAGTGGCGAGGACCTGTATTTGGACCGGTTACTATTACTATTACTTTCTGCAGTCTGACTTCAATTCACCACCTCACGATCTGCGTCGACAATTCCCATTGTCTCCAAAATGTGCGTACGCATGGGTCAGAGTTTGCGTGGAGGACCGCACATTCTCCCGTCAAGTCAGGTAGTGGCATACGCACATTTTCAGCCCCGTTTTGTGCGTACGCCACGTTTATAAATGAGACCCTAGAACAGCCTTTTCCAAAAAACTGTAACTTGTTTTCGCCCATCACTCCCCTCTGCAACCAAAACTACTTCAACAGCATTCTTTATGGCACATCATCCAAAGTCCTTAATAAACTCCAGTAGATCCAGAACTCTGCTGCTTGTCTGCCCTATTCCCCACTCCCGGGGTCACATCACCCCTGTCCTCAAGAACTTCCACTTTTTCCCTGTCCCACAAAGGTTACAATTTAAAATCTTTCTCCTCCTTCACTCCTTCACTCACAAAGCCCTCCATAACCAAGCCCCCTCCTACCTCACAGACCGGCTCCACCACCATACTCCTTCCCGCAGCCTCCGCTCCTCTGATGCCAAACTTCTTTCTCCAGCACTCAGCACCAAGCACCGGACCTTGGGCGACAGAACCTTCTCCATAGCTTACCCCCTCCCTCTGGAACTCTCTCCACAAACTCATTTGAGACTGCACCAATCTGTCCACGTTCAAATCACTAATCAAAACTCACCTCTTCAGAGCTGCTTTTAATGTGTGATTAATGTTGTGTGCTGCTTATTCTTAGTATGTCTTAATATATGTTTTATATTTTAGGGTTAGGGTTAGGTTGAGTATTAGGGTTAGGGGTTAGTATTATGCAAAGCACTATATAAATCAAATGTTATATTAAATCAGTTTTTTTTTCCAGTGAAATGGTCTATTCTTGATCTTGTCAAAGCAATTTGTTGAAGTACTAGTGTTACAGTAACAAATGGTGAATATCCGCAGCATGTAAGCTACCTCTGGTTAACCTGTTTAGACTGCATGTTGTCAGACTGTGGTTTCAAACAGTTGCTCATTGTGAGCAAGTGAAGAATGAGAGAGGAAAAGGCTTCTTCCTGTTTCACAAAGTCTGACACCATCTCTGTATAATGAGTGCAGCGAATGAACTCAAGAAAAAACATATTCACCAGACTTCACACATACTGCAGTATTTTCTCTGAGAGATCTTACTCCTCTAGTTATGTCTTTTCCTGCTACTACTCCTGTGTCCAATCCGGATGAAAATACAACTCAAAGAGAATGTACAGTGGGACTGAATTGACTCTTTATATACTGACACATAAGTGCACTCTAGAGTAAATATCCCGATTAAAAGTCATGTCTGTCAATAATATTAACAGTGATAGACTGTGACTCATTCATTGGACTGTGCAGTTTAAGGCCTTGTGCAACATATCATTTTGAATTCTGCTGTCCAGATGTCTGTAATGTAAAAAAGGTCACACCCTTCCCTCAGTGTAATTATAAAGAATCATTACATTACATGTCATTTAGCTGGCGCTTTTATCCAAAGTGCTCAGGGACACATTGGTTGATGTATCACAGTGGGAATCGAGACCAGGTCTCCTACACCAAAGGCATGTGTCATAGCCACTGCGCGTGCACACACACACACACACACACACACACACACACACACACACACACACATATACATACATACATATATATATATATATATATATATATATATATATATATATATATATATGTATATGTATACACACACACACTGCTTGGAGTATTTAAGGCCTGATAATAACAGTGCATCACAGAAATCTGCTCCCTCTATTATTACTGCTGCTGCCCACAGCACAAGAACAGAACATTATAACACAGTGAATGAAACAAGGAACATGAAACAGAAAATCCGCTAGACTACTGCCACACGGTCTTATACGCAGTATATTAACAACAAAAAGTCTGAAGGCCTCTGGCCACAGAACACAACCGTGACACTTCCTACTTTTGCCTAAACAGGAAGCAAACCTGACAATAAAAAAGCAGAAAGAGCGTCAAGACTGTAACGCAGGTTAGGGAAGAGACAAATCTTTACTGGTTATGCTCAGGTTCTTCCTGCTCACTGCTGAGGTTAAGCAGTCTGTGATTGTCAAGTTACAGTACGGTATTTCAGTAACACGAAGGCATGAATGTGGTGGCCAAAACATAACAACAAATAGATGTTTTGCTTTAGTAGTTGTAGTAGCTTTTAATATATCAACGCTGGAGTTGACAATTTTAGAATCTTGATGGAGATGAAGACAGATGATAGGAGGTTAGAAAAATAACACAAGAAAGATGGTGTGGGGGAGGGAAGTAGAGATGGAGAAGAGCGTGGGCGGGAGAGGAGGATTTCATGGGAAAGGGTGTGAAAAATCTGAAGAATAGTAGCAGTTACGAAGGGAGGGCAGTGGTGACAGGACAGTTATTAAAGCTTCTACTAATAAATGCTCTGCAGCCCATTGAGGAGCAGAGACAAAGACATCTTGTTGAACCTTGGCATCCATGTGTGCTTTCACACGCTGTGTTGTCATATCACTTTATTTGTTTTACATGTTTCAAAAGCTATCATGCTTTTGTATTAAGATAGCTACAGATGTTGTTCTGGTCTAGTCTGAGCTGAAATATCTGAACCTTTTCTGTCCTCTGGCTGCAGTTTTCCATCCCAAGATTATTTTTCATGACTCCACTATTTGTAGTTTGACAAATCAATTTATAGACACATTTTTTCAGCACTACTTTGGTCCAAAGCAACCTTTTCTTTTCTGGCAAAGTATCCCTGAGCATAGTCTCGCTTTGCCAGACCATCATCCACGCGCTGCGGAGGAGGGTCTGGCTAGTCCACACAGCATTCCGGGATGGGAAAAAAACATGCTCTGGTTTATTGGCATTTCTTTAAACCAATCACATCCGTCATGGGCGGCGCTAAGCTCCGCACGGAGCCACTGCAAAATAGCCTCGGGAAGGAACTTGTTTTGGTGGAACATGTTCGTTCAAAAGTTGTTTTGGTCTTGCGAGAGGAAACTCAGATTGGACAGATAGTCTAGCTAGCTGTCTGGATTTACCCTGCAGAGATCTGAGGAGTAGTTAACCATAGTCCTTGTAAATCCACCGGAGGTTAAAATTCCAACTCAAAGAAAGTGGCAGGAAACGGACATTGGTGAAAAGACAATTTCTGGATCAATCCCGGAAGTGGAACGTCGTGGCTATAGACTACCCTGAGCAAGACACTGAACCCCAAGTTGTTACCCGGATGCTGTATGTATAGCTGTCCACTGCTCCTAATACTTAGGATGGGTTAAATGCAGTAATAGAATTTCACTACATTGTATGATATGTGACGATTAAGAAATAAAGTTTGTTTTTTTATCAACTCTCCACTTCTTTACATGAAATATCAAACCAAATGGACAATATCTAATAGACAATATCCAATAATCTGATCATATCGCCTCCACAGTGGATAAACTTAGATTTTAATGACCCCACAACCTTTCCTTGAGCTCCAACATCTGGACAAATTTGAGCTTTTACTACAATTACCTGAGAGGCTCTAATGGCACCACAATGATCGCCCAATAGGTGCTTTCCGACCGGATAGTACTTGTAACTTTTATAGGAAAAGTACACTTCTAAGCAGTTCTAAGAACTACTCTCCCCCAAAATCTTTTTTTCCGTTTGCATTCCCACTGGCCAAGTGGCCATAGGGACTGGTAGGAGGGGTAAGGGAGTGACGCAAGCACGGCAACGGTCTTTATAGCATCGTCACTAGACCTTAGCGCCACATACAACAACAACAAATGATGCTAATACTTGTGCACTTTTCCTATATTAAATGCACGTCCATTCTCGTAGTAATGTTTCGCTCAACACAGACGGGGCTTTATTATACTTGGAACAGACCCCGCCTCTGCCTGCTGCGCTGTGGACGTGTGTGTGCGTGTGTGACGGCCGGCGAGCCGCAGGACACGCTTGTGGAGTTTAACTCCGAAAAGACAGTTAACCACAGGTTCCCGTTAATCTTATGATGGACATGTGTTGTGATATTTAAACAAACGAACCGTCAACGGCGAAATAAAAGCCTCTTATTTACGAGAGCGTTCTGAGAGACCTCCAGCTCACAGCGAGGTGTCTGACCATGACTGGCCGAGCGACGAGCTAGAGGCCGGGGCAGGCGCTTGCAGGCTGTCGCCTCACTTGATGGAGCTTCTAAACTCCGAAAACTTTGAAGCAAATTGTCAGTTCGGCATCAATTTTCGCAAGACTGCCTATATTCGAAATCTAAACTTCTTAATTTCTCGCCTAAAACGTTGTCAGAAGTGAATTTAATGATGAATAAAATGGTGAAAATTGTTAAAAATGTCCCGTTGTTGGTTGTTGCTCTGTCTCCGCAAGTTTCCGAGTTGGCAGTGTGCGTGACTTATAAGTTTGACCAATCAAGTGCACCTAGGAAAAGGGAAAAGGGAAAAGACCCTGCTCTGAAGTAGGAGCTAAAAAAGTACGCTACTGAGGCCAGAGGAACACGACAAAAAAAGTGTTCTAGGAATGTTTAGTTCTAAGAACTGCAAAAATCCCCCCCATCGGAAATCCCCTAATGTAGGGCCTTATTTGCCTTATTCTTCCCGCTGTGTCCCGCACCTTTGGCCAATTGAGTATGTTGAATCGGTGGTGGAGTCCGCCGGTGAGAGAGATCACTCTGATTGGCTGTTCAGCTTAAAGGGGTGATTGAATGCAAAACCGATTTTACCTTGTCATAGTAGAATAATGACAGTTTGGTGGGTAATTAAGATCCCATTGACACCTCTTTCCTCTGCAAATCTCACAATTTGAACCTGCCTCTGAAAACGGGGAAATCTCAACGAGCCGCCTAGTTGACGTCAACTTGGCGGCTCCTCCTCATTTGGCTCTAGTCTCTATCTTTGTCACGTCCAAACATTTACATAGGCTACACCACTGATCTGAGGTCAGCTTAGTCTTCTGAATAGGTCGTGCAGATCTCAGAAATTGTATACATTGTTCATCTGCTATTTTACCAATAAATTCACTTCTGAGACTTTTTTTATGCGATAAATCAACTATGTAGAGGTCAAATATGGGCCGTTTTACAAAAATTGATGGCTAATTGCAAATTTTGTCTGACTGTGTGTCGGATTTCAGCGGCCGGTGCTGCCTGTGTTGCTGCCTCGCCGCCCGGCCTGCCTTCCTTCACAGACCCCGGCCTGCTGTGAGGTAGATGGAGCTCCGTCACGGCTGGCAGCCCACGGCACTCCATACCCGCGCAAAGTCACCGTTTTTTGGGTTAATGGACTACCAAACGCCACTGCCCTGACAGAGCTCCAGGGCCTGCAGCTCCCCGCTTCCTGCTAAATGGCCGGTGTGTGAGAGTGAGAGCGCGGTCAGCAAGCTTGTTACACCAGCAATCTCTTACCACAGGTTCCAGTTAGTCTTATAATGTGTGTAATTATAATGTGTTGAGTTATTTAAACAAACGATCGGGGAAATAAATGCCTCTTGTCCGCGAGTCTCATTGATAGAGCCTGCGGCTGGATGGAGCTCTATCAATGAGAGCTAGCTAGCCTCCTCTTAGAATTCCTCTGAAATTCACAAAAATGCATTCAATTGAAATCGGACGCCATTGTTAGCTTTATAAGACCTTGAGGTAGATGTTATATAAGTGGCGTGATGAAATTCAAACTGCAAATATACTCTAATTACGCCGAAAATTAAGCTAACTAGCTTAATCCTATGTGTACTATCTGTACACATAGGATTGAAGGGACAGTTGCAGCTAACGAAACCCCTAATGTTCACAAAAATTCATTAAACTGAAATCGGACACCATTGTTAGCTTTATAAGACCTTGGGGTAGATGTTATATAAGTGGCGTGACAAAATTCAAACTGTAAATATAGCTACTCTAGTTATGCCGGCAGCTGGCAGCCAGCCACGGAGCCCCGAGTATTCCAGTAGTCCAGTACCCAGGGAAACAGTGACTTTCACTGGGTATGGAGGACTGTGTGGAGCTCCTAGCTAATGTCCAACACGTCTTACCAAATTTGCAATTAGCCATCAATTTTCGTAAACGGCCCATATTTGAGCTTTATATGGTTGATTTCTCGCATAAAAAAGTCTCAGAAGTGAATTTAATAACGAAATAGTCCGACAAAAGAATCAGAATCAGAATCAGAAAAGCTTTATTGCCAAGTACGTTTTTTACACATACAAGGAATTTGTTTTGGTGTTGTAGGTGCACGTCACACATTCTCTAAAATAAGTTAAACAAACAGGTTAAACAGAACAAACAATATAAGTATAAATATATGTGTATATATATACACACAGAATGTATTAAAAATAAGAGAGTAAGAATTAACATAAAAAGAGCAGATTAAGTACAGTGGCATGTAGAGCCAGAGGTGTAGTGTGGAGAGAGTCAGGGTGGTTTCCGGGCCTTGTTGATAAGGCTAGTGGAGGAAGGGAAAAAACTGTCCTTGTGACATGAGGACAAAGCGGCACCTCCAGTCATCAGTCTGTCAAGCTTCTGAAGTTTGCGAACGACACCTCCCTCATCGGACTCATCTCTGATGGAGACGAGTCTGCCTACAGGTGGGAGGCTGACCACCTGGTGAAGTGGTGCAAGCAAAACAACCTAGAGCTCAATGCTCTAAAGACAGTGGAGATGGTTGTGGACTTCAGGAGGAACTCAGCCCCACCTACCCCCATCACCCTCTGTGGCTCCACAATTAACATTGTGGAGTCTTTCCGCTTCCTGGGAACTATAATCTCCCAGGACCTCAAGTGGGAGCTGAATATCAGCTCCCTTCTCAAGAAAGCACAACAGAGGATGTACTTCCTGTGGCAGCTGAAGAAATTCAACCTGCCAAAGACAGATGTATAACTTTGCAGTGTCTGAAATATGAGACCTGCTGTCTCGTCTCCAATGTGTTTCTATGTGGTTCGCTCAAACCAATCAGCGCGCAGCTCATCTAAATATTCATGAGCATACCATATTTGAAAGATAAGCTCTTGTTCCAAATAGAGCCATATTCACAGGGTAGTTAAGGGCTTAATAAAAATAGCATTCAGGCAATTTTCAGCCCAACCAATGTTACATACCCTATTAGGAGACCTTAAGGAACAGTGTAAAATACCCTATATAATCACCCCTTGAGAAGAGAAACTTCTTGTGAGAAGAGAAACAGAAATGAAAAAAGCAAGCAAATGACTAAAGTCAAGGTCCAAAACAAATGTTATATTAATTAAGATTTTCTTTTTAGCGATTGAGCTCTTCAGCAGAAACTGGTTGTAAATGTTTGTTTTATTGTTTGCTAGCACACAGTAAATTCAATTTTGTTCTTCCAACATCAGGTTGTTTTGTTAATGTGCTAACTGGCTAACTAATGTCTGTATAAAACGTAATGGCAATACATTCAGTAGTTATTAAGATATAGGTTATTAGTTAGTTATTAGATATAAGTCTTGACCAAAGTGGTGGACCAACAGACTGACAGTGCCGTCCCAAGAGCCACGCCTTTAGCATGGCTAAGAAAAGCATACCAATGCTTGTGTGTGCTTGTATTTGTCATGCAACTCATTATCATTGAGTTTCCTCTTAAAACAACCACCACAGGGACTCACATTATTTCTTCATCACTTTTATTGCAATAAACATTGTAACAATTTAATACAATCATATCGCACAATGAGATGTCACAGTATTCTTCACCTAAATGCAAACAAACATCCACAAATGAAATACTGAAGGAGTGAAAATTACAATCAGAAATGCAGTCTGGGGCGCCCGGATAGCTCAGTTGGTAGAGCGGGCGCCCATATATAGAGGCTTACCAACGGCCCTTTGCTGCATGTCATTCCCCCTCTCTCTTCCCTTTCATGTCTTCAGCTGACCTGTCAAAAGAAGGCCTAAAAATGCCCAAAAAATAATCTAAAAAAAAATATATATATATATGGCGGAGCTGCTCAGCAAAGCAAAATCACACAGACACATGAAAACACGTCACACTAATAACATTCAATAATAATAATAAAAAAAACTCACTCAGAAATAAAAGTTTGAAGTTGAAGTTTATCCCCTGCCCCACACTGCATTAAGGCCACATCTAATGTGACTTCAGTTATCTCCTGTCCTCCGTTCTAAAATGATTGCGGTGCTATGTGGTTCCTCTACAGAGAGGTCAAAGGTCAGCGGCACATGGAGCAGGAGGGGATTCAGTGTTTTGCTCAAGGACACTTCAGAAGGATGAATACCAGGGGCTTGAACCAGGGATTGTTCTTTTAAAGGCCAGTCTCCCTCTCTGCCTCTTCACCATTTAGTTTATTTAAAAGAAATATGAAAATGAATGAATGAAACCTCAGATATTTTCCTCAAATTAGTCTCCTGTCTGGGTTGGCATAACGATGCCCCCTTTGTGTTGCATAAAACGTTTCTACTCTCCAGATTATAGGAAACATTCTGAAATACTTGCAAGGACATGAAAGCCAGCATTAGCTTTTATCTTTCTGCTCAAAATGGTCCATGTTCTTTTCAGGATTCGGCATCACACACGGTCTTGTTTTTTTGGTTTTGTTCTTTTGTAAATGTATTATTATTCTCCTCAATCTTATTTCCAAACTCGATAAAAGTGTCGTTAAGTGTCGTTGCCATCCTTCTCAGCACTTTCTCAGAATCTCCATTTTCCATTTCTATTTTCCTCTCAATACAAATGGCTCTCAATACAAAATGCTTCACCTCCCTCTAATCTACACAATCGTAAAGTGCATTCAAAAGCAGAACATTTGTAGATGAGTGCTGTCTAAGCTTTGACATTTGTGTAGCTGGCTACATTCAGGTTGATATTTAACATTTATCTTTTTTTGGGACTGACATCTTATCATTTCACAATTTAAATCAGAAGAAAGCAAGGCCGTAAGCACGAAGTGAACATTGGGGGGACCAAATCTGCATCGCTGCAATATATATTAGCCTATCAATATATTGGGGGGGGGGGCTGGGAATCTTGAGCATATATAATATATTATATTGTAATATTACAATATTTATATAATATAATAATATAAATAGTGGGGGAGGGGATGTGTCCCCTCCAAAATATATTACGATTACTGCCTTGGAAAAAAGTATCTCAGTATAGACCTTTTTCACGGCAGACATGTTGACATGTCATAGTAGGAAAAGCACAGCTGAAATTGATAACCTTAATGATGGCTGCATTCCACTTAGGAGAGGCCCTGGTATGACTCACTGAAATAGCTCACTGGGACACTTGATGGAATTGAGCCATTGTTAAGGTTATCAGTTTCAGCTGTGCTTTTCCTACTATGACAAGTCAAAAATGTCTGCTGTGAAAAAGGAGCCTGACGGAACAATCCATCGTTAAACAAGAAACTCTGCGGATTATTTGAACTGTATGTTCTTGTCTAAATTCAAGCCTTTCTCTTTTACTTCATTAATCACACATTCTTTTTTTCTCTTGCAGCTCTCAGACAGTGAAACATTGTCACTGTCAGATCTTCTTATCTATTACCACTCCTAAATACTGCCTTTCAATACACCATCCATTTTACAATTTCATGAAGTAAAGTTTTTTTGTAAAAAAAATTTTTATCCACACCTTTTCCTTTTTTTACAAATGTCCTGTGAGATACATGATAACCCTGATGAACACGCTTGTTTTCACTGTGATTTAACCTTTCACTTTTGGTACTATAATTACGTGCAGTATCTATGCAGCCAGAGCTGTTTAAAAAGCTACCTGAGTAAAAACTGCAACTGTGTGTCCTTCCATGTTAACTATTAAAAAATGAGGCTACTTAAACAAAGTTCAATAGAAACGTCACATTTGTTTTGCATTTTGCAATCAAGCGATCAGGCTAAAATGTGACCGCCCTGAAGTCATTATTTTATTATTTATTTTTTATTAACCTTTATTTTACCAGGAAATAATCCAATTGAGATTCAGAATCTCTTTTTCAAGGGAGTCCTGGCCAAGACAGCAGTATAATAGTTCCATATTAAAATATACAGTGAAAAACAGACAACATAAAACAGAAAAAGACAGTTGGCAATTTAACATCATCTCAACAGAATCACCAGCAGCGCTCAGTAACAGCACATGTGCATTTAGTACTCAAATAGTCCTTTATTCTAATTTTAAACAGTGTCATTGTTGGTAGCTAGTCTAATTTAAGATGATTCTGCAATTTCTACCAAGATGAGGGTACAAAAACTTTAAAGGCACTTTCATCGAAGACAGTTCGCATTTGGGGAATGTCATACGTGATTTGCCCATATGTTCGAAGATTCCATTTCCTGATGGATTACATTTTCCTGGTCAGGAGAGAACGAGGCAGTTTACCCAGTATGGCCTTAAAAAGAAAAATATACTAATGCTCCAACCTGCGATTGTGCAAGGAAGGCCAACCAACACTCTCATACAAGCTACAGTGATGAGTACGAAAACTAGAATTAGTTACAAATCTTATTCTTCTTAGTGCATGGCATACTGAGTCCAGCATTTTCGGAGAAGATTGATTTGCATGCATGAATAAAATATCACCATAATCCAGCATTGACAGAAATGTTGCTTGTATAAGTGTTTTGAGGTGGTTACGCACAAACTATTAACGCACTATATGTTCAGAACTCTGATCGGAGGATCCCCCCCCCAAAAAAAAAAAAAAAACTTTGGTTTTGGGGGGTCACTTCCCTAGCCGGAGGCCTAAAGTTAAGATTCAAGGGTCATACATTGGGTTGCTGAAGTTTCCAAAATTGGTGCGTTCATTGGTGTCCAGAAGAGGGCCGTAAGATCTGTGTCTGGAATGGAGAGGAAGTAGAGAAAATAAGATGACAGTAGTCTTACAATGGATAATGGGAAATAAAGATACCTAAATAACTGCTCTTTTGGTTATACAAACATTTTAAAGCTGATATGAAGGTTGAAATAATCCCATTGGTTGAATTAAATTTGGTCGCTGAACAGTTTGTAGTCTTCTCCTTTTGTAAGAATAGTCCCTGTGAAACGGGTTCGGTTTGTGGAAAGAACATGCTGCTATTGATTCTTTGAAATGTAATGCTATGAGCTTTGCTAATCAAATTGCTTTCATCTTCAATGCGGAGGCAGAAATCTCAGAGACAGGAAAAACAACCTTTTGGTTATGTGATTTGGGTGAACTCTGCTTTTAAAGGATTGGGCCAAAAGTCACTGACTGTTTTCTGTGAGGCTAAGAGCAGGGACATGTTCGTAATTGCTGTTTTGCATTAAGTTCAATATGAATATAATCTACCTTTCCCACATGTGATGACTTGAGTTTGAGTACATTAACAGTAGCATGTGAGTGCTTTGTAGGAGATTTGTTTGAGCTTTGGACTCACCGGATCCTGTAGTAGTACAGCCCGACAAACACTAGAAGGACGATTACGATGAACGCACAGAGAATGACTGCAATACTTCCTGGAGAGAGAGAGGGAGAAAGAGAGAGACAATAAGTCTGATATATCCATTGTTTTTAAAGAAAAAAGTTGTATTCCTGCAATAAAGGGCAGCACTCCAATTTGATAGTTTATTGCCACACAACGGAGGTTTCGGGCAGCACCCTTCCTCAGCGTGTGCACGTGTGAGCGTAAATACAAGCTCCACAATAGCCCTATTAACTTACATTATAGCTTGTTTCGCCGCTGCCAACTGCAGCGACATTGCTTAATACTGGACCAATGTCAAAGATTGTTGTTCCCATCAGTCACTTTAGACACAAAAACGTAGGAAAATAGGGTCCAGGTGATTGGATGAACCATCTGTCTATCACGTCCGCCAATTGTTGTTTTGAATGTCGCAGCTGTAAACCATGCCCGTAGCAGCCAGGAGCTCCTCACCAATTTTGTAATTGCCTGTGCAGTAATTGCCTTAAGATTCCTTTTCCAAAAGACCATGCTGACCTTTGATCTTAATTAGTAATCTCCTTTAAGGAAATTGGATTGGAAAGTACAAGTAATGATTAACTGTTGAGGCTCAACAGTGGTCTGGGAGGACATTTGAGGGATTTGGGGACTCAGTTGAATGCTCTGACAAAATGTTTGTCTGTTTACTGTAGATTATTAATCTTCAAATTGTCTGGGAACAAAGCTGGCTGATCTTTGAACTCATTTGGCATTAGGTGGGTGGAGTGTAAGATAAAGGTTTGTGCTAGGTGGAGATAAAAAAAATTCAACAGTCAAGTTCATAAACCGCCGCCCTGGAAAAACGCTATAAAAGTTCAGAGTCGAGATGCATTATCAAATTCAATGGTTACTGATGACGGGAAGAAAGTTATTTTCAGCACACGGGGGACACAGTTAAAACTCAGTAACAGTTGTTGGGGCTTTAGTGCCTGACTTAAAAGCACTTAAACAGGCAAATACATTCACTAAGAAGTAGTAAGAATGGATAGATAGAACTGTAAGACTTGCGTAACAAGTTAATAACCAGGATAGATTATAAAGACAGTAGCATTCATGTTTACATGTGGGCGCCAACTTGGAAAACAGTCATGAGTAGTTGAATCATGAAAGCTGTGTTTGAGCTATGTTACTGGTTACTGGTTGCACGGCGTTGCACGCTACTATCTTTATAATCTATCTTTTTAATAAACTGTCTGTACACTTACAAAGTTCTCAATGCTTCGGATTACATGTAGGGACCCTCATTATGCTACCGTTGAAGTGTGGTGCTATTTTGAGCCTTGTTATTAGTTTAAAATAGCGATTTACCCTCTGCCCCGAAAGGTAGCATTAGCAGCTAACCACCGGTTTGCGCTAGCTTGTTTAAAGATAGAGACACATTCGATTAGCATGAAAACAGATCCCAGAGAACAATCGACCCGGTACACATATGTTATTAACCCCTATGTCAATGTCAATGTCAATGTCAATTTATTTATATAGCACGTTTAAAAACAACTGGGTTGACCAAGTGCTTTACAAGGTAAAAACAACAATGAAACAACAATTGAATACAGAATACATCACAAAAGAAAAATAATAAACAAGGGTAATAATAGCTTTCCTTAGCTAGAAGGGAAGGCCAGAGAAAAGAGATGTGTTTTTAACAGTGATTTGAAGTGTTCGAGAGGGGCGGTTTTAATATGAAATGGTAAACTGTTCCACAAGTTAGGGGTGGCTGCAGCAAAGGTCACCTCTGGTTATGAGCCTGGTTACTGGCACATCCAGGAGGAGCAGATTGGCCGATCTCAACACTCTTGCTGGAGTATGAGCATTAAGGCACGCCAAACCTCAGGTCCAAACCTTGGATAGATTTAAAAGTTAATAGTAAGATTTTAAACTCGATCCTGTAGCGAACAGGTAGCCAATGGAGAGAGCGCAACACAGGTGTAATATGGTCCTTCTTTTTTCCTGTCAGGAGGCGAGCAGCAGCATTTTGGACTAGCTGCAGGTGTTGAATAGATGAATGGTCTAAACCTATATACAAAGAATTACAATAGTCAAGTCACAAAGTTATGAAGGCATTGACCAGCCTCTCTAAGTCATTAGGACGTAGATAGGCCTTTACCTTGGCTATATTCCTCAGCTGAAAGAAGCTAGACCTGACAAAAATGAAATCTGAAAATGAAATCTGCTTCTCAAATTTGAAGGCATCGTCGAAATAGACACCAAGACTCTTTACAGTGGAGGAAATTTTAGGCGCTAGTGGGCCTAGGGTGCCGACAACCAGATTGTGAGGTCCAAACACTTTAACCTCGGTTTTGTCTCTGTTGAGGGTGAGGAAGTTTAGGCTCATCCATCTTTTAATGTAATTTAGACAATCAAGCAGTGGCTGCAATGAGCCCTTAGTTTTTAGATTTAAAAGGCATACAAATTTGCACATCATCTGCAAAACAGTGGAAAGAGAGCTCATGGACGCCAAGGGCCGCATGTATAATGAGAATAGCATAGGGCCTAAGACAGAGCCTTGAGGGACACCGCAGGTTAATGGGGCTGTCTCGGAAGAGTAATCGCCAAGGTGGACAGAGAAGCTCCTATTTGTGAGGTATGATTGGAACCACCTGAGTACAGTACCTTTAATTCCTACACACTGTTCCAAGTGTGGTATGAGGATTGAGTGGTCAACAGTGTCGAAGGCAGCGGTGAGGCCTAAGAGTACTAGGATGGACTCCTGAATCAATTCAAAACAATTAAGATTAGGTCATTAAAGACTCTTAAAAGAGCGGAACCCCTAGGTTCATTTTGTGCCGGAATTATCCTTTAATGAGCTGGGCAAATGCAATAATTGAGAAAATCAGGCAAATATATATTTGGTTGTTGTACGTTTGTAACTCAAATCCAGTAACTGCACACTATGGAACTGGGGGCCGTTTTTGAAAGCTGCCTGAATCACCCTTTTTAAAATTCTGCAAATACTTTTACTTTCCATTAATGCCGCATTAAAAGCCTATTCAGTCTATGTGGTCTATGTCTGTAAGCTACTCACTGTATAAACGTGTAAGTCAGATGATCACTGGGATCACTGATCTCTTCACACAGCATGGCTTTTTAGCCTATTTCCTTCCTCTAATTCGCATCGGTTGCTATTTGTTTTATAGCAATGTATGCTATACATAGAATGTTGAAAATGATCTTGGATTTCACTCAGTAGGCTATGTGTTAGTTATTCAGGAAACAAAAATCTTTGTGATGCATAGGGGGACAGCAATACTAAACAGGTGGATGAAACAGTGATGTTGGGCTTTTTTAGTGACGCTCAGGTCTCCCTGTTCTTACACTATTTCATTCAAAAATAGGTTGCAGTCATACTTGCCACAATATTTTGTTCATGTTGTAAAGATTATGTTCGTAAATGCTTTTCGACTAATCATATTGTATTGGGTGCCTGTGCTAGTGGAGAAGGCAAATCACATACAAAGCAAGTGGTTTGTTTGGCTACATGTCCTTATCAAGGTAACAACAAATACAGGCAACGATAGTAGGTATGGCAGCAAGCAAGTATGATATTTCAACGTGGTATTATTGATACCATGTAGATACAAATATTAGATGATCAATATGCAAAGCAAAGTGCAATCCCTATAAAACAAAACTATGTTACACAGTGGATATTTCTAATCTGATGCACAGCGGATGTAACAAATGCAAAAAGAAACATGACTCTTGACCAAAGACTTGAGAACTGGCTTAGAGCCCCAAAAACTTGACTTGGACATGCATAAAATGACTTCTAGCTTTCACACACTAAACAATATAAAAACACAAAGTAACTTGTACTTTTGAGTGGTTTATTGTCCAAGTACTTTTATACTTTTACTTGGTATGTCCAATGGGAATTTTCACTTTTACTTGAGCAATTTCTTACCATTGACATATATATATATATATATATATATAATGGACCAACAGATCCCGTTGCTCTGGACAGAGACCAGTGAAGGATATTAGAAGCATTTTTCCGGTGATGGCTAGCGTTACTGCGCAGCCTCCAACTGAGAGAGACGACGTAAATGTACTGTGAGCAACCTGTCTGAAAGTTGTAAGTCTTCTGGTAGCTGGGCCAAGAGAAGTCTCAATCATTCCCAATCTTGCAGAGACGGAGAGTGTAGGTATATATAAGGAGATAACATGGGCACAGGCTAATTATTGCTATAACTAAAATGCTAGTTAACATTAGTAATTACACTTAAACAGTTAATGTGAGACGAAACTGCCTGCACACTTCTCCTGTACTGTACAGTAATTTCTATCATATTGATTCATAGTTTAGAAAGCTTCTTTTTGCTGCAGTTATAGCACCACCATGTATGTGGCCTATAAAAAACTCCTGGACCATGTTGGGTAGAAGCAATTCTTTTATTCCAAGTCCTTTATTCCAATAAGTCCTTTAAACCATACACCAAGCTGGTTAAGTTGTTCCTACCCTTTAATACGACCCAAAGGAGCGTTGTATGTGCTCATATCTAAACCACAGAACGTCAGTCGTGGTTTTGAACTTAACGGCCATGGTTTTAAACACGTCTTTAATGTTATGAAATGGTTGCAGTTTGGTTATCTTTAGGCAACAAAACTACTTAGTTAAGTTTAGAAAAGGGTCGTGTTTAGGATTCAAATCAAATGTTACTTTACTTAAAGCATGTGCTACTGAATGTTCTAAAATTCATAAAGTTAAAGGGTTTACTTTTATTTTAAAAAGGGACAGCTCGTCTGGGTGAAAGTCCTGTGTTTGTCCCCTGCTTCAAGTCATGCCATCCTTTACAGTCTAAAGGTTTGCAAACAACAACATCACTTACCGACTGGGATATTACATCCCTAATATGGCTTCTCTATGTCACTTTGAAATCTGCACTATCTGACTGAAAAATGCTTTTGCTTTTGTTTTTGGCGCAAAAGCAAGATTTATATTTTGCCACATGGATAATTGCAATCAGATCCAAAAAAAGCACAAATTGCACTTAGCTGCAAAACTATTTGGCTGAATTTGTGCTGATATGATGTGGTGCAATGATATTACAGCACAATATCTTTTGTGAATAGGACCTTCATTCTTTGCGAATATGCCACTTTTAGTAAAAAGATTAAACTTGTAAAAGAGGGCTATTATCTAGAGCAAGACCCCTCAGCTGAAAAAGATATGCAGGGACCCTCTACCATATATATTGCAGTGATGCACCAAATCCAGGATTCTGCTTCGGATTCGGCCGAATTATGGACTTTTTTGACAGGATTCGGTTTCTGCCGAACCTTAGAATTTTTTTTCACTCAAGTCCAGCTACATGTTCAATTTGCAATGCCGATTTGTCTCGTGGTGGCAAGGGCCCTAAACAATACACAACATCGCCGCTGTTAAAATATTTGCGTATGAAACATCTGAAAGAATACGAGTTGTGCATGAAGGAATCTACAGACAGCAGCCAAAATGCAGCAACTTCAGGTACGGCAAAGGAAGGACAGTCACAGCTAAAAACTTGTGTTAACCAGACGAAAACAAAATAATACACTGCTGTGGACATTGTCTACTTCATTAATGTGTTTACTGTGTTAACCGACTGAGGATGGGAGTAGGATTCGGTATTCGGAATTCAGAAAAAATCTGGATTCGGTGCATCCCTAATATTGTGTAAAATTGAGTTGCATATTAACCTCGGTCTCCAATAACGTGTGGGCGGCCTAGAGCCTTTAGATATACCCTTTTATGGTGCAGACAATACTAACCTATTACAATATCTGTTGACATATTCATATATTTATACATCATGTTTTAATGTTAAAATGTGGGACAGTGAATCCTTAAGCTTAACTGTATCCGCGGATGGCTACCATACCTATAGGCCAGTAAGCCTATCATCAATGTTGTGTACATTACAAAAAGATGCATCTTTAGAAATAATGTTTGATTCATATAACCGTATTTTCAGTGATATTTTATTTTTATTTTTTAGCTACCACACTATAATTTGGTGGCCCCCCTGCAGCAACTCTGAGGACCCCCTAGGAGTCCCGGACCCCCTGTTGAAGATCTCTGAACTAGAATGTAAAATAAAGATTGAATGAGTATATAAATTGATGTGCATAAACCTGTCGCACAGGCATTTTTTTTATATTCTGTTTAAACTTTTACTGGAACAAATGTAAAAAACAAACCAAGAACTTTGTGTCGCTGCGTACCTGAGCTCAGAGCCTTGGACTCGTGTCCTTCCTGTAGTGTGGTGGTTTTGGTGCCGGGGCTGGTAATGCTGGTGCCAGAGGCCTGGGTCTCCGTTGTTATAGATCGGGATGATGTGAATGAGGAAGAAGATGAAGCGGACATGGACAAGGTTTGTGTTTGAAATGAAGTTGCCGAGTCTGGAGTGTTGTTTTTGTCAGTGGTGGCTGAAGTTGGGGTGGCAGCTGTATTGTTGATGGACGGAGCTGCACTGGTGGAATTTATATCGGTGACATAAGCAGTTGTCACTGTACTTGTATCGTTGGTGGACAGAGTTGTACTGGTGAAATTTACATTGGTAACATAAGCAGTTGTCACTGTACTTGTATCGTTGGTGGGCAGAGTTGTACTGGTGAAATTTACATTGGTAACATAAGCAGTTGTCACTGTACTTGTATCGTTGGTGGGCAGAGTTGTACTGGTGAAATTTATATCAGTGACTGAAGCAGTTGTCACGGAAGCTGTATTGCTGGTGGAGGGAGTTGTACCGGTATCTATATTGGTGACAGGACTAGTTGACATGACAGGTTGAGTAGTTGGTTTCACAGTTGGAGCTTGGGACCTGACGTCTGTTGTTGTTGTCGTCTTCAGTGTACCGCACAAGAGTAGACCTGCAATTCAAAGATGTTTTTTTAAAGCACATTCCTGCAGCAATGTGTTACAACACATATTAGAGCATACAACAGAGATTATTTTTGTTGTGGTGGTCCCCACAGTCTGGACCAACCGAAGGACATTTCCAGTATAAATGACCCTCACCTTCCGCTCTCTGTGTGTTGCTGTTCTCAAACTCCGTTCGCATCGGGAAACAACAACAAACTTCGAGCTAGCCAGCTACATGCTAAAAATGGCAATGAAGAAAGAATTTGGGTCTTGCATTACGGCAAGCTGCTTGGTTCTTTCGGGGAATGATTGTAAGGATTTACAAAGAATAAGTTTACGGCATTTATTATCTAACTAGGACGTTTTGGGACCGATTGGTGGGGATTGCTATCGACGAAGTACACACAGCGATACACTGGTAAGAGCAAATTACGTTAAACCATGTATCCAGCTAATTTAAATAGCTCATGTTACTGTATTGTGTGAACATGTAACTTCATTTAATATTTTATGTGGCGTTTTCTTTAGCGGGGTGCAAATGTTCCACCAAAACAAGTTCCTTCCCCAAACCATGGATGGCAAGGTGGAGAAATAAATCAATAAAACAGGTGGCAGATGTAAAGCTAGTTAGCTTCAAGGCAAGAAAAAACCAGGCTAGGATAGCAACCGGTTGGCTGGATGTTAAACCTGCAGCCTTTCCAAAGGAGCAGAGGCGGTTATTAATATTAAGGCCTATGGTTTTTGGAAGAAAATCTTAAGCAATTACATATAGGTGTAATGTTCCAACCCATTCTCACTCCCAACTCGTTAAATACTGACGCTTGGTTTTGAAATTGTTAACCCCACCCACAATCTTTCCCTTACTAAGGGGTTTTACCCTGCATGTTGAAAAATTATACCAATTCAGTCTCGCAAAGGGTCCCGACCATGCACATTGAAAAATAATGCCAAAGGGGTACCCAGAGTGTCAAATATTGCAGAAGATGGGATTTGACTGGAATTAAGTTATTAAGACTTTGCTATTCAAACAGGCTTTTAGTTAGACAAGGGTTTTTATGGCTGTCTGATATTATGTACCTATGTTTTCCTCTGTATTGTTATCTTTTATTTTTTTTCACTTTATTATGAAACACGTTCTGTGAAGAGTGCTATATAAATCAACTTTACTTACTTACTTACTTACTAAAAGGAGACTTTTTGCATCAGTAACTAACGCCAAAGGCACCTGATCTAGTGTCGGATTTTGACGCTCTGGGAGTGAGACTGTGTTGAATGTTCCGGTTTCCACATACTTTTGAACATGAAGTATACATACAGTATAATCATGTATACAGTACATAGCATAAAACCATACATACCATACATTTTTTTATTTTAATCTTTTTATATTGTAAATAAATCCTATGAAAAGACAAAGAGAAACATGAAAAACCTGATCTTGCTGCCATTAATACTGAATAGAACACTAAATGTGTATTAATCCACTGCTGAAAATAATTCCCAACAAATGCACTATTTCCCCATTTGAGTACTGTATATACAAAACTCTTTTTTTATTTATTTTTTTAAAGTTTTGCCATAGGTGTACATATACAATACAAATAATTACAAAAACCCCAAAACCTTACAAATCCCAAATGAGTGTAAGAGACATGCAACATACAGTATACGAAGACTATTTGACATACATAAACAGAGACTGTGAACACAAAGAGCATAAAACATATAAAGACAGTATTTGACTAAACGCTACTGGGGACGGTTTACAATGGGGGTGGGGGAGGTGCGTGTGTGCATGAATAGGCGCGTCTGTGTGTGTAAGTGTGTGTATGATGAGCGTTTTTGTGATTATAGTATGAAATGTTGAGAGTCGTGGTACTGTGTTATAGATATGAGAGGGAGTGGGTATCAAGTTTTGAGTAAGTTGGATTAGGTGAGGCTCACCAGAAGGAAGGGAGAGAAAAAAAAAAGAGTGGGGTGGGAGTGGCGCTTGGTAGGAGGGGTATTTGTCTATGGGAATTGAGGAGCAAGGTGAAAGAGCCTCCACCGTGGCCGAGGAGCAAGGCACAGGCCTTCCGAGGGGGGAGGAGTGGGGCGTCCAAGGGTGCATGATGCCAGAACCACCCCACAAAAAAACATGAAAAAACTGATCTTGCTGCCATCAATACTCACTAGAACACTAAATGTGTATTAATCCACTGTTGAAAATAGTTCCCAACAAATGCAGTATTTCCCCGTTTGCGTACTGTTTGTACAAAACTACAGTGACCAGCTGTTGTAGGTTATTACTGAGCCTTTAAAAATAAACTAACTATATATTTCTAAGCTGTAGAGATTTATTTAATAGATCTTAAATAGATTCCAATGGGCTTGGGGCTGGTTGCAACAGACAAGGTGGGAAGTAAGAAAGTACAGAGAGAGCAGATATGACTAATTTAAAGTTTTCCAGTCTTCTGGTACTCTGGTTTGTCACTGGTGTATTAACTTTTAGAGATATCAGAGGGAAAGACAGAAAACAATTCTACTGAAATGACTAATAAAGTGGTGCTTTTTTCATCATCCTGTGACAGAAAGTCGGAAATAAATTGAAGTGATTACACATTATCCTGTAACGTAGGACCTCCATTAATACCTACAGGATTCGAAACAGCACAGTGTTTTTTAGTGTGCCATCTACACAAATAATGATCACACAGTTAGAAAGGGTGGAAGAATCCAATGTACTTTTTCACTTGTTTAAAGAAAAAGAGGACATTTTGGAGCTTAGCACCAAACGTTACACAACAAAGAAGCATTCGGTTGTGTAATGTTAACCCCCATCAGGTATAAGGCTTGAGATTTTAACTAATTTTCTCTTGAAAATGATCCCGTGACACAGATAATTGATTGGTTGAAGGATTTGATTTGACCACTTAAATATGAAAATATGAAAGAGTTCTCTGTGTCATACATTAAAATACATAAACAGTCGGGGATGACACAATAAAGCACAAAGACATATTTCCATTGTGGTCCGTAACAACCAGTGAAAAAAAAATGCTTCTTCTTCTTCTTAAAAGATGCTGTAACCTGAAATGTTACAGCACTTAGGTTGTAAACAGAGATCGTCTCACCCAACCAGCAACTTAACCCTTGTGTTGTCCTTCGGGCGCCAGGCCAATACAAAACGTCAAATAAATTCCAAGAGTTTAGAGCTACACCATATAGTAAGAGGTACAGTTTTTTGCAATGGAGCCTGAATATTAATCAGAACTCATACGGTAGTAGAGGTGGCTTGTCAACTTTCAACGTCTGCATTCCCTCCACCTCGCTCAGCCAAACTTTTCTTCAATTTAGTGAATTATATTGATACTTAATGTGTGATCCTCCCCATCAGTGGTGGAATGTAATGAAGTACTACGTATTAACTCAAGCACTGTACTTAAGTACAAATTTAGGGTACTTGCACTTTATTTGAGTCTCTTCTTTTCATGCCACCTTCTACTTCTACTCCGTTACATTTCAGAGAGAAATGTTGTACTTTTTAATCCACTACATTCATCTGACAGCTTTGGTATTAGTACTTTTACTTAAGTAAAGAATCTGAATACTTCTTCCACAACTGCTTCCCATACTCTGACTTGCTCAAGACATTGACAAATCTTCCACATAAAAATACAAAGACAATTTAGACTTTTCACCACATCAAATAGCAGGCATTGCTGTCAGAGTCCACTTACATGTTATCAGAGTTTGCAGGCTGACCCTCATCATTGTGTTCTTTTGACTGTGTATACCTCCCAACCCTTGTGTGGCTGCAGCTCGGTGCTCTGTGCTCCCTGTGGACAGCTGTAGTGTGTGTGGCTGCGGAAGTGACTGATTATAAGAGCCTGGGGGCGAGGCTACATGATGACAGAGTCACTTTTAAAAGCTCACAGGGCGGCCTGATCATGGCATCACGCTGTTTTAATAAGCTGTAGACCACAGGAAGTTGAATTATAGGTAACAACCTAGACTGGTTCTATATTTTTAGAAGAGCTTGATGTAAATTCTGTGATATAAAAGTACCAGTGAGCCTATTGTTTGTGATAGTTTACAATATGGTATCACTAATATTCCTGTATGTGCTTATAATGTGCTATACTATTAGTGAGTACAATATTTATTTATTGTTCTCCACCTTTCCCCACTCCCTCACAACTGTAATATTTCCAAAACACCTGTTGTTTTTTTGTTTTTTTAAGTATTATCTCCAAAATGATGTCCCCAAAAGAAAACTTTGTCAAAAATGTTTTTATCTAAAAAAAACATTTATCTTTTTTCAAAAAAAATCAATTGCACCATCTAGTGATCTGAAAAAGCAATTGATTTTATTATTCAGGTCAAAAAACAGTTAAATTCTCATGTGCCATTTATATAATAAAAGATCGATACTTGGCATCTGTATCATATTTCCATGAAACAATATTGCGATGTTATGCTGTATCGATTTTTTTTCATGCATGTTAACAACATTGCTGTTACAATCTATAGCCTCTCTCAGATAATTTAGTCCTGATTTGCCTAAACAAATACCTATGAATACATGTGTATGTATGTATATATATATATATATATATATATATATATATATATATATGTGTATATGTATATACATATACACATATATATATATATATATATATATATATATACACATGTGTGTGTAGTTATTATTTAACTTAAAAATATTTAAGACTTAAAAATAGATTAAATATTAGAATCAGAATCAGAAAAGCTTTATTTCCAAGTACGTTTTTTACACATACAAGGAATTTGTTTTGGGTGTTGTAAATATAAGAAGGTTAAGAAAATCAAGTATTAGAATATAAACAATCTAAGTATAAATATATATATATATATATATATATATATATCTATATATATATATATATATAGATATATATATATATATCTATATATATACACAGTATGTATTAAAAATAAAAATAATAATAAAAAGAGCAGTACAGCAGAGTAAGTACAGTGGCATGTAGAGCCAGAGGTGGAGTGTGGAGAGAGTCAGGGTGGGTTCTGGGCCTTGTTGATAAGACTAGTGGTGGATGGGAAAAAACCCTTCTTGTGGCGAGAGGTTGCAACATACTGTATGTTTTCAGAATTACCATGGTGATATTTGATACTAAACTGTGATCTGCAGTTTTGTGACAGGAGTCTTTTTTTTGTGTTGTCTTCCCGTCGACTATTTAAAATTCAAACCTTTTTTTCCAACAGTTTGGGCGTCTTTTTGGACACTTTTGTCGCTTTCCCCTGATGTTTTAGTCACTTTTTCCTCATTATTTTGGTCACTTTTTCCGAAGTTTTTGACGAAACCCAAACTTCTGATATAGAAACTTTTTGAAAATGGGTCAAATTGACCCGAGGACAACAGGAGGGCTACGTGACATACGACATTGTAAATTGATAAAATCATTCTGCTTTATGATACACCATGCATGCAAGTTAAAGGAACTGATGGTCTTTGGTGTTTTTTGCCCTCAGCGTCTCCTCCCAGGCAGCGCAGCAATGGTTATGTTTAGGGTTAAGGTTAGGGTTAGCTGCCTGGAAGGTGCTGTTGGAGGCAAAAAACACCATTGAGCGGAGCTGATGGCATAACATTTCACTGGAATTCTACCTCTTTCAATTTTATGTGACAAATTGATTGATTTGAAATTGATTTAAATTGCATTTTCACCTTTATTTGAGAGGACAGTATAGAAATAGGAGAGAGAGAGAGAGGGGTGGGGGGGGGTGTGTGACATGTAACAAAGGTCCCGAGGCTGTTATCGAATCTGGGATGTTGCAGTGAAGTATGTGGCGTGCGCTGTAACCGCTCGGCTACCAAGGCGCTCCCAGTTTGACGTTTTACACAACAAAGATGAACACAGTGTGACACACTGGCATCAATGTCTTTGAATAATATTGGTTGATAATAATTCATAAATCTGGGATATTTTTCTTAACCCTTGTGTTGTCTTCCCGTCGACCATGCAACTTTTAGTTTTTTTACTGGGTCACAATTTCAAATTCAAATGTTTTTGCCCACCTTCCCAATGTTTTTGTCACTTTTCCAGACGTTTTTGTCACTTTCTTCCAAGTTTTTTTGCCACTTTTTCCAATTTTTTTCTGGGGCTTTTTTTTTACGTGAGGGTTACAATAAAAAAATCTTCAGCAGGCAGATTTTTAAAGCAGATTTTAGGGCTCGCACTACAACTCGATAGATGCTTATGACTTACCTGCTTTCAACACAGTTTAACATGGTTTTGTGTAGGGCTGCAGCTAACAATTGTTTTTATTATCTACTAATTGCTTACTCTGTAAATGCCTGCAAATTGGCACACGTGGACATAAGTTTCAAATGTTGGAAGAGAACTGACCGTGTCACGGTGAGCTGGAATTAAAGATGCATTCTCTTGTCAGGGAGAAAGTTTGTCAGAAAGTTTAACTAAAAAGTGTAAAAACCTACGTAGCCTATCCAATTCTGAGAGAACTTAAAGGTGCTTTAATCTGGCCATCACCCAGACGACAAGATCCCAAAGGATCCTGGAAGTTGTCTATGGCTTGCAGCTAGAACATTTTTATTGACACACGACATTGTTGTCTAACATTGATCTTTCTCTGGATGCTTTTTTCCAAATACACTTGTCCCTCAATAGAAGATAACAGATGCTTTTTTTGTCTGTTCCTTTCCTTTCAAAATGTGCCAGCATTAGCAACACAGAGAGTATTTCTGCCTCCCTACAAGTGATCTTAAAAATGTCCCCAAAAATCACGTACACTGCTAATGACATTGTTTTGTCTCACTGCCTTGTCAATCAATACAAATACGGACACTATATTGACTTGAAATGACTGCTCTTTAGCTTGTCAGGCACGTCATTCAACAGTGTGGAGGCCCTGTTTTTTAACTGCCCTGTCTCTATAGTCTAAACAGGAGGAAGAATTATAAGCTTAACCCTTATGTTGTCCTCGGGTCAAATTTGACCCATTTTTTTATATCAGAAACATGGAACGTCGGAATAGGCGCCGAAAATGTCAACAAAAGTGACAGAATGTCGAAAAAAGACACAAAATGTTGGCAAAAACGTCAAAAACGACGATTAAAACGTCAATAACACTGGAAGAAAACCTCAACAATGTTAGAAAAAGTGACAAAAACGGTGGAAAATGTGACAAAAACGTCAGAAGACATCAAGAAAACATTTGAAAAAGCTATGTAACTGGTAGTAAAAAGAGAACAAACCGTAAAAAAAAGAAAAGAAGTATGTATATATGTATTTATTGCCTTCCTGTTTTAAATGAAATCAACCAGCTAGCTGCCGTGCTAACCAGCTGTCTTGCTAACAGGTCCAACTCGATGATGACCCACATAACTAGCTAACATCGGTTATTCACTGACCTAGCTACATATCCAAAAAAGAAAGTCGTTCCCTTGATCATTTAACTTAACACACAAAAAATATTGGTTAAATTAAAGATGACATGGCACAGAAACTAGCTTCAAAAACGAGTTAAATGCGGGTCTGCGGAACTCCTACCCCGGCTAGCTGACGAGCTAGCTGCAGCTAGCTTTGGACTGCTCGCTAGCTGCTGCCCATCGCGTCGTAATATCCACCGGTCAAATCTAAACATAGGCTACACAGTGAATATAAAGTGACTGCACAGACTTCATCAGTCTCTTTCTTTCAGTAATATAGCTGACCCTGTTGTGTGTTTGCTGGTTAGAGGTGGCAACAGAGATTTGGTGTTCAAGATTCACCGTTTGTGGTTTTAAATGTAATGCTCAGAGCCTTGGGTTGTTCTTATTATTATACTGATTCAATTATCTAGCTGTGGCTTTTAAAAGAAATACCTGTAGTTCGTAGTGTAAGCCAGAAGAGAGCAGTGTAATCATTGTGATGTGGCCTGCGATTACAAAACCAGTGAAGTCATAGGAGATTAAAAACACCACTGTATTGGTGTCTATAGATTTAGCCCCTAATGAGTGAGTACATTAGGTCTATATGTTAGGAATATTATAGAAATACCACATATTGAAAACATGAGTAAGTATTGTAACGACATTTTTTTATGAACGTTTTGTCCCAGTACCTTTTTTTTTATTTTTAAAATACATGCGTGACCACAGAAAATACATCACTATTGGCCTTGAATGATTTCCAATTATCAAATACCACTGAACAGGCCTAACCACAGCTGAAAAGATGCTGGCTCTCCGCTGGCTGCCTCCTCACACACTTACACTTGTACAATGGCTATACACCTTTCTTAATGTGATCACCATAGAGCTTTCAGTGGCTAGAATGCATGGCGCCAGACCGCCAGTCCATCCATCCATTCATCCTCGTCTGCTTATCCGGGGTCAGGTCGCGGGGCAGCAGCTCCAGCAGGGAAATGAGGATGTTTTCTGTCTATGCTTGATGCAAGTAATGTATGATGCTGTAATTCTTTAACTTATCCTGAGATCTTGGGGACGGGGGGGTCGCCACCACAGAGGCTTTGCGGGGAGAGTGAAGCAAAAATGTTCTCGAATATTGTACATCCTCTGTACTACTTGTATACTTGAAGTGTGTGTGTTTTCTTGCTTACTTTAAGAAAATGAAAAACATTTTAGTCACAAATGGTTTTGCTATAGGGTTTTTTTGTGTTTGGTTCTCTCTCCCCTCTTTTCTTTCTGCAGGGCATGTGTGTGGCAGGGAGCATGGCTGCTTTCTCCAGGCAGCTTCCACTCACCACTCGTCAACCTGCTCCATAAAAGCCCGATCCTCACACCACCACTCTGCCACATGACTCTGTCATGTTCGGTAGTGCTGTGTTTCTTCCCCCTCGTGTTCCAGAAGCCCAGCGTATTTACTTTAGCTTCTGACCTCCAGCTCTTTTTGTAGACTCACCTGTGGTTTTTTGTAGGGGTGACCCCGAATAGTCAAGTCAGTTTTGATGGAAAGAGCCTGATTCCACTGCCAGTCTCACAGTCGAATCTTCGCAGCGCCGTAAAAACCAGTTCAGACCATAGATTCTGGATGACAGGAGTTGAAACTTGCAGCTACTTGTAATGCGCCGGTCTTCAGAGATGTATAGTAACGAAGTAGAACTACTTCACTACTGTACTTAAGTACTATATATATATATATATATATATATATATATATATATATATATATATATATACTCTTTCGGTTCAGGCACCGTTTTAAAAGTATTGTTGTATCATGTTGATAAGAGCATTAAAATGAGAAAAAATAATGGGACAAAAAGAAATCAAGGGACATTTAGAATAGAGAAAAATGTGCAATTAATTGCGAGTTAACTATGACATTAATGCGATTAATTGCGATTAAATATTTTAATCGTTTGACAGCACTAATATATATATATATATACTGTATATATAAAAAAATTATATATATATATATATATACACATTTCTAAACTATATAGCCTATGTATTTATTTATTAATTTCATAAATATTTTTCAAAGTCCGTAATTTCATTGCTACTCTCTCCCTCGTTTTATCCCATCAGATTTCTCCCTGCACTGTCTCCGGGCAAAAAATCTACTCCGAGGCCTTCATAAATTCGAGTGATTCCCTCTGCTGTTTAAGCAAATAGGTACAATGTTGTCGAGTGTCATATTCTTTAGCCAATCAAATTCTGAGTTTGCCCTGTTGGGCGTATTCTTTGACATTCCGGAGCCTTCTAGCTGGCCTAGCCACCGATGTCTGTATTTTTCGGACCAGTTAGCCAACTGAAGAAAACTAGCTGGCATTACAAGAAAGTAGCAGTAACGTTTGTGAGGACTATGGTTAACTGCTCCTCAGATCTCTGCAGGGTAAAATTGAGACAGCTAGACTATCTACTACTGTCCAACCTGAGTTTTCTCTATCTTATATCTATATATCTCTATATATATATATATATATATTTCTATATAGTTTTTCACTATTTTACAGCGGCTCCGTGCGGAGCTAAGCGCCCACCCATGACGACTGTGATTGGTTTAAAGAAATGCCAATAAACCAGAGCACGTTTTCCCAGAATGCTATGTAGAGTAGCCAGACCCTCCTTCATTCCGCAGCGTGTGGATGGTCTGGCAAAGCGAGACTAGGCAAGACTTGACAATTCTGATTCGACACCCCTAGTTTTTTGGCGTGCACAGGTCTGCTTCTGCTCCAGACTCTTTTCATTAATACACTTTTTACACTCACCAAGCAGTTCCAATTCTTTGCTTTGGGGTGCAACTTCACCCACAACCTTACCAAAAGTACACACAGTAATGTCAAGACATTTTGTGCCATGGGTTAGTACTGTTTTCAGTGATAAAGGACAACAGCAAGAGGTTTACGTACACCTCAGTGGAAGATGGGGAATAATGGGCGCCTCATGCAGTGACCTCGCTGTGACAAACTCCCTCTGCTCCCGACCGATTGCCTAATTAATAGGCCCTGGCAGCTGATAGCCCTAAATTAGTTTGCAAAACAAATGAGAACTGCTGCCGTGCCAGTGAAACCTCTGTGGGGAAGGGCAGTGAAGAAGGCGCTGGCATGAATGTATAACAAGAACTAGACTTCTCTAATATTTGAGAAATACCTTCATATTTCTTTCTGTATTTTACATTGATAGTCATATATTGTACAATATACGATTAGGACTTTGTTGCGTTGATATTTCAAAAGCACAGCGAAGCAGCAGGTGGAGTTTAGTGTTCCTTTACCGCAGATTGACACCGGTGGACATCTGGTTTTTCTGAAGGTTGAACCAGCGCCCACACAGTCATTACAACCTTTTAAGAACTTTTTTTGCTTCATGCAGCACAGGAGGCGTGTTGCTGTTAGAAAATACAAAGGGTAAAACATTAAAGGGATTTTTCAGGTGCCACTTCATCAATGGAATAATGGGGGCAATTATCCCTGGAGTGGAGAAAGGTCTGCAATTTAAATGGACTGTTTGATTGAGGCTGGAGTTTAGCCATCACTAGATTAAGTCCAGAATGGAGGTGTCCATTTCTGTGTGTGTGTGTCGGACAGAATAAACAACATGTTTTGCCATCCCTGTAGCCTCAAAATGGCCCTAGAGGAAATGTCACAGGGTATTTTATATCAAAATATATTAATGTGCTTAGTGAATCTCATGAGAACATTTTAATTATCTAAAATATGGCATTATCTGAGTGCAAACTTGACATTTTAGGCTGAGAGCGGTGCCAGAGGAAGCTCATGGAGTGTAAAAGATTCATCCTCTGGGGGACAAGATTATCAACAGCAAATTTCACTGAAAATCTAGAAATTTAGTTTTCGAGATAGTGTCATGGAATAAAGTGTTATGTAGGGAAACGTGATACCTGACGGTGGCACTAAAGGAAAGTTTGGAGAGTCACAAAACCTTTTGGGCACCACGTCTATCCAGTTGACAGCTGTCCCATTCTCTGAACCAAACTGTTGCCCAACAGACCAACTGAATGACAAAAGGAAAATAAACTAAAACTGACAATTGTGGGATAACTCTGTACCTCAAGATTGACTGGCAGTGCCAATGGAGGAACTAATGTGTTCTTTATATAGCATGTTCGATTTTTATGCGAGAGACTTTGAGAGGGAGTTTGCGTCCAATCAAAGCAATAGGGAGGTTGGTTGGGGTGGTGGATGGGTCAAACAACATAGGACTTTCACCCTGGAGACCGGGGATCGTGTCCCGCGTGTGACGTTTAATTTCCCCGTTGTTCTTTTCCTAAACCCATCGTCCCGTTGTTGTTGCGCGTCCCCCAGAGACCGCGGATCGTGTCCCGGTGTGTGACGTGTCCTTTCCCCGCTCTTTCCTTTTCCTAAACCCAACCTCTGTATAGATGCTTCCCATTACGTGCTGACCACCACAAAAAAAAACGACATAAACGTGTCCGTGTACACGAATCAATAGATTAAAAAATAACGTGAGACTGTGTTGAAAGTTGGCTTGTTTATCTGCCGTCACAATCACGGTAGCATGGCTGAAATCATTCTCATTGAACATCTTGCAAATTGTGGGTTTTTTCAAAATCTTCCAATGTCAATGTTCTTTTCTGGCAATACATGTAGGGCTCACACTGTACACCAGTTTTAGGCCTTCCTCATTTCAGAAGAAGAGGGAAACACTTGTTAGAAAACAATAGGACCAAAATGTGTCAACTGAAAAGGAACCATAAATCCAGCACTTACTGTACCACTTCAAATTATTTTATTTAGTTACAACATTACGGCCTATTCGACAAGTTAGTGCAAGTTACCAACAAAGTGCTGGATTTATGGGTTCTTCTCATTTCTGGAGAATGAAATCAACTGGTTCAAATAACAAGCCCACATAAAATCCACAAAAAAAAAATTATTTAAAAGGTAAAGTGGGTTAAAATAAAACCTCCTGAAATCCAAACCATCCTGACATTTGTGCATGTGTGTTTATGTGTGTGTGCCTAACTTTATTACTAGGGGGCTTATCCAAAGCCCAGACATGTTGTGAAATATTCATTTGCAATATGTTATCTGGCCAACGGAACTCCTGATTGTATGCAGCGGGTATTTTCGGATACTAATCAAGTTATGTGCTTTTTTATTATGCACAAACATTTCCCGCTGTGAAACTGTTCCCTCAATAGTTTTCTCCTATTTAATTATCATCACCTGATTTAGAATTTCGAAGCGTCATATGTTGACAGAAGTAGGAAGTCACTTTAAAGAAAGTCAAGCTAGGTATTTAAAACCAGATAGAAAATAAACTACATTTCCAGTCTCTATGCATATTGAATCAAATGACGAAAGTTCAGACAGATTCAGCTGTGCAGGTTTGCCTCACTGTAAATGATTTGGCACATCATACAGCTGCTACCTGATGCAGGAGTCCCAGTTCGGTACATCTTAAAAAAGAACCCGGCAATATAGCTGCTCTTTACAGTGTACAGACGAGTCAGCTCATCCCCTTATGCTCGCTGTTCCAGTCTCGGCAATCGCCCAAAACTTAATGAGCCAGTGACCTTTTACAGCACAGACGGTCTACTGCTAAGTCATAATCCACACAGCCTTGCCAGATTGCATGATTTGCATTTATATTGACGAGAGGAATGTGTCGATTGATGCAGTGCTGGTTGTGGCAGCAGCTGCAGCCTGGACACAGTCAGATAAAATGACATACTGGGTCATTTGGGCGCCTTTTGGTCTCGCCAGCCGAGCTGAAAATAGACATCTTTTTCTCTCTGTTTAACACATTGTTCTGATGAAGTCCCAAAGGCCGTCGTAAAGATTGGGGTCGATGGCGATGATCAATCAATAGCTGCTGGGAGAAGAAACCAATATGAGCGAGTGCAGGGACATTGTTGAAGGATTTGCTCTTTCTAACATTGCTAATGGCAACCAACATACAGGGTTTGATTAGTGACATGGCAGATTATTTTAAAAGCAGCTATAGCTGATTCTTCTATAATAGCAATTCATCAAATGACAATGTGCAGTTCCCCTCGGCAGGTTCATTAATTTGACCGCCATAATGCCGATGACAGTCCTGTTTTTTTATCTGTAGCTATGCCATTATGTTCGAATATCATTATCTTTATCAGAGACATCTGCTATTTAATTAAGGTCCCATATTGTCATATCAGTCTAACCCAATTACCGTTAATGAGTTACTTTTAATTGACTGAATTAGATTTTTCCTTTCAGGACTGTAGAAACAAATTCTGTATGCCTACTAGTTCACAAATGCTGACACACACACACACACACACACACACACACACACACACACACACACACACACACACACACACACACACACACACACACACACACACACACACACACAACACACACACCTTGTCCAGTCTTCATGCTAAGCTTGGCTAACCACGTCCTAAATCTAGCTACGTACTTACTGTAACACACAGATGTGACTGCTATTGATCTTTTCATTAAACTGTTGAAAAATTTTTTTTAATTATAGTCTATATATTATATATATTATAAGAATTAGTGCATATCCCAAAATGTTAAACTGATTGGTTGTGATGAGTCAGCCGCACTCTTATTTGGAAGTATCTGGAAGCAGGCTGGTGTTTATTTACTCCTCTCTGTGTCGGGTTTTGCAGAAGAGGAGGAAGGTGAAACAGAAACAGAGAAGGACACAAGCATGCACTTAGTTACACACACACACACACACACACACACACACACACACACACACACACACACACACACACACACACACACACACCTCAGAGTCATTTTTATTTTCACTAATTCTCTCTCACACAGCTCATAATGACTTTTGACTTGAAGTGTGGTTCCTGATAGCATGATAGAAGACAACCCGCTTGGCATGTAGCAGTGCTCTGCTCTTCAGAAATAACAGAGCGTAGCATCTGGTAATTGACCAATCACAATCAAAGTATTCAACATAGCCGTGTGATGAGCACACAAGACTGCTTCTTAGTCCAATCCATAGCATCCCCAGGTAAGAGGATCTTAACAATGTGAGCATGATTGATGGCTATAATAAGCAAGGGCGTAAATTCCAGGGGGGTCGGGGGGGTCAGGACCCCCCTCCCATCTAATGGTTGTCCCCCCCTAGAAATATCATTAAAACAATGCTGCGTATTGTAAATAACATAATGATGTATACTTTATAATATCTGTGAAAATGCTTTTTGAGTTTAGAAACATTTTGAGTCCCCCCTCCCTTGCCTCACAGTGGTTTGGTCCACTGCCTGCTGTACATCAGGATCTGCACTAGACTCACAGTCACATCGGGTAGTGACAGGAGTGTAGTAAGTAGGCGGTTCAAGGCTATTATTAAACATTCTTTTCTCAAATATAAATGATGCTGAGTAATTAATGAATTAGTCATGACAAAAAAGTTTGCTATGCTAGTGTAATATAACGTAACGTTACCTAGCTTGTTTAATAGCTTGTTGGATAGAAATGCACCCACTACAACTAACGTTATCACAGCGATAAGCCTAACGTCATGTGTGTGAACTGATATTAGGGTTAATATTGAAGATCTACAGTTGTGTTTTGCTGAATATGAAGTTAAGTGGCTGATCAGATAAATATATATCCTCTGTCCCAGACGAAACCTAATATTTATGTGGAGGACGCAAGATCATTTTATAATTATAATATGACCGCGTGGTGAACCTATGAACCTAACTCATATTTAGACATCTGACGTTAAAGATTTGTGGTGTTGTTGCCCAGATAAAATGACAGAGAAATGAAAAGCACGCATAAGATCCTTTTTCAGTACACCAAAACGCCAAGTAAGTACAATAAGTCCTCATATCAAGACAATTTGGTAACATATTTATAAGAATGGGTGCTTATGGAAATACTAACGTCACTATGTCACAGGCAAAGGAGACAGAAAGAACTGAGGAACAGGGAGACCAGGGACAGACAGGTGTAGAGTCTCAGGGAGACCAGGGACAGTCAGGTGTAGAGTCTCAGGGAGACCAGGGACAGTCAGGTGGAGAGTCTCAGGGAGACCAGGGACAGTCAGGTGTAGAGTCTCAGGGAGACCAGGGACAGTCAGGTGTAGAGTCTCAGGGAGACCAGGGACAGTCAGGTGGAGAGTCTTAGGGTGACCAGGGACAGTCAGGTGTAGAGTCTCAGGTAAGTGTGTTGAGCTCAGTTCATATTTTGGAGGTGTGTGTCTGTCAGGGTGAGCAGATGAGCTTTACCAGTGGCTCACTAATTTACATTATGATCAGCTAATTTAACAAGTGTACAAAAGCATTGTATTTCTTTCACATGGGGAAGCTTTTTCAAAAGAAGTCATTATGTTTTAAGGTATTTTTGTGGCTTGATTGTAAACAACTTAGAAATAAATACATGGTTTTAAAGAAGAATATTTTGGTCAATTTAGTCAGCTTTTTCATTGAATCGAGAGAAGCACTGAAAAGAAGGATAATGGTACAGTCTCCATGCTACACTAATGATAGTATTAAGGCTTTCATCTGGGTACACACGTCCTCTACGAGTATAATTGTGGCTGAATTATTTGTGTCCCCTTCAAAAATTGCTCTTCAGAAATTTTCTGTTTATTGTCCCCCCCTACTGTTAGATCAGATTTACGCCCATGGTAATAAGCAAGGTCAAACCTTCATTAGGGTGATTGGGATCAATATCAGCAAGTTATGTAAAAGACAAAGAAGTACACAAGAGATATCAAACACGTATAACTCAATATAATCAATATAATCAATAACACAATATAACTAATTTATGATGAGGTACAGGCTTTATAGCCCATACCATGGGTTCTCAAATTTATTACTCAAAGGTCCGCATGTGAATTTCTTAGGTTTAGGGGTCCGGAACGATTGGCAATAATTTAATGGGATTCAGCTACCTTTTTTTCCGCCCTTTTTCCTCTGTGTATTTTTTGCCGTTTTTTCAAAGTTTTTTCTTCTTCTTTTCATGTTTTTGTCATTTTTTTCTGTGTATATTCATCGTGCCTAATCATTTATTGATCAATAGAAAATGTATCGCGGTCGCCTATTTCGTAGGATACCATACTAATTGTTGTGTGTAACTTTTCATACAACATCATATGAACCTGTTGATGAGATGCATTGATACAATACAATTAATCACTAGTTGAATTCCTGTCGCCCAATGTTCTCCCCTGACTGAAAGTTTGAAGCTGTCATGGTTGTGGTTTTCTTTCATTATTTGTTCACTGTCTCCTGTGTTCCTGTATTCTTTCTTTGTGTTTTCCTATTTTCATCCTTTTGTGTGTTAATGCTTTAGTTTCCTGTTTTATTTTGTAGTCTCTGTTTCTCCTGTGTCATGTCTTTTGCTTCCTGTCTGTATTTTCCCTCCTTTGTGATGGTCTGCCCTGCCCTGATGTGTTTCACCTGTTCATCAGCCCTCATCTCACCTGTCCCTCATTACTACCCTCGTTACCTTGTGTATTTAGTCTCTGTGCTTATTTTGACTGTTGTCAGATCATTGTCTTTACTCCCTGCGAAATTCCCAGCGTTTCTTCCCGTGAGTTTCTTCTTTGAAAACTAAGAGAAGCATAAACCACAGTGTTCCCAAGACACTAGTACTTGACACTAGTATTTGCATACAGGGCCACGAACGGATCAGCCCCGGCATACATCCAGGACATGGTCAAACCATATACCCCAACCCGCCCGCTCCGCATCAGCCAACCTGCTTGCTGCCCCCTCACTGCGAGGGAGAACTAATCACTCAACAAAATCCCGACTGTTTACTGTCCTGGCTCCTAAATGGTGGAATGAGCTCCCTATTGACATCAGGATGACCGAAAACCTGTGCATCTTCCGCCGAAGGCTAAAAACACATATCTTCCGACTACGCCTCGGATAATGAAGGAAAAAAAAATATACATATTTGTGTACATATATACATATATAAATATATATATATATATATATATATATATATATATATATCTCTTGAACCTGCACTTTTCATATGGCTCTTTGTAGCATTACCTATTTAGAGCTAATGTACTTGCACTTACTACTTGTTGTCTGGAGTTTGCACATTCAAGGTTGAACGCACTGAATTGTAAGTCGCTTTGGATAAAAGCGTCAGCTAAATGACATGTAATGTAATAATGTAATGTTCCCAGGTTGTTGGTTTTTGTGTGGATCTTGTTTGCCAGTTTTTTCCCTGCCTGCGTTAGGACCCTTTTGTTTGTAAGCCGTTTTCTTTATTACAGTTTTTCTCGATTGCTAAGACACATTTCTTGAAAGCTGCTCTCATTTTCTCTAAACTGTGAACACAAAACCCAATTTTCAAGCTACATTCACAAAACCTCAGACTCTTCTTGCAAAACCAAACTTTCACCTCAAAACAGTTCAATCTGTGCTCAAAACTGAACTATGTTGTCAAATCGTGCCCCGAGTCAATCAAAATTAAAAACACTAGTGAACAGTCACTAAACACTACGTAGAAAAATAGAAAACACAATGCTCAGGACATGAAGCTGGAGAAATAAATGTTTATTGTTCACTGTAGGCTAAATGCATGTTGCAAAACAAAAAAAAACCTGTGCATTTAGCACTTGTACAAAAAGACAAAACAGAAATCTTGTGCATTTACACGTAGCACTTGTAAAAACAAACAAATCTTATGCGTTTGCCACTTGTGTACAGTAAGCCCATGTGAAAATAAAGTACAAAAATATACAAATAAGTGCATTACTTAGCCACAGCATCATGTCTCCGTACTGGGTCAGGCCACAGGACTTCATCCACATCACAGGCCACATTTTGTCTGGCCAGGCAACGGGGGAAACAACCCCTGGCATGCCGTATCCAGGCTTGGCATGCCTCCACACCTATGTCACCACAGGCAAGTCCCATGGCTTGCAGGAGATTTACCCTGGTGTAAGGTTGTTCATATACCTTCCACCGCCATGAGGAGAAGAATTCCTCAATGGGGTTTAGGCAAGGGGAGTACGGTGGAAGGCAAAGATTGATAAAACCTTGGTTCATATTGAACCACTCTCTAACCTGGAGGGCTCTGTGAAAACTCATATTGTCCCAAACAACAACATAGATGGGATGCTCATCCTGCTGCCCTAACAGAGCATCTCGCATGTGATTGAGGGAAATGAGGAGCTGGTGAGTGTTGTAGGGCCCCAGGTTGGCATGATGGTGGACAATCCCATGATTGCTGATGGCAGCACATAATGTGACATTGCCACCACGCTGCCCAGGAACACCAACAATGGCCCGATGGCCAATCACATTACGGCCTCTCCATCTCCTTTTGGTGAGATTAAACCCAACTTCATCCATGTAGATGTATTCATGGGGTCTTTCCGTTGCATCCAGTTGAAAAACCCTCTGTAGAAATAGATATAGTTTTGTAAGTGATACGGAAAAAAGTGATTTAGGCCACTACAGTAAATCACTACTTAGAGTAATCAACATTGAATGTGTCTGGATATATGCCAACCTGTACATACTGGAATCTTTGCTCTTTGACTCTGTCTGAGTTGCGATCAAAGGGCACTCTGTATAGCTGTTTCATGCGCAGTCTGTTGTGCTTGAGGACACGATCAACAGTAGAGAGGCTGACACTGTTGATACCCTCAAAATTGACATGGTCCTCAATGATCTTCTGCTGAATTTCACTCAGTTTAATGGCATTGTTCTCACGGACCATATCAACAATTAGGGTCTCCTGGTGTGGGGAGAACATACCTGTCCTCCCACCCCCATGTGGCAGTCTTTCAATTCTACAAAAAGAGAACATGGAGTTACAAAAAATATACATGGAATACTAGGCATACAAACAGTTAGACCAACCCTCCATTACAATACTACAGTACATTGGTACAGTGATGTACTGAAACATATATTTACTTACAGTATACTGTGGTACAGTATATAGTATGTCATACAGTAATTGCTGTCAACATTTACATACTGTACTATAATGTCAAAAAAAAGGTAATTACCTGTTCTCTTCTCTAAATCTTCGGATTATGGTGGACACAGTGAATCTACTGATGTTTGGTTGTACCCTTTGTCCAGCCTCCCTCATGCCCATACCATGGACAAGAACATGTCAATCACAGTAGCTCTGATTACATCAGATATTACTGTTCTTTGTCTTCGCTGACCACCTTGACCACCTCGACCTCCTCTCACACGAACTCTTCCTCTCAGATTTCTATCCATTGTAGGGCCTCACAAACCAGTGCTCTCTGAACTGGCTTACTGTATATGTTCCCTCACATCATTAGCCACAAGTGTGATCAATTTTGAGTTGTTGTGTTCAAGTGGTGACACCTGTGCTTTAATTGTGTTTGACTTTTGTCACCTGTGCTCACCATTATGCAGCACGGGTGCATCACAATGAAAATGTGTTGGCAAGTTGTGTCTAAACAGGTGAAAAGTGCTTATGGTTTTTCCAAAAGAGTGATTGATTCAATCAGTGGGTTCAGGCAACTGAGCATTTGGTTCAGACAATAGGGTTTAGTGTTTTAGCAATTGAGAAAAACTGTAAACCTTTAACCCTTGTGTTGTCCTTCGGGTCACCGGGACCCGGAGGACACTATAAGGGTTAAAATCTACCTGCTGCCTCCTCGCCTCCAAACTCTGCACTTTTGGGTCCAAGCCTGCATCCCTAGACATGACAGAAGCATGTGTGTGGTATGTAGATGTGGGTGGTGAAAGGGATAGTGTGGATAGGATGTGTTGTAACTACCCTGCCTGGTAATTCCTGTCAGAAACACAGCAGCTTGTGTCTGATTTAGGATATATATAGCTATGTCTATATATATATATATATATACATACACACACACACACACACACACACACACACACACACATACACACACACACACACACTTTTATGTCTTCTTGTTTGTAGTCAAAATGTTACATTTGAGAACCTTGGCTTCTTTTGTTGAATTCAGAGGGTTTTGTAGATAAGACACATACAGCCCTGGCAGGTTTATATTCCAGGCTTTCATCTCATCCATCAGGCTTTCTTCACTACAGGCAGTGCCCCATGAACAGCAGCTGGGCTCCCACTTAAAACCGGGAGAAAATAGCTCACAAGGATGTTGGAATAGGGTGGGAGCTGGAAACTGAGTTTAGACAGAGTGCAGCTTTGAAGTAGAGGCCATCCATCCATCCATCCATTCAAACTACTGCCATATTGTTCTACTCAGCCACGTGTTTCAGCTCAGGTCGTCACATCATTAAGTTTGCCGACAATTCAGTCACTTTGTCCTTGTTCCGCATAATGATCCTGATGATGGTGATGGTGATAATTGTACCCATTGGTGTGAAGCCTTATTTCTAAACATTAATGTAGCAAAACCAAAGAGATGGCAATAGATTTCAGAAAATAATCCTACTGTCAGCTCTCCTGTGGCAATTGGTGATCAGGTAGTGGAACGTCACAAATATTTAGGAACAGTCTTTAAAGAATAACTGACCTTTGTGTACCATGTCGTCGTGTGTAAGAGAGCCAACCAGCTCTTGTATTTCTTTCGTAAGCCTCAACATTGTAACGTTACTGGGACTCTGATGAGAATGTTCTATGTTGTTTTATCGAATCGTTTATCGTTTCTTACCTTGAACTTTGTAAGTTGGTATGGTTTACTGAACCAAAAAACAACTTCAGGAGATAGTTAAAGTGTGCGTGAAAATTGCATGCACTACTCTGTCCGATCTCTCCAATTTATTCAAAGTGAGAATTTTTAAGAAGGTAGAGTCACAACCACTCACAGGCATTTCAGTTGCTCCTGTCTTGCCATAGGTACAGCCTTCGTAGATGCAGGACTAACAGATTTAAAAAGACATTTATCACCTCTGCCATACAAGCACTTAATGGTTCATCGTTATTTTACTGTTGTCTTTTGTAATGATGTGTCGGTTGCTGTATCACAAATTGCCCCTCAGTGATAATAAGGACTACGTTACCTTGAAAAATTGGCAATGTGATCCCACCTGTGTGCTCCTGAATGTATGCTTTGTGTAACTGAACACAAAGCGTAGGAGGTGCCTCGAAAGATATACAAAGAAATCTAACTAACCAACAAAAATCACATAGTTAGGCCTTTTCAAAAAAGTAGTAAGGTTGTAGGCTTTAATAATTCAGCACACGCTATAACAACAAAGCTATACCAGCTTAATATGACAGCATCGGATAATATTAGGATGGCCTTGGTCATCTGCGGATATGATTGCTTGCAGCACGCTCAGCTGGGTTGGACTGTCGTCGTTTTGACAGCTCCATGATGCAAAGAGCTTTCTGGGAAACAACAACAGGCAACATGCTGCAAGTCAAAAAGTACCATACAACCACCCCCGACAACAATCATGGAAATAAGGCCCAGGCAAACAGTGGCACTCAAAAAAGATTAAAGTTGTTTAGCAAGCTTCTACTGTTTTTTCTCTGCACCCACACTACACTACATGGCCAAGAGTATGTGGACACACAGGGCTGTTTTTTTTATGGGGTTCCATTTGTGCCAAAATTTAGTCGAAATTCTTACTGTCTATGTCTATGTGTCTGTCTATGCTTACTGTCAATGTCTGTCTGTCTGTCTATCTGTTTATGTCGATTGCTCACATGACTCAACATTTGTCTGTCAACTCAACTTACTCCTGTCGTCTGTTGCCCTCCTTGTCATTTGACTGTGTCGATGTTACACCATACAATAATATTTTAGACCAGTGTGTTTCCAACTTTGTGTCTTAGATTTGTATTCTAGGCGATATAAGTATTACAGCTGCACCTATCAAAGGAGTTTAATGAATGGATATTAAGTCTTTCACAGCTGTAATTCTACAGCCAATAAAAGTAAATCAGCTAAACCACTTGAGTGTCACAGTCCATCTAGATTTATTCGAATTTAGACGAATTCTGTTAGCTCTATGGTTAGCTCTGTTAGCAGTGTTGCCATTAGCACTCCCTGTTTCTTCCACCACCTCCCCTCCCTTCGTGATCCACTGATAAGCAGTAACCCTCCCCCCAGATAGTGCGCATTACAGAGCAACAGGAATTAGCTAGTCAGTGGGAGCACTATTTTGGTCTTTAGCTCAGCCATCTCCATGTATGCTTGTCATGTTAAGCCCCTGACACACTAACCCGACGGCCGACCGTTGGCAGAAAAGGCAGTCGGACTGATCAGTTGGCTCCCCGAGGTCCAAAAAGTGCCTCAGAACACACCGAAGCGACGCCGACTTAAGCGTGTAATACGTCTCCATAACAGCAGGCGGCGCTAATCTGTATTGTCGCCCAAACAAACGGCAGCTGATTGGACGAACGTGTCACGTGGGTCTGGTTTCTCCGGAAATTCAAAGCCAGACTGTCATGGCAGCCTGTTCAGAATACAATCTCATATTTTACTAAAATAGTTCACGTGTAACGTGTTTCTGAAAACATTTTAAGCAAGAAATAGGCCACGCAGTTGCTGAATCTGTCTTCATTTCAGATCGACAAAGGTCAGATTTTGAGATACTCTAGTCACGCTCATCCCGCTCATCATTTCCGAGTTAGCACTCCACCAATCCGATTGGTCATGGAGTCCGACTGCTCGCCTTCTGACGCAACATGTCAGGGCGGCCAAAATGATGGCCGACAGCTCCTCGGACGGACGACGGTACGGAACACACCGAACAGACTCAAGTCAATGACCTCACCAGACTGTCCCGACGGCCGATTATCGGGTTGGTGTGTCACTGCCTTTAGAGGCCGTCTGGAGGCGATGCCAGCCCACACTAACCCCTACATTCCACCAGGCGCTGCGTTCACCAGCAATCGCAGCCACTCAAGACAATGCTTGTGATTTCACCAGCCGTGCGCAGTTTTCAAAATATAAATGTGCAGATTCCTTATCATATACTACATCAATACACTATTTTAACAACTAAAACACAGCCACAAATCTCTGATCCGTGTTGTTCATACCTAGACTAAATGGAATAAACTCGGTCTAGACTACTTACTTTTATGGTAGAAGCACAAAAATCCAGGAAAAATGACAAAAACAAAACTACGAAATCTGCGAGTCAGGCATGCAAAACCCTCCACTCCCAGTAAAACCCTGGCAAAGCCAGAATGCAGTGCATCCCGCCTGGTGGAATTCTGGGATTAGTTTTGTTCAGTATTTCAAGTACAGCACCTTTTACAATAACTCACCCAGCTGCCCATAAAGAAAGAAATCTTGTCCAGTTGGGGCTTTTGAAACATAGGGCATATATCTTTTTAGGTATTTTTCAATTGAGAACTATGAAGAACTATGTGTAAATTCCACCGTAATAGAAGCCTTCTACCCAAAATGTAGAATGTAAATGTGTGCTACCTCTTTTCCCAACAGGCTTTATTTTTGCATTCACATTTTATCCCGCATTACAGTAGATTGAATTTCTCGATGGAGAATGATCGGCCATGTCGCGTTTACATTTTCAACGAGTTCTTGACTTACACAAACACTCTGTGTCCTCCCTTTTGCTCTACACTCCCTTGCTCTTACGAACACACACATGAATACAAAACGGCCGAGATCTTCAGACAACACACCCAGACAGGCCCTAGCCCAGATGACTATCATTACACTGCATCTTCTAAGTATTCCAACTCAATCAGAGGTGATACAAAAGGCCTTATCAGTGCTGACGAGCTGCCCTCTCGAGTCCCCTTCTTCCTTCTTCTGCTGATTGCAGCTATCAGCGGCTGTGTGGGCGAGATGCCGCCTGATAACTCTCCTCTCGCAAATGAGCCCATCTTCCATGTATATGCTGGGAGAGGTGATGTCCCCGGGTGGTGTCATAGCAAAACACTGTGTAGTCTCAGCACACGTAGAGGCTGAAAGTAAAATGTAGTGCACTTTTTGTTTGAATGTCTTACACCGTGTGTTATCAGAATCGGTTCAGGTTTTTACCAGCCCATTTGAAATTATTGGTACTATGTTATTCAGACCTTTTTCAGATTCAGATTTTTTTGATGGTTAAAAAGGAATAATTCAGAAAGAAATATGTTTACCTCAGCAAACTATCATTAATGTGTCTGTATGCAACAAACACTGCTTTTGATGCCAGATTGCTATGTTGATGTTTCTCAGTGGCTAAGTGCCTGAAAAGATGTGACTTTTGTAGGTTTGTGAAATGACCAGTGACATCCTGGTTAGGGATGCTAATTTAGATATTTTTTTTCTGACCAATAGCCGACCCTTGCTAATTGATCATTAACCGTTAACTGACATGCAGGTTCACTCGTTCATGACATATACATTGCAAAGTGGCCCAACGACCATCAGATGGACTTGAAATGGATCAATGACATTGGTTTTTCCCCTTTCTTTCTTTCTTTCATTTATTATACAGGAAAGTTAAAAGTAACATTAAGTTACAATATAAATGGGCCTGACTCAGGTTTTCCAGCAGGTTCCTGTTCTGCAGAAACATAAAACATTAAACACAAGGACACAATAAGGACAGAAAGATTTGTACAGGGCATCTGCATGGACTAGACAGATACGGACAGCTAAAACAACAATACAGTTACAGCACATAAGGACAAAAACATAGGTACAGGACATTAGTATGGGCTAGCCAGATACAGACAACGAAAAACAACAATATAGACAGTGCAAACAAGACTTGGACAATACATGTCAATCAATCAATGTGTGCAAGTGTAACTGTTAAAAAGAAATATTTTGTGTGCCTTTTTGAAATATGTGATGGATGGTAGTGCGCTAATGTGATGGGGAATATCATTCCAAATTTTGGTGTATCTATAAAAAAAAGGATTTCTGGCCATAGTTGTTTTTGTATGAGGGAACTGGAATGAATGCCTGTGAGACTGACCTAGTGAGGCGTACTGGTCTCATATTGTGGGAGAAGTGCAGCAAGTGCTGGTAAGATGCAATTTTGAATCTGAAAATAAAATGCAATAGCGTGGCTGTTTATGTAGTTCTGGTAAGTCAGAGCGTTTGAGCGTGCAAGTGCAATGCAATGGTGAGACCACTTTGGAAGATTACTGTGGGTCTTAAGAGCTCAATTGTATAGTCGTGCTATTGGTTCAGTAATGTCCTTAGTGGTAAGAGACCAGATAGGAAGACAGTAGGACACTGTAGAAAACACAATTTAATGTTGGTAGGTTTCAGAAACAGAAAAGATATGATCTGATCTTGTTATACACATAAAGTTTATGATTCAACTTTTTTGTTAAGTTAGTTAGTGTTCCCAATACGTAAGGTGTGAGTCAAGAAGCACACCCACAAGATATTTGTAAGTCTTTGTGATGACAAGAGCTTGGTTTGAAAAGGTGATGGAATCAGTAAAAGAAAAGTTTTTTTCTGGGTGAGTGGAAATACATGCATTCAGTTTTCTTTACATTGATGGTCAAGTGGTTCTTTTTCAACCAGTCATGTAGGAACTGAAGATCAGATGATACTTTTGAGTTTATGACATCAGGATTTGAGTCAGAGAAAAAAATCACAGTATCATCAGCATACATTAAGCATGTTGAATGATTACACACTTAAGGGAGATCATTGATGTATAAAAGACAAAGTAAGGGTCCAAGAATGCTGCCTTGTGGGACGCCCATATTACAAATTAATGGTTGGGATATTGTATGATTTATTTTGACAGCTTGCAGCCTGTTCGTGAGGTAGGAAAAAAGCATTTCTATCACAGATAAAGACAGAATGAGTGAAGTTTGTTAAGCAAGATCTGATGGTTCACTGTGTCGAAGGCTTTACGAAAATCAATAAAAATAGCTCCAGTGATGTGACCTTTGTTAAGAGAGGCACATAATTGTTCAGTGAAGAGTAGTAATGCCGACATGGTTTTGCTGTTGGCAATTCAGTGTTTTAGAACTCCCAGGTTTGAATAGCTGTGTATTGTAATTGTAAACTTCAGCAGATTTTGGTCAGTGTTCTGTGATGTAACTATCAACTACCACTCCCATACCAGGCCAACCTGTTCTAACTCCCAACTCGTAAAATGCAGACACGGGGTTAGTGTCTGTCAGCGTCAGATACGATGCAATAACCACCCCTCAGCATGTGGATGGAACACACCGGGCAGAGCAGCAGCTCTGCGGCGCATATAGATGACGTAGTATTAAGAGCAACAATGGTAGCGAGTAGTATGAAAGCCCGAAATTCCACATGGGGAAGTTGGTTGGGGCTCAGGCTTGAAGGCGCTGTGTTTTATGTTTACATCACGGTGTGCTATTTCATTTTGAGATTATTTACCATTGGATATTGAAGTTCCTAAATAAGTGTTTTGGCATGGCTGGCCGAGTGGCACTATAGCCATGGTATTGGAAGGGGAATTTAATTCTTGCTTCGATTCTTCTTTTGTTGTGCATGATCAAAAAACATCCCCCCCTCTGCTTTTTTCACAAATCGCATCCTGCGCATGTGCATGGTAGTGTAGGGTATTTTGTTGAGTCGTCTCTTGGCGAAGGGTTTATTGTGAAAGGTAACGGAAGGGGTGAAGTAGTAATGTGCTGCTATTTTAAAATACATTACATATTTTGACAGTGTGCCTACTACTTGGTGCACATCCAAATAACACTGGCTAAGGGTTAATAGCAGTAGCTGTATTGACGTACATAGGTCATACGGTCACTGAGAGAGAGAGAATACAATTGTTTAACAATAGCAATAGGGAAGGTATGGATGGGCTTACAAGACACCACAAATGCATACAGGTCAAGACCACAGTACAGCGTAGTACCATTTACAGAAAAGTTACAGTTTTTGCCCGTTGCTTGAACACTATAGACACATGCTTAAACCAAAGTAACATAACTTGAAGTGGTTGTTACTATACCTTAAACAAAGTGTAACCATACCTTAAACAAAAGCACTGCTTTGCACTTTAGTTGCAATTCTGTAACACACGTGCTCCTTTCTGCAACACACTTGCTCCTAGACACTACACACTATTTCATACATAAGACACTTAGTTCAAAAATGAAATCTCAGGGTACCATTGGGAAAACACATCTATTCAAAATACAACACACATTGGTTAATTGAAAAGACGTAGACACACACCTGAAAATACTTACTTACAAAACTGAACACCCATCAGCCAGCTACAAAAAGGCCTCAGTTAAGCCATTTTGAGAACTTTGCAAGCATGGAGGCAGGGAGAGCTAGAGGCAGAGGAAGAGGAAGACAGAGAGAGAGAGAGAGGAGGACGTGGTCGAAGAGGCCACGCAAGGACCATTATTTCGGATGACATAAGAGCAACTTTGGTGGACCATGTCATAAACCATGGCCTGACTATGAGGGAAGCTGGGCAGAGAGTCCATCCTAATCTAAGCCGTTTCACAGTTTCATCCATAATAAGGACTGGAAAACAGGTATGTCTTCAACTCTCTACTCTACTCAGACTGTATTTACAGTACTGCCACTACCGTACTACCATATCACGTTACTGTATCACATGTATTGTATTCCAGGGTGGCTAATGCTCCTTTTCCAACAAAAGTGGTAGTTTTGTGAAACATGCCGTGATAACGTGTTGAGATGTTTCAGTACTGTGTATAGTAAATACAGTAAAGTTCAGTATACACAGTACTGTAAAAAAGAAGCAAACAAGAACAATTTGTGGTTGCATTTTTCTACAGAATGGCTAGAAGACCTACTGGGGGTGGACGCCAACGCCTGTTCACCCAACAGCAGGAACTTGCGATAGTGAACCTAGTCAGAGCAAACAATGCAATCCGTCTCCACCAGCTACAGCAACAAATACTTGCAGACAGGCAAGTATTCAACGACATAAATCGAGTAAGCATTACAACTATCAGACGCATCTTGGTAAAGCACAACATGACCATGAAGCAATTGTACAGGTTACCATTTGAGAGGAACAGTGTCAGGGTCAAAGAACTTCGACATGAATATGTACAGGTAAGTGTTTCAGTCCTTTACATTTACAATAAAGAATGGGTGCAGTCCAGTAACAGATGAATATGTACCACTGGATTAGTACCACATAGATACATTCAGAAAGCTACACAGGTACCTGTGTGGTGGGGTGGGTCGATTCTGTATGTGTAGTAGTGTAGGTGGTGTGCTTTGAGTAAAGCCATCCACAATATGTATTTTTTGTTACAGAGAATCTTGGACATGGATGGAGCTGCCCAGCCGCATGAATGTATGTACATTGACAAGGCTGGATTCAACCTTAGAAAAAACAGACGACGGGGACATAATATAATTGGCCAAAGGGCAATTGTGCAGCGCGGGGGAAATATCACATTGTGTGCTGCCATAAGTCTTTGAGGGCTACTGCACCATCATGCCAAACTGGGTTCCTATAATGCGCAACACATAATCACATTTCTAGATGCACTTCATGATGCAGTTGTACAGGATGGACCAGAGCAGCCCAGGTTTGTTGTTGTCTGGGATAACGTTAGTTTCCATCGGGCTGCTCTGGTCCAGAACTGGTTCACCAACCATGATCAATTTGAAGTTGTGTACTTGCCCCCTTACTCGCCATTTCTAAATCCTATAGAGGAATTTTTTTCCGCTTGGAGATGGAACGTATATGACCGCCAACCACATGCCCGTATGCCTCTTCTGCAGGCAATGGAACAGGCCTGCGGAGACATTGAGGTGAGGTCAATCCAGGGATGGATTCAGCACACAAGGGGATATTTTCCCCGATGTTTAGCGAGAGAAGACATTGCTTGTGATGTTGATGAGATCCTGTGGCCAGACCCCAACAGTTTTTCTGTGTTTACAGTAGTATATTGTTTGTTTTATTTTTGATTTAACTGAATTTACCGTACTGTAAAATATACTACTGTAATGTAATGATTTTGAATTCAGTATTTCATGTTTTGGCTGTTGTTAAAACATGCCCTCTGTGGAACTAAATAAAAACATTGAAAACAAAAGACTGCAGTTTTTTATATAAAGTAGACTAGTGTGTTGCTGCCGATCTGAAAGTGTATTCATATGATGCAAGTGGGTATCATTTTGTCATCAGAGTGACATTTTGACAAAGGATTGTTAGGTTTTGATAGCAGAGTTTCTATTTGACATAGATGTGAATGGTTTATTTCCCAGTGTTGTGTCTTATTTACTTGTGTGTAGAGTTTTGACACAATGAGCCAAGTTTTGCAAAACGTGTTCAAGCAACGGGCAAAAACTGTAAAGTACTGATTATTTACATGGAGTCTGGTGGATTTAGGATGCTTAAAGTACTGATTATTTAGATGGAGTCTGGTGGGTTTAGGATGCTTAAAGTACTGATTATTTAGATGGAGTCTGGTGGGTTTAGGATGCTTAAAGTACTGTTTATTTACATGGAGTCTGGTAGGTTTAGGATGCTTAAAGTACTGATTATTTAGATGGAGTCTGGTGGGTTTAGGATGCTTAAAGTACTGATTATTTACATGGAGTCTGGTAGGTTTAGGATGCTTAAAGTACTGTTTATTTACATGGAGTCTGGTGGGTTTAGGATGCTTAAAGTACTGATTATTTACATACATATAGTGTTGTTTTAACGGTGAAGTGTTAAGTGTCTTAACCCTTCAGAGATAGACCTTTTTAAAACCTATTTAAGACCTTTCTGTTTACCAGAAACCGTTATGAAGTAGCTGGTGCTAAACCCACCAGACTCCATTTAAAAAACAGTACTTTTAGCGTGTATAGAGCCAACATATGTTTTTACATGTAAATCGGTAAACTATGTGTTTATTTCAACCAACACTAGAGTTGTGATGGTTGCAAAAGTGTAGAGAAGATGAAAAACGGCTTTTCATAGTTTTATTTGGTTTCTGTCGACTTTGAATGGAGTGGGTTTTACGATGCTTAAATGACTGTTTATTCACATGGAGTCTGGGCAGTCTATCGGCAGTTGGAATGAACAGAGCCAAAAGTTTAGGTCCGGTGGACTCCATAGTTACATGTCTGCGACCGGCACAAGATTTCCCACATTTTGACTAACCATGATGTATGAAGAGTGAAAACTGTAGGGGAGAGAGCAATTTGTTTGGAAAACTTTCAGAGAATCATAATGCAGCTCCACCCTCGGCTTCTGGTCTTCAACATTCCAGCCCCATACACACACATTGGAAAATCGGAATGTGTGTGCGTGTGTGTGTGTGTGTGTGTGTGTGTGTGTGTGTGCGCGTGTGAGAAATGTGTGTGTGTGCGTGTGTGTGTGTGTGTGTATATGTGTGTGTGTGTGTGTGTGTGTGTGTGTGTGCGTGTGTGCGTGTATGTGTGTGTGTGTGTGTGTGTGTGTGTGTGTGTGTGTGTGTGTGCTTGTGTGAGAGAGTGTGTGTGTGTGTGTCTGTGCGTGTGTGAGAATGTGTGTGTGCGCGTGTGTGTGTATGTGTGTGTGCGCGCGTGTGTGTGTGTGTGTGTGTGTGTGTGTGTGTGTGTGTGTGTGTGTGTGTGTGTGTGTGTGTGTGTGTGTGTTAAAGTACTACACTACCCACAATCCTAAGCGTAACAGCAACGTCTCTGATTATGATATCGAGATGAAAGGTGTCAATGCTTTTAACACTGCCTTGGCTATAATGTGTGGAGTCATCAGATCAGTGTGTCCTGATTTGGAGTGGTGTCGATGATTACACGTTCAATAGGCTTTCCAATTGCAGGGATTGAATATAATGGGAGTGGATTTAACAACCCTGTTAGGCTTGCTGGTACACTGTTGATGAAGACACCTATGTCAAACGTTTCAACGTGTAGTGCCCACTTTCGAACCAGCGGACCATCCACAAGGAAATAACTCCGCAGTATTCCTCACACTGACACAGAGTAGTTAGGGGGAAATTACGGTGGCCGACAGGGGCAAACGCCCTGCAACTTAAGAAAACATACGCAAATAGACAAAACACAAGCAAATTAAGAAAACAACTTCATTAATTTGACAACACATGCGCAGCATTCAGCAAACACGCTGCAAATGCACACAACACAACCAAATACACAATCAACACGCTGCAAATATGAAACGATAAATCCAGCAATCCAAAAACGCAGCATCCAGATTACACAACGGAGGTTCTCCAGGCCTCTAGAGGGAGCAGCTAAGTGGAACAGCTGGATTTTGATTTTCGACCCTCTTCTGTCTCTTCTGTCTCTTCTGTCTCTAATTGACCACATTCATCTTGGTGTGACTCTAAATCAATAAAAAACATTGTTGTTGTTGTGTCCCGTTGTATTGTTTTGCCCTCCCGTTGTATTGGTTTACCCTCCTATGGATATAATGTGTAAAACTAGACATTCTAATATATCGTTATCGTGCATATAGTCTTTTTGTTTTTTTAAGAAGGGATATTCGAAAGTCATTTTTGGCCAATTTTCACAGCCCTGCTGGCTGGTGTGTTCACTACAATAGCTACAGTTGTTCACCAACTCAGACTGATCTCATGAACCATTCGTACATATCGCTACCAAAAGTAATGCACTGTAATTCGTATGTATTCTACGTATTTCTTGCTGCATACGCTACATTGACGGCTGCTGACATGACTGCTGGGTGGCTCATGAAACTCAGGGCTTTCAAGCGGGGAAGTGGAGTTCGTCTCCCAGGGACTACGGGGACCAATGTTTTAGTCCAAACCACAATTTTTCTTTTTAAATCTTAACTGGTCCTTTTGGTGCCTAAACTTCACTCCTGACGCCACATGACGGTCACCTTTTGTAGGCTAAACTCAACTGCAACGGCCGCATAAACGACCAGGACCTCACGGAGCTCTGTAGCAGGCTCACAGTAACTTTTTCTCGGCTAAATTTAACTGTAAGGACCGCCAAACTTAACTGTCATGTGACCGATCCTCACATGACAGTTTCGTAGGATATCATGTGAATTGTTGTGCGTACGTTTTCGTATGATATCATACGAACCAGTTCATGGGATTGTGTTGACCAACCGGCCCTGTGAGTAGTCCCTACATCGCCATTCTTCTAGAACCACATTTTCAGTCAAAGACACGTAGATTAATTCCACTCTCAATGACCAAGCCTTTAATTGTACATTATGTCGAGAAATAGTCAAATTTGAGAGAACAGCCAAAACTTACAAAAATTAGCTTTTCACTGCAGCTGAATGCAGACTAGTGAGATGGAGCAAGAAAGATTTTTTGACCTTCAAAAAAGCAGCTTCACACTCCGGGCAACATCACTGACACACTGTGGTGCCAGGCCAGCGCTTCCCTCCCCCCCTAATGGTATAGCATATTAACCACACACACACAGACACGCAGAGGGGCGGTGGTTAGGCGGTGGCGGCGGGTCTTGGCCCGGGGCGCCATTCGTCCGACGGACCTCTTCTGGATCCAGTCATACATGGCAGCCACTGAGTCTGTTCTCTCTACTTTCATCACTGTCTGCTTTGACTCAGCCGCCACACACAACAAGACTATGTCCCTGCAGATCCATCTCAAGGTAATTCAACAACTTATTTGAACTCCTGCCACTGGCATTCCAAAGCATAATGAAGAAGAATTACACCCCATAATAGCTTCCTCCCATTCCCCTTCCTTCCTCACTTGACTAGTCAATTAATTGACTGACTGCTTCAGCATGACTAACATACTAATGTACTAATGTACTTATGTATATACACATCCCTGTACATTATTGAACATAGTTGCACATGTGGCCACATCTATATATAATTCATTTTACAATCCATACACTCTTCTCACTATTTTACACCAGCACTTGAAATGTATATACTGTAGCAGATGCATGTTTAAAAAAAAAAAAATCTATTTAAAGGGTACTTTTCTTTTCTTTTTTTTTCAACCTGGACCCTATTTCCCCATGCATTGGTGTCTAAGTGACTAATGTGAACGAAAATCTTTAAAACTGTTCCAGTATTGAACGAGAACACTGTCAGAACCAGAGAACAGTCGTTAACCAGGCTGCAACGTAATGCTACAGGGCAAATGCGCATCCTCAATTTGGATCACTGAAAGTCCTGTGTTTGCCATTGACAGGCTCAGATTATTATTCCACGTCTCTGACAACATTATGGAAAGGATCCTTACAGAGGTCAACCTTTTTGTTAAAGAGTAAGATCCTTTTTGTTCAACATGAAACAGCCAAACCTCACCAGACTCCATTTAAATAAAACTTTTAGCGTAACTAACACAAGGAATTTGCCTTGGTGGTTGGTGCATACATAAACATAGAGTGGTGTTTGCTGGAACAGTGGAAAGACGTTCATCTTCGTCAAGACGGCTTTTGATGGTTTTATTTTGTGTCTGTTGACTTTGAAGTGTGTTTTGCGTTGATAAAATTACAATTTATTAAAACGGAGACTTGTGAGTTTGGCAATAGCGATTTTGGGGACGTTTCCTTTTAAACAAAAAGGATCTTACTCTTTAACAAAAAGGTCTATCTTTGTAGGGATCCTTTCCATAATGTTGTCAGACACATAGAATTATAATCTGAGGGTGCCTGGGTAGCTTACCTGGTAGAGCAGGTGCCCATATATATATATATATATATATATATATATATATAGAGGTTTACTCCTCGACGCGGGTTTGACTCCGACCAGCGTCCCTTTTCTGCATGTCGTTGGAAATCACCCTTCAAACCTATAATAACCATATTTTTATTTCTCAGTACTATCAATACATAATGTGCCCCAAACCCAATTTTTAGAGCTTGCTTTTCCCCTCTGTTAACTCCTACTGAGCTTTTTCTTCACATCCTCAGACCAAACATCTCCAGTATATTCCCTCGTACTGGCTTCTTGGTTTTCTTTCATTCACTCACAAGTGTTGCTGTGGCCGTGCTTTTTAAGACTCTGGTGGCTAAATGGATGCACTTTACATGTACTCTCCTACATGTTTCTACTTGGCCCATGTTTGTCAGACATGCTCCATTCTGACATTTTAAACCACATGACCCAAATCTCAGTAAATGTCTCTATTCACCATTAGCCGTAACTATGGCGAATAAAAGCATAGGACTTTTTTTGCCTTTGTCAGAGCATTTACATGCCCACTCCTCACAGGACAAAGAGAATATTTTAAGATTTAAAGGGGTGATAGAATGATTATATAGGGTATTTCACACTGTTCCTTAAGGTCTCCTAATAGGGTATGTAACATTGGTTGGGCTGAAAATGGCCCAAGTGCTATTTTATGGGCCCTTAACTACCCTGTGAATATGGCCCTATTTGTAACAAGAGCTTTTCTCCCAAATATGGTATGCTCATGAATATTTAGATGAGCTGGGCACTGATTGTATGAGCGAACCACATACACATACATTGGAGACGAGACAGCAGGTCTCATATTTCAGACACTGCAACGTTATACATTGTTTGTCTGCTATTTCGTTATTAAATTCACTCCTGAAGTCCGACACGTCTTACCAAATTTGCAATTAGCCATACATTTTCGTAAAACGGCCCATATTTGACCTCTACATAGTTGATTTCTCGCATGAAAAAGTCTCGGAAGTGAATGTAGTGACAAAATAGCAGATGAACAATGTATACAATTTCTGAGATCTGCGCGACCTATTCAGAAGACTACCTGATCTCAGATCAGTGGTGTAGCCTATGTAAATGTTGGGGCGTGACAAAGATAGAGACCAGAGCCAAATAAGTTACAGCCACATAGTTAACGTCAACTATGAGCTTCATTGAGATTTGCCCGTTTTCAGAGGCAGTTTCAAATTGTGACGAAAGAGGTGTCTCTCTGGAGGTTCTATGTATGTCCTATTTACCCACCAAACTGTCGTTATTCAACTATGACAAGGTAAAATCGGTTTTGCATTCTATCACCCCTTTAACAAAGCTGTCTGGATGGAAACCGCATCATTAAATGGCAGGTTGGACCACACGCTGCCTCATCCAAACACTTTGTACAAGACTTGTTTATAGTTTACATACAGTGGAGACACATGGAGCCCTGACCTGCTACTTTAAGACTAGTCTGGATCGACGACAGTACATTTACTGGATCTTCTGCCAGATGTCCCTCGTCTTGCAAAACTGTTCGTTTCGGGAAACGACAACAAAATTCGAGTTAGCAAGCTACACTCTAAAAATGGCAAGAATATTTGGATTGTGCAATGGACCGATTGGTGGGCTTGCTATCGACGAAGCACACACGGCGATACACTGGTAAGAGCAAATTACGTTTAACCATGTATCCAGCTAATTAAATATAACTCATTACTGTATTGTGTGAACTTTATTTACTAATATTAAATAAAGTTCACACAATACAGGTGGGTTGTGGAGGAAGGTCTGGCAATGTGAGATGTGAGATGTAGCTCAACGTCAATACATTCAAATCATTCCTGCCTTCCTGAACCCTGTTCCTAGCTGTACTGTGTTCCCATTGCCTTGTCTATTATCTGCTCTTATGCTTACATCTGCTCCCTATCTCTGGACCTGCATAGCCATTTTGGACCTTTTGGACGTTTGCATTCTCAAGCAACCCTCATGTAAGCCTGTTCATTGTCCATCAATTTCTTGAAAAGTCCCTTTAATTCACCCTCCTCTGCTTATGTGTTTCTGCGTCTGGGTCACAGATGTAGAGTAAAACCTGGATACAGCGCTTGAGGCGGAGCCCCGCTCATTCCTATAAGTGGCGCATGAAGCAAACAAAGTTCCAACTGCGTGAATGAAATTAGCCGGGTGATCGGCTACTTCCAATTTAGCGCTCCGCTAACTTAAATGGGGTTCAAATGATTTAATCGTGCAGCTCTCTTTTTCAAATGTTATCGGGCCGAATTGATCAAATTATGATTAATTTCATTTCGTTGGGGTTTTGACGCTTAAACAAATTATCCAAAGATTTACAGATGTCTCTTTTGACATGTATGTCTATGGGAAAAAGTATTTTGTTGGGCCCCATGGCATCACGTGACAGACACGGTAGTTGTACAAACCCCAATTCCAATGAAGGGACGTGTAAAACATAAATACATTTTTTTCTTGCAAATATTCACTCATTTTGAATTTGATGCCTGTAACACGTTCCAAAAAAGCTGGGACATGGGCAACAAAAGACTGGAATGCTCACAAAACACCTGTTTGGAACAATTGAACAGGTGAACAAGTTGATTGTTCATGATAGGGTATGAAAGGTCAAGGTTATTTACAAGCAAGGATGGGGCGAGGTTCACCACTTTTTGAACAACTGCGTGAGCAAATAGTCCAACAGTTTAAGAACGTTTCTCAACGTACAATTGCAAGGAATTTAGGGATTTCCTCATCTACAGTCCATAATATCATCAGAAGATTCAGAGAATCTGAAGAAATCTCTACAGGTAAGCGGCAAAGCCGAAAACCAACATTGAATGCCCGTGACCTTCGATCTCTCAGGCGGCACTGCATTAAAAACCAACATCATTATGTAAAGGATTTTACCACGTGGGCTCAGGAACCCTTTGGAAACCCATTGTCAATTAACACAGTTCGTCACTACATCTACAAGTGCAAGTTAAAACTCTACCATGCAAAGCGAAAGCCGTATATCAACAACACCCAGAAACGCTGTCGGCTTCTCTGGGCCTGAGCTCATCTGAGATGGACTGACGCAAAGTGGAAAAGTGTGCTGTGGTCTTACGAGTCCCCATTTCAAATTGTTTTTTGGAAATCACTGACATCATGTCCTCCGGTCCAAAGAGGAAAAGGACCATCCAGATTGTTATCAGCGCAGAGTTCAGAAGCCAGCAGCTGTGATGGTATGGGGTAGAGGTCGACCGATATGGGCTTTTCTCTTGCCGATGCCGATCTTTAGAAATCAGGGTCAGCCGATGGCCAATAAATGCTGCCAATTTATTTTGGCCGATATTTGCTTGTTTTCAAACCTCTATTTGAAAGATGAAATGTAACAAGACCAGTGTTGGGGAAGTAACTTTTAAAAAGTAGTGTTTGCTCGTTACTCGTTACTTCTTAAAAAAGTAATCTGTTACTTTACTTAGTTACCCCCTATGGAAAATAACTTTTTACTTTACTCGTTACTTTTGCGTTACTTTTAAAAGCAGGCGTCTCTGGCAGAGACTGAAGTTAATTATACAAAAAACTATCTTAGACCATAAAGCCAATCTCTGGTTTATCAGTGAAGTGTCTGAACTCCACTGCAGACTGGATTCTCTACTCACAGAGTGACGGCTGATTCATTATGAACGAGTCCAGCGCGGGTTGAATGCACATCGGCAGGTCATCGGCGTTACACGGTGTTAGTGTATGTAATGTCTGTATCGACTTGTACCGGTCATGCAGCCACAATCGTCCGTACGTTGTCGTAGACACATGCAGCCTCTTTTCTGGAAATCCTTGCGTGTCCGTGCGACCGACACAAGTCCACAGCGGTCCGCTGCGTGTATGTATGAGGCCATCTCCACCGCATCCATCTGTGAGGTTGTCAGCTTTGTGTCTGCCTGGCTCAGAGCGCTGTCCATCAAAAAGCCACAAAGCTTAAAACGCTCTCAAAAGTTAGCGTTGGCTGCTTCTTGCTTGCCATGATTGCTCTGCTGCCAGCCTCTGTCACGTCCCGTGTTGAGCTTGTGAGCGCGCAGCTGATAAGGCAGTGTTGCTGTCAAATCTGTACCTGGGAAAAGTAACGTTAAGCCAAATTGAAAAAGGAACTAGTAATTTTCAGTAGTAGCGCGTTACACTGCTTTTTACCAGAAAAAGTAGTTACGTTACATTAACGAGTTAAACACAACACTGCTTAAGACATGCTAAATTTCTCAACAAAAACATTTATTGAACACTTCTGCCAATCTGTACTCACTTGTATACTTAAATTAAAAATGTATAATGTAAAAACATACATTGTATAAATAATGTATAAAAAAGATATATATTAAACAAACCAAACAGGTAAGAAGAAAATAAACTTTGTCAAATAAATTTTTCATGCAAAAATAAAGTTTAGTGCACTTAGCAGCATTTATCAAACTTCTGGGAACACAAATCTGTAAACTTTCATAAATAAAATAAATTAACAATTTTAACAATAGTATGATCCATACAGAAAGTGACATGTTATTAATCTCAACACGGTTTCCTCCTAACTCCTGTTGAAACACATGAGACTAGGGCTCTCTAGAGTCAATTCTTGTTCACTTTGTGTGTTAGATCATTGTTCATTTATTGAAGTGTTTTATCTGTGTTTTGTGGATCCTAAACATAGCCTACCGATCTACCTGACCGATTATGTAAAAAATGCCAAAAATCGGCCGGCCAATTAATCGGTCAACCTCTAGTATGGGGGTGTGTTAGTGCCTGTGGCATTGGTAATTTGCACATCTGTGAAGGCGCCATTAATGCTGAAAGGTACATACAGGTTTTGGAGCAACATATGCTGCTGCCATCCAAGCAACGTCTTTTTATGGACGTCCCTGCTTATTTCAGCAAGACAATGCCAAGCCACATTCTGCACATGTTGAAACAGCGTGGCTTCGTTGTAAAAGAGCGCGGGTACTAGACTAGCCTGCCTGCAGTCCAGACCTGTCTCAACATTGAAAATGTAGGCCGCATTACGAAGCACAAAATACGACAACGGAGAACCCGGACTGTTGAGCAACTGAAGTCGTACATCAAGCAAGATTGTGAAAGAATTCCACCTACAAAGCTTCAAAAATATGTGTACTCAGTTCCCAAACTCTTATTGAGTTGTTAAAAAGAAAGGTGATGTAACACAGTGGCAAACATGCCCGTCCCAGCTTTTTTGGATGTGTTGTGTGTGTGTGTGTGTGTGTGTGTGTGTGTGTGTGTGTGTGTGTGTGTAAGAAGTAAGTAAGAAAAGTAAGTGAAAGTGCAATTAAATTGATGAAAGTCATGAGTCAGACAAGCAGTGAGAGGTTTGATTCAAAGCTTTTCATTTCCTACAGTCAGATGGACGTGTCTGGCTAGAAATGAGAATTCATTGTTTTTGTTGAGGAACTGAAGGTCAGTAGACAGCCCACATCGGTGATATGCAGACATACATGATGATTGTTGTTTGAAGTGATTAGGTGATCAGGTGATGCATACACTATATAATGCCATCTAGACAAGGGGTAGCTATTTTTCTACCTTGTCAGACAAATATTGGGCAACATTGCCTATTCTGACATCTTTACAAATAACCTACAATAATTGGGAATGAGCCCAAAAAAAGGTCATTTTGTTCCTTTAATGATCTGTAATTTAATATTCTATATATTCTCTAGCTGGCACAGCTATTAAAAAAAACTGAATTCAGTTCTTCTTTTGAGGATTATTAATCCTTTGATGTCACATAGTATGTGTATACATATATCCTCCAGCAATAATTCAGTTCATAATATGCTTTCTGGCTGTTTCCCTTTTAACCAGGTCCCCAGGAAGTGCATCAAGCTTTGAAGCCAATTGGACACAATGGCCAAACAGTGGAGTTGCAATTTCCGTTGCTGTCACGTGATGCCCTGGGGCCCAAAAATACTTTTTCCCGTACACTTACATGCGAAAGAGACGTCTGTAAATCAGTTGCCAGACCTTCCTCCACAGCACTGCAGAGGAAGCTCTGGCAAGTCCACACAGCATTCTGGCTTATTGGCATTTCTTTAAACCAATCACAATCGCCTTGGGCAACGCTAAGAGCCGGACGGAGCAATGTTGCCTCTGCAAAGTAGCCTCAGGAAGGAACTTGTTTTGGTGGAACGTGTACATTTAAAAGTCGTTTTAGTCATGCAAAGAGAAAACTCAGATTGGACAGATAGTCTAGCTAGCTTTCTGGATTTCCCCTGCAGAGATCTGAGGAGCAGTTAATCATAGTCCTCAAAAATCCACCAGAGTTTAGAATTCCAACACAAAGAAAGCGGATGGTGACGGACCAATCCCGTAAATGAAACATTGTTGATATAGACTAGTAAATCAGTGGATACGTTTTATTTTCAAGCGTAACAACCCCCACAAAATGACTCGTTTCACTTTCTGAATTTGAACCATTTAGTCCGAGTCTAGAAGAGCCGCACCATTAAGTCATATAATCTCCATTCAAATTAGCAGAGCACTAAACCGGAAGTGGCCGGCTCAGATGGCGGGGGTCTCTAGTGCGGTCCTTATGGGCCCCGTAATGCAGCACTGATCATCCAGGTAATTTTATACGAGGAAGTTGATCTTTTTTGGCTTCGTGCTCCATAAGAATGAACGGGGCTCCGCCTCGAACGATGTATCGAAGATTATTGCAAAAACAATCTTAACAATGGTCAAACTGAATGTATCTGACCACCTTTAAAATATGTGGAAAGTTCATTAACAAAACTATCTTAACTCTTAACTCAAGATCCACTTACTAGCTCACTCCAGACTATTCCACCATATTACACAGTCTTCATTGGCATATGGAGTTGTCACAGAACAATCCTCACCATGAAATCTGTTCAAAGATCCATCCACCTTGACCTCTACGTCACCACCATGAATATGAAAACAAAATTGGAAATTATTAAGTCCACTGAACCACCGTGTGATGAGTGTGAGGCATTTCTGAAGCATTTGGTTAGAGACTAATGAAAGCATTTTAACCCACATCTCATCTCCACATTAAAACCAAACCAAAGCTGACACTAAGGTCCACTTTGAATCACCAGGCGTGAAAACAGATCCAAAAATAAACCCTCAGATCTCCAAGGTTTTAAGTGTCGAACAAGTTGAGGAGATAAAACAGTGTTTAATTGCAAATGTGCACTGTGACCACACATCACGAGGTGTTAATGGATGCTCACATTGGTAAGTGGGTGTTAATCATATTTTAACAAACCTTCATTGAAATCATTATGAAGCACACCAGGCTGTTATGATAACCAAAAAAAACAGCAAGGAGAACAACATGGCATTACTGCTGGTCTATTTATTTTATTTTGCAGCTTTTTAGCTGCAATCTCTGCTGTCTAAGATAACGTTGACCTGGCCTCAATGTGTCAAGATGGTGATGTGTTACCACTGCAGGTTTGGGCTTGTGGGAAATGGTGTTTATTAAAAACCACTAAAAACCTCCAAAATAAAATGACCACCCATCAAAGCGGATGGGATTTGAGAAATTATGACTGACATTTTCAGATGCACTCCCTTTCAGTTTAGGGGAGAAATGAGTTTAACCCTACTGTCAAATTTGACCCATTTTCCCAAAGTTTCTATAACAGAAATTTGGGTTTCTTTCAACCAATTTGTCAAAAGAAAAAACGTGGACGGTTCCATACAACGCTCTTTACAAGTAAAATAAGTTATGAGTTCACTACTTTCATTGGATTTGGGTGTTTTATTCAATTTTATAGCATTTGAAACAAAAATTGATAAAAACGTTGAAAAACCCCCGACAAAAACGTCAAAAGAAGCACAGAAAAAAATCCACAAAGACATCAGGAAAAGTGAAGAAATGTGGAAAAAAGTGTCAAAAACATCGTGAAAAGCCACAAAAGCGTCGAAAATTACAACCAAAACGTTGAAAAAAAAGAGTTATTTTAAATTTTGACCCACAAAAATTAAAAGTTGCATGGTCGACAGGGTGGACAACACAAGGTTTAAGTAGAAGTTTAAATAAATCATTTTAACAATTTCTGAGAGTAAAATGTCAGGCGGGTTAAACATCTCAGTTCAGAGAGCTATTGTGACTGACTAGTGATAGCATGTTCCTGGCTAGCTAGGTTGTTAGCGATTATTTAGCTACAGCAGTTCCAATCCCACTAGGGGTGGGACTAAATATCAGTATGGCAATATATTGTTGTTGTATGTTGTCGTTCTTTGTGCGATACTAGAATTGATACGCTGGCGCCAAATATCAATTTCCTCGCTCCCAGCGTCGCTACTTCATGGCTCCTCCAGGTGGCGCTCAACACATGAATGAGGGAAACTTCAACATAAGTTAATTGTGCTGTTTTTTTAACAGTTTGGACTTGCAGTTAATAAAGAGAGAAAATCTGCACTTGACCTTTTCATGGTGCCTGTTTAAAGTGAGACCAATACTGTGATGTATCAATATACTGTAGGAATGTCTAGCAATAAATTTGATTATTGCAGAATTTCTGTATCGTGATATTATCAGTATGTGGTTGTATGTGTGTGATTTCTGTGATGGTGCAAGATATATATATTGTAATTATTTTTTAATGTACTTTTTTATCCGTTAGAATATTTTACTTGTTTTAATGAAACAAGCTGTGTGACGGCACTTTTCATTAATTGCACTTAATGTTACTTGCACTACTTTCTTCGTACTTGTTTTCTGTTTTATATTGCATCTGCTCTTATTGTTTACACCATGGAACCCAATTGCATCCCCCTTTATACTGACTATTGTGAATGGAGTGAATGACTTTGAACCTTTTTCATTTTGTTTCTCTTTTTTTTGGGTGTAATGAACAGAGCAGCCTCTTGGGGACATTAGCAGGCCTCGAGACTTTTAGTCTTGTTGTGTGTGTGTGTGTGTGTGTGTGTGTGTGTGTGTGTGTGAGAGCTGAAGGGTTTGGGAAGGTGAAACTCTTCAGTGCTCCTCAGTGTTTTCTCTCTGACACAGAGACGCATTAAACAGCTGCACCAATTTCCACCCAAGCTGCCCGATGATTGCCATCAAGAGTCCTAAACAGCTCGCATTTTGTCCTCTACTTGTCTATTAAGACTCTGTTCATTCTCAACCTGTGTGTTGTTCCTCGGTGAGGGGAGGGGAGAGGGCCACGGCTCAGTGATCAGAGATGGACTCCTCACTGCTGTGTTTGACGTCTGCACGACAGGCAATTACCTGAAACATACGGCGATACATTCTGTAACGGATAATGATGCCAGCCTTTGTTATTCAAATCATTGTATTGACATCTTTCTTTGTCATTTTATTCGTCTTTATTTCTTCCCCTGCTTTCCTCCCTCCTGTTTTCCAAGTAGCGACATCACTTTGAAGTATCAGGCTGGCGTTATGTTAAAAAAAAAAAAAATCCCTCCTACTAATAAGTTAATTATTAGTTATGTTAATTAAATTAATAAAACTCATAGAAGAGACAAACGTCTGCAATGTGTAACATAACTAATTGTGGTCAAAATGCTAAATGTATTGACAGGTATAATAGCGCAAGGTCTGCTTACTAGATTTTTCTTTAGCTTTTATCACATCACATCTAGGGATGGGATTTTAATTAATTTCCATATTCGAGTGCTCACATTAAATGATTACAGTGAGTACTTGCAAAAAAATCTAACATAAGAATCAGTGGTTGATGCATAGACTGTGTAAGTGAATCCAAAACATTCTGATCGCCCCCTGGTGGCTGGCTCCAGTTAGTCCCTCCATGTTAGCGGATGGGATATGGGCCAAACTAAAAAAATGTACACGTAAAAGTACACGTCAAATAAATGTTTTATAAAGATGGTTTCTGTCATTTTAGGTACTTAGGTACATTTTTCTGTTAAGTTTGGTTTTTATTAGTTATTTAATGCTATAATAATGGAGTGAAATGTGATTAACTCGCATTTGGTCGTGCGAGTGTATGGGCGGGACAATACAGGGCTACACTGCCGGATCCAAAATTACAAGATGACAGCGCCCGTATCCGGGATATTTTGGCTTCACTTTTGTTCTTTGTTCACATATAAGTTAAGATATTAAAGTTTTATTCATGTTACATTTAGTCACAGTTCACAATTATAAAGCATAATGTAATTAACGTTATGTGGTGAATGTGAGCATGCACTAGCCCAGCGCTGTTGTCTGTGGTCAAAACAATCGTACATCAATCACAATCGTGTTGAACGGTGTTGTAAAGTGAAAACGTTACTGTATGCATTGAATTGGTGGCTGGCATGAGCCACTTGTCATAGTAGCATATCGTAGTAAGACATTGACAGTTACCTAGCAAATACAAAGAAGTGACTATTCAATATAAATATATTGACATCCAAAATGAGTACTTAGGCCAATCCCTAAGCACATCTCATCATCTTGCTCAGTTGTCATCACGTGCACTTAACTTGGAACACAGGTTCCATTCATTTTTGTTCAATTTCATACATATACATACATATTTATTTATTTGCTGTTAATGTAACATTTTGGGAAGTAATATAAACTTTCTTGCCAAATAACAAGACAGATCTAATTTATCAATGAGTGAGCTTTAGAGATACTGGTTAGCCCGGTTAGCTGCTTCCTCCTGATTCCAGTCTTTTTGTTAAGTTAAGCTAAGCTAAGCGTCTCCTGGCTGTAGCATCATATTTATCAGACAGGTTTCAATCTTCTCATCTAACTCTGACAATGGGCCAATTTCCCAAATTGTAACTATTTTCCTTTAAGCTAACATCAATTAAACTTGCAATTCCAGTCGATCAAAGATAAACCAAACATCTTTGGGTTTTAGACTGTTGGTCAGACAAAACAAGCAACTTAATGACATCAATTTTCTGACATATTAAAGACCAAGCGATTAAGTGAGGATTACAATCGGCGAATTAATCAATAATGAACTGTTCCATTCCCACCTCAGAGCTTCAAACACTGAGCGGCCTTTTTACTGAATGCTTAGCTACGAAACTAAATATTGATATCTAACCCCTCAGTAAGACAGCAAATCAGTGAATTTCCCAAAAATGTCGGGAGAGGCTTTTGGATCGAGATATTCAGCTGCAAGTGTGTATTTGAGGCTGCAGAGCGGCGCCACCCTGACGGCTGGTCAGCGCAGGACAACGGCTGACTGAGAATGAATGTGGACAGCTGAGCGACCGCGGGGCAGCCCTGGCCGAGGGTCCTCGTCTGATGACCTTGTGCTGTCTGCCATGGAAAGCTGATCTGACAGCGCAAGGCCCGAGGCGGTCGACACACATGTGGGGAGCGCAGACAGCCATCAGGACGCAGACTAACTGATGTGGTGTCAGGAGGACTGCGAGGCGTCGGGACATTAACAACAACACTTTGCACGTCAATTAAACAATTAGTGCTCTGTTTTTATCTTTTCAATTGGCAGTCCAGAGTTAGTCTGATGAGTAGTCCAGACTGTGACCAGTTTTGGAAGAAGCATCCAGATCATTTAACAAAGTAAAAGTACTAACTATGTGTTTAAAACTGTGCTCCTTACATTAAATAAAACGGTCAACGTGATTTAAATGTACACCGCTGTTGCATGTTACGGTCACATGTTTAAAACGGCAGTAAATACAACTGTCATGTCTGTTGTTTTGGTAAGAGGATGTGTTGCCTCTAAAGTTCACTAAATAACATATCTCGTTCCATCTTGTGGTTAACATGGTGTCGCCAGGCAACCAGTCCTGCACATGACCCTGGTGCAACAAATTATTAAATTTTTTATTAGGGTTTTGTTGCTTTGCGAGCAGAGAAGCATATTGCTGGTGCACAAACATGCAAGTTAGCTTAACATGTTGGATGCTGGAACAAACTGTTGGGCCTTCACGGTGTTGTGGGCCCAACTCAATGATACACCAATTATTGAGATGGTGCCCTGATGACCCTGCACTCTTACACTCAGACAGAAATTTATATTAAGAAAAATCAAGGGACATAATTCAGGTATGGAAAAGGTTTCTTGTCCCAGAAGGGTTGGCTATTTGTACCAGATATACAGTGATTGTGGTTGGACAACTGAGCGGGCCATGGCATTCAAATGAAACTGCCTTTTAAGCCAGTTGGACCAGCCACGTAAGATGACAGAAATGTCTGTAATAGTACATTATTACATTAAACACTACATATTTGTGAATTTGGGTACATTTTATGAACCAAAAAAGTCTGACCGGCGGTCCCCGGAGCACTGACACCGCTGTTTCCTGAAGAAGGCAGCGGTGTCAGCACTCCAGAGAGCCGGGGATGAGAGCGGGCGGGTGGGGTCAGATCTGTGCAGAGCATCGGAACAAAAACACCGACAGTATGATAATCACATCTAAAACACAAGATTCACTCTCTGTGGTCTCTGTGACAAGAGAAATACTTTTAAAGTACTGATGTTTAAAAATACAAAAATACACAGAGCTTAAAGGAACACGCAACTTATTGGGACTTTAGCTTATTCACCGTAACCCCCAGAGTAAGACAAGTCGATACATACACTTCTCGTGTCCGTGCGTGTTGTAACGCTGTCTGACGGTTCCACCAGTAGCTTAGCCTAGCACAGAACCTGCAGGTAACTGGTTCCAACTAGCCTACTGCTCCGAATAAGTGACAAAATAACGCCAACATGTTCCTATTTACATGTTGTGATTTGTAGAGTCACAGCGTGTACAAAAAAACCGTAAACAAACTGGGAACTATATTCTCAGAAAGGCGAAGCTCTGCTACTTGGGCGGAGTGATTTGCTTTGCAGCAAGCCTTTCTGAGAATATAGACGGTTAGAAGATGGCTGTGTCTCATGTTACGTTGTTATTTGTACACGCTGTGACTATACAAATGTTGGCGTTATTTTGTCACTTATTCGGAGCAGTAGGCTAGTTGGAACCAGTTACCTGCAGGTTCTGTGCTAGGCTAAGCTACCGGTGGAACCGTCAGACAGCGTTACAACACGCACGGACACGAGAAGGGTATGTATCGACTTGTCTTACTCTGGGGGTTACGGTGAATAAGCTAAAGTCCCAATAAGTCGGCGTGTTCCTTTAAGGATCGTAGCCCCACCAAGGGGGAAAGTCACGCCACTAACCCCCTGTGTGAAACAAATCTCCGCTGTGTCTCTCTCCGCCGTGTCATGATGTAAACTCAGATGTATTTTGATTGGCTGTCAGTGTTTCTGTCGTTCACCAAATCGCTCTGAAAGTGATCGCAACGATATCGTTCTCCACTGTCGTTATCGTCATAGTTGTGGTGTGGACTTCACCATCCACTTGAGTTAGAACGATTTTTAAAACTATAGATTTATAGTTATCGTTATAGTTATCGTTCTTGGTGTGGACGGCATTTTAGGGTACGTTAGGTCAGGTCTAGTCAGTGGTGTCGCCTGTCATGGGGCCCAGTAGATTTCTGCAACACAGCCTGATACCCACTGCAGGCCATAATGCTATAATGACATAATTTACAATGAATACTGGGCTTCAATAGGAATGCTCACCCAACTTTAAGCACATTTAACATTTAGTGTTGATAACTGTGGATAGATTAAACAAACAAGATACAATGTGTTGATTATTGAGCTTTAGAGGTGCAAGTAGCAGATTATTATATCTTCAGACAGTGCCAGGGTAGCTATCTAGGATCAATCCACCGTTGGTTTTGTTCTTTGGAATTTGTTGACAATAACAACAATACAGAATTGCACCAGCCGTATCCTATAACCAGCAAAGTATGGCACTGTAATTGCTCCTCTAAAGCTTGGGCCAGGACAGAACTGACATCAGGAAGCAACACAAAAACACATTTATTTCAGTGGAATTCACTTTTCAATAATTAGGATTCAGAGATAACTTGTCAAAAACAGCAAGTCCCTCTAGGGTTTACATATAAACATATGAGAAATGAATCCAGTCACAGTTTTCCCATAATTTCTCCAGCTCATGAGTCATTTAGCTACATTTTAGAAACAATAATGTTTTGATTAAGCATGTAGCATCTAGTCCTGTTAACTCAATTTATACATCCCTCAGATATGTATCTGTTAGCCGTGTGCTGTGTTATTGAACTAGACATTGATGGCCACTTTGCTCCTGAGCTGTCTGAGCTCCAGCAATGGTTCAATTTCCTGATATCAATGTTAACACATGTATCACAGAGTTTATAATTTCCTTCCACAAAACAAATTCTCTATCTATGACCTGTACACGATATTATTGACAATCACTGCTCAGTCCCTGATGCACTGGTTGATGCTATGTTTTCATACCCAAAACACTTTATCTTATTTCATTTAAACCATTCAACTGTTAACCATACACTTTCTGTATATGCTGTGATGGTCAGGGAATTCTTCACACTGCCATGTCTTATTTTTGCCTAAAACTGTCACTTTTAAAATTATTGATTCTAAAGCATATGGGAGCATCTATGAAAAGAAGTAAGCTTAGGTCATTAAAACCTGCAAACTCCCATAAGCAATACTGAGGACCCAACTGCAGTGTCCTCAATGCTAGCTATGTCCCTGAATCACAACATGCTAATACTCACATAATGAGGCTTGTTAGCATTTTGAGACTACAAGAAATATAAAGACCATACAGTTGTGACAGACACCAATTTGTGTCTTACACACAGAAATAAGTGAACCATAGAAATGATCTGTTAATGCAGAAGGAAAAGGTTCAGGGGCTTTTATTTTGTAGGTGTGATGGCTTTGCCATGGCATCACTATTTTTCTCTCTTTAGGAAAGATTGTATTGTCTTTTCTGCTTACTCCCAACAAGAATAAATAACACTGGGAGAATGGATGGAATAGAATAATCTTTAATCAACGGTTCACTTATTAACTTTTTTCTTTCAATTGCATCTTGTGGTCTTCAGCAGTGAATGGATGGCTCAGGTGTCCTGTCTTTAGGACGTACGAGCAGAAATTTTCAGGTGCTTCTGGTAAGTGCTGACTACTTGTGGCTTGAAGTACAGATGTTCTGACAGCCACTCAAGGGAGTCCCACTGGGATGCTTCTGGGGGCCCCTGTTGAGTTAGCAGTGTCCGTCTACTCTTAAGTTTTCATTATCCACTCCTTGTACACATTAGCCGTGTTTAGGGCTGCACAATATGAGGAAAATATGCAATACACGATGCTGTTGTTGAATATCGCATTAACAATATTACTTGCGATAAATAAACAGATATTAAAGTGTATTCAGTTCTGCATTTCTGCTGCTTTCAGTATTCTGCTACAATACAATAAATTTAATTTAAAACAAATGAAAGGAACGCATTTACAAAATTCTTTTATTTATTAAATTGAACATTGAATTGAATATAAAAGACACCACAACAAAAAGTGACAGGCTACATTTAAAGTGTAGTTTTCTGTTGAGAGTGTCTTTCGCGATATGTCGCAGTATTTCGTGATGTGTTCATTACGCCGGTTGATACCGAGATGACGATAAATTGTGCAGCCCCAGACGTTTTTGTATTCAATTGTCAAGCAAATTTGACTCACAGTGCCCCTCTAATTTGCTGCAGGTCAATGTCTTTATCCTCTATCTTACTAATGAGATAATCTGCACTGAGTAAATGCAAATTTCACTTAAAATTGGGGATAGAGCAATCAGAATTGTTCTTTCCTGATACAGATTCCCTAATTTGCAATCTGGAAACATCTCTGTGTGAGGCTGATTAAATAATGCAAAGCTGTAAATACACATCAACTCTTTACTGTTTGTCGAAACATTTACACACCAACATCCATTTTAGGGTCCGGCTAACTGTGACGTGATTATTTAAAAGGTTTATAATAGACAACGCAACAAACTCATAACAACAGACACACGGTCACATTCACTTTGTCTGATTTATGTAACACAGAGTTGATGCTGTAGGATTACTGGTGTTGTGTACAGAGAGAGAAGACGACAACAGGTGTCATCGTGTCAAAGGTGTCAGTGCCCTGTCGCCTGAAGAAAGACAGGAACTGTGCTTCAGAAACAACTCCAAGGTCCTACTTAGTGGATCTACCTCAGGGAGTGGTGAGACGCAACTGCCTAGGTCCCCTTGAAACCTCAACTTTCACGTGCAGGAACTCCCACACTCACAACTAGATCTGGTAGAGTCATAGTTCCACTATAAAACAAAACAAACAAAGTGGAAAACAAAAGAGTTGACTTACAGTATGTTCTTGTTTATGAGATTCAGTTTTGCGCACTTAATATAGAGTAATACAGAATTAGAAGATTACAAGAATTACTATATTAGTGTCTAAGTTCTCACTGTTCAGACTCAAAAGATTCAGACAGGGACAGACCTTTCAAACAAGAGGCAGAATAATCCTCTAAGGTCTGCCGAGACAAAGGCAGTCTACCCTTTTTTCTCGAGAACGGGGAGATGTGGTATTATTGCATGCTATATTGGTAGGAATCTTTTAATAGGAGTTGTGTATGGGGGGGACATTTTAGACGCTAGATAACAGTGAATCACTCTCTATTTATTAAATAACACGACAGCAGCGACGGTGGATTTGCAAAATAGTCTCAGGAAGGAACTTGTTTAAGTGGAAAACTTCAACGCCGCAAAATAAAACCCCACATACAATATTAAATGAAGTTACCTGTTCACACAATACAGTAATGTGAGCTATTTAAATTAACTGGATACATGGTGAAACGTCATTTGCTCTTACCAGTGTATCGCTGTGTGTACTTCGTCCACAGAAATCCCACCAACTGGTCCCATAACGTCCCAGTTAGAGAGTACAGTAGATGCCGTTAACATGTTCTTTACGATCATTCCCTGAAAGAACCAATCAGGCCTGCCTTATAGCACAATAACTCATTTGCTTAGCGTGTAGCTAAGAGAGTGTAGAGAGTGGAAAGTGAGGGACAAAGGCTGACAGGCTTTATCCTGGAAATGTACATCCGTTGATCCAGACTAGAGCTTAGATCGGGCCCAAAAAATCAATCCCGACCCTACCCGAGCCTGTGCACGTTGTGTCCGAGCCCGGCCCAGCCCGACACACAAACTGACTTAAACCCGACAATTTTTTAATACGTGGGCCGTTATAACTGACGTTCTCAACTACAATTCCGAGTTGTTTGAACTACAGAAATCTGTTTAGAATTATCTTAATGCGGTAATGCGTAATACCGGTAATGCAACAAGGACGTAGCATGTAAACTGCGCTGTTTGTTTATCCAGAATGGAATGGATCGCAAATGGATCCGAATGAAGAAACGTAAAAAAAAAAAAAACTCGACCCTAGCTCCCTCCCCCGAATAGTGTGGGTAACAGATCAAGGCAGCAACATAACCAAAGCCCTGGAACCATATAGGAGACTTTCTTGTCTCGATCACCTAATTGGCCGACAACAGTGCTGCAGAGGGGGGAGACGCGATGTAGCCCAGTTTACCTCAAACTCAAGTCAGTGCAGGACAGACACCCAAAGCTACAGGAGAAGCTGGAGAGGCAGAGCTTTCTCCCCACCGAATAAGGCTAATAAAGTAGTGATTAAAAAAACACAAATGCTTGTTTAAGGGCCCGGCCTTTAGACTATATCAAGTACATTTTGCGTTATATTAGCTATACGCTGAAGTGATTGTTAACACAACCATTTTCACAACAAAGCCCTACGACTGCTTTCACATTCAAATGAATTTAGTGAGAAGCACAAAGGAAGTGGCGTACAGTAGTGTCAGCAGCTTTACGCTTCAACCTCAGCTGAATGGAATAGAATAGAAAACTGTATATAATGTGGATTGGTTACATCTGGCCAGTATCTGATCTTCCTAATAAGCCGCTTTATATAGTGCACCAATGGGTCGAATCAGCGAGTCAATCAATGCCACATTCTTTACATAAAAGCCATTGCAAAACCAACCGTTGACGGATTATGATTGTTTAAACTTCCATATAGTTCCACAGGCGGTCTATTATGTGATTCTAAATGCACACAAGCTCCATTTCTCTCTCTTCCTGTCTTTCCCTCCCCCACAATCTGTCATACTTAAAGACCCTTCAAAGCATGTTGTAGTGAGCAGGATGTGATGGACATGTCTTGTATTTAACAGTGTAGGTTAAAAGTGGATGGCCATTCAATGAGCACTTAACAGCTCGCTGGTAGTCTTTAGTCATACACACAGAAAAAAGTCTAATCACTGAAGTCCTACTTCAGCCATCCGCTGCCTCTGTCGGCCGGTCGGAGCAGCAGCTCCGCACATTAGCTCATCACATGAAGAGCTCATGAATAGATTTACATCTCTGGGATCCTTAACTGGACAAATCCAGCTACTGCTTTTCACAACCCACTGGCTTTGATACACTGCCATCAGTTTTAACCAGCATCTTCATCCTCCTCACTATCATCATCATCCTTCTCTTTTTAATCGTTGGCACAATCATCATCTTTGTCATTATCAACTTCATCACCACATCATCATCGCCATAACCATCTTCTTCCTCTTTAGTGCGTCATCACTGCATCATCATCACCATCAAACAGAAAATGAATCCCTAACAATTATAGTATAACACATTCATACAGTAAGTAATAAATAGCAGCAAGCATTTATTTGTCATCTGGAGGTGAAAAGACCTCAAAACATTTTCACGTCACGGACCCCTAAACTGACACAAATTAGACGAAGGACCCCCATTTGATATGCATTTGTCCCAGGGTCCCCCATCCGAAAGCTTTATTACAGATGAATCCACATCTCAACATAACCACAATCCTGGGAAAACTTGATACTATTATTAAGGGTGCAATTTGTGAAAAAAGCAGAGGGGGGATGTTTTTTTTATCATGCACAACAAAACATGCAAGAAAAATATCCCCCTTTCAATACCATGGATATAGTGCCACTCAGCCAGCCATGCCAAAACACTTATTTATGAACTTCAATAACCGATGGTAAATAATCTCAAAATGAAATCGCACACCAGAGTATCAACCCTAACCCTAACCCAAAATACTTTCCAAACTTCCAAACCACAATCTTTTTCCTAAACTTAACTAGTTGTTTTGGTGCCTAAACTTAACTGTCAGCGCCTCATGACTCATGGCTCACTTGTTCTGGCTAAACTCCACTACATGGCCCCTGAAAGGACTGTGTGTCTGTACCTGGCTCACAGTTACCTATTGGCGGCTAAACAACTGTGGCTAGTAGCCGGCGTCCTGGATCTCTGTAGCGGCTAAAAAAAAAACAGCAACTGCCACTCGGATTCTATCATTCCAAAGCACTGTAGACTGCTCACGTTACAGCGCTTCTCAGTTTAAAACACTTCTATGGTATAGGTATATAATAAATGGTCTATTGGTGAAGTACCATTGATCACTTTGAGGGAGGGATACAGTTCGTCCCCAACCGGGGATAAAAATAATTCAGCAGAGGCAGGGATATATAGACCAGAAAGCGGAGACATGCCACGCTTCCCCCCCCCCAGCAAATCGCACCCTGCTATTATTACTTGTCTGGGGGCTTCCAGGGCTTGGCCGCCCTTGCATATATGAATCTCTACAGATAAGCGCCCAGCCACCAGGCCAAAGGGTAAGGTGAATAGGCCCACCTGTCGCTTTGCTGCCCCGGCGCCTCGTTGAACTGCCACCAGGTCAGCCCGTTTGGCAGTGGTTAGCACTAATGCTCCTAAGACAATTCATTTGTTGACATTTAAAAAAACGCGGACACTAACGTTAACACAACTTACTGTATTTCTTACACTTCACTGTAACTTATTGTATTTTATACCCATCTTATTCTATTTTACCTGTAGCTGTTTTTATATTCTCTTTAATGAATTGGTTTTAACTGCTCTAATGTTTTATGTAAAACTTTATATTGCCTTGTTGCTATATTAGTAAGGCTGCCTTGGCTTTAAGTGTCCCTGGAAGCCCCTTGAGGACCCTTGGGGGTCCCCGGCCCCCACTTTGGGAACCTAGAAACTGGTCTAGATTACATGTAACCCTTTTTATCATATCATTTTTATCATAAATTATTTCACTTTTGAAATATATTCATTTAATAACCCTTATTGTGGGTCAGAGCTGCTTAATGACTACATTAATAAGTGATCTATTATCTGTAATGTATGTCCAATCGACATTCAGATCATTTTCATCATTATCATCATTATTGCCACCCTCATCTTAAATAACAAAAATGAAATAAAAAAATAATTATTATTTAATATAATTTTTCAAACAACGATAGAAACTCTGACAGCCAATCAAAATCCATCTGAACAAGATGGCACGGTGGAGAGACACACGATCATTTTTGTATTGTGTATATTGATATTCTGTCTTGTTCATCACTTTGGTCAACCACAGTTGTTTAAATGTGCTATATAAATACATTTGACATTGACACTGCGGAGAGATGTGTGTACGGGGCTACAACCCTTCAGCTCTGTGTATTTTAAACACCAGTACTTTGAAACTATTTCTCATGTCTCCGAAACCACTGTGAGTGAATCTTCTGTTTTGGATGTTTACTGATGTTTATGATTACTACAGACATTCCTGTAATCTTACGTTGCAACTTCTCCTGTATAACATGTATTATTATCAGCTGGAGCGTGCTTGTCTAACGCCACCGTTTACACAACGTTATCGTTCAGCAGTGTGGATGCTCACATCGTTATACTTATAATTATGGTTATAGTTATCGTTGTTGTAGTGGACGGTCCTTAAGAATAAAACAAACTAATTGAAGGTAACAGAATGAAAACACTTCTATTATCGTCTTTGTGGTTTTAAAAAAACAGCTCCTGAATCCTTTTTCAAGCAGGTTGTCTGGGCGAATCACCTCCCCCTGCGAACTACAATTGGGCTTATGATAACAGATCTTTTAATATAGCTCTCTTCCTCAATATGGAAGGATTGTGAGGGTGGCAGGCAGGGATATTGAGTGTGAGCTAAGAGTTTCTCCCTTTCGGCTTGGCCCACCATCCAAACTTATTAGACAGATAAATGAGAGCTGCCCTTGCGTCGCAACGGGCCTCTTTTTGTGCCCGTTTATTCGTCTCCTGAATACTGGCTCAATCAGATAGCGGCCAGCCTTTCACTGCAGCCACCATCTCTCTGCATCTGTTGACCTGCACTGGCACAGCCGGGACTAATGTGGGCTGCTTTGGTGGCACTGAAACCGCCATTTCCCTTTCACTTTGAAACGCCTTTTGTTCAATTTGTTATTTTTTTTTTTCCCCAGACAAAGCTCCGATACAAAGGTCAGACCGTGTATATGTGGCTCTGTGCATCTGTGGATTTTGTTCCCTGATTTAACAAGGTAAAAAAAAAAGTATAAACCCCTTCTTTTTTGGGGGGTCTCAAGTTTTTGACTTTCATCCTAATGTTCCAGCTCGTATGACGTGTGATAAGAGGCTTTTTATTTATCCTACATGGATGGATGATGTGCAATAGTATTATAGAGCAGGGATTCTTGTCTGAAAGAATAACAAGTATCTCTTTCCTCAGCAGACCCGATTTCTGAGTTTGTGTGGGCTCACGTGTGTGTTTAGTTCAGACCCACACGCAGACCCAAAATTAAGTCCTTCAAAAAAGACATCCTCCACCAGTTTCCTGTAACCATGGCGATAGGAAGTGCTCTCCAATCACATCTCTGTATACCATTGTCACATGTGTTAGGGAAGTGCACAGTTTCCTGCTGTTTTCACTGGCTTCCTCCCGATGGTGTGTGCTCAGGATTTTGCATTTGGTCCTGGAAAGCCGCGCAGTTCCCAACTAAATATTCTATTCTGTTTTTATTACGAATGTGCCGACTACAACGCCATCAAATTTGAATAAAGTAAGTTGCAAATTTTTGGTAGCATGTTCAGAGCAACATTAAGTGAATTTATGAGCAGTATGTCTTTTTTTCACCACCATTTTTGATATCACATGTACATATCTGCTTGGTTCAGTGATTTTACTTACGAATGAAACATTGTCTGAAAACTACAGTTAAATTGAAGATTGAGATTATTATTCCATTTAATGCGTGGTTTCTTCATAAAACCATTATCATTCAAAAGGTACCCTGTTGAATTTTCGACCACTAATAAGTGCTGTGGAGCACATCATACTGATGGTTTCACGCTATTATTAACTAATATATTAAGCCTAATGTGTCAGCAAAGACAGGGAAAAAGGTGCTAGCCAACAAACATGGATGTGTACAATGTAGTATTAAAGCAGCTTTAATGGATATTTAAGGGGTCACTCGTAGTGATGAACGTTTAGGGAATTATCACCCGAATCTGCAGCTCCCCTCGACTTTACAAGTAAGTTATAGGGAGTTACAGCTCATTGTTTTACAGCTGTCCGGCCCACAACTTTATTGTTTTGGTTCACTCTCATGGGATATAACATTGTTTTCAGCCGCAGCAGGCAGCGGTATTCAGAGAAAAAAGCACTAAAACCACTGTACACTACCTGCTCAGCACCAAAACAGTAGACAGACACAGTTAAGAGACTAGCAGGTGAACGTAGTGGAGCTTTTAGCAGCTAAAGAGACAGATATTTCCCTTAGTAGTTGGTAGAGACCCAACTAGAGCTAAAAGAGAGAGAGTACTGGACTTACATTCATCAGATGGACACAAACATGACTCCAAATGGATTGTAATGTTGCTCGTAACTGCTGGATGTGTAAATAAGCAACTATTTGCTGACAAGCGTGCCATATTAATTTAAAAGGTGATGACATGTCAGTGTTGTGTTCACAACTTGTGTCCGCTGTCCCCAAAACATCAGTTATTGTAGGTTTAAATATAAAATCAAGCTTTTAAAATGTTTTATTAGGAAGGAAATGCACTCAACATATGTTACGCTCGGGACACACTGGCTTCGGAAGTGCCGCGAACTGCAATGAAGCAGATCCATTTTCATTTCGGCGCCCATGTAATCCAATCTGTCTGTTTATACCGGCTGCGATCAGGAGTGGAGCGCCTGCGCCGGCCCGCGCTGGCCCGTACGCTGCAGCGACCGTTTCAGCGACTCCTGGAATGTGTCAAGCCAGGTTGGTAATCAAACACAGGAATGCCACAGCAGCCTGAAAATAAAATAAAACAGATTTCAAAATAAAACACCCAGGTCTGTGGTGATTTTGGCTGTCTTGACTTCTCAGCTGTGTCTATAGCGAGACAGTCGATCAGGCCCAGAGAGAGATGGACGGACAGACAGAGACTGCAGCGGGCCACACGTGTAAAACTGCATGTATAGTTGCGATGAACATTACATTATATTATGATTTCATGAGGTTATAAACTTACCCATGATGAAATAAATCCGTTCTGTAGAGTGGAGAAGAGCGGGATCGCTTTGTGACCTCCGCAGAGAAATGTGCGTCTGGTGTGAACAGCCAGGCACCCAATCTGGCCTCGCAGCGCTTCGCAGTCAGTGTGTGCCTAACGTTAGGCCCCAAGGATACACACACATTGCAATACAGTGAAAACAGTGAATGTCAATATAACACTGTGAGTTTACAGAAAAACTCCACAGGGTGCCTTTAGGTCAGGTCATTTGCGAGGACTATGGTTAGCTGCTCCTCAGATCTCTGCAGGGTAAATCCAGACAGCTAGCTAGACTATCTGTCCAATCTGAATGAAAATAAATGTTCTGTTGCACGACTAAAACAACTTTTGAATGTACACATTCCACCAAAACAAGTTCCTTCCCGAGGCAATTTTGCAGCGGCACCACGGCTCCGTCCGGCGCTTCGCTGCACCCAACACGATTGTGATTGGTTTAAAGAAATGCCAATAAACCAGAGGATTTTTTTTCTCCCATCCCGGAATGCTGTGTGGACTAGCCAGACTGCAAGCTGTACAATTCTCTCTGACCTGATTAATTCTTTGACCAGAGTTATACTGGAAGCAACAGAATAAACAAAAGCTTACAAGACATTCAATTCACAAGTAGATTTGCATAGGCTCAATACTTTCTGCTCCAAATTAATCAAAAGGTGCTGGGTCAACCTGGGCAAAAGGTCTCACTCAGTGATCAAAGTGAAATGCTGAGCTAGAAAAAAAAATGCAGATTGACTTAATTAAATCAGTTTACACTAAAGGTTGTTGATTAGGTAAAATAGTGTTTAGCACAGTCACAATATCATACAGAACAGTAGGAGTTTGATCAGTGAACAGGGAAGAGAATATTAGGATAAGATTAAACTCTTAGGTGCTTCATTTTGAAACAGGCAGTGATTGAGAGCCTTTTATGTTACAGAGCATCGGACATTTAAAGCCATCTGAAGCCACCTCCTTGGAGACTCCTGCTTTCTCAAAGTGTATTCAACATGTGGGAATAATTTACATCAAACTCTCAAACACTCCACCACTCATTCCCACTGGATCAAACCTGGCAGTGATGCAGGCTGGTCTTCAGGTAACCAGCAGCACCTCTCTCCAGATCCCTCCCAAGCCCGGGACTGCTGTACTCAGAAACCGACACCCAATCCTACTGGACACCCTCCAGCCAGTCCTGGTCCAGGTCATCATCAATCCTCAGCGAGGTATGGAAGGACCCCTACAGACACCACAGCCCCCCAGGACCTGCAGCTCACCCGGACCTTCTGGGAAGTCCTGCTGGAGCTTGGATGCCAGGGTGGCCGTGCTTCTGGTGACTCTGGCTGGAGCTGTAATCCTGCTGCTGCTCTACAAACTCCTGCGGCTGAGACACAGGTGTGTACATGTCTTTCCACTTTTCCAACCACCACAACTCTAGTTTTGGTTGAAATAAACACATATATTATTTACACATTTACATGTGAAAATATTTTGGCTCTATACACGCTAAAAGTATTGTTTTTTTTAAATGGAGTCTGGTGGGTTTAGTGCAATCGACCTCAGAGCTGTTTCTGGTTAAACAGGAAGGTCTTAAAGAGGTTTTTAAAAGGCCTATCTCTGTAGGGATCCTTTTCATACTGTTGTCAGATAACTTTCAGTGGCAAAAAAGCACTTTCAGTGGACCAAATGCACATTTGCCCCTATAGGGTTACATTGCAGCTTGGTCTGTGGCTACCGGTTACAGCGATCTTGCTTAATACTGGACCAATTTCAAAGATTGTTGTTCCTATCAATCACTTACACACAAAAACATAGGAAAATAGGTTGAAAAAAAACAGTAGTTACGTTTTAAATTAATTCCAAGAGAATGAGAATTTTACCTGGTTAAATGAAAAAGAAAATTGTGTTGGTTGTTGATGTTGGTTCGTGTTGTGTCCTGCAGGCTGAGGTTGGCCAGGGCGAGGCATGCGCTAGAGTACTACAGCTTCTACCACACCGCCACCTACACACTCAAACACGCTGCGACGTGTCAGGACCTGCCAGGCAAAAACGGGACGGTCCCTGAAGCTACACCTGTACAAGTAGTCGTAACTCCGGTGACCCCAACTGTCGTCACCCCGCTTCCACCCCCACCGGTGCCCTCTCCACCCCCACTGCCACTCCCCCCACCTCCTGTCCTGCCTCCACCACTGCTCCACGCTCCACCGTCTCTCACTCCAGCACCTGCTGCCCTGGCCTTCCCTCTCCCGCTGCCTGTGTTCCACACCACCCCGCCCAGCCCTCACCTGTCGTGGGGCGCCTGCTCAGACGCAGATGTGTACTCTCGGATCGGAGCTTTCAGGCCCTCCAGACTCTCCAGTCTCTCCAACCACTCGAAAGTCATACTTTTTGAACACTCGTCCCTCTGACCCCCCCAGAACATGACTGGAGACGTCACCAATGTGAGAAGACTGTAATGATTACCAAAAACATATTCTTCTGAAGGACTGATAATCACCGGGGGATGAGTGTGTTTGTCATGAGTACTGTATACTGTATGTACGCAGTATACGTATATTCTTCTTTAAAGGGGCTGTACTCGATATTCAGAACAACAAGTGGTCTGGGATTAGCCTGACAGAACTCACCATTGGCAGAGCTCAATCCGAGCGGGCGGGATAAACGGTTGTCTTTCAAATTCCCTCTGCACGCAATAGGATAGCGCTACAAGCAACCAGAGAAACGCTAGTTAATAGATTAAACTTTTTGATTAATCTTCCTTTTTTAAGAATTACTTCAGTGCCGTTCTTTGTTCTTTTCTCAAAGAAAAGTCTTTCAGAGTCGCGGCCAAAAGCCAATTCGAAAGACCGCTGTTCGCCAGCAGCAGCAGCCATCTTCTTTGTTTTCAAGTAGCAGGGAATTCACGCGGAACCGTCGCAACTCTGCCGTCATTATGTTAAGCCCGCCCACCTACTCTATACACGATGTGATTGGCCTGACTAGAGTTTGCTTTGTCCAGCTTGCAAGCCAACGGAGAGTTGTTAGACGACCCTGGCTCCAAATTACATTTGTTGCCGCTAGGGTACATCTAGAGTTCGAGGCTAGTCTGGGATTGCTTCCACACAGCTCTCACAGACCGTTCCCCAACTTGTCTAATACCCGCGCTTTGTCACGGTCCTCTGCGTCAGATACTGACACACAAACCACTCAAATGCACCTGTGAGAATTTAAGGTGACCGGACTTAAAAGTCAAGACAATCATATCTAATTACAATAAGTTAGTGAAAAAATATGAATTGGTGAATTAAATTGGTAATGGGATTACTAGTGCTGGGTATCGTTCAAACATCTCGATACCTGTACCGATACCAGTATCGTGACTTCGATACCGGTTACTGAACATTACTTTTTTTGATACCAATTTCATAAAATCTATTTTAACAAAAAGAAATTACAACATTTCACATTACAGCACGTCTTTTTATTTATTTTTCAGCTCCTACTACCTGAGCCCGGTCGCTGTGCGTAACGTAGAGTTTTTCCTGCGTGCCTCTGTGACCTGTAACGTTAGACAGCCAATCACAAACATTATAAGATCTAAGATCTCGGTAGAAGCATGCTGCATGCTTACTGGCTCACTTACACTGATTAGATTTACTTCTAATGTTTTGAAATTTGGTATTGAATGACGAGGCATTTTTCCATACTATATAGGCAATTTGTTCGGTGCCCAAAAAGTATTGAATTCGGTTCCCAGCCCTAGGGATTACACAGGGCTGTATCAGAGAAAACTGATATAAAGTTAACATGGTGCAAATGTTTTATTGCATTCCATTACTTAAAAAACACAAGTAAACAGAATGTTCCAACTTTGTAATGCATCTTAGCCAAATGTATTTACTGTGAGAGAGTCCTGAAGTTTAGTACTTCATTTGCTTTCCTTAGGGACCGTTCGGTATTTACGGAATGGACCACCGGAGGAAAATAGGGGAGGGTCATGTCTTTTTATTCTTTGCTATGGGGAGGGTCATCCAACATTTTTCAGTCGAGATGGGGGGGTCACCCAACTTTTGTATTCATGAAACAGCAACATTTCAAAGTGGCTTGTTTGGTGCATATTTTTCCATGTAGCTATCAGTCTCGGCTCTCCTTCGCTACCAGATGGGTCTGACCCATGAGTTTGCTGGGGGGCAGGGGGAGCTGCCCCTGGTGGCTGAAACGGATAATTGCATTGTTTAAAAAAATGAGTGGAATAATTACGTCTGACATGATCAGATATTTTATAAATATCTTAAATAACACAAAACAACTAAATGGTGGTAGGTAATACATCTGATTTCATATACTGCTTTAGTAAAAAAAAGTATTACCTGGCTGACGATGGCAGCAGCAGGACGTAAAAAACGAAAATGACTGTTGCACTATGTCTGGACATCTTACCGTGCCAAGGTTGCAATAAAGGTTTCTAAATGTCACATTTGATGTCATCTTACTAATTAATTGCGGGTTTTGTGTAGATTTGGACTTACATACATTTATTCCACTTTGTTTAAAAGTTTAGAAGTGGATGAAGCCTAGTGACGAGTCCATAGCAACCAGTTTGTGTGTTGAATGTTACCCAGAGTGCCTTGCTGAATGGTCTCAATATTTTATTGTTTTATTTCATGTGAATACTAGTTTACTAGAGGAGTAACTTAGTATTTGAAGTAATGCAGTAATGTAGGAAGTATGCATTTAGTTTCCATGCTTATTGTGTTTCCACAACGTTGTGGTTGTTGTAGTGAGTAAATCTACTGAAATGGCCACCACACCATAACAGAGGAGTGTGACGTGTCAGATGAGAATGCAGAGGTTTAGTCACATCTGGCTGTTAAAAAACAATGGGAATCTGTATATTTGCCAAGCGCAAACCAGTACAGAAGGTATTGATAAATTGTTGGGGGAGGGTCATGCTTTTTTTCAAATCGTTTTGGAGGGTCATAGAAATTTTTTTACTGGCGAGGGGAGAGTCATGTCTTTTTTGGCTAAAGGTCCCAAAACTCCTCCGGTGGCCCCTTAAATAAATAATGAACAGTCCCTTAATGCGGATAATTTATATTCCTAAGATATGTCTTCATTTCTTTTAACAGTGTAGGAGCCCATTGTTTCCCGAAATGGGAGGCATTTCCTTAGCCAGTTTTCCATGGCATGGTCCCTCCCTGTTTCACATCATTAGCTGCATTCTCTGTTTCCTTCCTGACTCTCTCTCATGTAGCAATCTTACTTTGCATTTCCTTCACTTACAGTCAGAAATAATGACTCGGAAGATGTCTCTTTTGTCTATTTCAATCATTCAAATTCACAGAACAACAAACATGTAATTAGTACATGTGAAATTTGTGAATAATTTGTTCCTTAATGACCAGACTAAAAGTTACAGATGAGCACAGATTCATTATTCTCTGAGGTCATGCTGTCCACACACAGGTAACACTGGTCTGCTGTTGATATGGTAACCTGAGCATCCACTTCCATTTGCCCTAATAAGCTGTTAAGAAGAGTCTTCTTTAAATATTTAATCGTGTTTTCCCAACAGGCCTCTCATTCATTATTCAACAATAGTTTGTAAATTTATGAGGGAAGCTGTTTTGGTTGATGCTTGTTTGTTGCTCTCTGCTTGCCGTGGTGAAAACCGAGACTTTGCGTGTGTCAGCAGTGTCTCTGAATTAGTTATAAGCCGAGCAGGAAAGCCATTTGTAACACTGTACTGCTGCTACAATTAAATATAATGAGGGATTGCAATGCAAGGATGAATATTAATACATTTGTGTTCCAGATTCGAATAATATTAATTGAAGGTTTTCATCTCAAAATGTTATTTATCCATTTTAGAATGCTCATAGAAAGGCTTCAAACAGTGGTAAAACATAAACATAAAGCCACTTCCAGCACATTACATGCTAATTAATGCTAGTGCTAATTTTTCTTAAATCATGAAGAGAATGATGTCACATTTTTAAATGCAATTAATACATCAACTTAAAGCACCTCATGGAACTGGTTTGTAACTCCCTCACAAACTCATTCATTCACATTTAGCAGGCTGCAGATTCGCCAGCAGAGGGAGCTGTTCAGTCTGCACCTAACCTGGACCTTCTTTAAGAAAGAGCCAAGCAGCAACTTCCGGGCCTGAAAGTGAAGCCAATAGAGACAGAGTGCATTTAAGTCCCGCCCACAGTGGAGGGCAAAAACAACTCATCGTTCTTCATTGACTTTGGCAAAATGGCGTACGCCAAAAAACAAATCCGATTTATGAACTGGCAGTTGTTACACCGATGACCGATGACATGATGACTGGCTCAGAAAAAGCAAAAAACTTCTCAGACGTTCAGGAATTGCTGCAAATTGAATTATAATTTTGGCCTGTTCTTGCACAGTGTAGGGAAACCTGATCTATAACTACCTATATTGTGCCTATATTATTATTACCTATAATAATATCTTCCAAAATGGCAGGCATTACGGCACTCGGGGACAGCTTCGATATACCAGACGTATATAATAAGATTTAACAGAACTATATATTATATCCAAACAAGCCTTAGTGATAAAGTTGAAGATTATATATAATATTCATAAAAAAAACACATTGCTGTCAGACATTTCCCTCTGGAAACAGCCGGTTGCCCCCAGAGTGGCGAGGACCTGTATTTGGACCGGGATGGACCGGGATGGACTGGGATGGACCAGGATGGCACGGTTCCGGCGCATTGCCCTCTCTACTGGACCCAATTCAGTACATATATCCAAGAGCACAGCTTTAGAGAATCTAAATCGGCATATTAGCCAGTCATCGTCGTGGTCCCTGAAGTCTCTTTCTCTCCTGTTTCTTCCATTGGCGGAGTCCTCCTCCAGGGCCAGCAGTGCCATCATGCAGCATTACGCACGGGTTCACCGCAGTATTTATATGTTTACAACAATTTGTGATTGTTAACACCATGCCAAAATCACAGCATTAACTAGTGGTATCCCCCACCCCGAGATACAATTTGAAGACGAAAGAAAGTGTAATAGGCAAACACACTTTTCTTCATGCAGGTTTTGTCACAAACAGTATTAAAGTGCGGACCGATAACGAGGACATTAAGTGGAACGACTGCGCGAGAGCTTAACGGCTGTATTTTCAGACTTTGACATTTGATGATATATGCACAGTATTAAAGACAGATATTTAGTTATTTACACTGTGTTCTGCCGTTATCTAATGCTAGGGTATTTGATGCTATCCTGTATTCCATGCAGTCGGGCCATCCCCTCCTCCAGCGCTCCGTAGCGGACAATGTGACGGCGAGACAGCGCCAATTAAACATTAAGAACAATTTTTTATTTAAGATTTGAGTTGGAGCTTGAGTTGAGTTTATGGAACAATTATCACTCAGTACAAGCGCAAATAACACTGCTGGATTTAATCTTCATGGTAACGTGGATGATATGGAGTGAATAAATGTGCGTGAGGCATCAATACTTGAAAATATTACGAGTAATCGTTATTCCCATTTACTTTCTGCAGTCTGACTTCAGTTCACCACTTCACCGTCTGCGTCGCCAATTCCCATTGTCTCCAAAATGGGCGTACGCATGGATCACGCATGATGAGACCTTTGGCAACACCGACACTGACGCCAAATGTTACACTGCCTGATTGGGTCATGACGTCTCCTTCTCTGAGACGAATGAAAAAAATGTAGTTTTAGGCTAACTATATATCTGTAAGTGAAGCTTAAGCATTTTGACAGTATGCAACTTGTGGAATATAGTGGATAAATCAGAAAGCTATGCAGTGTTGTGTTTGGAAGTGCCTTAGCTTGCTAACAGCTAACCTTTCCTCTGGTGGACATTGGTTGCTATATTTACTGAATTTCTTTTAACAAAATACGCAACATGAACAAAGCTCCCCCTCTACTGCTCCAACACTAGTACAGACTGCAAATCTGCATAATAAGACATCATTCTGTGTAAAAATGTGTCCAGAGTTTATATAGCTCCTAACCCTAATTGACCCTAACCCTAACTCCAGCAGTATGGCCTATGTGTGTAACCGTAAAGCAACAGAGTGTAAAAATGTAATCTCCCTATTCAGGGATTATTAAAGTGCTTATTCCGTCTTTCTTTCTATTAGACATTCCAAAATTAAGGACAATTATCATGACCAATGTTGGCATGGTTGCAGGAGCCGTTTTTTTTGTTGTTGTTACATCTATTGTGGAAATATGCAGAAGTTAGAATTTATTTGATCCAAGTTAGTTTTGGTTATGGATGAAATCTTGATAGTCAACTTTGTCCTGAAGTATGTCTGCTGGACTAGAAATTAGAGGCAGTGCGCCTATTTCCTACAAACCATCTTTTCAAGCTGGGATGTCACTCGGCACAAAGAATAATTGCTTTGCAATAAGTCATTGGTTGGAGTACTACCTTGGTCTGTTAAATATGGAGAGAGTGTGGCCTGGGTAAATAAAATCTTAATATGAGATAGCTTAACCTCAGACAGAAGGAGTCCTCAAAATGTTATTGTGTGAACAGATGTTTGTCCCCACAACAGAAGTAATAGCAGTAATGGTAGCTTTACAAAAAGGAAACCACTACAGATGTATCACGTATTGTCTGCAGGTGGCGCTAGAGTAAAAATTGCAGAAGCTATAATTTAGTGTCATCCTGTGGCCACATCTGCAGATACAAGCATCTGGTATTAATTGAGTTTGGTTTCAAATGCATCACCTCAACTAAACTGTGTGTCCTTGTTCCTGAAAGTGATGTAAACACAGTTTTTTTGTGGAACAGACTTTGTGTAAACTGATAGTTGACAGTCTGCTGGTTCATAAATCTAACAGAAATGACTTTGTCCCAGAAGCACTTAACTCAAAGTTCAGATGCTTGGTAATTGCATCTCTTCTCATTTTCTAATCTCTGCAGCCACAGTGAGAGGAAATGGTCATTGTTCCAATTACCCTTAGTGTCACCTCTGCCCGACACCAAAACAAGTCCTTTACTTGTAATTCCAAGGGAGGCAAAATATAAAAACAGATTCAAGGAAAACAATGAAAACTCTTTCTAACATTGGTCCTCAGGGACAAAACTTCTCCAAGAGTATTAAGATCTAAACAGGTCAGAATCTCCTGCCATGGGAAGGTCCCGCTCTACTCAAAAATGTGTTTTTCTTATGTATATGTCCCCCAAAATGTCTGAACTTAACTATACTGACTTGTATCTGTAGGCAGTTTGTAACTAAAGAGGTGTTTTCACATTCCTCTATTAAAGGGGGACATATATATATGTGTGTGTATGTGCACTTCCATGTAATCTAAGATTCAAAGGTACCCAGGGCAAGCTTGATAAGGTATGTCACTAATCCGTAAACCAATTGCTTTTCTAATATCCAAGAGCCAGCTAAGAATCTGGAAATCTCCAGCAAAGAGTGAACTGTCAGTATAGAGAGCAAATACACACTGTCATCGTAGCTGTGTCAGCCACTGTCAGTTATAAGTTAAAAAGCAAACAAAAAAAGATGCTTACTACACTTACCTTTCTGATATGTCTGATTTTAGTGCACAACAGAGTCCTCATCTGGGACAGGACCAAACCAAAACTAGTGCTGCAGAACAAGAGCTTGCAGCCCTCTGCAAGCGGGCTGCCCTACAAGAGAGCTTCGCGAGCTATGCTCTTTTACCGGTCAACCCAAAGATTGTAAAAAATAATGGACAAAGCTTTCTGAAAAGTGAAGCCAATGTGGATGTGCCTTAAACCTGCGACTTAAGAGTTCTGTCACTTGGCTGCCTGTTCTGCCAATTTTCCCAGTCTTTGTCACATGACCAATTCATGATGACTATCCAAAATTTTTGATACCATGGAACCAGCACTGGAATTGTTTAAAAAAAAAAAAAAAAAAAAAGTGGCAGACTGAGCCTATAGAAAATGTGTATTGTATAAAGATATAACATTCGTTTAAAAATGAAACCAAGTGAAATTAATAGTGAATGGGATGTTTTATTTAGCAGAAATACACTTTGTTCTATCCTATCTAATATTTATTTACCCTATATTTCAAAGAAGATTTTCTATGCTGTATTCTGATAAAATGCGCCTCCCCCCTCACTCCCCGGGCCCTTCCTGACTGATTATTGATTCCCCCCTGTGGCACCCCAATTAAAAAATCCTGGAATCACCCCTAGGTCCTCGCAAGGCTTTATAACTTACATACAAAGATGAGCGTAAAAAGGAGAGAAACTGAAGGACAATAACTAAAAATATACATTGTATACATTGCATACAGCTAACACCATTACAGTTGGTACAACATTTGCTTTGGATGCTGTCTGAACACACCAGTTATATAGAGCTAAAGATGAAGTTGTTAGGGTTTCTCCTTAAATTAAATGGAAAGGCACTTGCCAGCAGGGACGTGTACAGGTGAGGGTTATTGTTGCCCGGGCAACAGCCCGTTTGCCCTGATTGGCTTAGCTGCCCCTCTTGGTGGAAAAGCTTAAATAAACTTTCTTTCTTTTTATTTTTTTTATTTTTTGGCTGCATCAATACGATAATAGTTCCATCATTACTAAAGTTAAATCAAATGAAATCGCTATATCATTCAATCTTGCCCTCAGTGATGCCCTCTACCCCCAGTCACATGACTTTGTTTATATTCTCACACACGGAGCACCGCATATCAGAGGTGTCAAAAGTATTCACATTCATTACTCAGGTAGAAGTATAGCTACTAGGGGTTTAAAAAAGACTTCTGTAGAAGTTGAAGTATCAACTCAAGCTTTTTACTCAAGTAAAAGTGTAAAAGTACTGGTCTCAAAACTACTTAAAGTATAAAAGTAAAAGTAATGTAAGGGGGAAAAAAATGCCATTAAGGACAAAAGCTTAGGCCATGCACTACCCCACCACATAAAAAGGCCTAAAGGCCATAATGACTAATGTTATATTAAAATGTTAATGTTGAAAAATCCAACCATTTCGAAAAATTCTACGGTCAGGGATGTAGAAGGGTTGGTTGGTTTTCCTGGCTACCAACCTCCTCGCTGGTGCTTGGTTGGGACATTTTACTCAAGTTCTCTTGAGTCTCTGCCACGGACTTCACTCTATCCGGATTGCGTGATTTATCTGGATAGGTTTTTTTTTTTTAACGATGACAAGCCGATATGAAAACAAGCCGTACTGAAATAGGAGTAACAAGGCTATTTTTAAAACGTAAGGAGTAGAAAGTACAGATAATTGCGTGAAAATGTAAGGAGTAGAAGTAAAAAGTCTGCTGTAAAATAATTAGTCCAGTGAAGTATAGATACCCAACATTTCTACTTAAGTAAGGTAACAAAGTATTTGTACTTCGTTACTTGACACCTCTGCCGCATATTAAAGAGAGGGAACACCAAGCCCTTCTGCTTTCACGTGAGTTTTTAAAGTTATGGAGATTATGACAAATGCCCTGTGAATAGTAACCACAAAAATCCTGAGCTTTAATAAATTGCAGCTTCAACTTGTAACGTTTGTATCACGTTGCGCAGCATTGCCTTATATTAACGTAAAATGCTACGTTATCAACCAAAGCTAATGACAGCCTATGTTGCAGCAGCAGGCTAACATAGCTACGTTACGTCCGTTACATTAGTGTGCGTTCTGTAGAGAGAAGAGAGAGGATCAGGGATGTGAAGGTTTGGGCTCTTGAATCATGCTAGGTTATATGTTGTTTACAGATTAGAACAATAGCCCTTCCAAATGTCTGTGCACGTCCCTGCTTGCCAGTAATCCATCTGCAACACTTTACTTTAAGTCCTCTAATTAACCATTTATAAGCAGCATATAAACATTGTATATAACACATTATAATGTAGTTATAAAGTGTTTATTAATGTATCTGTTAACTATAACTCCTTTCATGACCCTCATAAGTGGAGGTTGCAGATAAGGAATGACAATATAGTAAAAGACAAGTTTATTATTATATAAAATATGTGTTAACAGGAGAACTTATACTTGTTGTCATATACTGTACATTAATACATGCTTAAAATGTCCTTATAGCTGTGTACAACTACATTATAGTGGGTTATAAATCACTTATTTAATACTTATTTATTGTAAAAAGTGAAACGTCTTTAAAAAAAGTTTAAAGTCCTTTTGGGATTGTAATTTTAAATAAGCAAAAACATTTAAAGAATTACATATTAAAAACCTGAATAACTTTGCATTTCTTATGCCCTTTTTAATTGCTCTCTTTACACTGGTTCCACACGCAGTAAATGCAATCAGCTGACACACCCAGACCAAATGGTGACTTTTATTTTATTGTGCTTAAATCAGCTGGAAAAGAAAAGGAAGGAACACCTGCAGAAGGTAAAAAAAAAAAACCACCAAGACAACAAACAATGAGCCTCTGTTTGATGTCCTACTTAAAGTGATGGCACAGACAGTGACTGCACTGACACCTGCCTCAGGTTTAGTTTCAGGTTCAGCAAGGTTGGCTTTATGGAGCCAAAAACAGACCAGGCTGTAAGACTTAGAGGAAGAGGAACCACCACCTAAATTATGAAGTCCAATATGTTATTTCCTTGGCCTAGGAAAGTGAAATCAATATTTGTGAACATGATGTACTCTCTCTCATAAAGCCAGTAACCAGAGAAGTAAGACTTTATACTTGATGACATCAGAAAAGTTCAGTTTTAGCACAAAACAAAATTGAATCCTTTTTCTCCAACCCCAAAAAACTTTTCTCCATCTTCTCTTACCTCCTAGATTCCCCCAGTCCACCTACTCCCTCCTACCAACCCACTTCAACTACTTTGTAAAAATGATACCACACTTCCCATCATCTTTCCATCCATCACATCCAGTACTCTTTCCTCTTTCACCCCTCTATCTCCAAATTAAATTCTTACACTGATTACCTCCACCCGGCCAACCACCTGCCCCCTTGATTCTATCCCTTATCACCTTCTCCAGTCTATTGCTCCTGACCTTCTTCCTTTCCTCACCCATCTCATCAACATCTCCTTGTCAACTGGCTGTTTCCCCGACTCCCTCAAAGAGGCAAGAGTGACCCCACTACTCAAAAAAACAACACTTGACTCGTCTGAGGTAAATAACTACAGACTCGTCTCCCTTCTTCCATTTCTATGCAAAACTCTTGAGCATGCCATTTATAATCAACTCTCTACTTATCTCAACCAGAACAAACTTCTTGATCCCCACCAGTCTGGCTTCAAGGCTGTCCACTCAACAGAAACTGCTCTCCTTGCTGTCACTGAGCAGCTTCACGTCGCTAGAGCAACCTCTCTCTCTTCTGTCGTCATCCTTCTGGACCTTTCTGCTGCCTTTGACACCACCAGATCCTCATTTCGACACTCCAGGATCTGGGTGTCTCAGGCTCTGCGCTCTCTTTGCTCACATCTTACCTGGCAGACTGAACCTACCTGGTAACTTGGAGAGGATCTGTCTCAGAACCTTGCCCACTCTAAACTGGGGTTACTCAGGGATCAGTCCTGGGTCCCCTCCTCTTTTGTCTGTACACCATCTCTCTCAGGTCTGTCATTCATTCACACGGCTTTTCTTATCAAAGCTACGCAGATGACACCCAACTAATTCTCTCCTTTACGGAGTCTGAAACGCAAGTAGAAGCACGTATCTCTGCCTGTCTGACTGATATTTCTTCTTGGATGTCCACACACCATCTGAAACTCAACCTTGACAAGACTGAGCTCCTTTTCCTTCCAGGGAAGGGCTCTCCTACCCAGGACCTGACTATAACAATTGACAACTCTGTGGTAGTCCCCACCCAGACTGCTAGAAACCTGGGTGTGACACTTGACGACCAACTCTCCTTCACTGCCAACATTGCTGCAACTACCTGATCTTGTAGATACATGCTGCATAACATCAGAAGGATATGTCCCCTTCTAACGCAGAAGGCGGCTGAGGTTCTGGTTCAGGCTCTAGTCATCTCACGTCTAGAACTTCCTCCTGGCTGGCCTGCCTGCATGTGCCATCCGGTCCCTGCAGCTCATTCAGAACGCCTCACCTCGACTTGTATTCAACCTCCCCAAGTTCTCTCACACTACACCGCTCCTCAGCTCTCTTCACTGGTTACCAATTGCTGCATATATATATATATATATATCTGAAACAACCTATGGAAGGGCTGTGCCAGCTGATCAGCACACACCACGGATTTACACGTCTAAAATAAGATTTGACATCATCCATAGAGATGTCAATATCCACACCCTTCATGTCTCTTACTGCTGTGATGGCCTCATTCTGTTCTGCTTTAAAATCATGTGTCAAATCTACAATAAAAATCGTTTAATTGATTTGCCATGTTAAAGTCATTCTCTGCTACCATAAAGTGCTTCTTGAGCTTGTATCCTGTAATAGATTGGACTCCCTGTCAGGCTCTCATGCAGTCATTGATCTTGCTTTTAATCTTTTTCTCTTCTCTACTTCCTCCTGATTTAAACGGATGTTTTTTTCTCATTAAGGAGTTGCTTTAACTCTGGAGTGACCCAGGGCTTATTATTTGGAAACATCTTAATAGTCTTTCGGGGATGATTGTGTCCTCACAGAATTGTACATACCCCGAAATAGCAAACGCTGCGTCATTGACGTTGTCAGTCCCGTCAGTAACTACATTCCAGTCTGTGCACTCCAGGCAGTCCTGAAGAGCCTCAGTCGCAGCAGCAGACCAGCATTTGACCTCCACCTTTTTCGCTTTCTCACGGATTATCAGGATTACAATATTTATTGTTGATAAACACACACACACCTCAACCTTTCCTTTTCCCGGAGTTCAGGTTGCGGTCCATCCTCACCAGCGTATAGCCCTCTAGGTCGATCAACGAGTCAGGGTCCACCTCAGTGAGCCAGCTTTCTGTCAAGCAAATAAGGCAGGATTGCCGGTAGTCGTTGAGCTGCTGAGTGCAACTCCTCTGCCTTATTCCTTAGGCTTTGGACATTGCCGAGCATAACAGATGGAAGTGATTGTCTGTAAGGTTGTCTTTTCACTCGTTCCCGGATTCCTCCTTTCCTGCTGCGTCTCCTTGCTTTGGGGTTGTTGCCCCTGACACATTCAGATGGAAGCAATGATGTGTCGTAGGGATGAAAACGCGTTGCAGGAGATTTAAGATTTAACAGAAAGTCTCGTGTGTAGGTGATTCGGGCTTCCAGTAGTAGGGTAGTTGTAACCGGCAGCTTGTTTGGCATGATTGGTTAAAAAATGATCAAGATCACCAGCAGGATGGCTGGGTTAAGCTTCATTCTGAACCCTAAACGATCATCTGTCTAAAAACTTAATTTAGTCGTCGATATTCCGACGGATTGTAAAACAATTATTTAAACAAACAAAACACAGCTGACAGGACGTGCCGAAGACCGTGTCGCCGCTTGCGCATGCACCAATCGATGGAATATGCAGGATATTTATGCAATGAAATTGCGGGAACTTGCCAAAATTGCGGGAACTTGCAAAAACTGAGGTTTCACAATGGCTTCATCGCGGGGTTTGCAGCTTCTCGATGATGTTCACGTCACTTCATAACGTTCCCATGGCAACAGGGGAAAATGGCTGCTCTTGTGTGAAGTAAACGCAACATTTTTCAACTTTCTGCTAAGACATATGTGACTTTGTTGCAACGAAAATGCGGGGATTATGAAATCATGCGAGCCCAGCATATTTTGCACGGAAATCGGCAATTTATGCGGCGAAAGTGCCGCGTATTCGAAAGAATGCGGCCCCCGCATAAATATGCAGACTTTGGCTGATTATGCCTTGAATTATGCGATCGCATAATTGCGTTTTTCTGGAGGGACTGATATATATACATATATATATATATATATATACAGTTGTGTTCGAAATAATAGCAGTCCAACATCACTAACCTCATAAATCAAATTTTTTGGTAGAAATGATATTTCTACATGGCAAATAATTTACTAGTAAGTGTTGTAGAGTCATAGAAAACCAACAGACCCAACAGTCATGACATGCATGCTGCTCATTCTGTGTAATTGAATCTGTAATTGAAAGGGGCATGTTCAAAATAATAGCAGTGTTGTGTTCAATTAGTAAGGTGATTGATTCTGTGAAGAAACAGGTGTCAATTATGGCCCATATATAAGGAAGGAAGGAAGTACATGTTGTGCATGCTGGTTATAGTGCATTTCACACTGAAATACTCAGCAAAATGGGTCGTTCCAGACATTGCTCTGAGGAACAGCGGACTTTGAATAAAAAGTTGATTGGAGAGGGGTGCAGAAAATGATAGGCTGCTCAGCCAAAATGATTTCAAATGCCTTGAAATGGCATCCAAAGCCTGAACGACGTGGGAAAAAACGGTCAACTACCATTCGAATGGATCGAAGAATAGCCAAAATGGCAAAGGCTCAACCAATGATCAGCTCCAGGAAAATCAAAGTAGACTTAAAGTTACCTGTGAGTACTGTTACGATCAGAAGAAGGCTATGTGAAGCAAAGCTATCAGCTAGAAGCCCCCGCAAAGTCCCATTGCTGAAAAAAAGACATGTACTGAATAGGTTGAAATTGGCCAAAGGACACATTGCCTGTTCAAAGGAGAAATGGCGCAACATTCTGTGGACTGATTGAACAAAATTGTTCTTTTTGGGTCTAGGGGCCGCAGACAGTTTGTCCGACGACCCCAATGCACTGAACTCAAGCCACAGTACACTGTGAAGACAGTAAAGCGTGGTGGTGCAAAAATCATGTTATGGGGATGTTTCTCATACTGTGGTATTGGACCTATTTATCACATACCAGGGATCATGGATCGGTTTCAATACATCAAAATACTTGAAGAGGTCATTTTGCCTTATGATGAAGAGGAAATGCCTTTGAAATGGGTCTTTCAACAAGACAATGACCCAAAACACACCAGTAAGCGAGCAAAGTCTTGGTTCCAGATGAACAAGATTGATGTTATGGAGTGGCCAGCCCAATCCCCAGACCTCAATCCCATAGAAAAATTGCCGGGTGACATCAAAAATGCTGTTTCTGAGGCAAAACCCAGTAATGCAGAGGAATTGTGGAATGTAGTTCAATCGTCCTGGGCTGGAATACCTGTTCACAGGTGCCAGAAGTTGGTCGACTCAGATGTAAAGCAGTTCTCAGAAATAATGGTTATGCAACTAAATATTAGTGCAGTGATTCAAAGTTAAGCAAACCCTTGAGACATTTTTCAGTTCATGCAGTAAATGTTTAAGTTTGTAAAGAAAAATGCAAATACTGCTATTTTTTTGAACAGCCTAACATTCCTTTTTCTTCACTTTCTGTAAAGGTAGAACACAAACGTGATCAATTTTGGTCATGTTTTGATTTGGAATTGAATGTGCAGTGTTCCCAATGCATTGATATTATGGAATTAAAAGCTATTCTAAGGATTTTGAGCATTATTCACTTTTTTTAAACACTTTTTTGTGTTTAAAAAAAGTGAATAATGCTCAAAATCCTTATATATATATATATGTATGTGTGTGTAAAGTTGCAATATATTGAATGAACCTTGAATATATTGAATGAAAGTCGGAATATATTGAATGAACCTTGAATATATTGAATGAAAGTGTCAGCTAAATGACATGTAATGTAATGTAGTTGTTGGATTTGGGAGAGAGTTCATGTTTACTTTTAAACTGTCTTAAGCTGCCTACACATGATAGGTGGCAAAACGTCTTTTCACCAGTCGTTCCATTGATTTCCTGTGGGGAGAGCAGTGCCGCCCAACTATGCGCTGCGCTACCCCTGGCGTCGCGTCTCGGATTTGTTGCTTTGAGCTGTGCTCAAAGTTCAAATTATTTCAACTTTTACCTAGTTGCCGCTGACCTTTCGAAAGCGCAACCAATGAGATAACAGCATGACGTTGCCTAGCAATGGGAAGTAACTTCCTTGCCACCCTTGATGACGTTTACCTGCGCTGCGCTTTGCTCTGCGTCCTACCTATGAGATGATGACTGGAAAGAAAAGGAGAACATGTTAAACATTTCTGTTTGTGTATGGATTAAACAAATGAGATATAACCTGTTAATATGTGGGATTTAGAGGTGCTAGTAGGTGTGTTTTTGAACTTTGGACTGAGCCAAGCTATGTTTCCCCCTGCTTTCAGGCTTCATGCTAAGCTAAGCTAATCATCTCTTGACTTTAACTCTGTGCTTCTCATCTCAATCTCAGAAAGAACGTGTATAAGCACAATTTCTTTATTTTGAAAAGTTATTAGGAATTTGAAGTTGTAACTGATCAGATTTGCTAAATTGAAATTCAGTACCTGACAAAATAATTGGCCAATAAACATAGTATTTTACATTAGGAGATTAATTAATATACTGAAGCCAGACCATGATTGCTGAAGTTCAGATGTAAAATATATTTTCCTTTGGCTTCAGTTCAGTTCCAATGCAGGACCGCAGCACCAAACAAAACAGCCCTCAGGGGTGATAAAGTTCATTTAATAAAGATGTACACGTAATTAGTCGTGACTTCATTATTGTTGGAGGAGCCCTGTGAAACATCACAACCCCACAGCAGAGACTTCATTTGTTTGCATTTGGCTCCAGTAGAGACACTTGTGCATGACCAGCAATACATGTTTTACATGATCTCAGTAACACAACAAGTTACACAATGTCAAAACGGCACAATTTACAATCTGAAGTATGCTGAGTTGACCAAGTTACTTAGAGCAACGCATTCTCATGAATGGGTCCGTATGATATCGTACGAAAATGTATGCACACCAAAACACGATAGCGTACAAAACTAGGAAACCGCTGGCTGGTTGAGCTCCATGACACCAAGCAGCAATTTTGGAGGACATTACGGTTAAGTTTAGGCCAAAAAACAAGTAGTTAAAGGACAAATCTGGCGCAAAATGAACCTAGGGGTTAATAACACAAGTGTACTGAGTCAACCATTCTCTGGTTTATGTTTTCATGCTAATCGAATCTGACCAGTTTTAGCACAAACCGCTAAATAGCTTATAACGCTAGTCTTCAGGGCACGGGTAAAGTAAAAAGAAATCACTATTTCTACACCACTAACAAGGCTCAAAATAGCACCACACTTCCACGGTACCATAATGAGGGTCCCTACATGTAAACCGAAGCACTGAGAACTTTGTAAGTGTACGTATACAGGCAGGAGCCATCTTGGGAAAACAGTCATGACCAGTCGAACGACGAACGTCATGCTTGAGCTATGTTACTGGTTACTGGTTACACGGCGTTCGTCATTCAACTGGTCATGACTATCTTTTTAATAAACCGTCTGTACATTTACAAAGTTCTCAATGTTTCGGTTTACATGCAGGGACCCTCATTATGCTGCCGTGGAAGTGTGGTGCTAATTTGAGCCTTGTTAGTGGTGTAGAAATAGCGATTTATGTTTACTTTACCCATGCCCCGACGGCAAAGTTTGTCACTAGAGCGGTGTTTTCACTTTCCTCTCCTGAAGGGTGAGATGTCTGTGCACTTCTCTGTAATCTGAGTATCCCGGGCAAGCTTGATTACTGTAGTTACGTCACTAATCCATAAACCGATTGCTGTACGCAAAAGCCAGCAAAGAAACCTAAAACCTCCAGCACGAAGCAGACTGTCAGTACAGAGAAAACACATTATCATTGTAGCTGTGTCAGCCACTGCCAGTTACAAGCTTACTAGTCTATATCCACGACGTTCCACTTCTGGGATTGCTCTCGTTTTGCCGGAAATTCCACCGGGCGGATGTCCGTTACCTTCCGCTTTGTTTGTGTTGTAATTCTAAACTCCTGGAGGACTATGGTTAACTGCTCCTCAGATCTCTGCAGGGTGAATCCAGACAGCTCGCTAGACTCTCTGTCCAATCTGACTAAAACCTTTGACATGTTCAAACACATGTTCCACCAAAACAAGTTCCTTCCCAAGGCTATTTTGCAGAGGCACCGTGGCTCCGCTCGGCGCTTAGCACAGCCCAAGACGATTGTGATGGTTTAAAGAAATGCCAATAAACCAGAGCATGTTTTTTTCTCCCATCCCAGAATGCTGTGTGGACTAGCCAGACCCTCCTCCGCAAAGCTGTGGAGGAAGGTCTGGCAATGCGAGACTACAAGGTTACAAGCTAACAAACAACATAGACAAATAAAAGATGCTAACTACACTTACCGTTGTGATATGTCTGCTGGTCGCCAATTTTAGTGCACAACCACAGTTTATATGCACAACAGACTCCATATATGAGCCTGGGTCCGACGGCGTTTAAGTAACTGAAAGACATTGTGTGGCAGTAAACTAACTGAATTGAATTAAATTGTGGTTCTGCAGAACGTTCCTATGAATTTACCGCTACATATACGTTCCTTTCAAGGAAATTATAGGGAACTATGGGATCATTAAAAATAAGTGCTTTCAATTGATTCCCTGGCAACTATGAATATCAACTGAACATTTTCATGACAATCTGACCACTTGGTCATTGGGTTATTAAATGAATAAAAGATGCTCTCCCGAAGCTTTTTCTCCACTATATATACTATATTTTGAACACAACTGTATATATATATATATATGTAAGCACTATTTCAAATGTTAGATTGTTTCCATTTTTGAAGAGAATCATCTGCAGCTCCCGTTGTGCTGTTTTCCGCTGCTTGTTAGCAAAAACAATTCCAAGAAGTAATCCCAAAAAGACAATAAGGCTTTATCCCTGTGAGGCTGTGAAAGCCCGTAACGTAATTCCTCTGACAGCAGAACGCCACCGGCGCCCCCCGCATGAAAAACATGACTGTTCGAGAGCGTAGGGATGAAATTGAATCCACACTCTTCACCTCCTCCAATACTCAGGCTGATTTACAGCCAAGTGCATTCGTCGGCAGTCACTGAGGAAGCACAGACAACAAAACTGAAGAATACACAAGCATCTGCAAAGATACATTCAAACTGTGTTACGGCGCTTTGGAGGTTTTATCACCCCGCACAATTTGATTCCTATCAGGGAAAGGTTCAGTGATTCCGTCAGCAGATCATGTTTTTCCATCAAGCTTCTGCTTTCCGTTGTTTTTTTCAGAAATAATCTTTTGAAATGTCACTTGTCAAAAAGGACAAATCTGGGGCGCCTAGGTAGCTTACCTGGTAGAGCAGGCGCCCATATGTAGAGGTTTACTCCTCGACGCAGCGGCCGCAGGTTTGACTCCGCTATGCGGCCCTTTGCTGCATGTCATTCCCCCTCTCTCTCCCCTTTCATGTCTTCAGCTGTCCTATACAAATAAAGGCTTATAATAATCTTAAAAAAAGACAAATCTGACTGACAAATCCTGTTGTTTAAAGGGAATAAGACTTTGAATTTGGCATTCATCGACCCGTAACGTAATTCCTCCAATTTTGTTGTAGAGGAAACGCATGGATACAGGTGTGGGTGTTTTTTTTGTTTGTTTTTTATGTAGGCCTATTTGTTGTCAAGATGTGACAGCACACAATAATATGGTGCCATACTGCAGAAAAAAAATATTGTTTGGATCGACCAACCCAAAGTGCGAGACTGAACATGTTCTTTATTACTGATTTCTCTGATATTGAAGGATTTACAGACGGTCAGAGGTGTGTGCCGACAGGGCGCAGCTCAGTGCTCACTTTATTAAAATACTGTTGGCTGGTGTATTTTACAGCACAGCAACATGTTTTATGAGCACTTTGCTTTTCGGGAACACATTTAAAAAGGGTGATTTAGCATGACAGCTTCAGAAAAGTCAAGTGGACCAAGAGTTAAGAGTTTTCAACTAAGCTTTAATATCGATCAAATGATTCATTATTATTGCTCAAATTATTCTTTTGATAGCACAGTTTATTAAATGATGTCCACAAATTGTTTTCCATCACACCTCCGACCTTGCTTAATGTAGTTCACCGGTCAAATATGTTGCCATAAAACAAAGAAACAAACTCAAAAGAAGGTTATTTACAGTTGAGGTCTTGTTATCTGACTGTTCATGCTTCTTACCTGTCTGACTTTTTTTTTTTGTCGCAATACCCGGGGCTGTAGCCAGGATTTAAGCAATCCTGAGGTTATGACTATGTGACACAACACACAAACCCATGCAGTTTTTATTTTGTTGGTTTAGATTTCCTGTGGTCTGCACATTGAAGAAATCCTGACATGACTTTAATTATTGATGTATTGGTCTAAAAGTGGCAAAAGTAAATCAATTAAAAAAAAATGCCGTTTTGTCTATTTTCAACCCTTCTGATGCAAGTCATCCAGTGGAGAACACGGACCTCCCGATACTGACACCATTCATTTGCATATACACGGCAGTCAGCGTTGCCAACTACTTTCGTTGGAAAGTAGCTGAATCCTGCTCGAAAAGTCGCTAAATGTCGCTAGATGACGTCATGCATTAGCATATTCGTGACGTCATCACGTCGTATTTGCGCCCTGTCTATTGTCAGCCAGTGTCAGTTCTTCACATTTGCTTCGTATTTGAACACAACCAAAGTCCCAATAAAGGACTCACTCACATATTTTTCTGTTTCTGATGTATGAAATAGTGAGTAAAATGTGGCCGATTCAGACTACATTACAGCGATAACTTACAAGTCGTGAGTTGTAATCATCCGACAAAATCAAACTGTAAAATGTGTAGGTAAAATGACCACACAGAGAGAAATTTAGAAGCGATAGAATACCTTTCTTATTTTCCTCCTGCAATTCTCACTCCCTCACTCTTGGCGTCCCTTTTTGACGCTCTGGGTCGGGACGTACGTTTAACTGACATGCGGCACGAGCACGGGTTAGGTTTAGGAAAAGATTATGGGTGGAGTTACAAGGTGTACGTTTTAGTGACATGCGGGACAAGAACAGAACACAAACCCCCGGTCTCCTGGGTGAAAGTCCTGTGTTGTTGCTGTGCACGGTGCGTTCCACACAGACGCTAAAGGGTGACAGAGAGCGGTAATAGCAGCGGCCGCAAGAGAGAACGACCTCGCGCTCGCCGGACAATATTGGCAACTCCCTTCTACAGAAAGTCACTAGATGTTTTTTTCTCGCTAGTCGCTTTTTTTAGTCACTAAGCGGGGTCTGAAATGTCACTAAATCTAGCGACAAAGTCACGAAGTTGGCAACACTGACGACAGTACAGAAAATCGGCAAACTTTCTCTTAAGTTACCAGCTAACTGTAGCGGTAGCTAGCTAGCTTGGTTGGCAGAACGCTGAACAAGACATTTTTAGGGGACAAAAAAAAAACACACAGTGAGAGGGTCAAAGTTTAGGATGAAAACATGTTCACGGCTATTTTAATGTCCACAGTGCCATGGTCAGCATTGCTAAAGCTTGCTAAAGCATCCCCTGCTTTATCGTCCATTTTTAAATAAATGGGACCATAATTTACGAAATGAACATCATGCTGTATTGAAGAAGACTTGAAACTAGCGATTGAGGCCTCAAACTCGTTATGAAAATGTTTATTGAGGAAATAAATCAAGTGAGAATTAGACCTCTGTGAAACAGACTTCTTTTTGCATCCAGTGGAGTCGTCATTATTTTTAGAGGGTTAGATACCAAAGATACAAAATATGTCAAGCTGAAATTTTAGGAAAATGTGTTCAGAAGTGATGCTCAAGACATCTGGAATATTTCGATTGGGTGGAATGGGGCAACATAAAAAAAGAGTCTTTGATTTTAATATTACATTCAATATAAAACTCATTTAGCTTGAATGCAGAGCTGGAGCAAACTGAAACAGAATGAATGAATGCCTTTATTGTCATTGCATGTTCACATCCAACGAAATTTCCCTGTGTCTCGTAGTTTTTTTTTTTTTAAAAACAGTTCCTGTTCACTCTGCTCAAACATACACTCGCATACTCACACATTAAGATACAAATATAGCAAAAATATATGTGATCCAATCAGACAGAATGGGAAAAGGGCATGATAATAACCTTCTAGGGTTACTTATTGGGAAATAAAAGGAGAAAAGCAACTTTAAAAAGAAAAAAAGTTTGTGTCACAGAGCGTTCAGTACAGTAGCCGTCACAGGTGTAACACTGTTAGCTAAAGAATAAAAAAACCACACCTGCTTATTATTCGCGGCCACTGCCAGCTGTGGGCCTCTCACACACACACACCGTATGTACTGTATTCCTGTGTTGCAGCAGCCCTTTGATCAGGTAATTGCCCCTTTCGGCCACGGGAGTTTGCATCCACCATATGTCGCTATGGCGACCACCTCTCCAGCATCTATCTGTGTGCCCCCCTTCGCAGCCTTTTTAAGATGACTTGTTGCTTATGAGGCTGGGAGTGATAGAGGAAAAGGGCAGAGAGGCGCGACAAGAAGCACTCTGACCTCTTTAACGGCAACCTTTTCATGAGCACTCATGTATGGTGACGATTGTGTGCGTGTGTGTGTGTGTGTGTGTGTGTGTGTGTGTGTGTGTGTGTGCGTGTGTGTGTGTGTCTGTGTGTGTTTTTCTGTCTGTCTGTCTGCCTGTCTGTGTTTTTAACCACATTCGAGACACTCTCCATGTCACTGTCACGCCCTTGAATGACAAAATCCATTTTTGTTCCAACCGTAATAAGGATTGTCTTTGTTTCACAATCAAACCTAAGATACAGCAGATCCACAGGAGGATCAGAGTGCAGATGGAGCTCAGGGAAACACTTTGGGGGCTCAGGATGCTCTTTGAAGACACTTTGAGGACGGCGACACCTGTTCTTTTGCAGGGGATCAAATTCCACACACACAGTTTTAACCCCCTGGTTTTGTTTTTCTCATTTTCTTCCCCTTTAAGTAAAATCCACATGATTAAAATCATCTTTTTCCACACTGTCTGACAGGATAACATAAATATTCTATTTTCATTTTCATCAAAGACTTTTTTTTATGGCAGCACCTTTCCATCCAATTTAAATATTCTTTTTCCCCAAAATTCAGCCTGACATATTTGATTTTTGGACACTATAGTTTATAATAAAGTGATGTGGGTTTAAACAGTGCTTACCTGCACGGCATGAGTTTGTAATCCCGTCAATAGTTCAAAGAGGTTATTTAGCCACACATGGAAGCTGCATAGTCCACCATCCTCCACTCTTGACAGCTTCCACTAGAAAAGTGTCCCATTATGTGCCTTGCTTGAAGGCTCTGCAGTATTTTAGGCTAGATGTTTAATGCCATCATTTCCACGCACATCCATAAGTAGTTTTCAGCCGCTGCGTGACAACTATATCTGCACAGAAAGAAGAAAACTCCTGAAGAATCTAAAGATTTGAGTTTAAGGAACGAGACAACAGTGTGGGTGGTTTTTTTCTTCTTATTTCAGTGCGGATGTCAAACACCCCATGTCAGTGTTTTAATCAGAATATATATATATGCAATGGTGTCCTGGATAAGAGTGTTAGCTGAATGCCGAGTTCTGCATATTTTGATCCTTCATTTTTGATCCTCTAATCGTACAGATACAGAAAAATACTTTGCATATCTATAACCTGAGACGGGTGCGTCGGAGGGGGAGAAGTAGGTCAAAAGTTGCAAAGAAACTCCCGCACACTGTCTAACTTGCAAAAAAATAAATGCAATAGTAGGCAACGTGTCGGTACTAGACCTTCATCAAGCAAAACAAAGTGTTCCATCCTGAGAAGACATCTTTTGTAGGAGGTGACTGTTTTTCTGCAGCAATCAACAACTTCCACATGAAATAAGGCATAGATGTACATTCATTTACATTTCCATCACTATAGATAGCACTTACATTTAAATACAACACTCTCTATAGTATCGCAATTAGATTCATTTTTTGCAAGTTAGACAGTGCGGGTGTTTCTTTGCAATCTTCTTATTGTCACATACACAGTATTAATTATTGAATTATTAACCCTTGTGTGGTCCTCGGGTCAAATGAGACCCGTTTTCAAAGAGCTGTATCAAAAATATGGGTTTCTTTCAACCAAATTGCCCAAAAATAACATGGACGGTTCATTTCATACATGAAACAGGCTGTAATTATGCATCAACATACGTTCCTCTGATCTTAATTATTAGCTGAAGTAATTCATAATTTCTGGGGGTTTTTAACTCAAAATTAGGCATATTTTAATATGAATGAGGTTTATTGACCACAAATTCCAAACATAAGTGTAGAACTAGCGGTGATAATAAGTCGGAATGAAGTTGGCTTAGAAGATGTAACACAGAACTGGAAAATGTATACTTTATGCTTTATGAAACAGGCAAAATTATTATTGAGCATGTGGAGTGAAATACAATAGTATTTAACTAATGATATTTTCATTATCTATAAATCTCATTATTTCAAATAATGGACTGTGGTTTGGGCTAGACAATGTTAGAAACAGTGTCTGAAATGGGCCAGCAGTACTCACCAGAACTGAGTACAGTCACTTTGTACAGTCATAAGTAACCCTACTTCTAAATATTATTACGGTATTATTAAGAGGCTGATATTTATACCAAAATAGGCTATATATACATATATATATATCCTGATTTATTGGAAAAAACCAAGCACTGCTATGTCAAATCAGACATTCAGCACCCCCGCATAGCCCAAAGGGAATCATTCTTTGTTTCATGACCACATTTTCAGACACTGTGATGATTCGACACATGCAATGATCATAACAGGCAACTGCTGAATTACTGGCACCTTTTTCTGATGAAATCCAGCCACTGGTTAGAAAATAAAGAAACATACTCGTCACAATGTCAAAGAGGACCAATCCCAAATATATCCAAAGATACTCCATTTATACTGACATAGAAAAGCAGAAATGTTTGACATTTAAGCTTGATGAATGATTATTACCTTCAGAGTTCCATCAGTTCGTACAGAGCTTGGCAAAAAAAAAAAAGGCTTTCTCTTTTTCTGCATCTTTGGAAATATGTTCTTCTTTTTTAGTATTTTAGTGTTTGACGTCTTCTTGTACTTGGCACTTTCATTTAAATATTGTTTATACAGGCGCCTGGGTAGCTCACCTGTTAGAGCAGGCGCCCATACATAGAGGTTTACCCACGCAGCGGCCACAGGTTCAACTCCCACCTGCGGCCCTTTGCTGCATGTCATTCCCCCTCTCTCTCCCTTTTCATGTCTTCAGCTGTCCTATAAAAAAATAATAAAGGCCTAAAATGCCCAATATAAATATAATAATTGTCTATACTATTGGTAAATGTATCTGTCTGTCTGTAACTGATTGTTGTATTGTCCCAAACAGGTCACTCTTGAGAATGAGACCCTGTGTCTCAATGGGGTTACCTTTATTATTCAATAATAATAATAATGAATAATTATAATAATACATTTATCAAAATCATTATCATTTTCTGCTGATTGTACGTTGAAGTCAGCCACAGGAGATGAATGTTCACTCCCTCCCTCATTTTATATATATTTTTTAGAAACCATATCATTTGCATAATTTAAAATCTGTAGGCTACATACATTTCAAAATCAGGACTTCTGAAAAAAATGTGAAAAAAGGTCTTCTTTATTGAACATTACAGAACAGGATGAGGAACATGGAAGCTTCAATCAAAGACGATCACAGCTTTATCTATGCATAGGCTACAGACATCTGTGGGGATGTTTCACACTGATAACGACGGCGATGATCAGATGGAACAGTAGAATCATTATGAGCCCTCTTCAGTTTTACAGCATCATTCTGTTTTCAGAACAATCTCTTTGTGCCGCTTTTTTTTAAAGGCTGTTGGGTTGTTGTTTTTTTTGTAGGGGCTGATGGCCCGTCACGGTCTGCAGAAATGACACTTGATTATTTTCTTGAACGCGCTCTGAAAGTCTTTGTTGAAGTACGCGTAAATGATGGGGTTGAGTAAAGAGTTGGAGTAGCCCAGCCAGTTAATGACATCCTCCAGCCAGCGGGGCATGTAGCACGACTCCTGGCAGAAAGGCATGACCAGGGCGACGATGAAGAAGGGCAGCCAGCAGAGAATGAAGGTCCCCATGATGATGCCCAGGGTCTTCACCGTTTTGCGCTCCCGGGCCATCGCGATCTTCCTCTTCGCTTCCGTCGCCTTCTCGTGCCTGCTCTCGAACAGCGGCACTGCGCTGGGGGTGTTGGGCAGCGGCAGGTTGCCTCTGGTGCTGCTGTGCACTTCGATGATCTCCAGGGACTCGCCGTCCTCCGCGTGTTTCACCGCGCCGTTGACGCTCGCCAGCGGCCGGGGCTCCACGCTCCTTTTCCAGCTCTTGCCCTGCGCGTCTCCGGGAGTCTTTTTGTGGAACGGCGCGGGGGACAACGCCAGGCAAGAGTCGGACACTTTCTTTTTCTCCGTTTTACGCACAGTCCTCCTGATCCGAAACCTGGCGGCTTTGAATATCCGTCCGTATAAAACAAGCATTAGCGTCAGCGGGATGTAAAAAGCCCCGAAAGTAGAGTATATGGTGTACCAGGGGTCTTGCCTGATCTTACACTGCTTGGGGTTGGCCCTGTCCTCTGCCATGCTGCCGGGCTGAGAGCGCATGATCAACATCGGCGGCACCGAGATGGAGAACCCGACCAGCCAGGTGACGCTGATGAGGACGGCGGCTCTCCTCGGCGTCCTCTTCTTCATGTACTCTATGGGCTCCGTTATCGCCCAGTATCTGTCCAGAGCGATGGCGCACAGGTGCAGGATGGACGACGTGCAGCACAGCACATCCAGAGAGATGAAGATGTCGCACGGGATCTGCCCGAGAGTCCAGCGGTTTAACACCTGGTAAAGCGCCGCCATGGGCAGCACCAGCACCGACACCATCAGGTCCGTGACAGCCAGAGAACCGATCAGGTAGTTGGCCACATTCTGGAGAGACCGCTCCAAGGCGATGGCCGCAACCACGCACGCGTTTCCAAATATTGCGCACAGAATGAGCGCGCCGAGCAGAAAGGATGTGAGCACTTGGTAACTCAGCTTCACCTCCTCGTCTTCAGGTTTGGGTGTTTTGTTGGAGGAGTTTTCAAACTGAGACCAGGCTGTCGTGTTGTTTGTGCCCTCCATTGTTGTCCAGTGTTTTTGGAGAGCTTCCGTTACTTTATGGAGAGCCCGGTGGGCATCACACCGTCGCACCTTGGAGAGCGCATAGCGGACTGCTGGACCGTGTCGTGCAGCAGAGAGAGAGTGCGAACTGTGAGTGTCGGCTGCTGACTGAGAATGATTCTGCGCTTTTATACCAGTGATGGAAATTGCGTCATGTGTCCGTGAGGATGTAACAGTGTGGCTGTTTGTGGCTGTTCAGTCGGCAGCTGAGGCAGTGAGGATGTAGGAGTTATTAAATAGACACATAGCCTATACAAACTTCCATGTGTTCCTTTTGGTTCTTTTTTTTTTTTTTCTCGACTTGCTGCAAGTCAAATCAATTTGCATGTTTTTTTTCTCAGTTGAACTTTCTTGAAACAAGTGGATTTTGCCATTTCGGTTCCTTTGTGTCAAGTGACACTTTTTGAGTCTCGTTTTTTTTTGTATTGATGTTAGTGAACTGAACTGCGAATTGGAAATGATCATCCATGCTTTTATTCCGCTAACACTCTTTTTACTTGCATGAACAAAAGAGAGCTTTACCGTCTACAGGCTGTTCAGAACTCTTTTTCAAGGCTTAAAGCCGCCTGAATATGATAAGCGATTCGCTCCATTCGCACCGCTCGGTAGGGCGCAGAGCAGAGCGCAGAGAGCAAAAGCGCATCGCAGGTATTCGTCATCGAGGGCGGCAAGGAAGTCGCCGGCTAACGACAGCTGCTATCTCATTGGTTGCGCTTTCGAAAGGTCAGCGGCAACTAGGTCAAAAGTTGAAATATGTTCAACTTTGAGCGCAGCGCAAAGCGGCAAAATCCGAGCGGTGCGCGACGCCAGGGGTAGCGCAGCGCTTAGTTGGGCGGCACCGCTCTCCCCACAGGAAATCAATGGAACGACCTATCAGGCTGTGGAATGCGCTGCCCCTCTCTTTACCTTCTTCGAATTCCGTTGATTCTTTTAAAAAACAATTAAAGACACTCCAAAAAAAGAATGCACGGGCCTGGTAAACTTAACAGTTATATAAAGATATTCTTGCGTTAAAAATAAATAAATACTGAACATCATTATGATGAGTATTTGGGTTGACTGTATCAGAATGCATGAGTTAAACCCAAACAGGAATCTTTGTGTGAAATGTACTGCCTATAGTAAGTAAGTGTATTTCATAGGATTTTAGTTAGGCGAGGGTTGTTAATGCTGTCTGATTTTATGTAGGCCTATCTATGTTTTTCCTTTGCATTCTTATGTCTTTTATTTATTGTATTTCATTTTATTGTGAAGCACTTTGTGATTTTCATGTGTGAAAGGTGCCATACAAATACACTTGATGAAACCACACTGTTAACAAACTTGTATTTGCTTTAATAATAATAAGTATTGCAATAACAAATGAATTTAAAGTAGAAACGTTTGCGGAATTGACTCTTTCCCCGATATACAGAAGTGATAGTATTGTTTATGAAGTTAAAACATACCACAGTTAGAAAGAAAAGGAAATGCTTTAAGTTGACCGTGTTAGCAGTTAATATAGGCCTATTGTTTATAATCATATTTGTATTACCCTAATGACAGTGGAAAGTAGGGAGGCGCTACACTCTACTTGAGTCTTTTCAGCACCATGGTCGGCGCCCTGCGGCCGACAGGCGTCACACTGCCACCTGGCGGCGCTCCGCTGTCATAACAGCTACGACATACTTTGTTATTTTGAGTGGCACTGACATTGTGAAAAAAAATAAAATACAGACATTACAAGAAGGGCCATTATGTCAAATGATTGTATGCAGTATGCAAACATAATAGGCTTCACGTGTGATAGAACATTAAAATGACAAGGTTGCCACTCAGGTGAATCAGATCAATGCTCAGTTGATTTTTTTTTATTTTTATCTTTCGTCGATCGTCGATATATATCGTCGATATATCGTCGAAAGATAAAAAAAATTAAAAATAAAAAATAAAATATATATATATATATATATATATATATAATAAGTATATAATAAGTAAAGAACAATGCATGTATTAGTAAAATATGGATGCTTCTATCTACATGCATCAATTTATTTTATTCACAGAAAAAGTGTGAGAAGTAGGGATTCTTCTTAAGAGTAGTACACAATTGTACTAATACAAATCCCATTATTTTTCTGGCTGGCTCTGGGGCGAAAAAAAATGCTGTTGGGCCCCTATTACTCCCCCACGGCGGTATTTTTCTCTCACAGTTTCTCAACTACGCAAATAAACAGTAATACATTACCTAATGTTTAACCACATATTTAGAAAAATGTACATACAAAAGTAAAAGAGAGTGGCAAAAATGACACAAAATGTATTCTAGCGTATTGGTCTTATTTTTGGTCTATTAGACGTTCCGTAGAGTACCAGTTTTCATGACGTCACAGCTGTGCTTAAAGCGAAAACGCTGCTTAACTTTCTTGTTTTTGGAGCACAGGATTTCTTCGTCACCACAACTCAAAAAGTCGTCCCAGCTGTCAGGTAGGCGAGAATGTATAATACAAATATTCACATGCTGAGTGTCATTTTCTTAAGTAACGTTATGTTATTTATCGCTGAAAACGCCTCAAGAGAGTCTGTTGTGGTGGTTAACAGAGCTATAACCAAGTTAGCAAAACATTGTTTTTACTCTGCCAGCGGGATTGTTAGCTATGTGCTGTAACTTAACGTATATGCTAACACACGTTGTTGTTCGACCACTGTAGAGAGACGGGACATCCTGTCAACACCTGGATACACACTATAACGTTAACTAAGTTATTATCACTGCATAGGCTGATATCGGAGGCTCAACAGGCTTTAGAGCATTGTGTTGCTAATAGAGTGTAGCTCATGTATTTGCATTTGCCTAACATGATTTTCCTCTCTCTGAATTCTAAAGCTGTTTCCTCTAAAAATAGTCACATCAACATGAATGTAGTCCTACAGGGTGCAGCATCAGGTTACCCTGTATGTAGTCTAGCATTGCCAGATCTATGTCCACAGCGCTGTGGAGTAAGGTCTGGCTTCACTACACATACTCTACATTCTAGGATAAGAGGAAAAACGCTCTGTTTTTTTTTGCATTTCAATCACAATCGTTTTGTCGGCGCTAAGCTCCTGACGCAGCGACGGCTGGAACTAGGGCTGGGCAAAATATCAATATTATATTGATATCGTGATATGAGACTAGATATCGTCTTAGATTTTGGATATCGTAATATCATTAATGCCTTAAGTGTTGTCTTTTCCTGGTTTTAAAGGCTGCGTTACAGTAGTAAGTGATGTCATTTTCTGAACGTACCAGACTGTTCTAGCTGTCCTATTATTTTTACCTTTACCCACTTAGTCATTATATCAACTAGGGGTGTAGGAAAAAATCGATACACTTGAGTATCGCGATATTTTATTTTGCAATACTGTATCGATTTTCAAAAGGCAATATAATATATAATAATATTATTTTTTTTACGTTCAAAAATATTCATGTAAGACAGTGGTTCACGTTTTATGTTGTGTTTAAACCCCCTACCGCTAGATGGCTATGCTGAGACACCACTAGTGTCCTTGCCTAACAGTGCCTGACTTTTTGCTAGAAGCTAACAATGTAGCTATGGCTGAACTTTGGCCTACTTTAGCATATAAAAATTAGCTCACTAAGAACCTGTGAACCACAATCCCAAACTGGCAGTTTGATTTTCAGTGTACTGAATTGTTTACCTAAAGTAAACTTCTTTGACTTTTATGAACATCATGTCTTTTTTTTAATTTTAGTTTTTCTAAAATTATACTTAAAAAAATCCCAATATATCGCCTTACGCACAGTATCGAAATATACTGCAATATATTCAATCGTGACCCATGTATCGTGATACGTATCGTATCGCCAGATTCTTGCCAATACACAGCCCTAATATCTACATTACTGAAGATTATTTATCTTGAATCTCATTGTGAAGATATTTTTGTTAAAGCACCAGTTGTCAACCCTAGAATATCGCTACAATATCGACAGCGGCGTATTAGGACAAGAATATCGCAATATCTGATTTTTCTCCATATCGCCCAGCCCTAGTAGGAACTTGTTTTGGTGGACCATTTGCCCCTTTCAAAAGAAAACGCCACTTTCAATATTAAATGAAGTTAACTGTTCACACAATACAGTAACATTAGCTATTTAAATTAGCTGGATACATGGTTAAATGTCCATGACGTTTCACTTCTGGGATTTCTCCGGTGCCGCTGGAAATTGCACCGGATGTCACTCTTTTCGGCCGGATGTCCGTTACCTTCCTCTTTCTTTGTGTTGGAATGTTAAACTCAGGAATCACTGACAGGACTATGTGGGAAGCGGCATGTGGTTATGTTAATTAAGGCCTCTTGGTTTGTGGCCAGCTCTAGCTCTTTGCTGCCCATAAATATGATTACTTGAACATACCCAATGTGATATTTTCAACTAGACAGTGTTTGATTAAACCTCATACAAAAAAAAGGCCTTTGCCCAAATCAGAGCCCAAAAGTGAAGCTCTGACCCACTGGAGCTATCTGCTTTGGAATCCCCTACTGGCTGTCAGAAAGACATGTCAGCAAAACGTTAGTCTATATCGACGACATCCCACTTCCAGGATTGTTCAGGTGCCGCCGTAAATTCCGCTGGATGCCCCTCTTTTTAGGCCGGATGTCTGTCACCTTCCGCTTTCTTTGTGTTGCCGTTCTAAACTCCGGTGGATTTCTGAGGACTATGGTTAACTGCTCCTCAGATCTCTGCAGGGTAAATCCAGACAGCTAGCTAGACTATCTGTCCAATCTGAGTTTTCTGTTGCACGACTAAAACAGCTTTTGAACGTACACATGTTCCACCAAAACAAGTTCCTTCCAGAGGCTATTTTGCAGAGGCACAGTTAGCACCGCCCAAGACGGTTGTGATTGGTTTAAAGAAATGCCAATAAACCAGAGCACGTTTTTCTCCCATCCCAGAATGCTGTGTGGACTAGCCAGACCCTCCTCCGCAGCGCTGTGGAGGAAGGTCTGGTTAAACGTAATTTGCTCTTACCAGTGTAACACGGTGTGTACTAACTTAGTCCATAGCAATCCCACCAGTCGGTCCCACAACGTCCCAGTTAGAGAGTAAATGCTGTAAAAAATATTCTTTGTAAATCTTTATAATCATTCTCCGAAAGAACCAAGTCTTGTCGCACGTTCCAAATTTTAATCCAAACTTGCCATTATCAGCGTGTAGCTTGCTAGCTTTAAGGTTGTTGTTGTTTCCTGAAGCGAAGGGATATTTGAGAACAGCAACACACAGAGAGCGAAAGTTGAGGCACATTCCGAAAATTGTTTCCCGAGAGTGTTAGTTCAGGTGCGTTTTTCAGTTTTGTGTCTTGACTGTCATCGTCCTCATCATCAACAGCTGGACCGGAAACTAAGACAACCTGAAGAGAGAGAACCATGCTCCGCTGCAGGAGGTGTCGGAAAGGCATCATAGACTCCACTTGTTTATCGATGGTTGGTGAAAATGTTGTGTTACTGATACTGTGTTTAGCAATTTGGGTCTAAAGTTGCTTCTAAGTTGCGGTGACCATTTTTTCACTATTATCTCGAATTGTATAGACTACATGATTAATAAAAAAAAAAAAAAAAAATTGGAAGTGATGATGGAAATCATCATGAGTCGCAACCCTAATCATAGTATAAAGTTGTTTGGGGACATCACGGTTGGAAAAGCGCAAAGATAACCGCTTGTGTTTCAGTCATAAAAAAAGATGGCTGGCTATCTGTCAGAGAAACCGGGCCTGATGGGAGCTGTTCTCGCTGATTGTGTGTCCTTTATGTAGGAGCAGGTTGAGGCCACAGATGAAAGCTCAGCTGCTCCTTGCAGTATTTGGCATGTGGATGTGGACACACTGCCAGAGTGGATCCTCGCCTCAGTTCACCAGGTACTGCTAAGGGCTCCTGCACACTGGCTGCGTGGCGTGTCCGTTTTTTATTTCGGCTCCCGTGATAACAGGTTAGAGCCTGCTCGAGTATAATTATTAGGGATGGCCCGATACTATTTTTTGCTTCCCGATACCGATTCTGATACCTGAACGTGCGTATCGGCCGATACTGAGTACCGATCCGATACCAGTGTGTCATATATTTTATTATGTTTTAACAACACTATACTACTATCCCTGTATGGACGTGATATTATTTCTATCTTTGTTGTCAGTCTGGCTCAGGTTAAACTCTTTGTGAAACATGAACAATGAATGCCACAGAACTTTCTTTTCATCCAGTTTGACAGTCAGTTATAACGGAAAAAGAACATAAATAAACTACTTTAACGTAGATTTTCTTTAGGGCTTTATTACATGGTATCGGATCTGTGCATAAACTCCAGTACTTACCGATACCAGCGTTTAAGGCAGTATCGGAGGCGATACTGGTATCGGTATCGGAACATCTCTAATAATTATGATGTTTCCCTGTGAATTATATTCTTCATAGGGATGTTAATGATGGCCGTTAACTAGGGCTGAACGATTAATTGCATTTGCGATAATATCGCGATATGTTTAGACGCGATTTCCTAATTTGGTCATGTGACTCGCAAGAGCAAATCAGTCTGCACCGGCAGAGAAAGCATCAACTTAGCACGCTAACGCTACGCCGTACCTTGAGCAGATTTCTGAGTTGTAGTTTAAAACTTTTACAGCCATTTTAATAAAATGAAGGGTTTTATTCGGGCTCGAGTCCATACATGCAGTTAATGGATACAGGCACGCAGAACTGAAGGCTCGGTTAGCAACGATTAGCTCTGATTAGCGGTTAGCTCCAGTTAGCTAGCTCCGTTATAAAGATATGGAGTGGAGGAGACTGCCGCGGGGAGGGGTAACAACCAGACTCTGATAAATGACGTTCGGGGAGCTTTCACAGCAGCGTGGCTGCGTTGTTTCAACGGTTTTAGTTTAGTTAATCCCACGGCAACACCAGCAGCAGCATGCTACTGCTAACGTAACGATAGCCTCTCTGTCTCTGAGTGTGAGTGCAACGTTGACGCTGTCATGCAGGCGGCACGCAACTTCATGAGGGGAGGGAGGGGGTGGAGGCAGCTCCTCTGTGTGCGCTGTAAAAAAATACATCGTTGTATATACTGTACATACTATATTTTTACTTATTTAACTGTCTAGTAAAGTTCAAAGACAGTGTTTAAAAAGTGCAATCCACATGTTTACATATGTTTATTACAGTAAATGATAATTAAATGTAAATACTACCAAGTGTGGTAAAGCCACATATTTGTTTTTATATTTCTGCAATCTGCACTTTAGTTTGTGTGATATGTTTCTGACTTTCATATGAATGTTTCCACCAGGCGGTCAGTGCTCAGTATACTACTGGGACTGAAGTAGTTAAACAAAAGATGTCATTCATATAAATTCATGCATCACCTAATTTCATCATCACATCCAGGCCTCCAGGAAAGAACAGTTAGTTTAATCCATCTAATATTGTATTGTTCATACTATACAATGATGTATTGCTTGTCTTTGTTGAATAATACAGAAGACGAAGAGCTTAAAAAAGAATCGCATATTGAATCGCAATTAGATCATTTTCAAAAATCGTTCAGCCCTACCGTTAACCGACAATAAGATTTTAGACCGACTAAAACTTAAAATCAGTTAAACAGTTAAAAAACAATATTATTAAAACAAAATTTTAAAAAGTTATTAAAGCTTTTTTTTTTGCAAAATAAAAGTACTATCATCGAAAATCCAAACAGTTCTGTGTTTAATCTTCTAATCATTGCAGCTGGACTCGTAGGCCTGTGTATGGTTGGGTAGTTTCATTTATAATAAAACATTCAGTGGTGTAGTCTAATGTATTTTAGCGTACTGTACTATAAATAAATTATTAATTATAAATATATGGATCAGACTGGACGTATCAAAGTGGGGGGTCTGGGTGTCCTCCCCCAGGGAAATTTTTAGCGTCACAGACTTCATTTCCTGCATTTCTCAGTGCTGATTTTTTCGCACCAACTTACGGTGGAAATACCTTTTTATTTAGCCTATGCGAAGGAAAACGCAGACGACAATTCAAAACATATCAACAATATAATGGAAAGTATGTTGTTACGTGTCATTGGGCATTTTTAAGTGGGTATATGGAAATTCTGGAGCTTTCTTAGTGGGTATACGTAGACTACAGCACTGAAAACGTATTTTATAAACTACAGGATTTTGTGTGCAAAAATGTGTAAAGTAACTAGTAACTTGAAGCTGTCAGATGAATGTAGTGGAGTAAAAAGTACAATATTTCTCTCTGAGATGTGGCGGAGTAGAAGTAGAAAGTGGCATGATTTAATTTTCAAAAAAACATTGATTTAAAGATTCAAGATTTTTTGTGTATCTGGTTTCTGTCTAAAGGCCCAATGGACTGTAGGAAAACTGAAGTGCCAGAACTGCGGAGCTCGTTTGGGCGGCTTTAACTTCATTAACCGCAGCGAGTGTCCCTGCGGCCGAGACGCCACCGTCCACCTCAACAAAAGCCGCGTGGATCGCGACCACAAACACTACGTCCTCATCGTCCAGCCGAGGAGGACGAGGCCCGAGAAAGAACGGGCCGGTACGCTGACGGACGGCCCTCAGAGCAGAGATCAGAGGCCTGAGTTTAACAGGGCCGCGCTGGACGGCATGCAGCTCAACTGTGCCGCTGTCATGTCCCACATCAGCCCCGCGGAGGCCTCCAACTCCCCGACTGACAGTGAAAACCCCCCGTCGTTCTCTTTCAGTCCTCTGTACTGCATCTCTCATAGGAGACGCTGCAGTTTGGAAGATGATTCGGCCGTCAGGGCGTGTTTTTGCCCCGTAAGCCCTGCAGTCAAGTCTGCCGTCGAGAGTACAAGGACAGGGACACATGGGTCTACACGGTCGTCCGTCCCGCATCTCACAAGTCAGCGGTTTGACACCGACGGCGACGCCTCAGTCGCCGGCCGTCGGTTTGTATCTGGAAGGACACGGCGGTCACGTCTGGGCGGACAGCCGCTGCGGACGGCGGAGGAGGTGGAGTCCTCTCCAGAGACCACGGCTGTCCACCAGGAAGTGTCTGCTTCAGCCCGGCTGTTCCACAGAGGGAGGTCCGTCTCGGACAGTGCAGCCGAGCAGGACCAGGAAGTGTCGGTATGTTGCTGGGATTTACTAGGGGCGTTGAAATGAATGATTGCACCGATTTAGGGCCAGTGTTGTAGTCCAGACCACCTAAACCAAGACCAAGTCATTACCAAGACCAATATTGTATCGAGACTGAAAAAAGGCAGAGACTTTGAGGGTTTGAGACCGAGTCCAGACCAGACCAGTGCCAGACAGCCAGTTCTTCGTCTCCTGTCTCCCGCATTCACTTTTTTGGGGCAGGGAGAGAGGGGGGGGTTTACGGTTCCAAATTTCAGATTCGATATAGGTCAAGTTATTGGTTGCATTTGCAAGTTTGAACACATTGGCATAAATCCGACAATGCACAAGTTGACCCGAGTCCTCTTTATCTGAGACCGAGACGAGGCCAAGTAAAAATGTGGTAGATTCCGAGGCGAGACCGATACCTTCAAAAATTGGTCTTGAGACCAAGACTGATCTCGAGTACTACAACACTGATCAGGGCTGACCGTTTAATCATTTTCACATCGGAATCGCGATTGGAATGAATTAGAGCGAGTTGTGTGTAGCTGATAGTCTTAATCAGCTTTGTAGCAACTCATTTGGCAATGGCTTGAACGTAACGGACGTTCATTAATATCAAAAAGTTACACACTAAAGCTTTAATTAGGACTGAAGCTAATTATTAATTTCATATATTAACATTATTCTACTGTTTATTTCTATTATTTTTTTTTTTTCAGCCTTTTTAAAAATTTGATTTCACATAAAATAAAGTGACATACAAAGAGACGTGCAGTAAGGCATGGATACCCGAACCGAGCCCGACAAGTCCCGACGGGCCGGGCCGGGTTCGGACAGATATTTAGAAATTATGGTCGGGTTCGGGTCGGGCTCGGTCACATCAGCGCGATAAGGCATTTGTAAAATGGTGCTGCGGCTCCTTTAAGAGAGCTCAGTGCGTGTGTAAAGTGGGCAGAAGAGAGACAGAGAAAGAGGAAGCAGACGTGTAGATGTGACCGGAGCAGAGTTGGTGGAATAAGTTTAAGTTTTGTACACAGTGTGTGCGGTGTCCAAAATAAACCCCAGACTGAAAGCCAAGTTCATTCATTTTCTCACCTGAAACGGGATTTTAACCCCGACGTTATTCATTTTTATAACGTCGGCCCTGGAGGTACCGAGTCTCCCCTGGTTTTCTGACCACGGTCGGAAACGAAGCAAGCAGTGAAGGTTAACACATTTAACATTTTAAATTAAACAAGTCATTAACCTGCGCTTGTTGCCCCTGTGTGCGCTGATGCGCTCATCTGTTGACATTTCTGAATGCCTTCCTACAGTTGCTTAATGAAAGCGGGCTTTCTACACAAACAAACGTGTCAAATGTGTCATTAGTATGAGGACAAAAAATGAGACTTTAACTGTGTCGGGCTCGGACATAAATTTCTTAATGCCTGTCGGGCTCGGGCCGGGTTCGGTCACGAAGCCGCCATGACAGTCTGTCTTTGAATTTCCGGAGAAACCAGACCCACGTGACGCGTTCGTCCAATCAGCTGCCGGTTTTCATTTTTGTGCCACAATACAGATTAGCGCCGCCTGCTGTTATGGAGACGTATTACGTCTCGTCGCTTTGGTGTGTTCCGAGGCATTTTTTTTTTTTTGACCAACTCGGGGATTCCTGCAGTTAGGCCATCTCGCCTGAAACAAAGACCCCCTCATCATCAAAAATGTATACACTTTAATGACATAACATGACCATTCAGGGATATGAGCAGGAGTGCTCTTTCGAACAGCAAACACCATATTTTTTAATATGTGTGTGTGTTTGCTCAATGAGTACTTGCGTTAAATAATCATGATCTCAAAAATGGACCGAAATAATTGTGATTATGATTTTTCTTTTTTCCGTAATCCAGCAGCCCTAGTGTCGGGGATCAGGACTCTTGATGTGTGTGTAATATGTCTTACCTTCTCAGCCTGAAGACCTCACGGCCTCCCCAGCCTCAAACAGACTGAGCAAGAGAGAGAAGAACCGCCTGAAGAGTCTCCGGAGGAAACAGAGGCGGAGAGAGCGATGGCTGCTCAGTCAGCTGGAGCAGGTGAGAGGGCAGTTATTCACACTGACACTGTGGGATTAATTCAAAGTGACTTCCACTGAACAAAAAAACATAATCCCTTTTACAGACTCATCAAATGAAAAAAGCCCAGTTTTAAAGGTCCAATGTGTGGGAATTTCTCCCATCTAGCGTTGAGATCATATATCGCAATCAACTCTCTCACACCACGCAGATCAAAGTACGTATTATATTTACGGTTCAAAAAGCCGCTCTCTTGCTCTTTTCAATATCCTTTTTCTTTTTCTGGGCGAAGAAGAAGACTCCTGTTCCTGAAATTTGGATTTTGAATACGTGTGGTCCTCCATGTTTTCCTTCTTCAAACTTGCCGGGGGCCGGGAAGCTACGATACCCATTAGCAGCACCTGTGAGTTTATCATGTGACAGCGAAAACACGAAAGGCGGAGCAGTATGTCCTGTATGTCCCTTACCGGCTAACATATTTCAAGATGGCGCATGAATATGGAGCGTCTACCCCAGTTCATGCAAATGTAAAATTTCAAGCCAAAAGGAATACTTGGAATTGATGGTGGTGGTAAATATTCATGAAAAAGTTTGAACGGGCAACACAGATTTTGATAATGAACAACTAAACACGTTACACGCTGGACCTTTAAAGTTATTGAATATTATTTTAGTTTTCAGGAAGATAAACCGAAAGTATAGAAAGGCACTGGGGAAGTCGTTCTATCAGTATGCATCTTAGGCTATAGTTTAAAATGTAATAACTTACTTATTATATTATGTCTGTTTTTTTTTTTGTTTTTTTTACAAATCCTTTAAAGAAGTATTTTACCGCAGTAGAGAGGGTCTTTTCATAAAACTGGGCTTTCTAATGCAGTAGACTGGTGCTATATGACCAGAGTAAACAGAGAAAAAGAAGCTGGGATATTCCCTTTCGCTCAAAAGGTAGAAAACCTACAACTACCAGAATGCACTTGGCGACACCGGACCAATAAACGCTCCCGCTGGTGGGCAGAGGTGGAACGTAACACATTCCATTTACTCACGTTACTGTAATTGAGTTTGTTTGTGTACTTTTACTCATTAAAGTAGTTTTTAAAGTCTGTACTTTTTACTTTTACTGAAGTATGTTTGGTTTGAAGTATTGTACTTTGCTACATTTCAAATCGCATTCGTTACAGAGTAAAAAAAAATTAAATTTAAAAAAAGGTCCCTAGCGGGTTTTTTTTTAATCGAAAGCGGTGTTGTACCTTTATCAAATCGCAAAAGATAAATAAGTATAAAAAGTATAAATAAGATGTTAAATAAGTATAAATATAAAAAGTATATCTCCCTCTGCTGTTAAATGTAACTAAGTAACTTTTACTCTGAGTATATTTTAAATGAGCTGCATTTTACTTTTACTTGAGTAGAGTTTTATACCGGTAATTTCACTTGTACTTAAAGGTAAACTGTGTAGAAATGACTCCCATCTAGCGCTCTCTAGCGCCTCGCTTTTTCAAATGCGCGTTGCAACTACGGTAGCCGTTATGTACCAAGAACCTATGACAACATGTCTTCCAATTTTCGCTTTTTTGGCGACGAGGATTCCTTCTCCTGTGGCTCGGCATAAGTACGATCCTCCATTATGATCTAAAGTGCAGCGCAGGCTTTCAAATTTCCCAGGGCAGTGACAAGCGCCCCTCACTGATCTCCTTCTCCGTTTTCAGCTGGTTTCAGTCACGTGACGCTGGCTCTGAACGAAAACGCGTTGAGGCTAGTGCTTCATGTCCCTCTCAGCCATTATAGGTTTTCAAAATGGCGGAACGACATGGAAGCCTCCTTGGACTTGCCCGTCCGATGTAAATACAGATAAGAAACTCTTCGCTTAGGACGAAAAGTCAGATCATTGGCAGAGGTCATTTTACACCAATGAAGGACATATTTATGAATGAAGACATTGATTTTAGCTAATCAAATACTTAAAACACTACACAGTGTACCTTATAAGTAAAAGTTAATCAAAGTAATTGTACGTTTACTTAAGTAGAATATTTATTCTTTCCACCAACGTGGGTGTGGGTGACGTAATGTTGTCCAGGTTGACACAGAATGGCTGCCAGCTGAACGATCTTGTATAACAGTTAAACGGTGAGCTGAAATATGTTACTGAAAATATTTTAGCATTAACCCAGTCTTGGTTAATATTTGATCAGCGCTGGTTTACAGTTCCGTCTGAGTTTTTTCAACCGCTGTCCTTGCAATACAGGGAACAGTATGTCGCCCACTTACTGTTCACAGATTATCATATTTCAGCCAAACCGTGCTCTAAAATATGTTTCCGAACACATTTTAGGTGAGAAACAGGTAATTCATTAACCGAATCTTGCCTAGTTTGCCTAGCCTTACCGGTCCAATCAGCGAACAGAGGGAGTGGTTTGAGTTGTAGTTCTGTAATGGCGGCGGAGAAAGATGCGAGCGAAGCCATTCGGTCCGTTGTGGCAACGCTGCCGGATATCCAGAAGTTAAACCCCGAGCAAGAACAATCTTTGCTGAGTTGTGTTGGTGGCCATGATGTTGTGGCCCTCCTCCCCACGGGGTTCGGGAAAAGTTAGATTTTCCAGCTCGCTCCGTTAGTGGTGAAGGAGTTGGCTAAGGCTAACGCTAGCGATGCTAAGCCGACGTCACGACCAAACTTTAGCGATTGGTTATGGCAGATACACAGTGGCTCTGGGCAGATCCAATAGTTTTAAACTTCAACAGAGTACCCGCCTTCAAGGAAGTTAACACTTTGACGCTCTGTACAAATGAAATGTACCAGAGTCTGGTAGGACCAGGCTACTAGGCCTGCACGATATGAGGGAAATATGCCATAACGTTGTTGAATATCGCGATAACCATATATTACTCGCTCATAAATAAAGTGTACTCAGTTCTGCATTTCGGCTGCTTTCAGTATTCTGCAAAAATACAAGAAACTGCTTGTTTAATTTAAAACAAATGAAAGGAAATCATTTCCAACATTCTTTAATTGAACAAATTGAACATCGACTTTGAATATAAAAGGCAGCACTGAAAAAGAACGACAGTTACATTTGCAGTGCAGTTTTCTACTGGAATGTTTTTTCAACTAACACAAAACATCTCTGTGTCTTTCGTGATATGTTGCAGCCTTTCGCGATGTGTTTTTTGCAGCAGTTGATATCAGTGTGTGTGTCTCTGTGTGTCTCTGTGTGTCTCTGTGTGTCTGTGTCCATCCAGGCTGAGAGTGTGAGCGGTTCACAGATGGACAATGAGGAGGAGGAGGAGGAGGAGGAGGAGGAGGAGCAGCATAGAGAGGGCCTTACCTGCGCCGTGTGTCTGGAGGTTTACTTCAGCCCGTACAGCTGTCAGCCCTGCGGTCACGTCTTCTGCGAGCCGTGTCTCCGCACAATCGCCAAGAACCGACCGACAGACGCACCCTGCCCTCTCTGCCGCGCCCTCATCTCACACACCAACCCGCACCACGGTGAGCTTCCTCCAGGACTCCTGCGCCAGAATTCTGGACATCCTGTCCTTTTCCTATCTGCTACCACTGTTAATTGATTAGTAAATAACCCGAAAATGAATAAACAATGATTGTATTGTTATAATCCAAAAAAAAAAAAAAAAAGGTTTTGCTGTTCTTCTCTGTTTATATGATTGTGAATTGAATATCTTTGGGTATTTGGACAAAACAAGCAATTTAAAGACGTCACCATGTAAAGGGTGCTTTATGGTTCTGCGGAGGCTCCACGCAGAGCTTTCGCCGTAGCCTACGTAAGTGGCTTGAAGTTTATACTTGTGCGCCGGTATGTGCGTCGATCTCTTTAAAGGTCCAGTGTGTAACGTGTTTAGTTGTTCATTATCAAAATCTGTGTTGCCCGTTCGAAAACCTTTTTCATGAATATTTACCTCCACCATCAATTCCAAGTATTCCTTTTGGCTTGAAATTTTACATTTGCATTCGCATGAACTGGGGTAGACGCTCCATATTCATGCGCCATCTTGAAATACGTTAGCCGGTAAGGGACATACAGGACATACTGCTGCGCCTTTCGTGTTTTCGCTGTCACATGATAAACTCACAGGTGCTGCTAATGCTGCTAATGGGTATCGTAGCTTCCCGGCCCCCGGCAAGTTTGAAGAAGGAAAACATGGAGGACCACACGTATTCAAAATCCAAATTTCAGGAACAGGAGTCTTCTTCTTCGCCCAGAAAAAGAAAAAGGATATTGAAAAGAGCAAGAGACCGTTTTTTTTTTTAAGCGTGAAGGCTACCGTAGCTGTAATACGTACTTTGAACTGCGTGGCGCGAGAGCGTTGATTGCGATATGTGATCTCAACGCTAGATGGTAGAAATTCCCACACATTGGACCTTTTTAAAGGACAATTCCGGCGCAAAATGAACCTAGGGGTTAATAACATATGCTAACCGGTGGTTAGCTGCTAACGCTAGCTTTCGGGGCACTATTTTATACCACTATCAAGACTCAAAGCACCACACTTCAACAGTAGCATAATGAGGGTCCCTACATGTAAACCGAAGCATTGAGAACTTTGTAAGTGCACAGACAGTTTATTAAAAAGATAGTTTATAAAGATAGTAGCGTTTGTGTTTACATTCGGGCGCCATCTTGGAAAACAGTCATGAGCAGGGCGAACCACGAACGCCATGTTTGAGCTAGGTTACTGGTTACTGGTTGCACGGCGTTCGTGGTTCGACTGCTCATACGTTGTTACATTTTTCGAGAGGTGCGCGTCAGGCTAGGTCGTAGGGTCCGTGCCTCCACGTACGAGTAGATTTAACGCAGAAGCATAAATCGCACTTAAGTGTGACTAGTTTTCTGGCTGGGTAGACTGGTGACCTGTCCGGATTTCCCTACAGTATATGGTTCTGGAATAGGCTGCAGTCCTCTGCCACCCTGCACAGGATAAGGGGCAGATACTGGATGGATAACATATTTATCACATGAATCATTAGTCGCAGCCCAGCCTTGATAGAAATGACCTATACGGCAGAGTAATAAGGAATTATGGCCTGATTGACTGTAGGCACTGTTCTCATTCCACTTCAGAGCTCAACAAAACCGCTAAGACCTTCTTCCCGAAGGTGTACTACGCCCGCAAGCAGAACTTCCAGAGTGCTTTGTGTGCAAAATGGCCTCTGCCCAGCTGTCGCAAGCGCTTCCGTACCTTCTGGGGTGAGAAAGTCTTTGTAATAGTTGTATATCAGCATATTCTTTTTTTTCTTTTCTTTTTTTTCCCCAGAAAGTAGTTCCAGTATAATCTTTATTTATCCCCAACTTATTATCCCGAGTAACCAAAATCCTTTTTCTGCAAAGAGATTGTTAAGTTTACCCCTCAATGTAATGAGAAAAATGTTATAAAAATTCCAACACTACAAATGTCCTACACTACTACCAGCATCGGTTACACTTTACTTGAAGGTATCTACATAAGAGTGACATGACACTGTCATGAACGTGTCATAAACATTAGGGGTGCACGATTCAGAAAACGTCACGATTCGATATTGATTTTTAGGCTCAAGATTCGATTCAAAAAACGATTGTCGATTCAAAAAAACGAGTCCCAGTATGTAAATGTAGTTATTTTTCCCATGTGATTGCAGTAGACATACAATAAAAAAATGATTTTGAATCGGTAGTGCTTGAAGCGCGATACAAATGTGAATCGATTTTTTTTGCACACCCCTAATAAACATTATAAACAAGTCATAAACATTTATGACATAACGCTTCTTTTAGTAAGTGTCATTCGTTTTTTTTGTCATGACAACTTAGAGTTAGGGTCTGACAGTGTCATGTGTTCATGACAGTGTCATGTCACTCTTATGTAGATACCTTCAATTAAAATGTTACCCTAGCATCAATAATTTCAACAAATTACGGCATTCTTCAATGAACAAAGTAATTTAGCCTCATAATTTATAGAGATGCCAGTATTTAAAGGAAATCATTTAAAGGCAGGGTTGGTAATGTTGAAAAGCTAGCAAGATTTTGAAAATAGCATCTCCTCTGGGCTCCGTCGAACCCCTCCCCCTGCCCTCGGGGCGCCGACACACACAGACGGGCACGAGCGCCGCTGCGTCGCTGCTTCAGAGCAGAGATTCAGTCTTTCTTCTCTTTGCCTTTTTAGCAGGGCGGGCGGTTGCATGTAACCGCAGCACTGGCAACTTTATTTCCTCCATTCTCCAGTAGACTTGCAGTTACTCTGGCGGCGACGACGACGCGCATTGAGCTCAGGCTACACGGGAGGGGTAGAGTACGCGCAGAGGGGCAAGGAGGCATTTCATTGGTTCTTTCCAAGCGGACCGCGAGGCCGTGATTGGTGGGCGTTTTTACAGGATTACAGCAGTTACAGATGACAGATCTTTTTCGCTCCTTTTTAGAGCCCATCGGTTATTTATTGCTGTCGGGGTATAAAGACCATTTCAAACACACACAAATGGTGTACATTGGAAATGGTTACCAACCCTGCCTTTTAATGAAACTGAAATGTAATTTTCTGTTTGTTTCATTTTTTTTTTTTAAATGCAGAATTACTGCCAAAATGACTAATCTTGTTTAGGTATTTCCTGATATTAGATCATTAAATATCATAACTATTAAAGAAAATGAAATGGAATTGGACTTTTTAACCGTTATGATAGTGCCAGCACTTCTATTTTTTTTTTTAAACAAGAAATCAAAAACAAGAAATCAAAAAATGCCTCTCCCCCTCCCCCACAGTTTCTTTTGTTTCAGGAATGAAATTGAAATTGCTCACTACAGATAAATCCAGATGTTTCAATAAATTACCAAACACAAAAATCCAAACCAGCATAAAGAGAAATTGTGTTGAATCACTTATGAACCCAGATGGTAATGTTTGCCTGTCTAACTTCAGGAGAGCCGAGACAGGCGGCGGCGGCGAGGAGACGCTGGCACTTTGTCCACGGAGGTTTTACGCTGAATGCTTTGGACTTCACCGACATGCGCGGCTGGCTCTTCGACATCGGCCTGGTCATCGTCTACATCCACTCAGTCAACTGGATCCTGGCTTTCCTGTTCCTCTGCTTCCTCATGTACTACTTCTTCTTTTGAGACAATGAGGAGCGCTCAAGAGTTTGCAGTCCAGGTGTATAACTGTCGGCGCATCCACAAGATACAAAGTCAAAGTCAAGTTTATTTCAGCCATAAAAATGGAAATTACAGTGCTCATACCCGCCTAATACAATACAATAAATACAATATAATACAATACAATATAATACAATACAAAATGTATAAGAATGTACGTTTAAAGTGCTTGTTGTGCTGTCTGATAGTCTGAGGTATAAAAGAGAGAGCATACCGCTTAGTTCGTGTCACGGGAGGCCTTAGCCTACCACTACGTTCCATTAGCCTGGTTGACACCAAACCCTTCTCAGTTGTAACTGAGAGTGGGTCTGGGAAAGGTTCATTGACAGTTCATTTCCAAAGGGGCGTCACCAACGGACGCCGCTCAAATGCCTCTGGGCGCATTGGATAGTCCAACCAATCAGACCAACGATCCGGGTGACGCTGCGAGGTTAGAGCCACTGGTCTTAGATCATTCATACGCTCTTTGTTGTAGTTGTCTTTTTAGGTACTGGTAATGCAAGATTGTTTCCATAAATCCGGTAACACTTTATGAGAGAAACAATAATTAAAAATACTTGAAAAAATACTTGCTAACTGAAAAGCACAGCCTTTTAATACTTTTGGAGACAGTCCATCTGGACCTGCTGCTTTGGTAGCTTTCAGCCTCATAAACATACCATAAACCTCCTGATTGTTGGTTTGCAGGGTATAGTTATCATCCTCTATGCTCCCAATCATATCCTTGAGTCTTTGTCTTTCATTGGAAAAGTCTATTTTGTCAACTTTTAGTTGTGCAAGTAGTAACAGACTTTCTTCATATCATTCTCTTTAAAATAATTTTCTATTTCGCATTTATACCGATATTTCTCTTTATTTATTTCCCTTTTAAGTTCTTTATGGATCTTTTTCAGTGTATTCTTGTCTCCCCTAGCAAAGGATTTCCTTTTGTCATTAATTAACCTTTTAATTTCAGCATTCATCCATGGTTTACAATTTGCATATACCTTAACCCTCTTTTCCTGTACAACCATATCATTGCAAAAATGTATATACCCACAGACGGATTCAGTAAATTCATTTATATCCTTGGCACTATTTTCAAAAACCACCCAGTCCGTATTTTCAAACGAGAAAGCCTTCCGTAGTTCCCAACCACCCTGCACACAGTTCCTTGTAACTAGAGCTGTCAGTCTTCCTCTATAACACCATTCAAATTTCATTTGTTGTTATTTTTTTTAAATATTTGAATACTATTTAATGATTATATGCAGCCTGTTATTAATAAGTACTACACTACTCAGGCTTATGCATTGTCAATGCCACTATAAGCATGTGGTTGTTGTTACACGTTCTGTCCACTAGAGGGACTACCAACATCAGCCTGGCCTTGAAGGGGATCTACGTCACGGCGCATTGCATTTCTGGCACGCCGCTCTCTGTTTACATTATTTTCCACAACGAGCACACAGCGACAAACACAAATCAACAGAGAACTCTGTAATGAAACATTATCTAACAAGTGTATTGAAGCGGCTCTGTTGTAATCGCTAACGTTGCTCGGTTAGCACAACAACATCATGTTAGAAAGCACAGCCGAAACGATTTGTCATAAACTAGCTAACTAGCTAAGTAACACTGGTGTTAGCCACGATGCTAACAGCATTGATAACTAAGCCAAACGGTGCTGCCAGTACTATTTTAGTGATTTAAAAGCAACCCTTTTTTTTTGCAGATTGTCACGTTACTGAGAATACGGCTATTAGAAGGTAATATATGAAGTCAAAGCTAACTCTGACAGCTGTAGGGCAGCTAACATTAACTTTAGCTGTCTCCATGAAGCTCCCAGCTAAGCTCCTATAACTCGCGACGCAGTTAGGAAACCAGAACAAGCTAGCAAACTATTGATAACATAAGCACTTTGGCTCGGTGGATGTCAATGGTCATGTTAAAACTATTTCCCATCCTTGCGATTTCCAGCCGCAGCCTGTCACCCCCCGTACTAACGTTGCTCGGTACGTAACGTTGGCTCACAATGCCTTGTATTTCTCACTCCTGTAACTTATTGTTCATCAGACATGAGAAGAGGGAGATTAGCTAATGTTAGCCAACCTATTTTTAAAAACAATCACATTTGAATAGTAATTTCAGCATTCAAATAGTATTGATTTATATATATATATTCGAATTATATTCGACTTTCGAAATTCGTTCCAACAGCCCTACTTGTAGCCAAGGAGGACACGAAGGATTAAAAAAACATGGACTCTTCAGAAGAGGTCATTATCTTCGCTCGATTTTCTGTGTGCGAAAGTTGCCAGATGACACAATTTTCTGAACATAGCCATGCTGAGAAATACAAAGAGAGTTGTGTGGAGCTGAGTCTTAATTACCTTTGTATGAACTCATTTGGCAATGGCTTGAATGTAACGGATGTTCATTAATATCAAAAAGTTACACACTAAAGCTTTAAGTTACCAGTTTGAGAGAGTTAAAAGTCAAACCTGTTATAATATGTCTCAGACATAGCAGAGCTGGTTGTGACGTATAAGAAGCGAGGAGCAGGAATATGAACATTTGCTGGTTTGAAATTTGCACGACTGGTTCGAAAAGTTAATAATATGTGCTAACTGGCTACAAACTATTTTTGAAAATGTTATGATGATGTGAACAGTGTTAAGTACCCATGGTGTACGTCTCCAGGTCGGTTGGTCGATTGGTTCATCGATATGCTCTTGTAGGACCAAATTCTCCTTTAGTGAGAGAATTTCTGGTGTTACTTTCATCAGGCCGTCTGTCTGAAAATGCTAGTTCGCTAGGGCTGCACGATTATGGAAAAAAATATAATCACGATTACTCGTTGACTTCTGGAAAGATGTTGCAATTATTGAACTTAAAAAACAGTGGACAAAGTTCAATAAATCAACAGTAAAAAACATACAACTGTGAAATTTGCCTTAAAGGTACAATATGTAACTTTTCTGCATTAAAATGTCTAAAAACTACCATATACCTATGTTATATATATTTTTTTTGAGTTGTGTAGTTACACTATCCCAAATGTTTCCATCAAATGGCAAACCCAGAGAAATCTGTTATTCTATTTTCAGACACGTCACGTTTCATTTAGCTAGTCGCCCGTCAGTGGCGTCATAACCTTTCACCATCTAGTTACTCGTAACTTCCGTCAAAACATGAGCACCCAGATGCGACGTTTGAGAGTAATTGAAAATCATACAATGTCACAGAAAACAATACTGGTAACACTGCTTTTTCTGCTGAAATGCATCATTTTGTGATTAATAACATACCACTTTGCAACACAGTAATACAGCAGAAACCTTATTTATTGATACATATCAATATGAATCCATCTTAATGTTAATACAATGTATGTGCTGGTTGACAAGTAGCTAACATTAATGCTAGCTAATGCTTGGTGGATAACAACATAGGGTTACGAGATCGTTCAACACGCTCATAAAGTTATTAGTAGTATGACTGTTTTGACCATGGATAAAAGCAGCACTGTGCTAACCCACGAATAAGTTCACTAGTAACGTTAACATTAGCTGTATAGATAGATAGATGATTAATCTAATGCTAATTTAGCTAGCTAGCACACTCTGGTCGGTCTGCCTGCCTCACTCCCCCGGCACAAAGAGACATCATTCGGGATGATAGCTGACAACACAGCCGGCACATTTAGCAATAGCTAGTTACCGTTAGCCCCAGCCGGTGCTTACGACGCTAACGGCAGTTTAATGAAGCGTCGGGAAACAGAGAATATCAGACCCAGGCATCCTAGTCACAACATCGGCCCTCCATAATGTTAGCTAGCTAGCTACGTCTCCGTAAACGCTAACGGTGTTTGTACCGAAAATCTCCTCCCTGCCGAATTTCTCCCCCCTTCACGTTTAGCTGTCTTTACAGTTAGCTAGCTAAATTAACCCGACAACAGGTGTGTTAAGCACCAAAACCAATAGTTAAGATTACAGAAAAGTGAAGGGGGAGATCGGGCAGCTGGGAGATGTTCTGCTGCTGCTAACAGCAGTCGAACATCATCGCCGCCACGGAGAGTCCCCCGGTGTGCCAGTTTAGCTGGTGATCATGTTATCTGGTGATATTTGCATGAAATCAGTGAATATTCAACAAGACCCTGCCCTGCGTTCTGCTCTGCCTCCGCCCCTCGAGTGCCAGAGGCTCATATTTTCATGAAGTGTTTGCAAGTGAGACAAAATAATGGATATCGCTGAAAACATCACCAGTTTTTGTGTAATACATGTCCGTTTAAGCATTATCCACACAAACACGACACATACTGTATGAACGGAAAAAAATAAAACGAAACAACGCACTAGAGATCTAGCTGGGATTTGAACCTTGGATGTCACAAAAAAAGTTGACAGACTAGGTTCCATGTCATCTATACCACTACACTACAGACCAATGTAAAGTGTCTGGGATTTCTAGCTATATATTGGACTTTTAGTCTAAGTTAATACAGGTTAACGTATGAGAGAAATATACACCCATGTTAACTGGTGATCTCACAATTTAACATGGGCAAATGCAAGCCTGGAAACAGTGAAGTAGGTTCATCTTTGCCTCACATACCAAAACCTAACTGATGTACAACAAACAGGCATGACCCCACTTAACACTTTATTCCGTTTTGGGGGTAAATACCATATAAAAATTAAACACGTCAGTCATGCGCAAACGTGATCATTTATCATTGTTGTTGTGGGCCATCTCATACGAAGAATGTGTAGGTCTATCTCAGCACAAACGGTCTCTTTCAACCTGTGCCACAAGTCAACTGATTAGCCTATAGTTGTGTTTAATTTCATTAAACCCATATTAGGAATCTGAAACAGCAACATATCTGAATGTTATCAAACTCTCTCAGTACATTGAGGTTTTGTAATCATATAATAATGACCATTTTGTGTCTTCAAAGTAGGCCAACAAATTATGTGTGGGATAAATAAAAGTCAAACTCGGAGAAAATAAGCTTCATCTGTTCTTCACTTCAAATCACTGCAACTCACTTCATAACTTAACCAAGACTAAGATAACACTACTATGTTCATAACAATAGTGTATCCATGGCTACCATAAGACAAAAATCGCGATTCTGGGTCGACACAGACATACTGGGTCTAATGAAATTAAACACAACTATAATCAGTTGATTTGTGGCACAGGTTGAAAGAGACCGTTTGTGCTGAGATAGACCTACACATTCTTCGTATGAGATGGCCCACAACAACAATGATAAATGATCACGTTTGCGCATGACTGATGTGTTTAATTTTTATATGGTATTTACCCCCAAAACGGAATAAAGTGTTAAGTGGGGTCATGCCTGTTTGTTGTACATCAGTTAGGTTTTGGTATGTGAGGCAAAGATGAACCTACTTCACTGTTTCCAGGCTTGCATTTGTCCCATGTTAAAGTGTGATATCACCAGTTAACATGGGTGTCTATTTCTCTCATATGTTAACCTGTGTTAACTTAGACTAAAAGTCCAATATATAGCTAGAAATCCCAGACTCTCTGCAATGGTCTGTAGTGTAGTGGTATAGATGACATGGAACCTAGTCTGTCAACTTTTTTTGTGACATCCAAGGTTCAAATCCCAGCTAGATCTCTAGTGCGTTGTTTCGTTTTATTTTTTTCCGTTCATACAGTATGTGTCGTGTTTGTGTGGATAATGCTTAAACGGACATGTATTACACAAAAACTGGTGATGTTTTCAGCGATATCCATTATTTTGTCTCACTTGCAAACACTTCATGAAAATATGAGCCTCTGGCACTCGAGGGGCGGAGGCAAAGAAGAACGCAGGGCAGGGCCTTGTTGAATATTCAGATTTCATGCAAATATCACCAGTTAACATGATCACCAGCTAAACTGGCACACCGGCTCACTAGCTAACTGGTCAGCTAGCTAATACAGATTGAATCAAGAAAAACTTAATTATGTTGGGGGAAACTGCAGCTATTATTATTATTATTATTATTATTAGCATGACATGAATAAACATTACTAAACGTAACGTGAATAAACTTGAATGGGTAAACTCGTCCGTGAACAGATGCATTCTAATCAACAATCAGCGTTTAGTAATAAAAACTCCCATAATTCCACGCAACTTCCCTACATCATCAAACGTCTGTGTTTACAATCCATTGTTTTGGTTGAGAGACCCCTAGCGGCAGAAAGTTACATATTGTACATTTAATACTTTTCCTATTTAAACTTTATTATTTCATTCAGAACACAAGAGAAAATAAGAGCTTTTAGCTTACCTAAATCATGAACCCCAAAAACCTCAGAAAAGACTGAAACAATGTCAGCCTGACCATACTGCAGTAGAGCCTATCCTCAGGAGTGTTCCTATGATAGGAGGATGTGTTATGTGTTAACACAAAGCCACTCATTCTATGAACTCTACTAAAAAAAGTTTTCAAGATTAGTAATGCTGTTTACTTCCTAACTTCCTAACCTACCTATGTAACTTAAAAGTAGAAACATTAAACAATGTTTGCCTCTCTTTAGATGGCAGAAGTGAAAATAAGTCATCCTCGACATTTGTTTTGTTCTGGCTTTAGAATGATGAAGACAGTTGGACAACATATAGATATGACAAAAGGGATGTCTGCTTTACACTGTGATTCTTTTTCCTTAGCAACTATCATGTTTTTCCCTAACATTCTACAAATTTGTAGGCTTCCCCACGTCTGGACTGAGCCTTGAATGTTTACTGCGTCTGGGAGCGCTTGAGATCGATAATAATATAAAAGAAGTGAGATGCACTGCTGCAAATGTTTTGCTTCTACATGTACACGTTGTTTTATTTACGAAGTAGAGGCATGCTCAGGAATGAAATATCTAACCAGTAAAGACCGCAGCAGTTATTAATGGATGTGATTGATTGATTGATTCATTTGACTGATTGAGTGGGCTGGAAAAGAACAAATGGAAAATCAGATACACAAATGGGTAAAATACCCGTTTTAGTATGGTGCCTTTGCTTAGTCTGTGCCTTCTGTTTATACCAAATAATATGAGACTGGAATTGAGAGTACAGTATATTTAAGTTTTAGACACAGAATACGCTGTATTCATAGAGGGAGCCAGTCAGTGAACACTTATTGTGTCTCTCTCTGTGACTTTTGTAAGAAAATGCTTACAAAAGTCTGATTGGAAAAATGATTGGCGTTCATATTGTGTGAAGAGGTAATTGTATATAATAAAGGCAAAAGGTATGTCATTTGAGCTATCTCTGCATTTTTAAATTCAAACATATGGGGTCAGGTTTTTCTTCTTTTTTTCTTGGGTGAGTGAAAATGAAAGAATAAATCCACTGCATGTGTTTACATTTTATCATTGTGTGTGTGTGTGTGTGTGTGTGTGTGTGTGTGTGTGTGTGTGTGTTCAACTATATTTGTGGGGTCCAAAACCCGGGAATACAGTATACTTGTGGGGTCCGGACAGCTTTGTGGAGCCAAAATGCTGGACCCCACAACTTTAAAGGGCTGTTTGAGGGTTAAGACTTGGTTTTAGGATTAGGGTTAGAATTAGGTTATGGTTAGGGTGAGGGTAAAGGTTAAGGTTAGGCATTTAGTTGTGATGGCTAAGGTTAGGGTAAGGGGCTAGGGAATGTGTTATGTCAATGACGGGTCCCCACAAAGATAGTGAAACGCACTGTGTGTGTGTGTGGGGGGGGGTATTGTTGTTAACATGTTTCTTTTAATCTTTTTTAATTTTGCTGATGAAGACATTTGGAACATTTAGCTACGTATCAGTGAGATGTTTTTCTCAGGAGTTGGTGAAAACCAAAGCAGAGCTAAAAAGGAGAATAAATAATGGATTTACATTCTACAAACATGACTACAATGGTGTGATATTGTTGCTCTGCATCTGCTTGATGTGTTGCCATAGCTAGTATTAGTTATATTACGCCGAATTCCTTGCCTATGTTAAGTAACTTAAAAATAGTAACTGACAATTTTCGCCTCTCTTTAGGTAGCAGGAGTGAAAATTAGTCTTCCTCAACATTTGTTGTGTTCAGAATGATGACAGTTGGAGAACAATTAGATACAATGGAAGACGCCGAAGAAATCCTGGCTGTTGTTTTTCTGGGCCACTGCACGCACCTATAATGGAAAACTGATGGTTTAAAACATTATTTATTTATGGTAAATGGGCAAAAACATTCAAAGCTACAGTTGGGTACATTTAAGGCCCTGACACACCAATCCAATTATCGACCGTCGGACAGTCTGGCGAGGTCGGTGACTCGAGTCTGTTCGGTGTGTTCCGTGCTGTCGTCAGCCGCCGGAGCCGTCAGCCTTCATTTGGGCCGATTTGACATGTTGAATCGGAAGGCGGGCAGTCGGACTCAATGACCAATCTGATTGGTGGAGCGCTAACCCGGAAATGACGAGCGGGATGAGCGTGACTAGTCTCTCTCAAAATCTGACGAAAATCTTTAAAACTGACCTTTGTTGATCTGAAATGAAGACAGATTCAGCAACTGCATGGCCTATTTCTGCCTTAAAATGTTTTCAGAAACACGTTTCGGTGAACTATTGTCGTAAAATATGAGATCGTATTCCGAACGGGCCTCCATGATGGTCTGGCTTTGAAATTGTGATGCGTTCATCCAATTAACTGCCGGTTTTCATTTTTTGGGCGACAATACAGATTAGCGCTGCCTGCTGTTATGGAGACGTATTACGTCTCGCGCACGCGCAGAACGTACACTCAAGTCAGCGTCCGAGGCCCTTTTTAGACCAACTCGGGGAGGCAGTCAGTCCGACTGCCTTTTCTGCCGAAGGTCGGCCGTCGGGTTGGTGTGTCAGAGCCTTTAGAGCCTCCGTCCCACACTATAATCACTCTGAATCAGAGCCAGCTGAGCCCATTGAGGGACAAGTGAGAACGAGAAAGTGCCTTTGGACTAACAAAGTGTTATTGTGGCGTATTGTAAATGAGGGTTATTGGACGTAAAGGGTGTGTGGGGATTGCTGTTTAACAGCTACTGTAACATCTCTAGTGCCATTGGTTGACTTCTGTTCTTCTGTTTGCTTAGTCTTTTTCTTGTGTCTTGTCTTATCCCAGATTTGGAAATCCAGAATTTTTATTTTTAATATATTTTTTTCAGCAACAGGTGTGTTCTGTACCACAGGTGCTCCTAAACAGTTAATTGTCAGTCGTAGTGTGACGACTTGTTTCGCTGTTGGCTCGTTCTGAATCGTGAGCGCGCGCAGGAAGAAGACGGAGGAGCGCGCGCAGGAAGGAAGACTGAGGAGCCTCTTTCTCGGCCTGCAGGAGGGGCTGAAGGTGACTCTCTTCTCGGCTGGGATGCAGAGCGAGCTGCTGGGGGTCCGTCCGTCCGGCCTGCTACACGGTCCTGCTCCGGGAATAACGACACACACCTGCGGGGGCTTTAAGCATTAACCAAACCCGCGAACCTGCTGCGTCTGCTGGCCATTTCCTTCTTTGTAAAGGACACAGCTAGCAGCTAGCAGAACATAGGGGGTCTCTCTCTCTCTCTCTCTCTCTCTCTCTCTCTCTCTCTCTTTCTGTGTGTGTGTGTGTGTGTGTGTGTGTGTGTGTGTGTGTGTGTGTGTCTGTGTCTGGCTGGGCTCCGGTGGTGGCTGTGCATGCATGTGTTCTGCACCGTACGGGCGGAAAAAGCGCCCAAGATCTGCAGGGAGCATTTTTCCCATCAGTAAAGTGGCGCAGACGGAGCCGGAGCGCCGGGAGAGCACGGAGGAGGCCGTGGACGGCAGCAGGATGGTGAGTACTGATAAGTCACCTCTGTTAATGTTTAGCAAGTGGTCCGTTTTAAGTATGGCACTGCACCAAACGACAGGTCGTTTTATAGAGCGGTTGTTTTTTTTTTTTTTTTTAAAATCATGTGCAGGTGCAGCATTGGCGCAAAAGCAGTCTGGCATTGCCAGACCTCAGCACAAGTGCTGAGAATCATTTTAAGGCTAGACTTTTGCATTGCCTTCCATTGGAAGATGATATTCTGTATTTGTTCTGGTTTTAATCAGCAGTCGCTTTGTTTTCCTCCAGACAGTGCAGGAATTCAACACCCTGGTAGCGCTGTACCGGGAGCAGGTGATATCCGTCGGGGAGATCTCCGCCGACTGTCCGTCTCTGCGGGCTCAGATGTACAACACCCGGTCCAAAGGATGCTCCATGGCCCGGGCTGCACACCACGACCTCACCCTCGTCTCTGTTTCAGGGTAAGAACGAAATAAAGCACAATTGTTATTATTGAAAGAAATAGGAACATCCGTTATTATTAAACATTTCATCTGTCCTTCATTGTGAGTTTCCAAGCACGTAACCTCCTGAACCCTCCGGAGCAATTCATTTGATGGTAGGCTATATCATGCCTAAACAATTATAAAATGAATACTTGTTATCCTAAAAAAAAAAAAAAAAAAAGTTACTGACAACAAGTGATTGACAGTCGAGCAACAGAAAATAAAAGATAGAATAGGTATTGATATTCTCAAATAATGAGATAACAAGTAATGCAGTAAACAGCTGAACAAAACACAATAAAAACAACAAATAAGGTAGGCTACAGCACAGCTGGAATGGGCACAGCTAAAAAGAAAGTGGCGGCACGGTGGCCCACATAGATATACAGTATACAGTATTTCACAAAAGTAAGCACACCCCTCACATTTTAGTAAATATTTCATTATATCTTTTAATGGGACTACACTGAAGAAATTACACTTTGCTACAATGTAAAGTATTAAGTGTACAGCTTGTATAACAGTGTAAATGTGCTGTCCCCTCAAAATAAGCCATTAATGTCTAAACCGCTGGCAACAAAAGTGAGTACACCCCTATGTTAAATTCCCATAGAGGCAGGCAGAATTTTTATTTTTAAAGGCCAGTTATTTCATGGATCCAGGATACTATGCATCCTGATAAAGTTAGATGATAAAGACATCCAGCGGAACTTCCGTCGGCTACGGAGCAATCCCGGAAGTGGAACGTCGTGGAAATAGACTAGCCTAAATACAAAGTCCACATTCTCCTTCTCTGTTTGTCTGATTGTATCTCTCTCTCTCTGTTTTCCTTGCTCCCGTCCATCCTCTCTTCCTCTCACCCCTCCTCTTCATGCTGCAGCCTAGAGGACGGAGAGATCCACCCGGAGATCTGTCGCCTCTTCATCCAGTTGCAGTGCTGCCTGGAGATGTTCATAACGGAGATGCTCAAATCCATGTGCCTGCTGGGGGTGCTGCAGCTGCACAGAAAAAGTACCATCACAAAAAACAAATCACAATATCAACATGCCACAAAATGTCAAGACGAGGAACATACAAGGGTGATAAAAATCCACGTCACTTTTAAAAGCCAGTTTCTAAAAAAAGAAATGGATCAGCTCGGGCAGATGTCGGTGAACTGTAATATTTGAAACACGTTCATGTAATTCAAACCAAGTCAAATGAACGTCATTCAAGTAATTGGGGGATTTTAATGAAAATCACACAAGCACAGATTCATTCGGTCGAACCACCTCCGTGTGCATCACATGGCTACCATGACGACCGTGGCTCTAATCAATTTATTCTGTATTGATTTGGTTTCAATACTAGATGTCACTGGAGACACCTGCCCGCCAATAAGGAGAGAAAAAGCCCGAGACACACAGAAGACGCTTTGATGTGACAGTAGAAATAGCACAGGTGTAAATAACGAAATGATTAATGGTGGATTCCACTTAGCTGCTTCAGTTTGAGTTGATTGTGCATGCTGGCTCACTGTCACACGGCCACAGCTTACTGGGACACTGGAATAGGACAGAGCCATCATTCATGTTAACAGTAACACCTGTGCTTTTCCTGCTATGACAAGTCCAAATGCGTGCAGTGAAAAGGGCCTGTAGCTACAATAATCACGCATTGAATTTATTTATTTTTTTGGGGGGCGGGGCAGGCGAGAGCCCTGCTGGGGCCAGTCACCGACTGATGGCAGCATTACTGTAGAGCCCAATGGTTTCTGTGATGACAGAATCATGGACTGACTTGTGAAAATGAGAATTAAAAAATCTATTTGACAGATTCCACAGGGGCCCTACATAAAGTCAATGCTTTACTGGACATTTGAAAATATGACTACATCTAAGTTTCCAAAAACGTCTCAAAAATACATTAAGAAATAATTCCCAGTGGCTTAGGCCTAGTGGGCCACCAGGCTTACAATACACTGGGGGGGGGAAACCCTGACATTAATAACTTAAGTAATGAATCAACCTAATAGCATGATTGTTAAAAAATGCATGCAACCTGAAATAGTTTCCAAAAACAAAAGGCCAAGCAGAAACTGGTTACGTAAGTAGCTGCTGTGCTGGGATTCAAGGCTGCATCTCAGTACTTCCCAGGCAGTAATCCAGCCCCTCACAGATGCTCTGCCCGATACAACCTGGTTCAGTTTTAGGCTTTCTTTTTTATGTGGGAATCAGATATACAGGGCCTGAATTGGTCCAAAATGTGCCAGTACCCTATTTCAGCGGTTTCATGACATGATCATTTCATACGTCTTGAATATATTTATACTCGTACGGATATATTAAAAGGGCGACCCCAAATAATCGACTATTCAACGGTTTGTTCTAAGGAGCCTGATTCGACTGCCAGTCTCACAGTCGAATCGTCACAGTGTCTGAAAATGTGCTTATGAAATAATGGGTCATTCCATTTGGGCTTAATGGGGGGAGCTGGATGTCTGATTTTACATACAATTGCTTGGTTTTTCCCAATAAATCATAATATATATATATATAGCCTATTTTGGTATAAACATCAGCCTATTAATAATACTGTTAATACCAATTACAAGTAAGGGTACCCATGTGGACAAAAAAAAGTGCCAGTACTCAGTACTGGTGAGTACTGGCCCATTTCAGGCACTGCTGACATTTAAATATTATGTTTTCCCTCCCATTTTAAACTTTAACCCCTGAACAGAAAACCCCCACAACAAAAACCTAACTGAAAAATAAGATTATACATTTAAAAAGGCACACATTGGAAACAGAAGAGCACATAACTGTAAGGGTGAGGATACATTTTGTTGACCATTAAAAACCTGCAGTGAACAAACAGAGGAATATTAAGCATTGATCTCAACTTATGAAATGTGACGACCTAGTTTCTTAACCTTTTCTAAATTCTACTGCATTTAGTACATACTAGGATATACTTACATGCTTTATTTTGTAAGACAGAATTTCTCCCATCTTCCGCACTGTGCCTCAATTCAATGCAGTTTGCATTTCAAAATCCATGCATTCAATTATTTAAATCACAAGCAAACATATATTTCCAACTTTTAAGCATTGCGCATGAAAAGTATGTCTGGACATCTGACGATGCAGTTATTAAACAACTTCGATTGCATTTCAGTATCTTTCCCCCTACTATTATTTCGACTTGAAATCCTACTTGTTAATATCTATTTAAAGTATATTTATTGTACCTCACCCTTCGTCAGATCCCATGCTTTCCTGGCACTCGTTTCAGAAATTAGTTCTTAGTTCCAGTTCTTAGTTTTACCTAAAATGCAATTTCAAACTGCGTATTCAACATCAATGCGTCTAAACATAGTTTTAAATGCAATCGGGCCCCTAAATGTTTCTGCTACTGTTCAATGATATCTGAGGAGATCAGAGTTCAGGTCACACACAGTGTTGAAACAGCAGAGGGCAGTAGAGAGCTGTCAGTATGCTCAACGTATGCGTGCGCTGCAAAGATTAATCCATTAGTTGCCAACAATTAAATTAACCGTCAGCTGTTTTGATAATCGATTCATCGTTTTTAATGTTAAAAAGACTGAAGAAAATTCTCTGATTGCAGCTTCTTAAATGTGAATGTTTTCTAGTTACTAGTTACCTCCTCTATGGCAGGGAACTGAACATCTTTGAGTTGTGGACAAAACAAGACATTTGAGGACGTCATCTAGGGCTTTGGGAAACACCGATCCCCATTTTTTCGCCATTTTCTGACATTTTATTGACCAAACAACTAAGGGTGCACAATTCAGAAAACGTCACGATTCGATTCAATGTCGATTCTTAGACTCAAGATTCGATTAAAAATCGATTTCTGATTCAAAAACAATTCTGGATTCAAAAAACAAGTCACAGCATGTAAATGTAGTTACTTTTCCCATGTGATTGTGGTAGACATACAATTTAAAAAATAAATAAATAAATAAATGGATTTTTGGAATTCTATCAGTCGATTCAGAATCGGTAGAGCTTGAATCGCGATACGACTGTGAATCGATTTTTTTTTTTTGCACACCCCTACGAACAACTAATCGATTAATCGACTAATCGAGAAAATAATCAACCGATTAATCGACAATGCAAATCACTGTTTGTTTCAGCCCTTGTGTTTGATTTTTTTGATATAATCTGTTGTTTAAAAAGATTATTTTTAAAGAATCAAATCTGTTATATTTATAAAAAACTAATTAAATGATGTTCATGTAGTTTTGTTTATTTCGATCACATAGACACACAACATTACATAAATACATAACATTAATGGTAAAAAAAAACAAAGTGTCATACAGTGTCGTCTTAACTCGTTTATAATCAACGCTGACCGAGAAGGTGTAGGTTGAAGCATTTACTTATAACACCTACCCTTTTTACATTCTATTTTATTTATATTTTGTTCTTAGGTCCCTCAGAATCTTTTCAATCTCATGGAATGTGTCATTCTTCATTTCTGTATGTTATATACATATTATCACACATTATGTGAGGAAGATATGAAACAAAACAAAATACATTCCCATTCATATACACATTGCCATACATGCCTTACTTTGTTTAGCATCTTCTTTTTTTGTATTTTTCTTTAGATCTTTGTAGCGTGTTACACATTTTCATTTCCTCATCCAAAAGATTCCACATGTTTACGCCGTTTGCCGATATGCATCTTTCATCTGTTCATAATTTGACTTTGAATGATAACTTTTCAGTGAACACGCCTAACATACAGTCCCTGCAGGGCCACAACATATTTCACGTTTCGAAAAAGAAGAATTCACAATATGTGAACGGATGTCATCCATTGCTTAAAAGATGTAGCTGCTGTGAGTGTGAGTGTGCTGATGTCTCTGTTCGGACCTGAAGGAACGGACTCTGAGCCGAGGTTGGACCTGAGGATGGATGAAAGCTCGGACGTTCCCATCCTGGAAGAGCGATCGTCCTCCCCCATCGACTTTCCGCAGGAGCAGTGGCTGGTGGGGATGGATATTCAAAATATAGAGAGGTACACCGACGGCACCGGCTTTCTTAAATCCGTACTTACACTGAAACACTGTATTGTTCTACTGCAAATGAGTGGGTGTTTCTTTGTTTTCACAGAGATATGCGAGAGATGCGAAACCTACTCAGCAAAATCAGGGACACGATGCCATTGCCACTGAAAAACCAAGGTGTGTAATGTTTGTCAGAGATGACATTTGTGGCATTAGTGTGAATTGTGAATACCCATTGCAGCACTATACAATACCTTCCATTGTCCAGCACCATGGACAGAGAGCGCGGGTCAAATTATCATTAGTCACTTGTTTAACCTTAACAGAAAATAAAGAAATGCATTGAATTTCTAGTCGGTAACGAGTGGGTGTTTAAAACACAGCAAAACAAAAGGACAATTTTGGCACAAAATAGGCACATTTTTTGCAGTTTCAAAGACCTAGACCTAATTTTCAGTTGTTGAATATTCATCCGTACCGGGGGAAAAAACACCTACAATCACAGGCTGTCAGCCACTTATGTAAAGCAGCTGGGAAAAATGGCTTCCATGGGCGCCTGGGTAGCTCACCTGGTGGAGCGCGCACCCATATGTAGAGGTTTACTCCTCGACGCAGCAGCCGCTGGTTCGACTCCGACCTGCGGCCCTTTGCTGCATGTCGTTCCCCCTCTCTCTCCCCTTTCATGTCTTCAGCTGTCCTATAAAAATAAAGGCCTCAAATTTTTTAAATGTCGAAAAGCACTGACACTCATATTCACTAACGGGCATAATATGGACCTATCAGAGGTCTATTTTCTTCTCATAGACCAATAGGCCTGAGTGAGTGCATACTGTTTATACTATAGATTGTAATAATACATGCATGCAATGAGCATTCAGTGCAATACTTTCAGTCTCATATTGTTAGCTGCTCAGTTGCCATACGCCAACATTCAAAAAACTCTTCAACAGGTGCTGGACCAAAACAGGAAATACAGTATCAAGGCAAACACAATAGTGTGACCTGCAAACCCGGAATGCATTTTTTTTTTGTTAATAAAAAGATTAAAGGAAGGATTGAAAAAAATGTATATAAGAAATAAAGCAATACATTATTATTTAAGGGATGAGGAAGAGGGAGCAGGTCATTATTGGCGCATTAGAACCTGGACAGGTTGATGCAGGAGCCCCGCGCTACTCATACAGAGCTCACCGGCTGATGACGGGACGGTTAACTTAAAGGTGCAGTAAGGGATTCTGCACAAAGATTGTTGATATTTGAACTCAACTGCCAAACAAGTACAACCCCCAGAAGCTCCGCCCCCCAGATTCACGGACAGATAACCACTGGCCGGCTGGCACATTCACATGCTGCCGGCCCCCTCCCCCCTACCACCAACTGACGCCGCCTGTTGCTGATTGGCCGGAATACTGTTTTGTGGCTTGTGCACTCCTTTCTGTTTGTTTTCCATTTACACAGCCAGGTCTGTGTATTAACACTGGATTTGTTTTCCAGCACACACAGAAAATAGAGAGCTAGGTGACCGTGAGGAGAGATTCACTAAATTTGACAAAAAGTGTATTGGATTCACTTACTATACCTTTAACTAACGTAACTTAATCACTGATGAGCACGGCTCTCCGGCGGAAGCCACGTCGCCCCAGTGAGTGAGCTAACCATGGAGCTAACTAATGCTCCGTTTGCACTGTTGCTATTAGCGCTGTTAGCGATCCCCGTTTCCTCCCCCACTTCTCTCTCCTTTTGATCCGGTGATCAGCGGGTAGGAGCTCCGTATGAGCACAAATATTGATTTTCAAACGATTTTATTGATTTAAAAATGGTCCTCCAGAGTCTATGATCAACTCTATGGGAACTCTCTGTTTTACTTAGCAACGGTCTTTTATACGGAAATATCAGACCCCAGAATGTCGTGATTGACCAATCACAATCAAGTATTCAACCAAGCCGTGTAATAAAATATTATGTATACATAACTGCTCACAAGTCTAGTGTACATCAGGTACAATTAAGACCATGGACACACGTCTTTTTTGAAGCTGCCATTCATTATTATTAATTATTACATTGAAAAATGAGTAAACTGTGTCTTCAGAAAAGTCCTGAGCGCTTTTTGAAATGCCAGCGCCGAGGTTTCTTTTTCAACTTGTCTTTTCGAAGTTTCAAAAACTTTTCTGCACAAAACCGCCCTACGTCAACGCCCTCTAGCTGACCAATGACACGCGGAGTAGCGAGACCTGTCGTTTCTATAACAACAGGAAAACATGGAGAAGGTGCCGATAGATCAACTTGTGCTAGTGTCGGAGCAGAGCGAGCGCGGGTGCTCCCTGTTGAAGGAACTTTGTTTGATCTAACTTTAGCACCAGCGCCGCTCCCTCTCTCTGTTCTTTCTCTAGATTGCTCGACCACTTTGTTTTATCTCGCACCGCTGCACATAGCGCTCTTGGATACTGTAGCAGTAGCTGTTGTTATAGCAACAAAAGACGCTCTCGGCTGCTTCTTGGAACCGTAACGCTGCCAGCCTTTTTCTTAACTACAGAAGCGCCCTAGTCAACTTTTTCTTTTCAATAAAAGACGGCAAGTGTAATCATGGCCTAAGGGTTCCAGTGACACTCGGCTTTGGCTACATTTACTTTGCTTTGTTTTGGTTTAAAAACGAAAATCTTTTGCTACGTTTACACCTCGCATTCACGCTCCTCTGCCATTTCAGAGCCCCTTAACCTGAGACATTTGAAAAGACTTCTGACTCCGTTTTGGTTTAGAATCTGCGGGGTTGTGTTGCAGTCTCAACGGCTGCAAACGGAGACCTTTGGCAACACCGACACTGACGACAATGTTTCACTGCCTGATTGGGTCAAGACGTCTCGCTCTCTGAGACTAAGCTACTAACGTTACTATGGCAACTACCAGCAACGGGCAGAGTATATGTCACAAAGTAGACATTTTATGTCCTTTAAAATTCCTAGGCTTGATAACACACACACACACACATACAGAAACGTTTGTTTTTAGTTTTAAAATGGTCTTCATATGGTTTCCTTTTCAGGGGCAGCAAATGTACAAGTACATGTTTGTAGTGGACAAAAAGACAGAAGATCTGACTTAAACAGTCTATGACGCATTCTGTAAAAAGGGACTACAGTCTTTACCCTGACGGCGGCGGGGAAGGGGCTAGTGGCACCTGCATTGTCCAGTCCGCTCTTCCTGATTGGGGCACCCGTGCAATGCCGGTGGGCCGATCCGCCAGACGTCCTCTTGCGCACTTTTCGGTGTCGACAGCCTGCCCCTTTTTGCTTGGGTCCAGCTCGCTGTCCAGCCCGTCTAACCTCGCGCCGTCCTGCACCTCCGGAGCGTGTTTCGGTAGTTTTCCACCACCGTCTAGTCCCGCGCCACCACAGGTCGTTTCCACAGCTCACTCTGCTGCTGCTCTTCCCCACCAGAACACTTAGCACTGCCTCGATCTTGCGTATAACCCCGTCATTATGAGACGCGCTACTGGTGTGTCTGGAGCGTGTCCTCATGCCAATCCAGTATCTCCCCTGATTAGGAGATGCGCCTCAGGTGTGTTGGGAGGAGTCGCAGTGTCTGTGCCAGGCAAGCAAAAACACAACCAAAAGCGAAACACCGCAATATATACATTACAAACTAGCTAGGAAAACACTAGCTGCCTGGCTACACATGCTGCCTCCTGTTTATGCCCAGTATATGAGACTCTTCATGAGATATGCGGTTTGGGCGTGTTAGTTTAAACAGAGATTAGTTCTTCTACTGGAGCTAAAAAGCACGGAGATCGCTTTTGGCTCAAAAACCACAACGTAGCGATGTTAATTGTAGCCTTTGTCTCTTTGTAATCAAGCATAATCATCATACTCCTGCTCTGTTTCCATCACAAAGTGTCTTGTCTGTTCCAGATGACAGCAGCTTGTTGAATCTGACTCCACACCCGCTGATCAGACAGAGGAAGAGACGCTTCCCTGGCCTCTGCTGCATGGTGTCTGGCTGAGCACCTGAAGGCAGCACTACACTCAACACACATTTTCGTTTTTGTTATGTATATAAGAGAGTCATTAATCCTATTTCATTCAATTCTTTATTTAGTTACCTTACCCCCCCCCCCCCCCCCAATATTATCTGAAATTGTAATCTTGTAGTACCTGTTATCTAATTCTATGGCATTTGTCTTTTTCATGTTGATGTTAACTTTTTTTGCTGGTTGGTCATTTTTAGTTCTTCTGCGACGGACTCACCTCGTTTAGGTGTGTTTAGGGGGTGTGTAATTTCGGGCTTGGATCAAAGTTGGGTTTGGTTATTTTCAAATGTATTTTATTAAAGGTCCCATGACATGCTGCTTTTTGGATGTTTTTATATAGGCTTGGTGCAGAATTACAGCCACTAGAGCCAGTCCCACAATGAGCTTTCCTTAGGATGTGCCATTTCTGTGTCTGTAGCTTTAAATGCTATTGAGGAGGAGAGAGGGGGGGGGGGGGCAAGTTGGAGGGGGGTGTGGCCTTGACCAACTACCACTTTGCTTGTTTTCAAGCCATGATGTCTCTCTCTTTCTCATGGGCGGGCCAAATTCTCTGGGCGGGCAAAGCAGAGAAAGGGGAGGTAACCTCCCTCTTTATGATGTCATAAAGGGAAGATTCCTGATTGGCCCATCTGAGCTTTCATTTTCTCAAAGGCAGAGCAGAATACCCAGGGCTTGGTTTACACCTATCACCATTTCTAGCCACTGGGGGACCATAGGCAGGCTGGGGGAACTCATATTAATGTTAAAAAACCTAATATAACGGGAATTTTTCATGCCATGGGACCTTTAAGGCATCTTCCGAGTAGATGGTACAGTACATGCTACGGCTGGGTACCGCCAATGATTTCCCGAATCGTTTTGATTCCGATTCACAAGGTCCCGATTTAATAACATTTCTGATTCGATTCACTGTCAATTAGGTTAGGGGAAATTTCGGTGACATTACCAATTTTGCTTGGATGTAAAAGAGATTGTCGTGCTGTAAATTGTACAAGCAGACAAGAAGCAACCCTGTTATGTTTTTGTAAATGCACCAGGTTCATGTTTACATTAAGAATTGACCCCCAAAAAGTTAGTTTAAAGACCTTTATGCTCATTTTCAGGTTCATAATTGTAATTAGAGGTATTACCAGAATAGGTTTACATGGTTTAATTTTCAGAAAACACTGTATTACATATATAACATAACACGTTGGAACCCGGGTCTGATCCCGAAACACAGGCAGAACAACCTAGACCGCAGCAAGACGTCTCAGAGTGGTAAGTTATTTAAATGTTAACAAATGAGTCTTTCATACATAACATTTTAATTCTGCACTGTCTCCTGGACATGGCGATACAACTATCTGAACTCTTCGGGCCTCCGCTCTATCTAGCTTGGTTTGAGGGCGTGCCACACTAGCAGCTAGGCCAGCATTATTATTATTAACGTGTGTTACAAAGTGACGCAAAATGACGCACATTTGTCACGGAAGTAAAAGCTGGACTACAATAGAGCTGTTTGGAGCAGTTTGTGAACAGTGTTTTCTGTTGGAGATGGTAAGTCCCTTTGGGGTGGACTTTGGGCTTTTCCACCAAAAAGATATAGAACACAGTGAAGGAAAGGGGAAAAAGCCAAAAAGCATAATATGAGCACTTTAAAGTACTGTTACTAGTTACTGAACAGCACTAACATTATATTAAAGCTTTAGTGTGTAACTTTTTGATATTAATGAACGTCCGTTACAGTCAAGCCATTGCCAAATGATACAAAGCTAATTAAGACTATCAGCTCCACACAACTCTCTCTGTGTTTTTCAGTATGGCTATGTTCAGAAGATTGTGTCGTCCGGCGACTTTACCGCGCAGAAATGTTTTTTTAATCCTCTGTGTTCTCGGCTACATAGCAACTGCGTGGAGTAGGGGTGAGGGTGGTGCACGGTCACGGAAGGCTTGTATCATGTGGACGCGCCGACAGTTTTGTTGTCATGACTTAGAATTTCTAATGTTGGAAACAGAAACTACGCACTATAGCTTTAATAAAAAAGAATAATAAAAAAAAAAAGATTATTTTTTGGGGCATTTTAGGCCTTTAATTCTACAGGACAGATGAAGACATGAAAGGGGAGAGAGTTAAGGAATGACATGCAGCAAAGGGCCGCAGGTCCGAGTCTAACCCGCGTCCGCTGCGTCGAGGAGTAAACCTCTATATATGTGCGCCTGCTCTACCAACTGAGCTATCCCGGCCACAGCTTAAATACAATTAACATATTAAAAGATCTATTTCAGGATTTTTATTAAACGAAATCAGATCACTCGAACAAAGATTGATTTTAATTTGAGAATGGATTATTTTTACCCAGCTCTAGTATATACACAATGCCCAGTGGAAAGTGTTGTATTAGCCTGGCGAACAGTCAGTAATGGGTCAAATGAAGGATAAATATATTGCGGGTGAACAGATACAGTACCATAAGGGTTCTGCTGGGGGGAACCTTAAAGACACAGGCACTGGTCGGGTCGGGGTTTCAGTTTTAGGCTTTTTTAGGTGGGTCATCTTTGGATTTTCTATCTCTTGTTATTCTTACATAAGCAGCCATCCCTCCTTATCTTTCTGTTTTGTGCCATTTTATATAATGAAAGAATAAAAATGTACATATTCAGGCTATGCACTGGCATTTTCCGTTTCCAGCTGTCTCACTGTGCTTGTGTCACGCCTCCATGTTTGAATGTGTCACGATGTGAGATGTTTAAGCCCCATCAACCTCCCGATGTATTCCATCTGAACATGGTTTAGTAGAGGCTCTTGCCAGGTGAGTCTCTACTTGCCTGCGTGGTGTGACACACTGTGAACCAAGCAGTTCATCCACAGCGTTATGACGCATACACCTAATCGGCTTCTAGAATTATGACGTCTCGTTTTCTATGGAAAAACCGCATTTAAAAATGTATTCCACAGTGCGTGTGCAAAAATAAAAGTCATACCAGATAAGTATAAGCTGCTGCAAAGCTTTTAGACGTTTTAAGCAGATTGTCAGCCTTTCTGCTCTCTCCCAGATAGCAGTGATGATGCATTCGTGATGTTGGTCAGTAAGTCTTTAATACTGTGGCATAGACTGGGATATTCATCCACTACTGACCAGGTTCCTTTAAAATGTTGTCTAGAGAGAGGATGATTTCTTTAGATGATTTAGTTGACCCCCTGAACATTTCCTATTGACTAACACTTTGGTCCACAGCAAGGGTCCTCGGCTAGATATGGTAAATAGAATCAAAGATTTTGAGCATGAAGTTGTAAAATCAATGTAATGTAAGAGGAAAAAAAGTCAATCTAATTGTAATCTAATCTAATTGGTGTAATCTAATCTGCCCAATCTTATCATAACATGATATTTTGTTCTCAAAATGTAACAATCTTTTTCCATGACTTTCTTATCCGAATATCAAGACTGACTGAAGAATTGAAACTTGTATAGTTGCTCTAATACTCGTGCGTATGTTCATTCGATCCAACGCTTTAATATTTTGGGGTGTAATGATAATTGCAGCCTCTAGGGTAAAACTAGCAGGGCATTAAAGGGTAACTTTTAATTTATTTTTCCAAACTAGACCCTATTTTCCCATGTTTTTATGTCTAAGTGACTGATGGGAACAACCATCTTTGAAATTGGTCCAGTATTGAGCGAGACCGCTGCAGTCGACAACGGCGAAACAAGCTGCAATGTAACGTTAATGGGCAATTGCGCACCTTTAATTTTAGTTTATTAAAAGTGCTTGTTTTACCACTGACATGCTCAGATTATAATTCTAAGTGTCTGACAACATTATGGAAAGGATCCATACAGAGATATTCATTTTTGTTAAAAAGTAAGATCCTTTGTGTTCAACTTGAAACAACCCCGAAATCGCTATCGCCAAACTCACCAGACTCCATTTAAAGTAACAGTCATTTTATCATCATGAAAAAAATCTTAATGTGAAGACGACAGAAACAAAAGAAAACATCTAAAGCCATCTTGGTTTGTCTTCTCTCTGTTCCAACAATCACCACTCTGGTTTGGTGGAAATAAACCCTTAATTCACCCATTTACATGAGAACATATGCTGGCTCTATACACACTAAAAGTATTGTTTATTTAAATGGAGTCTGGTGAGTTTGAGGGTGGCGATTTCAGAGCTGTTTCATGTTAAACAAAAATTATCTTACTCTTTAACAAAAAGGTCTATCTCTGTATGGATCCTTTCCATAATGTTGTCAGACAGTCAAAATAATAATCTGAGTCTGTCAGTGGCAAAAACAACACTTTTAGTGGACGGAAATTGATTATGCACATTTGCCCTGTAGGATTACATTACAGCCCGCTTAATACTGGAACAATTTCAAAGATTTTTGTTCACATTTGTCTCTTAAACACCAGTGCATGGGAAAATAGGCCTACCGAAATCACCCTTTAAGTCGTGTTGTACTGTATACAAATGTGCAGCATGTCATCAGCAGTCTTCCCTGATTTTTAACTTTTAGCTTCAGTTTTCCATCACAAGGGCTTCACAGCTATCCCACACTCCAAACAGCAGAATTAAAAAAGCCACACAAAAAACTAATTGAAATCTACTCATTCATTTGACGCACTCCACTAGAGCCATTTGTCCATTCAATGTAAGTGTAATTTGTAAATGTGTGACTATTTTTATTTATTTATTTCTTTACTGTAATCTAACGTGGTGTTGTCTAAATTGCTAAATTCTTTCTTTTGGCATGTTAAACAGCTTAGGGCATTTTATAATGTGAATAAAGTTTTATATACAAGTAATATTATATTATATGTTTGTATTGTCTTTACCTTAAAGGGATAGTTCAACATTTTTGAAATAGTTATTTGCTCTTTTCGCAAGTTCCCAAGTGAGATGAGAGGATCAGTACCATTCAGGCCCTCCAGGATTTCGCGGCCTTTTTTTGAGATTGTTGCGGCCCAAAATGCCTGATTTCGCGGGAGCTTTTGTAAAAAATTGCGATAAAAGTTGCGATGTCTTTGTCTGTTTGTTGCAATGAAGTTGTGGGAGTGAAAGTTGCAAAAAAGTTGCGATGTTTTTTTTTTTGTGTATAGTTCTTTAAAAATCAAAAGGAAACTTGTTTCGGGGAGAATAAAACTATCCTGGGCTGAGATTTCCTATGTAACCTTACCAAAAAGGCTCAGGATGCTGAAAATGTTGGTATAATATGATAATGGCTGGTGGATTTAAGACAATAATAATTTTATATATTTATATAATTAATAATAAAATAATAATTTATTGAATGAATCAAATTTGAACATATCTGTCAGTGGCTTGTTGATCTTTACATTGTTAGTTATTTTCCTATCCTGGCCTGGGCTGGGACACACATTCATACGGTTTGATAAAGTACTGACTTTAACTTCTCATTAACTTACAATAACGAGCGTAGCTGTCCTCAATTTAGGTCATCGTTTCGTCTCATCTCCTTTTTCTTCCGCATCCACCGTGTGTGTGTTGTTTGTGTGTGTGTTGTCTGTGTGTGTGCAAGCGTCAGTCGCGGGGGTTAGGCGGAGCAGTAGCCCCACCCGCTGCAGAGAGCCGACAGCCAGGATTAAGACGGCAGCGACTTTTAAATCGTTAAAGTCTACATTGATGTTAAAATGTATCGGACGGTCTGAAATGTTTTCACCGGTCTTTCGCTGTACGTTTTGTTGGTAAATGAGTCCCACACACGTCTCGTCTTCATATCAGAAACGAGGAAATGATCAACCCCGTTCTCACTCCCGCTTGGTCATTGGCTCTCAGAGTGCACGTGGGACTGCTGTGATTGGTTGAAGTCGCGGGAAACTTCAGGTTATTGGTCAAATGTGCGGAAAAGTTGCGGTGATTGGTCAAAATTGCGAGTCGTACCAAATTTGCGGTGATTGGTTGAATTTGTGTGAATTGGCGTGAAAACGTGCCCACCTACACCTCTTAATACACAGACATGAGCCTGATTTCAATCTCCTCATCTAACTCTTGGAAAGAAAACCATCTCGAGATGGTGAACTATCCCTTTAAGTAATCATACAAAAGCAGCACACAAAAATAAATGATTTACTTGGAAATGAAATGCTAATATCTAATGTTTTTGACGATCGTGCTACTGAATCCAGTTGTATTTGCCCTTTTAGTGATTTCAGTCTCAGTCTAATAATTACCATTTTGTCCAGTTTTCCTCCAGTTGTGCATCCTCTGATCGCAAAATTCACATTCAGTTTTTTGATGTCTTCAACCAACTAGAGAGGTTCCACTTTCTTCATTTTCATTTTCACTTTCAATATGTGAATATTTGAAGGCATCTGCCCCTATTTTGCACCGTTTCATCTGTTAAATTACTAAATGAATGCACACCTTTTGGCAATGTCATGTCTCTATATCTTTTGCAACACTTTGCATACATTAGTCTTGGAAAAATGAAGCTCTAACACTAAACCCAATCACAATATTTCATTCAATAACTACTATATGTCAAAATGTTTCAATCATACACTATAACCTATATAGGTTAGGATGGATAGATAGATAGATCATTTAGAAAGTGTAAGTAAGTGATTAACAAACTATTTAGATACAGGTAGGTACATTTATCCATGCGTCCATATACAGTAATAATTTAGACATATACTAATGGTAAGTGAGTGTGTTATGTTTTAGAAATACTTATTAATACAGCAATTCATGATTAATTCAGGTAGAAGACGAAGGAGACATACTTTATTAATCCCCCAAGGGAATTGTTACACATTACACACAGGCCTGAAATACACACACATGGCCAGGACCTGTACATGCACTAATGGAGAGATGTCAGAGTGAGGGGGCTGCCCACGGACCGGCGCCCCCGAGCAGTTGGGGCTTCGTTGCCTTGCTTAAGCATTTACTAGCGATTACTTAAGTATTTTTGTGACCTCATCTAAAGTGAGAACTACACTATCTATGCCTCACAAAGCATTTACCAATGAGATTGTGAGGCTCACAGAAGTCTCAGTTATCATCTAAACAGAAAAAGGGAAATATATACAACACAAAGTGATATAGAACATAACACATACTATGTGTTGCAAAATGCAAAGAATGTACTCTAGAGAACAAACCATCTCAGCCATTAATAAGAAAACAACCCGAAAACACAGATTGTGCTTCAGAAGACCATGGCTGGATACAAACATTTGTAATGTTGATATTAAATGAAAGTAAACCTGTGCAATCTCATATAAAAACATTGAGAATACCAGTGCAGATAGATAGATATTTGTACTTTATTGGTCTCAAATTGGGAAATGATTCTTAAGTGCCAGATTGTGCAAATACTTGGACAACTAAAGAGTGTGTGGAAAGAAAATAAGTGTTCTCCCCCCCTCAGTACCTCTAACTGTCAAGTCTTACAAAAACATCTGGTTTACATCTCTGCAGCCGGGAAACTCCAGAGCTCTTTACTTCCCGTAACAATGTGGGACAAAAGAGTTATGTAAGAAGTGCTGCTATAGCTTCTGATTCTTTTTTTTCTTCAGATTACTACAAAAAGTAGTTGTTTTCGCACCCAGATTGAGCAATGTAGGTAAAAACAAAACTGGATCCCAATGAGAAATCAGAGAGGGAGGTTTTACATTGCGGCTACAAACCTCCAGTCACACGCGGCTCTTCCTGCAGTGCAGAGTCAACTCAGCGAGAGAACTCCTTAACTGCACAAATACACAGGACAACACAGGAGCTAGAACTGTATGCACTCATATCTGCTGAAGAGGACGTCAGTACATGTGGTGAGTCAGATTTAGCTTTTTTATGCACGTTTAGATTAGATTAGATTCAACTTTATTGTCATTGTGCAGTGTACAAGTACAAAGACAGCGAAATGCAGTTTGCGTCCAACCAGAAGTGCAAAAACAGCAGAAAAGTGCAATGTGATATACAAGTATAGACAGGACAAGAAATATATTGCAGTGTTATAAGAGCAGAATAAATATGGCTATGTAATATGAACAACATGTACAGATATGTACAATGTAGTAGCAGTGACATTATAGTAGTAGTAAGAATAATATAGATATATGCAGTGTATTAGCAGAATATATAATAAGAAAAACAGAATAAATATGGATATACTGAATGAATCATATAGACAGATATGTACAGCTATGCGCAGTGTGGTAACACTGCTTTTTTATGCCTGTTGACTGAACTTTAGAAAATTAAATGTGGCAGAAATAAAAACCGCATTAACATAAAATGTAATTGATTGCACCGTTACCCTTCTCTGTACTATTTCATTTTCTTTTTCTTTTTCTTAAATGCCTTTTTATGCGTTATGTAAAACACTGAATTATTCCATTAATGAAATGTGCTAAAACTAGAACTTACCTTGCCTTGCGTAAAATGCAGAAAGATATACATGTATGTTTAGTATGTATGTAAAACGTGTAGTATTGCATTCAAAACTTTGGACACTGAGTTTAATGAATCATTTAAATATGTTTAAAAAGAAGAGGAAAACCCATTTTAAGGGGGAAAGTCGGAAATACTGAAGGTGCTGCAGTATTCTGTACTGCCCTTCATAGAGCACAGTATTTGAGTGTAGGGTTTCGGTTAGTAAATGTCCTGAGAGTATAAGTATAATCCCTGTGTTCACATGTTGAGTTTGTTAGGATGTTAAAATGTCATCAAGTGAGCATCAAGAAAAAAAGGGCATCCAAGGGCATTTGACCTTTTTTCTAAAGACGAGTGCCTTGGATTTTTTCTTGATGCTCACTGGATAATAATGTTAGCAATGTTTGTATTACTTACAGCCAAATCTCTCTAGGTTTCAATTGTGGGAGAAAAGTGTTAAGATTATTTTTTCTAATCCTAACCCTTTATTTGATAGGGCAGTTAAGACAGGAAAGGGGGGAGACAGAGGGCGGATGACATGCAGAAAAGGGCCGCGGGTCGGACTCAAACCCGGGCCACTGCCATAAGGACTGAGCCTTAGTATATGGGGCGCACGCTCAACCAGGTGAGCTACCAGGATGCCCCAAGACACAGATACTTGATATAAGAAAGGAAGTTTAGTTCAGAGTAGGTTAAGGGTCAGAATGTATTTAACTTAGTGAATAAAAGAAGTCAGTCGTGGATTCTGGTCATCAAATTCCTTTCAGAGGAGGTGAAAGCAGTTTGAAGTTCCCTGATGGCTCCTTCCAGCTGGTTGGTCCTGCTGCTACAGCTGCTCAGCTGGATATCAGCTGGCCAGGCCTGTTTCTGTGACCGCTATCCCTGGGGATCCTGGTCCGCCTGCTCCCAGACCTGCAACCACGGGACACAGCACAGGCGCAGGTGAGACACATTGGCGCAGGTGAGACACACTGACAAAGGTGAGACACGCTGACGTAGGGAGACACACTGACGTAGGTGAGACACGCTGATGCAGGTGAGACACACTGACGTAGGTGAGAAACAGAGCAGGTGAGACACGCTGACGTAGGTGAGACACACTGACGCAGGTGAGACACACTGACGCAGGTGAGACACGCTGACGTAGTGAGACACACTGATGTAGGTGAGACACACTGACGCAGGTGAGACACACTGACGTAGTGAGACACGCTGACGTAGTGAGACGCACTGATGTAGGTGAGACACACTGACATAGTGAGACACGCTGACGTAGTGAGACGCACTGATGTAGGTGAGACACACTGATGCAGGTGAGACACGCTGACGTTGTGAGACAAGCTGACGTAGTGAGACACACTGATGCAGGTGGGACACTCTGACAAAGGTGAGACACACTGACAAAGGTGAGACACGCTGATGCAGGTGAGACAGAACAGACACAGCACAGAGGGCATTTGAGAATTAGCAGTAATGCATTTTGTGTTGTGAATATTACAAATTGAAACTGTTGTGAAATAGAGCCAAAGCAATTTCTTTACTCTGCTGTTTTCAGTTATTGTTATGAAATACAACAAAGCTAATGCAGCTGCTGCATGTAAAAGTGATTTTCATACTTTTTTCACAGGGCTTTTAATTATCTTGATGAATACTTCTGGAAGAGCAGCTGCCATCAGCTGTGTGAGGAACATGACAAAAGAGCTTGTAACGAGCAGGCTTGTCCCATCAACTGCCTGCTGACAGAGTTCGGGTCTTGGTCCGACTGCTCGCCCTGCGCCAAGAAACAGGCAAGGAACACAAATCACACTGCAAAAAAGCCCTGACATATATTATTATTCCCTGTCATAGCTGTGTTTAATCTCTATGCTACAGACTTTTTCTTTTTCAGACCGGAAAAATGAATCGACTAAATGAAGTATACTGACTGCCCAATGCACAAATGAAGGAGATGCTCACAGCTCGAAAACATTATTCTAATTTTGAAATTTTGGTGAGACGGCTTGGGGAAGATCTTAGAAAACAAAAACAAATAGTATTTCATCTTCAGGAAAACATTTTTGCCTTGCATGTAAAATAAATAAATGATCTAAGCTCAAATGTCCAGTTCCTAGCTTTAGGAGCTTTAGATCGTATTTCATTGACTTCATTCAGTGAATGGAGCTTCATCTTTCGCTTTGAGGTTCCATTGGCAGTGTCATTCCAAAGTCTCGCTTTGATTAATATCCATTGACACATGTATTGTATAATTTCCTGTGAGTATAGAATAACATAGTACATCTAAATACTTGCATAAAAACAAAAATACTTGCATAAATAGGGCAAAACATTATGACGATCTGTATTTAGTATATATGGGTACATTTGATGACAAAAACAACCAGGGGTCTTGACACATTAGCCCTGGACTCTCTCTGTCTTAATCAGTTAAATCCAATGAAGCTTTATTGGCAGTTATTGGAATATACAAAAAAAAACTACATTAATAGTATATGATGCTATTTAAAAATTGCACTAGGCCCATTCATTCTAGAGAATGTGCACAGCAGCCTTAAACAATCCATGATGTATAATCTGTCTGTGATTGTAGAACATTCTCAGAAACAAAACTGAGGACCTATAATATGCATACAACCCTTCTAACCACAATTTTTTTTTAATAGTGATCAGTTTTGATAAATAAGTTGGTGATTGTTTAAAAATTGAGATTTACAGGGTCTTTAATCAAATAAATCAAAATCTTGATCAGTCTGTCTCACATGTTGTCGCCACAGTTACGGACGCGGTCTGTCCAGCGTCCGTCCCAGTTTGGTGGATCGTCCTGCAGCCCGGAGCTGACAGAGGAGAGGCCCTGTTACCCCGCCACAGAGTGCAAGTTAGCACCCATCGACTGCAAAGACAACTTCAAGTGTGAAAATGGTTAAGTAGTGTTTATACATGACTAGTGTGTGAAATAAGAAAATAGCATCACATCCCCTAGGTGACGTTTGAATTTACATGTTCTTGATCATTATTTTTTTCTAGATAATTTAAGGAATCAAATCAACATCTTTTGAGTCACAGGACTTCTATTATCTGTAATCTGCTGTCGCAATACACACACACACACACACACACACACACACACACACACACACACACATACACAGTGCGTTTCACTATCTTTGTGGGGACCCGTCATTGACATAATGCATTCCGTAGCCCCTTACCCTAACCTTAACCATCACAACTAAATGCCTAAACTTAACCCTTACCCTCACCCTAACCATAACTTAATTCTAACCCTAATCCTAAAACCAAGTCTTAACCCTCAAACAGCCCTTTGAAGTTGTGGGGTCCAGCATTTTGGCCCCACAAAGCTGTCCGGACCCCACAAGTATACTGTATTCTCGGTTTTTGGACCCCACGAATATAGTTAAACAAGAACACACACACAGCACACACACACACACACACACACACACACACACACACACACACACACAGAAAGACATATGTCAACATTTTATCTTCTACAAACATCTTTTCTGCTACAGGACGCTGCATCAACTCGACCCTGACATGCAACAGGCAGAACGACTGCGGCGATAACTCTGATGAAAAAGACTGTGGCGACTTTAAAATTGTGTGTCCAGGGGAAAAGAGAGTGGCCCCCGGGGCTGACCTGGTGGGAAATGGGTAAGCCTGAGTTCAAAAGTTCACTTCTGAGTTTACATCTTGCTGCTGTTTTCATAAATTACTTTTCTGTCAAGTGCTCTTCTGGCACGTTTCTCCTGTTAAAAACACAACATTTTTATAAGTAGGCCTAAGTCCTTGACTTCGTTGAGTAATATTTGATATGTATGTATATGTATGATCTGATACAAAGACATAACTACACTTGTAATTAGTACCACAAAAGTGCTAAAGTGTGGACTAATTGCCACAGGTGTGTTGCACACATTGAGGTCGACCATTTGTTGAAACGTAAGATGGTGTTTGAGTTGCAATATGTAATACTGACTGACAATTCCGGCACAAAAATGTACCTATGGGTTAATAACATATGTGTACCGAGTCGACTGTTCTCTGGGATCTGTTTTCAAGCTAATAAAATGTATCTCTAGCTTGAAACAAGCTAGCGCAAACCGGTGATTAGCTTATAACGCTAGCTTTCAGGGCAGAGGGTAAATCGCTATTTCTACACCACTAACAAGGCTCAAAATAGTACCACACTTCAATGGTAGCATAATGAGGGCCCCTACATGTAAACCGAGGCATTGAGAACTTTGTAAGTGTACAGACAGTTTATGTATAGTGAACGGTATAGTCTTTATATAACGGTATATAAACTATCTTTTTAATAAACTGTGTTAACGGTCATAAAATCCTGTGTTCTTGCAGTGCTCTGTACCTGACTGACAACCACCCTTTCACACCCTAATGCCACTGCAACAACAGCTAAAAAGACCTTGTGGTCGTCTGTACCCAGGTCACAGTCATCGTTTAGCTACAGCCGCCGAACTGAAGCAGGGGAAGAATTTCGGCAGGGGGGGAGATTTTCGGTTCTACTAAATTCCAGACACCGTTATATATAAAAAATTAAATAAACAAATTGCCTTTTTTCCATTAAGATTTTAACTTTGTCTAAGTTTATGTGTAGATGAATACAAATATGTGTTGTTGCACAATCTCCAAAATAATTTACTAAAAGCAGCTTGTCAATACACTGGACATCACACATTTAGGTTGCATGTCAGCTTGTCACAAAGTGGGAATCATTTGACTGTCCAACATTTCATAAGTAAAGCTGGCGATGGTAACGTTAGCTACAAGAGTATTCCATAACGTAACATACCATACCCTGAAGAGTGACCTGTAGAGAATGTACCTAGTTTCCATAGGTGCATTTTTCCATTATGAGGAAGTCAAGCTCGCGGTTTCTGTCATATGTCTGTCACCATGACAGAGATAGCAGACAGCCATAGCCCGCCCATCTGGTCCTCCGGTAACATTAGCAGTTAGCAAGTGTTAGCATGGCGGCGTTAGCACCAGTCGGGATCACTTCACCTACTGTGGCTCAATTTTTTTTTATTAACTCAAGTACTCTATATAATTTAATGTGAATACACAAATGTTGAAATGATGGAAAATGCCCATCCCTACTAGTAGCTGTGATAAATTAGCGTAAAGCTCAGTGCTTACCTGTTCAGAGGGAAATTAGCCAACTCAAAAAACTAAAAAAATGCATACAGTGCGCTGCTCATGTAATGTGGTCATGAATCAGTGAAATGTACACACTATGTAGTTCTTTTAAAAAAATTATATTTGGATTATCTTTTTAGAAAGGCCTGACCAGGGACTGGGGTTGTAAATTAGCCTATTGGCTAGAAACCTTTTATGCAACACATCTACACATATTGTTATGGCTTTGACTGTGATAATTACGTATGTAATAATGTGTGCTGCATTGTCCCTGACAAATAAACTAATAGAAAAAAAAAAATGGGGCTCTAAGCTGTTCCCAATCTTTTAAATGCATCTCCAATATTTACCTGTGTTTTACCCCACGTCTCTGGTCATGCAACTGTTTAGAAAGATGATGAGTTTTTTTTTATAGGTCGGGTAGAATATCTCTATCTCTGTTAATCCAGTTTGGTTGTTGCTACCATAGCTGCAGCACGTTTTTGCGTGTTTGCATTTCATGTCTGGCAACCCGGTTGTCAAAATGGGCAGTTGATAACAACACACAGGCCAAAACAAAAACAGTCATTCCCTCCCGGAATGGAAATTTCAAAGGAGAAAATATGGGCTTTAGCATTGTTGTCAGAGAAGATAGTATTTCAACTTATCATGTTTCCTTAATATCTGATGACATATTGTGGTCATTTTCTGGTCTAATACAGTAAATATATTACATATTGGACTTTTAAAGTTGCAGATTTTGGACAGTTCTGTGACAACATAGGATTTTTTTAAGCACGCAATCTACACCAACCAAAAAACAAATCTGCGTCAACAAAGCTCTTACAGCTGAACAATCAGCTTTTAAAAAAATCATTATAACAGCAAATATAAAAATAATAAATTCTCAACAGTAAACATCACACATTTAAAATTTGTAATATAATTATCAATTTAAACACATAAAACAAACATTATTAAACAAACACGTAGTATATACAAGTATATATTCAGTTGCTCCACTTTACTGCTCTGCAAATTAATTTTACATAATCCAATATAGGCCATTAATATCGTTCTGCTGATGTATTGTTGGGCTTTAGTGCTTATTGCACATGAAACGTCAATGAGTTCTGACTTTTCAGTGATTTGCGTTTGAAGGTTTGATGCTCTAGCAGAGGAGCCAAGGGGAGCAGTATTGGACAACATGTTTATGGGAGGAAGTTGCAACATCAAGAGGCCTCGGAGCACGACGCTCTACCACCGAATCCCTCACAACTTTGAGAGCTTTGAAATTAAGGTTGTATTATTATTTGTAACAATTAATTATAAAGCAATTAAGGTAGCCTGGTTCCAGACTTCTGAATTACTGCCCACATCTCAGATTTGTTCAGTGGTTTAAAATAAAATAGGTCTTGTGCTGTGCCTACTGAAAGCTGTGTGAGTTAGAATTTTAGTTTATTGAATTTATGCTCACAGTTACACAACTTAATAAAAAGCAGAATTTACATCAGTTTAAAACATATTAAGTCTGGCCCTATAAAAAAATTAAAATAAATATATATAATTACACATATGCACCCATATGTTTATGCTCACACTAGCCAGCCCATCCATTCAGTGCTGTGTTGTACAATCTTTCTGTGATTGGAGAAACAACCAACCAATCAGAGCATTGTATGCCAGAAACACCGTGACAAAAACATTTTGTAAACTACTTTGATAATGTAACTTTTCTTTTTTTATTCAGAGCACCAGAAATAACAACTCCTAAATTAGCTTATTACTTCAATTGTTGGGAAGCCTTAATAACCTTCACTCCCAAACAGAAATAAGGGCACATGAACAAAGTTGTATATAGTGAAACGAGATGGCAATATGTTTTTTGTTTGTAGGAAAATCAGACAATCCTAATGGAAACTATTGCAACAATTTCTGTCAGCATTGCTGTCTGCTGATCTGAGTTTCATAAACAAATCATTCATTTTGAACGACTCTTTAGAGTAACGAGTTAACTCGATTTGCATGTCCATGTCAAATTTCAATTTACAGTTTTTGAGTAATGTAGAGGTAAAGTCAGCTCAAATGACGAAACATACTCTTAATTGCCTCATCTTAAATGTAATTATTCTAATCTAAATAATTATGGCAATGATTTAAGGTCAAAACCTTACATATAGCCGCTGTAATTAAAAAATGTAAAACTTATGTTGACACTCCAAAGGAAAAGTGCCTCAAAAAGTTATTGTCATGCCCTGACCCTGAGAACACTTAGCACACTTCAATATTGGGTTGACAGCTATTTTGCTTGTGTTTATATGATTGTGGCATGTACTGTAACAGAGTTGTTTATTTATTAGTCAAAAAAGCTAAGAGAGCTTGTGGAATACAGCTAACTCGACGCTCGCACACATCTCCTAGCTCAGCTTTGTAGGTAAACCAAAAGGATTAAACTGGTCTTCTTATCACTGTCTGCTGTACTATATTTTTTTACCACTAGGAGCAGCTATGGTCAAACATCTTCACATCCTTCACACAGAGCATTCAATCTAATAATGTGAAAAAATGGTCATCAGTGGTTTGCAGAGAACTTTTCAGCTTTGGCTTTGTTGATACCATTCTTACTGTTATTGACCTTGATTAATGGATGTGGTTGTAAAGGTTGGAGAGCTGGAGGACTTCAGTAACGAGCCCCACCCGCTGCACACCGAGTCTATCGATTACAAGACGTCCAGCTCATCTGGAATGAGCCAACAAGGTCGAGATGGCTTTTTCATCCCCATTATTTTTCTCCCCATGTTTTTCTTCACTGGGAGTTCAATGTCGAGTTCCACCAATAACAAGGAAGTTTTTGAAGCTTCAAAGAAAACGGTGAGTGACTCAAACACCAATACACACATTTGTAGTAATATACTTGTGAGGAGCTTTATTCATGTAATGCATGTAATGTCTCTTATCCCCTAACCCTAATATAAAGAAGTAAGGATCAGACACATTTTACAAAATGTCCTCTTTCTCAAGGTCTGAAACTTGGTCCCCACAACACCATTGGTACAAGAGCGTATGCACACACACACACACACACACACACACACACACACACACACACACGGATGGGAGACGTTTGTTGAAAAGTTAACTATATAGATAAATCCCCCATCCTACATTAATTTCCTGGAGACTTACCCCAACCCTTGTCTCACATTGCCTTCCTCCACAGCGCTGCATAGGAAGGTCTGGCTAGTCCACACAGCATTCCGGGATGGGAGAAAAAATTGCATTATTGGCATTTCGTTGAACCAACTACAATTGTCATGGGCGGCGGAGCATCGGTGCCTCTGCAAAATAGCTTTGGGAAGGAACTTGTTTTGGTGGAACATGTGTACGTTCAAAGATTGTTTTGGTCGTGCAACAGAAAAATCCGATAGTCTAGCTAGCTGTCTCAATTTACCCTGCAGAGATCTGAGGAGCAGTTAACCATAGTCCTTATAAATCGACCCGAGTTTAAAATTCCAACACAAAGAAAGCAGAAGGTTACGGACATCCGGCCGAATAGAGTGACATCTGGCAGATTTTCCGGCGGCATCGAAGCCATCCCGGAAGTGGAACGTCATGTATATAGACTACCCTAACCATGACCACTACTTGCCAAACCTTCACACTAGTCTGGCTCAATGAATACACATTGCTGGGTTAAAGCGAGATGCACCAGATGTCCCCACCCTTCTATTATCTCCACTATCTATTTTCCAAGGACGTCGTCGTTGCATCCGGTGCTTAGCACTGCCCAGGCCGGTTGTGATTGGTTTGAAGAAATACAAACAAGCCAGAGGGTTTTTCCAGACTATACTCTGTGGAGATAGGTCTGGCAATGCAAGACTACCCTTTTCATATGCACACACCTTGCTGGTTGCAGCTATACTCTCCTTTTTCATTCATTTAATTTCCTATCTTTGCTTGAGTAGGACTCCAAGTTTTTCCGGGTGCACCAGGTTCTGCCCCAATCCACGTTCAAAATGAGGGACCCGAGGGACCTTGTCCTGGCACAGCCTTTCCTCCAGTTCCTTCATGCTCTTCCTCTGGAATACAACTACCCCCTCTACAGGGACATCTTCCAGCGCTTTGGGACGCACTACTACAGCTCAGGGAAACTAGGGGGCCACTATGACCTGTTGTATCAGTACAGCCGAGAAGAGCTCACCAGTTCAGGTACAACAGCACAGCCAGATGGGGTGGTCAAAATTTAGAATGACACCCTGGGCTGCAATGGTAACCCAAATGTCTGCTTTTTGATGCTGCGTAGATGTTAAAACGACATTTATTTTTTCTGACTTAAGCCGTACTAATGTCTTCTGATGTTATATTCTGAGTACATTTTGGAAAAGGTCAGGTACAATTATAATGTTCCCTATCACCAACTCCATACAATACTCCGTGATTTGGTCACATGGCTTTCCAAAACAATAGCATAAATATTTATTTATTTTTTTACCTGTTATTAGGTAAATTTTTTGTATTAAAAGGTAAAGGTTATTTAAAGTTATTCTGATCTTGTATACTGTATGTCTTCTCTTTGCTTTGGGCAAAATCTATGTTTAACATTTCCACAAGAGTATGGAGGTAATTCAATTCAATTAATTTTATTTATAGTATCAAATCACAACAAGAGTTATTTCAAGACACTTTACAGATAAAGTAGGTCTAGACCACACTCTATAATTTACGAAGACCCAACAATTTTCCACGAGCAAGCATTTGGTGGGACAGTAGCAAGGAAAAACCTCCTTTTAGGCAGAAACCTCGGACAGACCCAGGCTCTTTGTGGACGGCATCTGCCACTGCCGGTTTGGACACAGACACTGATACAGATATACAGATAAAAAGATATAGAGAAATGTGATTCATAATAGTTATAGCAGTTGGAATGATGATCAGTGGCAGTTATAGTAAAAATAAAGATAGTGGAACTATGACTAGAAATAATTGTTGCGTTGCGTGGCGTAGCGGGACGTAGTAGGGCACAGCAGGGCATAAAGCGAGACCAAGGCGGGAGCTCCAACCACGATTTAGGTGCCACCCCAATCCAAGGAAAACTGCGAGGCGAGAAAACATAAGGACTCTGGTGAATAAGCTCCCTGGAGATAAGTTAGCAACAAGCATTTTTTGGGACATGAATGCACGCAGATGGAAAGAGAGAGGAGATCAGTAATAGATGGGACTAAATGTCTTGTTCAGAGATAATTCTTTCTTTAGAGGTTTTGATAGAAATTGTTGAAGCGCAAGAAACCCCAAATGAGTGTCGTTGAATAGACAGAACTAGAGGAAAATGTAGTTTACCTGTTATATATATATATATATATATATATATATATATATATATATATATATATATGTATATATATATATAGTGCCACGTAATGTTTTGTTGTCAGTTCCTTTGTTTCCGTGTCGTGTTGCTCTACACTCTTGCTCTCAAACAGGTCAAACAGAAGAGCACACCATGGGCTGCCTGGGCAGAGAGACCACCTGGACCATCATCCTCTACACAGAACACAGCAGTGTAACCCGATGCCGCGACAACAGGATGACTCAGAAATATGAAGGTGTGTTATTAAATCTACCAGGAAGCACATATTATTTATTCCAACACTGTTCATGGCTTACTGACTGTGAAAAGGGTCTATTTACATCATGTTCATTCTCTATACATTTCTTTGATTCAGGCTCGTACATTCAGTCAGCAGAAAAATCTTTCTCCATGGTGAAAGGAGGTCGAGTCCGAGAGGCAGCAGCTCTGGCCTGGGAGAGGCAGGGCCCCGCTCCGGACCGAACATCTTACAAGAACTGGGCCAAGTCTGTTCTCGAGAACCCTGCTGTGGTCGAATCCCAGGTTAAATCAAACACCAATGAAATGACTTCAATATTGAAGAAAATTTAAAAAATAAATCAAAGATATAAGTTTACAAAAAGCTGATGTATAGTTTGTGTGGGTCTAGGTCCTCTCGATCATAGATCTGGTTCAGGGAATCCCATGTGCTGTCACAAAGAGGAGACACCTGAGGAAGGCCCTGCTGCAGTACCTGGATGAGTTTGATAGCTGCAAGTGCACTCCCTGCCCCAACAATGCCAGGCCTGTTCTCTCCAGCACTGAGTGCAAGTGTGTTTGCCAAACTGGCACATTTGGCACTAACTGTGAGAGACGAGCTCCCGACTACACTTCAGGTACAGCAGGACTGCTGCTTAAGTCATGAGAACAAAGAGTGATGAATGAGAAATGTTTACCATGTTCACCATCTAAGTTTAGCGTGTTAGCATTTGCTAACATTTGCCAATTAGCACTAAAAACAAAGTACATCTGATTGGAATGGCATTAGTTTTGCTGGTTTTTTTCATAAACCAAAGTATTGGGCAAAGGTGACATTTTGGCCTGATGATGGCGCTAGATGAAAGGTCAAAGGATCACCTAATACATTTTCTTTTATCCTGAGGGGGCCATACCCGGGAAATCCAGAGTTCTCGCAAGAGCACAATTAGAATTTGCTCAGCGAGTCACTCTGGCATTTAGTAATGATGCTCATTAACTATGCCCTGGTAGCCGAGCTGCACCAATCACATCGGTGTATCTGATATAGGCGGGCCAGAGGCAAGCTAAACAGATGGAGACAGCGCTGCAACGTCGAAGTCATTAGTAAACATTGTAAGATGGCTACGGATGAACACCAGTTGTTTGAAACGGCTTTGGCCGCTACAATGAACAAGTTAGACTTGGCTTTTTATCTAAAAGAGGAACAGAAGTATTTTTCTATCAAATTGCATGGCAATCCAGCCAAAAGACATTTCCCTCTGGACCAATCTAGTGGACTCAAAAGACAGATTAGTCCAACAAACCATTGCTATCCATAGAGCCATGCTTCTGCCCATTGATGGCATTGATTGTATCAAACAAAATTTTAATCTTTGTGATTGGATCTTTCTTACTGAACATTGGGAGTTGTAGTTGACATCTGTCTTTCAGTTTTTTATGTCCACAGGCTTGTACTTTTGTCAAAGAACCAGACACTTCTAATGAAGTTGTTCATCATTTGTTGAGAATTCAATCAGGAGAGTTGTATGTCTATTCAAGCCTGAGTGCTACAGCTGTCAGTCACAACTATTGCCTACACAGATAAGGACTTTTACTGCAGAACCAGGGGTGCCTGAAATAATTCCATCAACTTTACAACTCTAATGAGAAACAAACAGTTTACCATGTCAGTGTTCCTTTCGGTGCACCAGCCTTGGCACATTTCATGGATTATTTTGTACATTGCACCCATCAACACCAGCCTATGCACTTTTGTTATGGCCTAGGTTGGCAGTGTTGGTTTGTCCATCCATGTGTTTGCCCAATACTTTGATTCAGAGCAACATATCTTTAATTTGCTGTGTCCATATTATTATTAGGATAAAATTCAAATTTGTAGCTCCACTACTGGTTGAAATATTCTTAAACGTTCAAATTCATCAGTATGATCTTGGTTCCAACCAACCTTGGTTCTTTCTTACCGTAGGATGTGAAGACTCACACACAACCTGCAACCTGTATGTGCTATGTGCTAGCAGTGCTAGACTTTTAACCTAAGATGTAATTCCATACTATAGCACACAGTGATTCTAACCAGGATTGATTGTGTTCACTCTGCAAATGTGGTTCGGTGTGTAATATCCACAGAGGCGGTCGATGGTTACTGGAGCTGCTGGGGGCCATGGAGTGGCTGTGGAGCCTCAATGAAGAGACATCGGACGAGGCGATGCGATAACCCTGCCCCCCTCAGAGGAGGCCAACCCTGCAAGGGTCCTGAGAGACATGAGAATCCATGTCACATCTCCATCTTTGAAAAGTAGGACAAACTGTTTGCTTCTTGAAACAGTCACGAAAAGTCCAATTTTAGACACTTGTCATGCCTTTACAGCAATCTGAAAGCCCAACATCCCATTAAGAAAGTCATTTAACTCGTGATGATCAAATTAAAAAAATTGTTTTTCCTCATGTCATTTATTTTATATTCTCCTGTTTATGCTGATATTGCAACCACTGTTGCTGTTCTAGACATTTAAGCTCACATTTACAAAATGTGTAGGTTGTACAGTATTTTGTCTTCATACATGTATTTAACTTTGGATTTACTGTATATTCTGGCTCATGTTTCTGTGTCCAGACAGGAGACTTGCGACAATGACGACGACTTCACTATAGGCTGGAAGGACGAGCTGCCTCCTGGTGTGCAGGGCTGCCTGAGGCCACAGAGGCCTGCCAACAGCTTCCTCAGGGTAAACACTAAGCCACTAGCCTGTCATTAGTGATTGATATGTACAGCAACCGAGAAACAGAGAGACTGTGGTTTATTGCTTATCACGCTGATAAAAGGGGCAGCTAACTGACCAAAATAGTGAGAAACTTCAAGAGACCATCTTGCGATGGCATCACACCAGCCGTGGCGCCAAATCGGGCTAGGGGCCTACCCTCTTACTTTCGGTACCTTTGCTCAGACCACACACATCTTCAAATTCACCCTTCATTTAGTTTCATTCAGTTTCACGACTGCATCTTTCACGGTTGCAAAAATTGTTTTACCTCGGTATGAATTTGCAGTGTGCCACTTTTTTTTTTTAAAACACATTTTAATGAATGAAATAATCATTTAATACAAAATATTAAAAATGCTAGATTAAATTTGCATTTAAATTATGCAATTTAAAAACTCATGGAAGTTCAATACTAAATTGTTGCATAGCCCCTTTAATTTAAAGAACTGTAAGCAGCTTGACATCTAAAAATGCAATGAAATCTAACCCAACACTGGTGGTGTCACCTTCAAGACTCCATATCTCATAACATATTTCAAAAAAACTAAATTATGATCTCTTAGCCTCAGTAAGTCAAAAACAACAATCAGCCAAAAATAACAATATGTATCTGAAAATGATGAAATATCACTTTGTCTCTCTCAATTATGAATTATCACTTACTGTATCAGAAATATGTCACAGTTATGACAATAGAGAGCTATTAGCTCTATATGTAATACTATCTCATAGAAGCATATGAGTGAAGGGAGTATAATGTAGTAGTATTATGAAAACTAAAGAAAGATGCCAAGGAGGGTTGTTTCCCTCTTGTTCCTAACTGGTATTCATGGACTTCATCCTCTGACAGAAAGCAAAGCAGTATTATGACTTTGGTGAGGACGAGGAGTTCCAGTGCTACACTGGATTTGACCTGGAGGGTTTTCAGTTCATCAACTGTCTTCCTGATGGGACGTGGAGTCAACCAAAAGGAAGGTGCACCAGTAAGTTTGTTTTCTCACCAGACAAGCGAATAGTGATCGGAGAACTCTGGTAATTCTGAAACCACATCTCTGCAAATTCTTTTAACGCTATTCTCTATAAACACAAATATATTTCTGCATCTGATATCTACGTGAGATTGAAATCTGTCTTGTTTTTTTTTTAGGGAACGTGTGCCTTCCTCCTGAGATCCCTGATGGCATGATGCTGTTTCCCAACAAAGTCGAGTACAGGGTGGGGGAATCAGTGCATTTGAACTGTAACGAGCCGGGCCTGCGGCCGCTGCCGGGTGCCTTCTACAAATGCAGCGGAAGTTCCACCTGGCAGCCTCCATTACCGGCTGACCTACGCTGCACCGATGGTATGTAGATGACTTATTCATGAGAAATTAGGTCAAACTTCCACATCCACTACTTTTAATGGAGGCGTGTCACAGTCGAGTTAGTCTCGCATTGCCAGACCTTCCTCCACAGCGCTGCAGAAGAAGGTCTGGCGAGTCCACACAACAGTCCGGGATGGGAGAAAAACGTGCCCTGGTTTATTGGCATTTCTTTAAACCAATCACAATCGTTTTGGGCGCACGAAGCCCCGAAGGGAGCAACGGTGCCGCTGCAAAATAGCTTTGGGAAGGAACTTGTTTTGGTGGAACGTGTGTACGTTCAAAGGTTGTTTTAGTCGTGCAACAGAAAACTCAGATTGGACAGATAGTCTAGCTAGCTGTCTGGATTTACCCTGCAGAGATCTGAGGAGCAGTTAACCATAGTCCTCATAAATCCACCAGAGTTTAGAACGGCAACACAAAGAAAGTGGAAGGTGATGGACATCCAGCCAAAATGAGGGCCATCCGGCAGAATTTCCGGTGGCACTTGAACAATCCCGGAAGTGGAACGTTGTCGATATAGACTACAGATGAGTTAAAAAACCTTAAAGAAAGGGCATTCCCATTGTTCTATTAATTGGACACATGGACTTTCATCAGAGAACAAACTTTCTGAACAAACCATTTAATGTGTTAGATACAAACATATTAGGGAATTTTAATTAATGTCTATGATATTAATATAACTTCTTTAAAGCTTTTTGCAACACGAATAATTTTACAAATCAACATGTCTCTTATCAGCATAGTCACATAATCACTGATCTTATTGTCCTTCTCAATCATAGACGATGGACGACACATCTCCACTTTATCCTATTGTACAAAAGTGAAACCAAAATATCCCAGATACGGGCAATGCCATCTTATAATTTTGGAACCAGAGTCTGCGCAGTAGTGATCGAGCGGTGGATCCGGGCTATCGAAGTCCCGCCCATACATCCTCGCGACCAATTGCGAGTCAATCACAGCTTTCAATCACAGCTTTCAATCATCACAATTCACCCCGTTTTTATAGCATCAAATAATAAACCTACTTATCAGAAAAATTAACACTTGAGCAAACATCAGCGTGAAGAACTAACTAAAATGAGCAAAATCATCTTTGGTAAAAAATTCATTTGACATTGTTCATTGCTAAGTACTTTATACTAAAATGGAAGGGGCAGATTTATGACCTATGCATGCACCCCTGTGTTTAACTAGAACAGTTTTCAAAATGCTGACTTACAGTCTACTAATAACATTAGCTCTGACACGATCATTTGAACAAAACTAGTTAGTAAGACGTCTTTTTCGACCACATCGGAAATCAAAAGTGTAAGGCGTGCCGTCACAGAGACGCCATATTATCTAAATTGCGCATGTTTTCTGACAATTTCTCCTGGAAGTCATTCATAGTGTTGCACTCAGTTGTTCACACGATAAGTGACAGAAAGCTGTTTATAGAATAAGGATAGACAGCTAGAGAGAGGTTCAAACACTGTCTCCTTTCTCACCTTCACACAGCTGACCAGTCAAGGTGTACTCTCGCATTGCCAGACCTTCCTCCACAGCGCTGCGAAGTAAGGTCTGGCTAGTCCACACAACATTCCTGGATAGGAAAAAAAAACGTGCTCTGGTTTATTGGCATTTTTTTAAACCAAACACAATCATCTTTGGCGGCACTAGGCGCCAGATGCAATAACGGTGCCTCTGCAAAATAGCCTCTGGAAGGAACTTGTTTTGGTGGAACATGTGCACGTAGGGAGGTGAGCTCTGGAATTAAAATGGATGGAATGGTTGAGTGTGTGATGGAGAATTTAACTAAAAATATATATATATATATATATATATATATATATATATATATAATTTGATTGTCGGTTCTAGCTTGGAGGTTTCCCGAATTGACTGCAGTTTAGAATGCCAACACAAAGAAAGCGGAAGGTGAGTGACATGGGGGACATCCAGCTGCACCGGAACAATCCTGTAAAGGAAAGGTCTTCAATGTAGACTAGACACGGTGTAAAGTTGGTGTGAATGTCAAACAATTGATCGGACAAACTATTCTGATGTTGGAAAGGTGTGGGAGGAGGGGGTTTCTGAAGCACACTGGCAGCTTAAGTCCTCATCCTTGAAGTCTTTTTTCTTTTAAAAGCTAAATATATATAGTTTGAAAACACTTCAAATTAAGAATAAATCTTATCCTTCAAAATTTTCTAGTGTGGCATCTTCTTTGTCTCATTCTGGTGAGCCATGTCATAATGGACTCATAACTGCCCCCTGTGGCTGAACAGCAGAAAACCACCACTGCATTTACAGTTGATGAGCACTAGTCTTGCTTTGCTAGATCTATTTCCACAGTGCTGTGTCAGTGCTGTAGTACGGTCTGGCAACACCATTCAATCTATTCTTAGATAGGGGGGAAAAAAACTCTCTGGCTTGTTTGTAATTCTTTAAACCAACCACAATTGTTCTGGGCGGCATTAAGCCCCAGATGCAGCAACAGTGCCCTTGCAAAATAGTTAGCGGAGATAGCGGAAAGGGGGGGCATCATGTCAGGCTTTACCCAGCACTGTACATCCGCTGAGCCAGACTAGTGACACGCCAACTGTAGTGGGTATTTTCTTTTTTCAATCAGCCACAGGGGGCAGCAATGAGCCTATGCCACAGTCAAAAAGGTGCAAGAAAAAGGTGAGATTCATGCTTTGTCATCATTTTGTGAGACTAACTGGTTGGTTTGGTAAATACCATACACATCTGGTTCCCCACTTTTAATAAAGTGCAGCCACTTCCCTCAGCTTTTCTAGTGGAATACATCCACGACTGTCTCCCACAATGTGGATGAGACCACTTGTGTTTTATATATACAAAAAAAAACTCTATATGAAAGAAATGAAAAAGATATCTGTTGTTTCTGTGCATGTCCTTTGTGTAGAGGTACCGCTTGTTCCTGAGAGTCAGTGCGGTCCAGGACAGAAACGACAGGGCTCTAAATGTGTCTGTATTCAACGGGAGAGCTGCCTGTAAGTTTTTCTAAACTATTTCAGTTTTTTTTCTTTTTCTTCATATCTTATGAGCATGTCATTGTTTTTATTATTTGAAGTTATTTGAAGTTAGTCTTATGTGAAGCACTTTCAGTTGCATTTTATCCATTGTGGTAGATACAAAATGTTTTTATGATTTATGAAATCAAACAATTGTGGGTGTTGAAACAACCCTCTGTTAAATGTTATTGATTATACCATGGTTTGGGTGAATACTTAATTCTGATTGGCTGCAGGGTGTCCATTAAAAAGTGATATAGGACACTTACTAAGTACAAACGTAATTCCAGTGAAACTGTCCATCTACGGTTTTAACCCTCTCAGGTCTAAGCCATTTTTTCCTATATTCTGTTTGTCCTGTTATGCACATTAAAGTTATATACATCATCTCTTTCAGGAGAACCTGGGCTATCAGGATATGTATGCTGCAGGGATGTCACATGAATGTATACATTGTTAACAATTTATATGTCTCTATAGTTGTATAATTATATGACTATAGAGACAAAAAAGGACTAAACAGAACTGAAATCTCACAGAAATGTATTGAAATCACACAAGGAACAATAATGACTAAATGTTTTGGCTTTTGAAAATTGTTCTCCCAAGTGATGGCAATCAGGGGAACCAAAAATAAACTCTGTAACTAACAAAAATATAAAACTATTTAGTTTTTTTCCCAGAAAAGTCAATACACTTTTATCTAAAAATGTTTAGTAATGTCATCTCTAATGCATTGTCTGTCTGCTATTTGACATATGTAGGCCAAATCAACCTCCAGGCTTCATTTTGCAGTCTACACACACACACAGACACAGTAAATAAGGTCCTCCTGTAAGGCCTCTCTATTGGCTGAGCAAACTCGATCCCCCAAATGACTTAATGTGATAGGTCGAGCCAGCTGTCAGTCAAAATGCTCCAATCAAAGATGGAACCCGGTTAACGCGATTACATCGTTTGGTACAAAAAGATGACTAAATACAGTAAATAGCCATTCAATCGTGGATGTATCGCTCTGGAATTAATATGCTAAATCTCTGAAGAGTCACTGTCTTCCCGGCCGGATTACTAAACTTCTGGAAGGGCTACGAAGACACCAAAGGACACTTTAGAAAGGGCTAGCTGTCGGCAAACGTGCTATAGCTACGGTGAGACAATGGGTCCAAAGGTCGCTAAGCAAACGGAACACACGCAAGTTAATTTTTTGATTCATAATTATTTATTTACGTTACAAAGACACTGTAATTCCATGATGGATTAAATAAGATTCTGGATGGCCAACAACTGTCAAAGCACCTCGTTGAAATGGCACATTTGTTCTGCTTCTAAACAAAAAAAGTAAGTCTCTACACCTATTGATCTGGAGATTTTAAATAAGACAGATATTAAAAGAAGACATGTTTTTTCTCGTTGTGGGCGACAGCGTCAACTTAGTAATAATAATAATCTAAATATCTTACTTACAAATTGAGTGTAGTCCATTTGGGCGTCGTCCACAGGATGACGCTAACACACAAGCTAAAAGAAGTTACACTGCCCCTCTGAACTTCTAGTACTTTGTTTCTAATTTAGCGATTATCACACATCCCATACCATGATTTGGTGACAGGGGCATGGCTTGATAGCTAGCTTGTCTTGTTCTTAAACATATTGTCAAATTGCATTTATTTATCAACCACACGCAATGCAATTGACGTTGAATCTTGCTAGCATAATGCTAGGTTTCTGGCTTGTAACGAAGCTGAGCCAAAGGGTTCTGAGCTGAGCGGACTAGAAATATCTCCCGTTGCCAAGCGTCACCAAATCGTATCTAAGTTCCATCCTATTTACTGGAGCAGTGAACGTTTCCATTGGAAAAGAACGTCATGGGATGTGAATGATTGTTCCAGGTATTAGTCAAACCGTTGGGTGTAACCAGGGAAACAGAGTTATTGTTTGAAAAAAACTTGAGATTTTGCAAAAAACACAAAAAAAATAATTAATGATCCTAAAAAAATGTTCTTTGGCAAAAAAACATACATACATATGTATAAGTGGGTTAATGCCCTTTGAGGTGTCCATTATCAGGTAATTAATGGACTCCGCCAGAGGAGTCATCCATTAATTCCTGATAACGGACACCTCGTTGGGCACTGACTCTCACATATATGTGGAAATTAATATGTGAAAGCTAAGTGTAATACATTATTCTTTACCAGCATCTGACTGTGTGTGTGTGTGTGTGTGTGTGTGTGTGTGTGTGTGTGTGTGTGTGTGTGTGTGTGTGTGTGTGTGTGTGCGCAGTTCACAGGCAGAGAGTCTCTGCATCCTGAACTTGGACATCGGTGTCACCGTGCCAATGTCCCTGTGCTCCTTCCATGCTGGTCGTTGCCACGGTGATCCACTCTTCTTTGTTAACGAAGGCGCGTGTGACACGGCTGATTTGGCACTGGAGTGGGCCATGTTCAGAGCCAACATGTCCTCTAAGAGCTCTGTTCAGGAGCGCTGTGATCTCAACACGTGTTATGAATGGGAGACCTGCTCAGGTAAGTTTGTCTGACATGAAACCGTTTTTTTTACATTCAGTCCATGGTTGGATTCAAAAAGAGTTTAAGCAGACCTCAAGTTTAACCATACTATCTAAACCATGCAAAAAAGCCAGGGGCGAAGCCAGACGTTGGAAACATTCCGGTCTCAGCCCAAACCAGGGGGTTGTCCGGGGTCATGCTCTATTTACAGCAGCTATATGCACTATTTTTCCATCCATTTGATAATAGAATGCCTACAAATTTGTACATAATTTGGGAAAAACATGACATTTTGGAAAAGAAATAACCTGTAGAGCCTGCATCCTGTTTGGTATCTAATTGTTCTCCAACTGTCTTCATTATTCTGAAACCAGAACACAGCAAATGTTGAGGAAGACTCATTTTCTCTCCTGCTACCAAAAAAGAGGCAACAAATTGTCTGATCTTACTGTTTAAGTTTCATATCATAGGAAGTGTGGGAATTTGGCGCGCCCCTGGCACAAGCTAAACACAAAGTGACCTTTGACTATTTGACGACTTCACATGTATTATATCAAATTATTTTCCTCACGTCTGTCCCCAGCATCTAAGAAGTGTGAGTGCGTAGCTGCTCGGAACTGCCCCAGAGTTGAAGCGCATACGTTCTGTGTGAAGCTGACCCAGACCCAGAGGACTCGCAGCATGGGCCTTTGTTCTATGGCCGCCCTCAAATGTGCCAGCTACCAGTTTGAGATTCTCAATGAAGGTGTCTGTGAGTCCACATGATCCTTCAAAAGCTTTTTCTGTGCCGTTGCACTCAACCTCTGAATTCATCTAACATCTCACATTATAGCCATTAGCACATATTTTTACCTGTTTTTCTTTAAAAACTTTGCATTTATAAAAGAAAACTAGACTGGCAGGCAGGTATACGTAGGTCCAAGAACCCGGGGCAACTCATCTCTAAGTCTAAATTGGACTCAAACAGGTGTGTTTTAGGATGCACTCGTTTTGCTTGGGTGGGCCGCAGTTCATCTAGTGAACTTTCCAGAGGCTATTTTCTGAAAATACCTGGTATGTTATATACAATTTTCTTTTAAAGGGCATCATCGGATTTTTTAGCAAATTTGGTATGACAATACTGTATCTGACAACCAAATGTATCATACTGCCACCTAATGTCAGATTTGCACCAAATTTGGTACGGGAAATGTGGGGTACATACCACATTTGTGTATTTTGGATAATATATTGGTGATCTGGTGCAAAAATATCAATAAATATTGACATATGTGTGAAAGCATCACCAAACCTTTGATTTCCACCAAGTTGGTATATGACTGGATAGTTGAACTGGATAGACATATTCAATTTGGTGACATTTGAACAACTATTTGCCATAAAACCACCCTGAGATGTGATTACAATAGGAATAACAGTTGTAGTGCCACATATGTTGGATTTGCAGTAAATGTGCACCTATGGTTGGTCTACCGTATGTGATGTTATTTGGGGAGAAAGTGGGTTTCACATATTAGTTCACATAGTTCACAGTTTGTGCATGCACCCTTAAAAACCAGAGTAACATGTGAAAGCACACAAGTCTTTAATCCTGTTGATATTTCGGGGAAAAAAACATAATGTTGGGATTTTTAAAGCTTTGTTGATAGACTGTTGATGTGTAAAGAAAGATACAAAACAGAAATTAAAGGTGTATCACTTCTCAAAAGGTCACAGACAACATTATCAAAGAGGGGCAACAATGTTTGGAAAATTGTTTTCCCCAGAACAGCTCTGATCAGCAATACAGTTAGGTTTAATTACATGAACAGAGTGGAATATTAACACATGCTTCACATTTATCAATAGAATCATAAAAAAAAATCCCACCTCAGAATATTTTTCTAACCATACATGCTTAGGAATGTGACCAAGAGATATCTAGATACTCGAGACCCAGACTAAACTAAACTAAGGTTGTTTTTTTTGTTTTTTTACAATGATTCAAATAAAACGAGGAAGACTTCCTCCTTTAATTAAATATGATCAAAAACACCTAATCATTCACAAAAAAAGCATGCAGGAAACAAACTCTATAAATAATCACTGCAAAAATATACTTCCTATCAAGTCATTTATGTGTGTCTTTGAGTCCTAAGGTTGGGATATTCTCACTGCACTGGCAGATTTCATTTTTATTAAGAAAATAAAAGTTTCAAATGAAATTTTACATGTTTGAAAGTAATTTGCTGTCCTTATGCTTTTTGAAACCTCCAACCAAACCAAAAAGTTGGGCTCTGTTTGAAACAACTCGGGGTACTGGCAGATTTATTTTCACTTAATTTTTGAAAAAACCATGTACAACATGTAAATTGGCAAGATGAATGACATACCATGAACCAATGACAGAACAACCATCTCCAAAGGATTTTTAAGATATGAGCGTAGTCAGCGTACTACAATGTAATGGAATTCTGCACTATTGTTAGGAGCTGGTTCTGACCCAGAATGCAGAGATATCACACAGACAACGTAGAGCAGTTTTAAAAGGTTTAATTAAACAACGTGTACTCAGAGTAACACAGTTGATTGTGTCAGGGCGGGGAAAACTCCTGGCTGGTCCGAGATAGAGGCGAGCCGACGGGGAAGAGTCCAGGTGGTTTCGGGACACGAGGGAGACAGGCAGAGATGAGTACACTGGTGGTTTTCCCAAAGTGGAGACTGAGGCTGGACGGTGAGGCTGGGAGCATGCAGGCACAGCGGAGAAAGAAGCAGGTCTGAGCGGGAACTAGAGGGTTTAAATACTGCTGGGTTGAATCTGGATGATAGCTGCAGCTGTGAAGATCGGCAGTGCATGGTAGAAGCGGCCGCGCCCCTTGACCTACTTTTCCTCCAGCACTCCAAACGGAAAAACACAGACAAAACACAGACAAACACAGACACACAGGAAAAAGACATCCAAAGCAGGGCGGAGAGAGAGCTGACCATAACAACTATGGTTTATTAAAATGACACATGATTTTATAAACTATGGAAAACATGCATAAAGAAAGAAATTCCGAGTTATGAGGCCACGGAATCAAAGTAAGGCATTTGGAAATCAACGCATTTTGAATTTGTAACAAGTGATTTGTGAAATTGTCTGGTTCATAAGTAGGGTATAACTCCTTCAAATTGTTATAGTTTAACAAAACCAAGAGAACAAAAATGTATCCTGTAAAAGTGTTTTATTAACTTCCTATAACAAAAACAATCAAAGGCATTTTATTTAGCATTTTGTCAAACCTTTAGAACAGAATCTTATGTTTACAATCAAATGTTTTCCATCATCAGTAACTCCATGACAAATATAAAAAGACACCACAGGATGGCGGAGGATAGGGCTGGGCGATATAGCCAACATCTTCTAATTTCATATCTCGATAACGATATATATCACGATATAGCATGTTGTAATTTAATAAATAAATTGCCTATTTTTTGTTTACTCCTGTGTGTATTAAATACTTAAAAATGAAAAGTATGGAGTATTTTGGCGTAATGTAAAAAAGAACATAACGTGCAAGGATCGGAGCGTAAAGCATCGTCCAAATGACGTAAATGTTGCTGTAACGCAGTTTGGCTGCAGTTTTTTTGACATTGTGGTAGAAAGGATACCGAAAAATATATACTGTAGACATTTTTGATATCGTTTTGACAATCTATTTTATCTTATCGGCCAGCCCCAGTGGAGGAACATATTTACTTCATTCAAGTGTAAAATATTTGATTTTCCCTTCTTTGTGTGTGTGTGTGTGTGTGCTGACTAAAATAAATTATTCTGGACAAGCCTCAATACTGGAAACGTTGACCTGCTCCCCAGCACACCGCCTGGCCCCCACCTCACATTCGGTCATCGCCATGGCAACGCTGCCAGCACCAGATCTGACGCACAGTGGGGCGGAGTCTTTAGGGCATTCTGACACGTTCTGACATTCACATTTAGATTCTAAAATTGAAAAGTAAGGATTATGTAATGATGTAGTCATACACATATTATATACAGTATATATACACAACATATATAATGAAGAATTAAAGGACTCTTTTGGCCATCATTCCTGTTGAGATCGGGGAATGATTGCGCTAAAAAATTATCAGAAACACTTAAACAAAGCGCTAGGTTAGCTGGACTTATTTGGAAAAGTAAACCTGTTACCAAAACTAACAGTTGTAAACATCCATCACAGTTTACAGACCCACTTTCTGTTTCAACGAGGGGTTTTTATTTTCATAGTCTCGCTTTGCCAGACCGTCCTCCAAAGCGCGCTGGAGGAGAGTCTGGCTAGTCCACACAGCATTCTGGGATGGGAGGAAAACGTGCTCTGGTTTATTGGCATTTCTTTAAACCAATCACAATCGTCATGGGCGGTGCTAAGCCCCGGAGAAAAGCAGCGGTGCCGCTGCAAAATAGGCTCGGAAGGAACTTGTTTTGGTGGAACGTGTACGTTTAAAAGTTGTTTTGGTCGTGCAACAGAAAACTCCGATTGGACAGATAGTCTATCTAGCTGTCTGGATTTACCCTGCAGAGATCTGAGGAGCAGTTAACCATAGTCCTCAGAAATCCACCGTAGTTTAGAATGCCAACACAAAGAAAGCGGAAGGTAACGGGCATCCGGCCGAAAAGAGTGAAATCCAGCGGCAACGGAGCAATCCCGGAAGTGGACTGTCGTGGATATAGACTACCTTGTTAACAATCTGTCTGATTACCTGTGTTTCTTGTCCCATTGGACTTAGTACTTAGTACAGCCTTAATGTATCGGTCAACAAAAACAAAACTCAAGTTATAGAAAAAAAGTAATGATCCTTTTAAAAAAGGTCCAGCAGACTCACCCTGACAGATTGTCCCTGGTTTGCAGTCCACACAGGATGTGACCGTCTCCTCCGGCCAGGTACAGTCGCTGTCATTAACCAACGCAAAGCTCCGGCCCATACACTGCAGAGCTCCAAGCTGACAGACACTGAGTAAACGGGCTCTGCTTGAGCCCTGTTTGGCACACAACTGCAGAGAAGTCCTAAATGAAGACAGTGTATGGGGGGAAAAAAACGTTTTAATTTCATACTTTTTCACAAGGCATTTACCTGTGTGTGATGCAGAAATAATGATCAAAAATCATACTCACGAGCACTGTGATGGCATTTTACACACACACTGAGTTTTCCCCACGTTCTCCCACAGCTTACACTTCAGGCCGGGTGGAGGAGAGGCAACTGAGGGTGCTGAAAAAAAATATATAGAAAGCAGGATTGGTGTGTGTATACTCAGGGTGTGATTTGTGAAAAAAGCAGAAGGTTTGATTTTTGTTGATCATGCACAAAAACAAAAAAACATGCAAGAATTAAATTCTCATTTCAATGCCATGGATAGAGCCAGGCATGCCAAAACACTTATTTATGCACTATCCAATGGAAAATAATGTCAAAATGAAATAGCACAATGTGGTGTCAACATAAAACACAGCGCTTATATAATACAGATAATAAAGCGCAATTGGAGGGCCAAAATTATGGACCCAATCTTTTTACGCATCCACGAATGGACCTCCATTTCTCAAGTCTGTCTTGAGCATCTGATTTGAGAAAGAAATCGGATTCGCCTGCAGTCTAAACGTAGCAATATGAGCAATAAGTACAATATGAACATACAACACTTTACAACATTAACATTTGATACTGAGAATACGTATGTACTGTACCGGCTTTACAGTGAGCGCTGGCTGGTGATGGAGACCACTGCAGGCTGGGACTGCATATGGTCTCTGACACCTCAGCATCCAGCACTGACCCCGCAGGACAGGACAGGGACAATCTCTCTCCAATCTGATAGGCTTCTTTGGTGGGCGTGGCTATAACGTCACCGTTGAGTACAGGAATCCCACATGTGTTACCTGGGACGGGAAGAGAGGGATTTTGAGCAAGAGGAGGGAGAGTGAGGGAAACACAACGACATTGTGATTCCTAGACAAAGATAACTTGAGGGTTCCTTAGAGTGAATAGTAGAGAATTTTTAGGAATGTTTAACTTGCAGCTGCAATTACATCCGGATTCATGCTGAGAGAAGGGTTGGGTATCATTTGGATTTTTACGATTCCGAACCGGTACTTTTAAAACTGTGACAGAGTTTTCGTTCCTGAGATATCCTGCTAACTGTTGCTGAACAAAAAAAAAAGAGCAGAATATGTAACCTTCCTCACAGAGTTAATGTAGGAAAGACGTACTTTTACAAACCATCGCTCCTGTCCTCCACTTCTGGTTTTCAGTGCATTCAGCCACAGCGCCTCCACTGAGGTAATGACTATGTATGCAGGAGTACCTCACCCTGTTTCCAACGAGGTAAAAGTCTCTGGGATTCTGAGGAAAAAAACAACAGTAGCTACGCTCAAAAACATACATTTAATCATCACCCCTTTACTATTTGCCATACAGTAACTAGAAACGACACAGAAACTAAAAGATCATGTTCTAAAGAGCCAAAAGTTTACTACAGTTTTGCAACATTTGCTGTCACCTTTTTGAAACCCAAGTTCTTCAAGGTTTACATTAATGGAGATACAGCATCGATCAAGCACACTCACCTCAATAAATCCGTTCCGGAGGTTTGGGGGCACTCCGCATGTCTTTGGTGGAGTCACAGAGAGACCGAAGCACTGAGGCTCCATCATCCTGCACACAAAAGTATAAGGACACGGTTGTTATTTGGTCACGAAATCTGTATCTAAAATCAAATCATCAAGGATACCAGGAAAAAGTATTATTTTCTCTCCGATATTAAAAAAAGTATATGTACTGGTTTTAATCATGCTTTGGGAGCAAGAATCTCCCATTTCGTGACACAAATCGGGTTCTCACAAAAAAAAACAATTACATTTTACAGTTAAGACATGTAGCGGCAGTGAAATCACCCATTGCTTTGTGGACTGCCGTTTTAAAGCCTTGAGTTTGGCAATTTGGCTATTCGCCATCTTGGTTTTTTTGAAACGGGATGTGCCAATTTGTGATGAGAGGGTGGAGCTAGGGAGGATGAAGCAACCAAGTCAGTGTTGTTTATGGTTGCAATGGCGCTGTGCAAAGCTAAGCGCTAAAGAGGGAAAGTTGCCAAATGTAAACCCTTCTGAAGCCAGTCATACAGTAAAGATTTACCAGGGTACTGGCACTATTCATCTACATGAAATTGTGCAAAGTTTTCCTTACGTTAGCAGCTAACGCTAGAAGAGCAACCTAGCTTGCTTGGGCGGACGCTGAACAAGGCATTTTTAGGTGATCAAAATGTTCCAATTAAGTTTGCTGAAGTGAAAACACAGTGAGAGGGTCAAAGTTTAAGACAAAAACACAGACAACAACAAAAAAAAATTCACGGCTATGTTAATGTCCACAGTGCCATGGTTAGCATTGCTAAGCCCTACACGCCCTAAAGCATCCCCTGCTTATCGTCCATTTTAACATAAATGGGACCATAATTTACTAAATGATCATGATGTATTTAAGAGGACTCTAAACTAATGATTGAGGCCATAAACTCGGCAAATTAAAAATGTTTATTGAGGTAATAAATCAAGTGAGAATTGAGGTCATTTCCCTATATACTTCTATTAAAATGGACAACTAGTGTAGTCTCCCCCTGCTGGGAATTAAACAGAATGCAGGCTTCTCTTTTCAGACCCGGAAGCTTCGTCCATTATTTTTACTTGTTGTTGGTTAAGGTTGAAGATCTCTGTCCTACTACTACGTGACAAACAAGTTTGTGTGCGCACATGTCCTTACTGTAAGTGCTGAATTTCTGCTTCCTCACAAGGCTTCTGCTCCTCCTGAAGTCCGGAGCAGTGTTGGCCCCCTCTGCTGGGGGCGGGGTTGGTACAGCTTCGGGTCCTAGATCTTTGACCGCCAGAGCAGGATCCCCAGGAGGACCAGCAGCTCCAGCTGCCATGGATCACCCCTGAGAGAAAGAAAGAAAGTTTTCCTTGTTTTTCTGTCCCTGAATGGACAGCATTTTGTTTGTTAATTTAAAAATTTGTTCGTTAAATTTTTACCTGAATCTTGATCGCTAGATGTCACCAAGTACTGTCGATAGGAAGAAAAAAAAACGGCCAAAATCGGGCCAGAGCTCCCAGTTAGCTAAAATGCCAGTTGTGGGGGCATGTTCTAAAAGGTGCCTTTGTGCCTCTTAACAGACACAAAATGCAATTAAAATGTCTGTGCAACATGAACAGGGCCCTTACGTGACAACAAGATGTGTTTTCAACTCGGACATTGTGAAGAAACCGTTTAAATTCAAAGTTTGTACTGTCACCTACCTCTTTTTCCATCGGTCGCTTCAACGAAAGCCCAGAAGAGTCGATAACAATTGCAATATGCAATTCTGATATGCATAATTTTAAACAAAACAGGATTTATTTATTTTTTAACGCTTTCTTTACATGTTCTTTTATCAAATCTTCAAATCTTGGTCAGTTTAGTTGTAGTTTAGGCGCTGCTCTTGAAAAGAAACCTATTTGAGCCTCTCTGAAAGCTAGATTTTTAATGTGTAAGTATGAAAATTACAAATGTTACACTGTTTGATTATATTTTTTTCTCTTGATATTTTAGTATTTATTGTGTTGATGTGTTTACACTTAGATGCAACCGTTAAAGCAAATTGCTGTATTTAGGGGGACTTGTTTTCTTTCATGATGATGCTAACATCCACCTTTATGTGTAGCATTTTAAATCTTTCACAGAACACATTTTTTTGTTGAATCTGTTTTAAGAATAATAACAATTTTTAAACCCAAACTAAACCTTTAACCAATCCATTATCCCGTCAGAGTCTTTTGCTTGTGTACCTGCTTGTTCTCCGATCACAGCCCCCCTCTCACAGGCTTGTCCGGACGTTCCCGGCCGGCAGACGCAGCGGCACTCGGAGCCCGTCAGCAGAGGCTGGCCGTTGTTCTGGCAGGGCCGGCAGTGACAGGGATGCTCCTCGGCCAGGTACTCCTCGGTGGCTCTTTTCAGGTGGAGCTTCTTTAAACCTGCACACTGCACTTCCTTCACGAGCTCATACAGAGGACGCAGCTAGAAAACAGTAAAAAGTATGAATGTTTGTGCATAGAAAAAAAGGAAAAGAAATGCATAGAAAAGAAAAAGAAACATAGAATTCTAGACATTTAAATATCCGATCCATCATTATCGTAACAATTGATAAAGTACAGAAACATCCTGTATCTGTTACCACTCACAGGACATTAAAACATTAGCATGTCTGACTAACTAGCGTACTAATAGCAACCTAGTGATAAATCCAATATCATCATTAGCACTAAACTATTTTGTGGGGTTCCAGGTCACTTTCAAAAAAGCTCTGTTCAGGACTGAGACATCTTCTGTCAGGGAGCTGGTGTTGCGCTCAAGTGAGTACTGTCTGCGGGAGCGTCTTGTGCCCTATCCAGGCTTATATCTGACCAGTTATAGCCCAGCCCAGCCAGTACTTTTTACCTGTTGATATACGTTTTTAAATGGGCAATCCAAACCATAAAAAAACACTTTTTCACTTGCGAAAAAGTGATTGCAGGCCCTACTTTGTGTTTGAAAGGTTGTCTCTGCCTCAAAATGACTTGATTTCATATGCTGGGTAATGTCATTTTTCTTACCTAGTCGATAAGACTGTAAATTGTTGCGCCCAACACTGTTGAAATTTACAGCTATATTTCGATTTCTTCACCTGCCATTTTAATCAGCTCGCTTTCGGGTCTGAACTTTCCTCGAAGAGATCAACTGCTCAACCGGGTTATAGGTTGCCAGGTTGAGGTGACAAAGGGGTTGAAAATTGTATATGGTGTGGATTGTGTGAGTAGGATGTGTTTCATACAAGATCTGGCAACTGGTCAACATTAGACAAACATATTGGTCTGATTATTTATGAAGGAGTTTGGGCCATGCAAATTACAGGAGTTTCCCGGGAGAAATAACAAACCGGGGGTCCGGAGATAGGGCTAAAAAATGGGAGAAAAACGGGAGTGTTGGCGGGTATGGGTTAATTAGCTAGAGAGCTACAGCTAGTAGAATGTGGCAGCAACAGTTATCAAATTCAACCCACAAACCTGATGGTCACCGGTTAGGGTTGTCTTCTTCCATTTGAAATTAAATACTCTCATTGTTTCAAAACAATAACTGAATTTTGAATGGTAAACATGCCACTGTTACCACTGTGGACTGCAAACCTGCCATGCTAAAGATGAACAACAGTAACTAAGGAGGGGGGCATAGCAAATGTTTAGTTGGACTGGATGATGGATGGAAAAACTACATCAATATTTGTAGAAAGCAAAGGTAAGTAAAATGAATATCAACAACATCTAAACAAAGCTCTAACATCAACCAATCAAACACTAAGATACAACTAGCTGACTGTCACACCTTCTGGTCTGTGACTTCAGGGAAGTCTCTGACAGACGAGGCCCAGTTGTCGTAGATCTCTCCGTTAGCCTCTGGGTTTTCCAGATCCAGGAGAGACAGAGCGCCTATGAAGGACACATCTCCTCCAAACACATTGACCTTGATGGGCATCTTGTTCACGTTGTGTCCTGCAGGCAAATGACAACAGAGCTCAGGCAAGACTGTGTGGTAGTCAAGTTTAAATTCATTTCATTTATTCAAATCCAAACTGGACAACATGAAATGGTATAGCTGTATTTTTTGACCCTACAGGGCCCACTGTGTGCTTTTTACACCCTGAATAAGAAAGCTTTCACTCACCGTGGCTGGAGGACAAAGAATTAGTTAGTTTTTCACAGGTAGTCTTAACTTTCTTCCTAAAGAGACGGCGTTTCACCTTTCTCCAGCACCTCTGATAGTCGATATGTGTTGTACCTTCAGACAAATAAGGCAGGAGCAAAAGATTCAAAACTGTTTAAAATTCTCAAATTATTAGCAGGCACCATATTTAGTACACAGTGTAGAGACTATAAAAGTAATGGGAGACGTTATTGGTAATAAACTTAACTGAAATAATAGCAACATTATTATTATTGTCAAAATTCTTACTGGTCGATACGAGCGCCTGACGGTCTAACTCCAACAAGCCTTGGTATTCGCCTCCGAGTGAGCCCTCGGAGAGGTAGTGTGTGCCGTATGTCTCAAAGAGCCGGCGGTAGGCAGCGTAGTCGTACGTGTGCGGCAGCGAGGACAAGGCCTTCCAGAAACCTTCAGACAGCGTCAGATACTGAGGGGCAGAGTTTTGGAACTGGGCCAGCTCCACTTTATTCTTCAGGATTATAAGTCTGTAGGCCTGGGCGACACATATGAAAAGACTTGAATGTGTAGGGCTGTGCAATTTAGTCAATTTTTAATCGTGATCACGATTTCAGCTCACAACAACAGAGTAATGGAGAAAAACGATTATTTTGCACATTACGTTTTGCAAGTAAACTCTTATTTTGCCTAAAAGAAAAAAGAAAAACTGGAAAAGTATTAAGGGAAAACTCACAGTTCAAGGTGTTTTCACTGTTGATTTGTTTAACTGTTTTACTGTTTCTTCAATTTCTTCATTCAATAATTGCAACATCTTTCCAAAGTCAATGAGTAATAATCGTGATTTCGATTTTTTGCATAATCGAGAAGCCCTACTTGAAAGTCATTCTCTGTTAGTTGCTGAACAGAAACCTTGAACCCAGCTGGTGACAAAGCCCAAGGACAGCTATAGCAATCTGTCACAGTAAGACTTGTAAAATAAGTGATCTGTGACTCAGATCAGGTTACATCATTACCTTATTTTCAGTGAGCTCTTTGTGGAAAGAGCGACGGTCATGTCCCACCAAGGCGTTGGACTGGATGTGCTGCATGTAGGACCAGGAGCTCTCGTAGGATTCATCGCTCTCTTCATTGTCTACTTTCACCTGCACACAAGCACAACCAAAGGCAACGTTTGGTTTCATTAGAGCAGCTGCTGTGAGATTAGTCTCACATTGCCAGACCTTCCTCCACAGCGCTGCGAAGGAGGGTCTGGCTAGTCCACACAGCTTTCCGGGACGGGAGAAAAACGTGCTCTGGTTTATTGGCATTTCTTTAAACCAATCACAATCGTCCTGGGCGACGCTAAGCGCCGGAAGGAGCCACGGTGCCGCTGCAAAACAGCCTCGACTTCCCCGAGGCCTCCTCCCAGCTGGACGTGCCTGGAACACCTCCCTAGGGAGGCGCCCATGGGGCATTCTTACCCAAACCAAACCACCTCAACTGGCTCCTTTCGAAGGCAAAGGAGCAGCGGCTCTACTCTGAGTTCCTCACAGATGACCGAGCTTCTCACCCTATCTCTAAAGAAGACGCCAGCCACCCTCCTGAGGAAACCCATTTTGGTCACTTGTGCCCTGTATCTCGTTCTTTCAGTCATAACCCAGCCTTCATGACCATAGGTGAGGGTAGGAACGAAAATTGACCGGCGGATAGAGAGCTTTGCCTTCTGGCTCAGCTCTCTTTTCGTCACAACGGTGCGTTGTTGTAGTCGTAAAACAGAAAACTCCGATTGGACAGATAGTCTAGCTAGCTGTCTGGATTTACCCTGCAGAGATCATCCGGCCAAAAAGAGTGAAATCCAGCGGAATTTCAGGCCGCAACGGAGCAATCCCGAAAGTGGAACGTTGTGGATAAAGACTACTGTGAGATTAGCTCATTACCCACGGTTATTTACTTCATTTTTAGCCATGCTAGCTGCATGGCTCTGGGGATGGCAATGTCTGTCTGTTGGATTGTCCTGTGAGGGGAATGAAGGTACTACAAAACAAGTTTCATTGATTGAATAAAAGGAAAAGGTTACAAACTGTAGCCTGCAGCAATTTGAAAACTACATATACTGTATCTACGTGTAAAATCATATCACATTTGCGGCAGACAAGTCAGGCCTTTTCCCCTTATCTATGAACATGAACACCAACATAAATGTCTTGTTCGACTCACCTCAAAGTTGTACCTGAGGATATTGTGTGGCAGTCTGTAATAGACTTTATGGTCACCACTGAACACCTTCCGGCACTGTCCTCCAAAGCTCAGAGTGTTGATCACGCCTCCTCTCAGTTTGCCGGTCAACACGTTGTACCTGTAAAGCATGACACAACAAATCTATTTGATGGACTGTTATCTAATAGGTGACCCCCTCAAACATGAAAGGCTGATTTACCCGCAAATATCGTGCTGTGTTTAGATAAAATATGAAGTGCTTTCCTTAGTAAACAATGTATTTTTGGAAAGAAATGCATCCATCCATCCATCCATCTTCATCCGCTTATCCGGGGTCGGGTCGCGGGGGTAGCAGCTCCAGCAGGGGACCCCAAACTTCCCTTTCCCGGGCCACATTAACCAGCTCCGACTGGGGGATCCCGAGGCGTTCCCAGGCCAGGTTAGAGATATAATCCCTCCACCTAGTCCTGGGTCTCCCCCGAGGCCTCCTCCCAGCTGGACGTGCCTGGAACACCTCCCTAGGGAGGCGCCCAGGGGGCATCCTTACCAGATGCTCGAACCACCTCAACTGGCTCCTTTCGACGCAAAGGAGCAGCGGCTCTACTCCGAGCTCCTCACGGATAACTGAGCTTCTCACCCTATCTCTAAGGGAGACGCCAGCTACCCTCCTGAGGAAACCCATTTCGGCCGCTTGTACCCTGGATCTTGTTCTTTCGGTCATGACCCAGCCTTCATGACCATAGGTGAGGGTAGGAACAAAAACTGACCGGTAGATTGAGAGCTTTGCCTTCTGGCTCAGCTCTCTTTTTCGTCACAACGGTGCGATAAATTGAATGTAATACCGCACCTGCTGTGCCGATTCTCCGACCAATCTCCCGCTCCATTGTCCCCTCACTCGCGAACAAGACCCCAAGGTACTTGAACTCCTTCACTTGGGGTAAGGACTCATTCCCTACCTGGAGAAGGCACTCCATCGGTTTCCTGCTGAGAACCATGGCCTCCGATTTAGAGGTGCTGATCCTCATCCCAGCCGCTTCACACTCGGCTGCGAACCGATCCAGTGAGTGCTGAAGGTCACAGGCCGATGATGCCATCAGGACCACATCATCTGCAAAAAGCAGCGATGAGATCCCCAGCCCACCGAACTGCAACCCTCTCCACCCCCGACTCACGCTCGATATCCTGTCCATAAATACTACAAACAGGATTGGTGACAAAGCGCAGCCCTGGCGGAGGCCAACTCTCACCTGAAACGAGTCCGACTTACTGCCGAGAACCCGGACACAGCTCTCGCTTTGGGTCGTACAAAGATTGGATGGCCCTGAGAAGGGACCCCCTCACCCCGTACTCCCGCAGCACCTCCCACAGTATCTCCCGGGGCACCCGGTCATACGCCTTCTCCAGATCCACAAAACACATGTAGACTGGTTGGGCATACTCCCAGGCTCCCTCCAGGATCCTTGCCAGAGTAAAGATCTGGTCCGTTGTTCCACGACCAGGACGGAATCCGCATTGTTCCTCTTCAACCTGAGATTCGACTATCGACCGAACCCTCCTTTCCAGCACCTTGAGTAGACTTTACCGGGAGGCTGAGAAGTGTGATACCCCTGTAATTGGCACACATCCTCTGGTCCCCCTTTTAAAAAGGGGAACCACCACCCCGGTCTGCCACTCCTTAGGCACCGTCCCAGACTTCCACGCAATGTTGAAGAGGCGTGTCAACCAAGACAACCCCTCCACACCCAGAGCTTTGAGCATTTCTGGACGGATCTCTTCAATTCCTGGGGCTTTGCCACTGTGGAGTTGTTTAACTACCTCAGCAACCTCCACCAGGGAAATTGATGCCAATCCCCCTCATCCTCCAGCTCTGCCTCTACCATAGAGGGCGATTAGTCGGATTTAGGAGTTCCTCAAAGTGCTCCTTCCACCGCCCTATTACCTCCTCAGTTGAGGTCAACAGCGTCCCATCCTTACTGTACACAGCTTGGATGGTTCCCCGCTTCCCCCTCCTGAGGTGGCGAACGGTTTTCCAGAAGTACCTTGGTGCCGACCGAAAGTCCTTCTCCATGTCTTCTCCGAACTTCTCCCACACACGCTGCTTTGCCTCTTTCACGGCAGAGGCTGCAGCCCTTCGGGCCCTTCGGTACCTTGCAACTGCCTCCGGAGTCGCCTGGGATAACATATCCCGGAAAGACTCCATCTTCAGTCGGACGGCTTCCTGACCACCGGTGTCCACCACGGTGTTCGTGGGTTACCGCCCCTTGAGGCACCTAAGACCCTAAGACCACAGCTCCTCACCGCAGCTTCAGCAATGGAAACTTTGAACATTGTCCACTCGGGTTCAATGCCCCCAGCCTCCACAGGGATGCACGAAAAGCTCCGCCGGAGGTGTGAGTTGAAAGTCTGTCGGACAGGGGCCTCCTCTAGACGTTCCCAATTTACCCGCACTACCCGCTTTGGGCTTACCAGGTCTGTCCAGAGTCTTCCCCCCACCCCCTGACCCAACTCACCACCAGATGGTGATCGGTTGACAGCTCCGCCCCTCTCTTCACCCGAGTGTCCAAAACATATGGCCTCAGATCAGATGAAACGATTATGAAATCGATCATTGACCTTTGGCCTAGGGTGCTCTGGTACCAAGTACACTTATGAGCATCCCTATGTTCGAACATGGTGTTCGTTATAGACAATCCATGACTAGCACAGAAGTCCAACAACAAACAACCACTCTGGTTTAGATCAGGAGGCCGTTCCTCCCAATCACGCCTCCATGTGTCTCCATCATTACCCACGTGCGCGTTGAAGTCCCCCCCAGCAGAACTATGGAGTCCCCGACTGGAGCCCCATGCAGGACTCCACTCAAGGTCTCCAAGAAGGCCGAATACTCTGAACTCTTGTTTGGTGCATATGCACAAACAACAGTCAGAGTTTTTCCCCCACAACCCGCAGGCGTAGGGAGGCGACCCTCTCGTCCACCGGGTTAAACTCCAACGTAGCGGCGCTCAGCCGGGGGCTTGTGAGTATCCCCACACCCGCCCGGCGCCTCACACCCTGGGCAACTCCGGAGAAGAAAAGAGTCCAACCCCTATCCAGGAGTATGGTTCCAGAACCAAGACTGTGCGTAGAGGTAAGCCCCACCAGATCTAACCGGTAGCGCTCCACCTCCCGCACAAGTTCCGGCTCCTTCCCCCACAGAGAGGTGACATTCCACGTCCCCAGAGCCAGCCTCTGCTGCCCGGGTCTGGTCCGTCGAGGCCCCTGACCTTCACTGCCACCCATGTGGCAGCGCACCCGACCCCAGCGCTTCCTCCCACAGGTGGTGGGCCCATGGGATGGAAAGAAATGCAATGCTTTCAAATAAAACACAGGCGTTTTTATATCACTTAACATTTTTAAAAATAATCCTATGCAGCATACAAATAAATAAAATATATAATATAACATAAAATATAAAATAAATAAGAAAACAATAAGTTATAATAAATTAAGATGATTTAGGTGGGGGGGGGGCTTAAATTAATATATAATTCAATTAAATCAACAAGTCTTAAGGCACTTCTTTTTTCACCTTTTTTAAAAACTAAAAACAAATGTTTAAGTCATTTTTAAAACCAACCAAATGTAGGTTAACTTTAAAGAAAAGATATCTGTGGACTAAAACAAAAGTATCCCTCTCAATCATCTTATGACCCACTAGAAGTGTGTGGTGGTGCGGGACGTTTGTGGGCTTCAACAAAGAGCCTATGGGCCCCACATGGGTGTGTAACCCCCAGCCAATAACAGCGCGCAGGGTTAAATTCAGTTTTTTTTATGCTATAAAATCATAACAAGAGTTATCTCAATACACTTTACAGATAGAGTAGGTCTAGACCACACTCTATAATTTATAAAGACCCAACAATTTCAGTAATTCCCCCAAGAGCAAGCATTTAGTGCGACAGTGGCGAGGAAAAACAGTGGCGGACAGACCCAGGCTCTTGGTAGGCGGTGTCTGACGGTGCCGGTTGGGGGTGTGCTGAACAGTGGCAATAATAGTCACAATAAACATAATGGAACTATGACTACAAATAGTAGTTGTAGTAGTTCATGGTGTAGCAGGGCACTGCAGGGTGTTACAGGGTGTAACAGGACGTAGCAGGGTGTAGCAGGGTGTAGCAGGACGTAGCAGGATGTAGCAAGATGTTGCAGGGTGTGCTGCCTATTATCATTTCCAACCGCTTTGCCCATTAGCATCACTTATTGACAGGGGTTACTGCATAGACTGTATAAGTGAAACTAAAACATCTGGATCGCCCCCTGGTTGCTGGCTGCAGTATAGGTCATAAACCCGCCCCTTCCATGTTAGCGGACGGGACATGGGCCAAATAAAAAAATTCAAAAGGTAGTTCTTATCACGCTGTTTGTTCAATTGTTCATTTTTCTAATACGTTTGGTTTTTATTAGTTATTTGGTGGTATAAAAACAAGAGTGAAACGCCATGATTGACAGCTGGGATTGACTGGCGATTGGCTGAGCGGGTGTATGGGTGGGACTTTGATACCGCGGCTCTACTATCTAACGTAACTGCCGAGCATTAATTCGAAAAGATTGTTTCATTCACTGCTTTGTACTGCGCTCCCTCTCTACATTCACTCTCTAGCTCGCCCGACCACCACTGTGTTCTCTCTCTAACTTTGAACACTGTGTTTCCAATGTAACACTCAGTACATATTCTACCTCTAAACTCACTTGTTACAGTAAAGACAGAGTTTCCTGCTGTTGAAGAGTTGTAGCTACTCACCCTCTGCCTGTGAAGTCAGAGTTGGGAGGCGCTTTGTCGATGTCACACGAGTACTGGCTGCTGTCTTGATCACAGCTTCTCTCATCCAGGCCGTCCTCACAGTCGTGGTCTCCGTTACACACCAGAGAACGGCTGATACACTGACCTGCATTAGGGTTTCAATAAAAAAAACTCAGTCCACATTGCAAGGACTTTTGCAAGGACTTTTAATTTAGAAAAAAAGAAATGAAAAAACATGCACAAACTTCCTTATTTATTTAACGTATTCTCATGCAAATGTTCTTTATCTTACGAAAACTTGTCCACAACAGTTTGATATGATATCTTACATAATGTGAATGTTCTGTTTGACGCTGTGAAGCGGCAACCATTATGTTACCGTTGACCGTTACATGTTACTGTTGCAATTAGGCACCATCACATGACCGGTTAAGTTTAAGTACCAAAACTACTGTTATATGAGTGGTTAAGTTTAGGCACTAAAACACATTGGTTAAAGGTTCTTTACTTGACATTAAGAACATGAATACAACAGCAAACAGTACTTAGCGGTGCCTGCTTGCAGTGAGGCAACGGTGCTAATATTTGCTTTGTAAAGATGATAGTGTGGTGTGCTGAGCAGAGAATGAAGTCACACTCCCTCTGTGTGTTGTAATCTCTGTTTTTGTTCTGATAGCTGGACCAGCCGTGCATGCGTGTTAGTGCATGTGGCCGTCGCAAAAACAATGGTATTTCACAAATTGTGGAACATTCTGTGAGAGCTGTGTTTAGGCAATCCCAGCCAACTTTTTTCAGTATTTCCAATACAGACACTTTAAAGGTGCTCTAAGCGATGTTGGGTGACGGCACTTCTTCTGTTGACGTTCAAAGTATTTTCAAACAAAAACGAGGCTAGCTCGCCCCTCCCTCCTTCTCATCCCGTCCCCTTCCTTATTGTTGGTTATTGGCTGGAATGCTGGAAGACTGTATGTTATGTTTCGTGGTGCAGTTTGGCGCAGCTTGAGACAGAGACCACGTGTTTTTACAGTGTGTTCAGGGGACAGGCAGCTCGCGGATAGTGAGGAGATGTTTGCTGTATGTGACAAAAAATGTTGTAGCCTGAAAAACGCATGACATCGCTTAGAGCACCTTTAAGGTTAGAAAAAACGGTCATGGTTGAGTTGAAATAGCCTACGTTTTTCCGTACGTAAGTATTTCACTTACATTTAGTGACGTTGAACATGACATAGTTACGTATGAAAGTTAATTTAGAAGTTAACTTCACTCAAAATAACAATGTTGACTTCTGGTTGTACAGGGGACCCGGACACCGGTCTCTCAGGTGAAAGTCCAGTGTTGTGGTCAATATTAGATACGGTGGCTTCTGATTTACTGTGCATTACTTATCGTAGGTATATGTACAAACAGTGAATGAGGATGGCCTGTTTTATTATATCTGTAAAGTCTGTCTAAATTATATATCACATATCAAGTGAAATCCTGAGCAAAACCATAACCAAGATTAACCTAATTTAGCCTAAATTTAAAAAAAACTAAATAAATAAATAAGTATTGTGGCACTTTTGTTGTTATGTGATGAACATTTTAATTCATAGTAATGTTATGAAAAAATAGCTGAGGCACATGTTCTTCAATACGATATATGTCGCAACATACCGGAGGTACAGCGGAACCTGTCTCCACAGCTTGTTGCCAGAGGACATCCTTTCTGTGGGACACATGGTTGTGTTTGCGTGGCTTCTCCTGAACATGGCTGACCCCCAAACTGGGCAAACACCTCCACATGTCGAGTCCGCACCTGAAAGGGCAGCGACCATGAACATGAATGAAAGACATGAAAAATTGAAATGATTAGCAGACTTTATTTACTGTTTTTATGATTAATTCTGGCATATATTAAGAACCACAATGGAAGGTACACGCTGTATACAAGATGTCTATACAAAATGTTTTAGGACGAGGGGGTGGAGCAGGGGAGTTCAAGCCGGTGTTCTTTATGGTTGCAATGGCGCTGCGCTAAGCTAAACGCTAAAGAGGGGGGAAAGTTGCCAATTTGAAACCCTTCTGAAGTAAGTCATCCAGTGGAAATTTACCAGCGGGTAAACGCGGACCTCCGAGTACTGCCGCCATTCATTTGCATGTGCAGCAGGAAGCGGAATTGTCCATTACATTACATTGTCCAGTTCATTCAAACTACAGATCCGCTACCCGATCTGGCAAACTTGCATAATGTAATGTAATGGATAATTCCGCTTCTAACCTGTAGGGGGACCGAAGCGGGAAAAGTTACCTAGTGTTGCTTTAAGTTTACTAAATATTTTAGGGCGACCAAAATGTTTAATGTTTAATTAACTTTGATGAAGTGAAAACGCACAGTGAGAGGGTCAAAGTTTAAGAAGAAAACATGGACAACACCCAAAATCCAGTTCATTGCTATTTTACTGTACACAGTGCCATGGCTAGCATTGCTAAGCCTCTATCATGATTGACATGTCGGCGTGTAGCCATGCCATTAAAGCATCCCCTGCTTTATTGTCTATTTTAAAATATAAATGGGAACATAATTTAAAAAATGAACATCATGCTGTATTGAAGAAGACTTGCAACAAGCGATTGAGATCAGAAACCCATTATAAAAATGACAGACTTGTTTTTGCAACCAGTGGAGCCGCCCCCTGCAGGAAATTAGAGAGAATGCAGGGTTTGAATGCAGCCACTTTCTCATTGACTTTATTTTTTAGACCCAGAAGCTTCATACATTATTTTTATAGTCTATAGTCTCCACAAGGTTAGCCATTTACTGTACGGTGTAAAACTTTTACAGTTAATGTTAGAATTAGAATAGAAGGGTAGGTTAAGGGTTAGGTTTGGGTATTACGCAATTGGGGTTACCTCCTGATCACATCTTCAGGCAATGAATATAAGTCTATACAATGTCCACACAAGTACAATACGAGTATCTGTGTGTACCTTTGTACTGGAGCAGCCGTCACACTCAGACCACTCTCCAAAAGGGCCCCATCTGCAGTTCACAGGCTGCTGACAGCTGAGAGGAATGGACATGAACATTATTAAACAACATTTATGTTATATTCCTCTCTCGAGAATGAACTGAAATGGATGCATTGAGACTGTTATCCCCCGAAAAACGGCCCCATAAGCAGCAATTACGGCCTATATTTAGGTTTATAGTGGCGTGCCCTCTAGTGGCCGTAGTAGTGATGACAGGAGCAAAGCGGGAAGTGAGGTGACAAAGTATAAGAGCAACATATTTCTGCATTAGGGGGCATGTTGGGCTGGTGGATGAGTCAAACAAACACAGGACTTGACTTTCACCCAGAAGACCGGGGTCCGTATCCCGTTTGAAAATAAAAGTAAACAGCAACGCCACCTTCTGCATCACGTGCGTAACTGAAAGTGAAGTAGCACCTGATTTTAACCCCAACCACAATCTTTTTCTAAACTTAACTAATGTTGGTTCCTAGAGCTAACCAAACTGCGACCGTTTCACAACGCCAACGACGGGTTTAATGTAAAATCGTGACGTTACGTATTGTATTTTCTGCCACCGCTAGGGGCGCTAATTTATGAAATGCTCCCGTGGGTCGTATCAGAAGGTAATAAATGGCCGATATTGTCGTATGGTTTGGAGGACTTGTATCCATCGTGCAGTAACAACAGCAGGAGAATGAGATTAAATCTAAATATCACAGGCCAAAACCATGGTACTTTGACAACAAAATAAGAAAGCTGCAATCTTATGTCTTAGAAAGAGAATTCTTTATACTGTATACCATGAGTGCATTATATTATAATAGTGTCATAAGATGTCAAGACAGCTTGTGTGGTTCATGTGTGTACACCTACCAAACTGGAGACACAAAGACGACCAACAACGCCCAACAAGACAGAGCTGCAACTAAATTTAACTGTACACAAAAAAAAGCAAGAAAACAGTTAACTCAATCTTAATCATGTTAAAGAAAAAAATGAAAAAATTGTTCTATTATTGACA